>NC_090447.1:713892287-714537358 GCF_031143425.1 Pleurodeles waltl
CAGTAGTGCAGAATAGTGTATGGCATGATGCAGTGTTGTGGTGTAGAGTAAAGTGGCCTAGAGATCTGTGGCGTAGAGTACAGTGGTGCAGTGTAAAATAGATGGGTGTAGAGTGCAGTGACTTTAAGGGCAATGGCGTAGAGTGCAGTGGTGTAAAGTGTTGTAGAGTATACTGGCATAGAGTGCAGTGGCATAGAGTAGATTGTTTCAGAGTAGAGTGGAGTCGTGCACAGTAGAGTACAATGGCTTTAGAGTGGATTGGCATAGAGTGCAGTGGCCAGTGGTGTAGAGTGGCGTGGTACAGAGCAGACTGTATTAGCATAGAGTGCAGTGTTGCAGAGTAGAGAGGAGTGGTGTAGATTGCAGTGATGCATAGTAGAGTAGTGTGAGGTAGAGTGCATCTGCGTAGAGCAGAGGCACAGAATGAAGTGGTGTGGAGTGTTGCTGAGTAGAATGTAGTGACAAAGTGCAGAGTGCGGTAGTGTGGAGTGATGCAGAGTACAGTGGAGTGGGGTAAGTGGAGTGTGCATGGTGTGATAGTGCACTGTCGTTACAAACAACACATCTTCAATTGAAATGACCGTTACATTTGCACAGACATACAGTTATAATGTGTGGAAATGTCATTACCTAGCATATTGGTTTGTTTTGATCATGTTAAAATATCTGTTTCCACCATACTTCAGAACTACCAAAATATATACTTCATTTATGCTTTTCTAATTCAGATGTGTTCTGAAATTTTGGCACAGCTCATTTACAGACATTTACATGTTAATGTGTGCTAGAAAAAAAATATTGTACAATCTTTCTCAAGCACACTCCCAGTAGCCAGCATGATTATCACACAAATCCTTTCACTTTGAAGTCAGAGAAAGAAAAGTAAACACCAAGCTCCCTGGAAGACAGAGGCCAACATTTGACCTCTGTTTTTGAATGCACAGCAAATGTGACAAGATGAGAACAAGATTGCAAAGCCTGTGTACAGAAATCCAGTACTGGTGGAAGAATACAGTAAATAGGGTTTGGGCAATGAAAGGGACGTGCTCAATCTGGACAGCCTAAAACAAATAGAGGCAGTAAATAGAAAGCAAGTCAATGTGAGTTAAAAACCTCACAGTCCATGGTAAGCAATGGGCAATGCATTCCCAGGGAAGCTTTCTAAATATCCTTAAGATTTTGTTAGCAAACCGGACAGCTGCGCTGTTTAGTAGGCTTCAGCCTAAAAAGCACGCTTTCTGGGCCAAGCTCTAGGTCCCTACCAAATTTAGTGATTTTTCCATTCAGCAGTTTCTACAGCAGCGCTGTTCAAAAGAATCCATGAAATATACATGTGGATTTTGTGTTTTGGGACTCCCTATTTTCTCAACCCGAATGATCACTCCAAAACTTCTCATTTACAAACTGGACAAAAAAGTGGCACTTTTTTGGAAAGTTTTGTGAAGATTTGTCAAACGACGCCAAAGTTATTAGCAAAACGAAAGAAGCATTTCCTATGGAAACCCAACATAACCATAACTTCCCAACTCTTATTAACCAGACTCCAGCATAACAGGGACCATGTGTTCATGAAATCTTTATTTTGCACAAGTCTCCAATGACGAGTTTCAGCTCTCACAGAGCCTTATTCACATTGAAAGGTAACTTCCTTGCTGACAACGTATTTACGTGTTACGTGCTGCATGTGCAAAATACTTATACTTGCTGCTTTACAAAAAAAATCACTGTATAGCACATCATCAAATAAAAACAATCTCACTCAACTTCATGTTAAGTAAGTCAAGTGCATTATTGTGCTTCAAGTATCTCCTCTACTGTGCAATGTTAAATCCATTGTTACCCTTTCACACATATTTAAGCAACACAACACATAGAACCTCAGTATGTTACTTCCAAGGCACTATAGCCATAAATTGCTAAACTGAATTTTGAAAACACACTTCAAGTCCTGAAAATGAGCTTTAATACGTATATTCCTTAAGTCCCTTCTGTAAAGTGCATAGTATTTGATTTAGCTACCTCTTACCAAGGCTTTAACTGACAAAAAGTGCTGGGTGTGGCTCTCGACTCATAATAAGGCCAATAAAAATATAAATAAAACAACCCTTCCCCTGGAAAAGAAAAACAAAATTAGTTGATACTATCCTACCCTCGTTGTTTGTTCCACAAAGGCTCCCTTCCATAACAGTTGAAGTTATGGCAATGAGAGACCGTTCAAGTAAGAAACTGAATTATCTTCTCTTTCATTATTACTATATTACAAATGAGTGTACAGCTCCACGTCCAATTTAAGACCATCCAGAATCTTTGTGTCCAGTATGTATGAGGATTCCAATTTCCTGAGGTTCTTCACTCTGTCGCTATCCCTATTCATTCAGGGACATGCATTTATTACAAAATACTTAAGTTCCCTATCTTTGTTGTTATGAACTTCCAAAAAGTACAGTGCAACTGGGTAAGTTCTGTCCCTGTTTTAATATGTTGCAAGATCCACTGGTGTACTGGGAGCTTAGTGCTGCCCACATATTGTAGCCCACATGGGCATTCCAAAACGTATACTGCATGATGAGTCTTACATGTGAGTGCCCTCTTGATCTTATGAGGGTTCCTCTCTAAAGGTGACGTAAAATGAGTTTTATAAACTCCGTACTCGCACGCCTTGCACTTACTGCATTTGCTGAATCCATTACTCCCTCTTAGCCAGGCTCTTTTCTGGGGGTCTGTAGGATTATTCTTAACTAGATTGTTTCCCGTTGACCTAGCCCTCCTGTATGTACATTCTACTCTCTGTGGTAATTCCGGACCTATCACTGGATAATTTTTAAGCAAATACCATTATCTATCCAGTATTCTCCAAATGATGTTATGCTCTGTGCTATACTGAGTAATAAACCTGTGATGGGTCTGCTGCTTTGGTCTTACGTGGTCTAAATAGAACCTCCTCCCTATGTGTCTTCTTGGTTTTGCTATGGATGTGTTGATTACCTCCTCCGAATATCTTCTGTTTTGAAATCTAATCTTTAAATCCTTAATAGCTGGGTCAAATTCTTTCTCCTCACTTCAGTTTCTCTGCACTCTGAGTGCTTCCCCATATGATGTACTGGGTTCCAGGTTCTCAGGGTGGAAACTACTGGCATGCAGTACTCTATTCCCTGCTGTGGGCTTCCTAAATATATTGGACTCCAGTCAGTTATTTCTGACATACAAAAGCTGATCTAGAAACACTGCTTGGGTCTTATCAATAGTGCTTGTGAAGTGGAGGTTCAGATTATTCACATTAATGTTTGTCACAAACACTCTAGCACTAGCCATCAATCCTTTCCATATTATAAACACATCATCGATAAACCTAGACCACATTATTATATTATCATTCCAAATTTACTGTATTGCATCCTGAGCCCTTGCTCCTCCCACCAGCCCAAATGCAGATTCTCATAACTGGGGGCCAAGCAGGTACCCATAGCGGGGCTCCTTAGTTGTCTGCATACCTCATTATCAAACATGAAATCATTTTTTTCCAAATACCATTTGACCATGCTAACCAACATCTCAGTAAGTTTCAACAGTGCTAATGGTCTTGCATTCAGAAAATATTGCATGGCTCTTAAACCATCACTATGTCTGATACTGGTGTACCGAGAAGTGATATCCATCGAAATTAGAAGAAAGTCCTCCTCAAACGTAATATCAAAAATCTGCTTGAGGGAATCCCCTATATCTTGCACTTAGGATGGAAGACGCTTCACAAAGCCTTGCAAAAAATAATCAACACACTTGGAGGTGTTTTCCAGGAGGCTGTTGATGAAATAGATAATTGGGCTCACCAGTGGCTCATGTGGGTCCCCTTTGACCATGGGGATAAGATAAAAGATAGGGATCCTGGGATTGCCATATTTCAATAAATATGATTCTTCATATGTTAACAGCCCCTTGCTCCACTAGCTCCCTGTGGGAACTCTGCTTTGACTTCTCTTGCTTTCTCAACAGTAGTTGTCATGTAATACTCCTCGTTGAGTTGTTTCATGGCCTCACTCTTCTATTGTGGCAGTGGCCAAAGGACCCCATTTCCCCCTTGTCTGCCCTCCTAATTATCACATCAAATCTGGCTTGAATCTTTTTGATTAGATAATTGTATGCTACTCTCTGAGCATTGCACTTTGCTCGTTTTTTGTTCATTGTTATTTGTAACTGTTTTAAATCCTGAATCACTTGCTCAGAGAAAATATGTAAGCCATCCTCTGGTAAATATTTCATAAAGATAGATACAGGCTGGGACGTTGCTGCTTCCTCGCCATACACTTCTATATTCAAAAGAGGGACAATGTTCTCTTCATTGACAGTTTCCTGCGTACCTTATGCATCATTCTACAATTGTTTCAGTTCAACCAACACTTTGCAATCAGACACCTCCAAGTTATAAGTTTTGTCCTGAGAAGCATCTTTGCTATTAGTTGTGTTTTTTTTTGTATTGCATAAAACTTCTTGATCTTCCTGATGAAGCTAAAGACACCTGCTTGAGTCTGTGTCTAATTGAAGCTTCTTTCTGGTCAATAAGGTAACCCGAATCCCAAGATTTGCTCTACAGCTCAATTCAGGGTAATGTCTGACAAATTTATAATAGATGTATTCCCACTATTCATTTGTGGTTGTACTTGCACTTCATTTTTGTTTCCTGGGTGACCTGCTTTGGCTTTTCCTCCCCTCTGTCTTTTCCTCCTCCTTCTCTTTTTGACTGATCTTTCTTGTGGGGTCTCAAGTTTTGAGTCATATCTAACTGTAAAAATACAATTCATCCACCACAGAGGACACATCATGTTTCTCACTGTTTTATTGCTCTTCAGGATCAGTTTCCACTTCTGAACTTACTAGTGAATTTGAATCACTTTGAAAAGGTCTTTGCATGTTATTTTCTGAAAGTATTTGCCTCTTGATTGTATCATAACAGTGGGGAAAAGTACATGTTTGTCCCTGCTTGTAATCATTCTTGTCCCTTTTGGATTTTTTGTTTTTTATGGTTAATTGCTATTTCCTCTAGTTTCCCCAGCCTGAGTTTAATTTCCTCTTTAAATGTATTCACTTTGTCTTGGAATGTTTCTTGAGCTAGTTCCAAATTCAGTTTGTCAATTTCCTCTAAAATTGATACTTTATCAAAATCTGCGCCAGGTGCTGGGAAGCGTCCTTGTTGCTCTGTGCCCACTCTTTCAACATTTCTGACTGTGGATTCTCAAAACTAGATGCTATTAGAATCCGCAGGCCCCTGGGAATTCCTACTAACTCCACGTATCTTTGTTGGGATCTACTTTCCCGCCATTTTGTTAATTCACCTTTGGATAGCTTCTCTAGACATCTTAGCTTGGCATCTAGGTCACCACCCGACTTGGTCTCTGTGTCATTTACTCTTTCCGCGAACACTTTTCTCACTCTCTCCCCACTTTCCTTAACTGCATGGACACACATGCTTGTGCAATTAATTTCTTACTGTTGCTCATGAACCCTCACTTGCACAATATTCAGCGCATGTGCCCCTCTCCTGTTGTGGCTTTCTTACCTGACTGGAGTAAGCCAGTTGCCGAGCGTCCTCCGACTCACCAACTTCCGGCACTCTACCTTCAGGTATTTTGGTTACCTTTGGGGAGGTCCAGGTTGTTATCCTTGCCAAGAATGCTCTCTCCGTTGATGCGCACAGCGGTGCTCCAAACCGAGGGTGGTACTGGTTCACAGATCAACTGTCCGTTTTCAAAGTCACCAAAATCTGGTAGTGCCTTTATTAACCAGACGTCAGCACAACAGGGTCCATATGTACACAAAATCTATATTTTGCACAAGTCGCCAGTGATGCGTTTCGGCTGCCATCAAGCCTTGTTCATATTGAACAGTAACACCCTTAATGACAATGTATTTATGTGTTACGTGCTGCACCACCTAATAAACATAAAGAAAATATAAAGGCTTAAACATAAAAAAACATGAATCTTCCACCTTCGCTCTATTCTGAAAAGCTTGTGGGTGTTCTGTCAAGCGGGAGATATCCAAAATGTGTTTTCCCCATTCATTTTTCCATGCAAACTTTAGACACAGTTACATCCCAAAAGCCTGAACGGGATTTACACCAGATTTGGCAGACAGTTAGATTATTGTCCAGAAAGAGTGTTTTTTGTGATTTGGTGTCAATCTGTTCAGTAGTTTGTGAGCAATTAAGGCTCAAAAATGTTTTGTATATCACGTGGTGGAGGATTTGCGGGGCTGACAAGTCTCCTGGTGAGAACTGAATCTTAGGGTTCGGGACTCAGTCACAGGCCATGCCCTACAGCCAACCCAACACCCCACACAGGCCATGTGCCGTGTAGGTTTGGCTGCCTGCGGTGGGTTGGTCACAGTGCCTGGCTACAGGCCAGGCTCTGCGGTCAACCTCCTAATAGCCATGAGTGTCAAGTAACTATAACCAGTGCCCTACAGTAACTATAAATAGTGCTCTTGCCATGCATTGTCAATTACCCCACATATTACTTCACTCATGACATCATCTATAACATTTTTGATAATATTGAAAGTATTGATGAGAAAACTGTGCATGGCAGGGGTGTGAGTATATATATATATATATATATATATATATATATATATATATATATATAATGTTAATAATAAAACGTTGTCCATCACATAACATCTGCTCATTCACCATATAAGAAGGCAGGTTTGTTACACAATACTTCATCAATGTGTACATGACATTCTATATAATAATACTGCTAAACACAATGCAGATAGTCTTTCTCCATCATATTGATCCATCAACTCCACAAGCCATAGCAGGCATACAATACAATTAGTAACATAGTCTAACAAGATTATCAATCAGAATTGTCATAAGAAGACAGAGTAAATATCTGACCTATCCTTCTGCAAGTGCGTAAAGCATGTCATTAATGGTATCCATATATCTTTGTCTAGATTTAATGGTCTGCAAGTATGCCCATGGAATGGTCACAAATGTTCACCTGTGACCTGGGATTACAAACACAAACATTTCTTAGGCATTCCTCACTTGAGGTAAAGCTTTCTCGTCCTTCAGTGAAGGACTGTTTGTCTATTTGCCAATAATAAAACTCTTGCAAGTAAGCACCGCATAGGCTTTGGTATTTTGGCTACATAATTCAGCGCCTCGGCATCAGATGTGGCCTGTAAGTCACACTTCACAATTCAAGATACCTCAGCCAACACCAGACCCCACTATATAGCTATGTAGCTGCACTCCCATGACAACCGAAAGAAGGTAGCCTGGGGTTGGTGACAACGAATGCATTCTTGTGGCTGGTGTTATCAAAATATGGGAAAACCTAACTAGGGTTATAAAAAAAGTGTGTGCAGTAGTTTGAGATGTATCAATTTGTGCAGGCAAGTCATGGGGATTGTCTCCAATTGTGCACTGCAATATGACCATTTGTGAACATTCCATTGCTCTTCCAGATCGCTGTCCCATACGTCCATTACTGAAACAGCCTTTTGAGTGTTTTCCCAGTGTTAGTCTAAACATTAGAGAGACTCAGCCCCTAGAACATTGACGAGCAAGGAGCTTGTAAATACTTGTAAATCCCCTGGGTTAGTGTGATGGAATCTGGTGTATAATCCTTTAGAGTGTTTCACGATCTGAAATATATAAATATTTCAAGTGATATTTGTGGGGGCTTTATCACAAAATTACTCAACTGTCCTGAATGTTCCTTCTTGGAACAACCGTCACATCTCCGCCATGCTGTGCTTAGTAGGCGTTGTCTTCCCCACGGCCTCAGTAGGGATGGGTCTCTCAGGGTGTGCAGCAGTGGAGCCCTTGGCAAGTACAGCGAGATTACATCGACTGTTGGCTTCAGCTCCAGTTTTCAAGGGGGCCTTGGGATGTGGGAATGTTTTGAAAAGGTACGGTGAGTGCCTGGGGCTGTGGCAGC
This sequence comes from Pleurodeles waltl, assembly GCF_031143425.1. Lineage (NCBI taxonomy): Eukaryota > Metazoa > Chordata > Amphibia > Caudata > Salamandridae > Pleurodeles > Pleurodeles waltl. The sequence continues at coordinate 713,900,237 of NC_090447.1, forward strand.
CCTGTGCAGTATCAGTCTGTGGGCAGCACCAGTAATCTTCAAAGAAAGCCTGGGATGACAAATAATAAAACTCGGGGTCGGGAACAGCTAGCCCTCCTTTGGTAAATGGTAACATCATAATCTCCAGTCTTAATCTTAACTGACCTCCCTCCCAAACTAGCATGCTGACCTCTGACTTCAAACCTTCGAAGAAGTGTTGTCAGGGGGATCGGAATAGTCATAACTCCAGAAGCTTGGGCATCACCTCCATGTAATGATCACCACACCGTCTATAACAGGTATGGGTGATTTGATCCATCCATTCACTTGTGTACGCATCTAGGTATCACGGGGGCACACTCATCCCCCATAACCACCTCTCTAATCCGTGTGAATTTTAGTGCCCAGATACCTGATCAATACGTTCTGCCATATTATCGGGTACTCCATGCTAATAGATTGAACAGATGATGTGAATGATTTACTCCAGTTAATCTCAATGACAGAGTAAAATTCAGTAATTTCTCACAGGATAGGTGTCATGTTATTTTCCGGGTGCTTTATTAACCGTATCATTTGCATACATTGACATTATTAAACCTCTTTGAGTATACGTCACCCCTCCGTGTGTATGATATTGTCTACATTTGCACGCCAAGGGTTCCATTGGCATCCTTGTCTCATACCCCTTGTGGGTGCTATCGGTCCGGATAAAGTGTTAGTGATAGGAATCCAGGCAGTGGATAACGCATACAGCAAGGAGATAATACACGGCATAGGAGTACCCACACCCATCTTAAGCAACACATTCCGTAGAAGAACACACTCCGCTGAATCAAAAGCCTTCTCAGGTTACAAATTATTTCAGTATGAGTCTTTGGTTCCACATGTGAGTATATGCTCCCTTCCTCTACTAATTTATAGGGGGGGTGTAACGACGTATTCGTTTAATTTGTTGTAAGCACTTGCAAAGGGCCCTAATTATTTTTCTATTATTTTTTTAGGCTTGATGTGAACTGAAAAATAATATCCCCAGAGCTGGTGAAACAAAAGTTAATTTTCGGAGGTTATTTCTGATTGTCCCAACTAGGTCATAAAGTTCCACATATTTCAACTACTGTTTGTGTGCCTTTCGGCTGAAGGTTTTACATTTTTATATGGTTTCAAAGTTTATTGTGTTTTTTTCCATTCCAAATAAACACCAAGCGATTGAGAAAGTGGATTTCTGATAGGAGTAATAATTGTTGTATGTTAAATGACATTGTAAAGTGTGCTTCAGGCTTTGATGTTCGGGGAGCACATCACTTTAACACTGCTTTTATTCCTTTTTAATAAAAACAAACTATTCTTTGGCTTTCATTGGACGTTTGTAGCCTTGCACAAGAAGGGATTATGTGCCGAAACCTTGATATTTCATTGAGTATAAAGAAAGATGTTTGCAGTGATAAGGTGTGATGCATACATGCCCCAAATGGGGTGAGCATTCTCAAATGGTTTTCTAGAGCTGATCTGTGCATTTATTTGGGCTGTACACAAAAACCTTTAAAGTCTGGGTGTTACAGGACAGTCCCCAAAGTTAATGTGAGTTATTGAGAATAAAGCATTTCAAGCCAAAGACGAAACAGGTTGTGCAGTTGTGGGCTTTCGTAGTGTGGGTGGTTTTCTAGGCAGACCCTTACAGCTGCAGAACACAGAAAAATAGCTGGTTTAGAAGTAGCAGAGGAAAGTAGCTAAAAGTGAGATGCAGATGTTAGAAGGCACTGTGGTGTTTAGTTGTGGGGCAGTCTGCAGAACTGCGTATGCATGTATGTGGTAATTATATAGTACAAACCTAGCCAAAATTCAGTGGAGCATTGTGCAGAGGCCAGCACGGCCATCTTGTGATTGTGAAGAGGAGGGTGAGGGTAGATGAAGGGATCTCTGCTGAAAGTGATTCATAGGGTCTGAAAGTTACTTAGTAAGAGAGCCAGGGGTTTAGGGAGCGAATTGAACGATGTGTCACAGCAGTCGAAGCCTAGGTAGATTGTTTAATCTGGTGGGCAAAGACGGCCAGAACCACTTCAATGCTGTGACTGCAAGGCGTATTTCTCCAAAATGTCGAATGATTAGTAAAAACATTGTTGCTGTCAACTAAGGCTCCTGATAAGTAGACAAAGCCAGGGGGAAAAGTCTAGCCCTTATGTGGATGGGGAATTTCTCGAAGGATTAAGTATGTTAAATCTCTAGGCAAAGGTGGTCTGTTTATTTTGGGAAAAATACATTACACACATGCACCAGTAGATAAATACAGAATAAATGCGTATTAGATTGTCAACGCTATACTGCTTGTTACTTAATTATTCTTACTCATTTGCTTTCATTTGCTTGGAGAAAAAAGTAATTTAAAAATAAAGTTTAATTGTCAATTAAGGTTACAATTGGTGCATATTAAAAGACATGACAAAGTTTCTGAAGTAGTAAAGTACACGTATTATGTTATTTTTACAAAGTTACGTCATGTTGTGATCCAGATTACTTAAATGTTTGCTTCTCTAACCATCACTTTAACATTTAGAAAAGGGTCCGCAGTGCCCCAGCTTCACTCAGGTTGCTCCTTGCCTGACCCAGGGATGGTAGTCATTAGATTTTGCAGATGAACAGTGTTGTCTGTTATTTTTTTTCATTGGCCAATTTGATGACTTGGTCTGGACACCTTTGTTAGTGCAGCTCTGCTTGCAAGTCTGGGTCCTAAATCTTTGGGCCAGAATGATCAGGTCAAGTGTTTGCAGACCCAATATTCCCAGGCCCAGACATCAGAAAACTCATAGTTGCCGGTAAAAACAGCTCCTTCCCATCTCCTCTGGCCTCGTCTCTCCCTTTTCTGACACTAGGCTTGTCAAGAGCTTATTAAAAATGTCAAATTACTTAGGAAAAGTTAGTTCTATCATAAGATGCTGTGTAAAAAGAAAAAGCAAGGATTGGTAAAGCCAACAGGTCTTGACTTCAAGGCCTGTCGGCTTTTTCACTAGGAAATGGGCATGGGGAGGTGGGAGCAAAATGTTTTGTTCTCTTACTTTATTTTTTTAAACCAGAAGGGCTGTCTTGTCCGCTCTAACAAAATACTTTAAAAAAATATATATATACATATACAAAAAAGACTGTGGTGGTAGGGGATAACCGAGGAACTGGTGGGGCAAGGTGGGGAAGCAGCACCTTAGCAAAAAAGCAACAGAGAGCATTGGAGAGTTTTGGATGGGGAAGAAGCACACAAGAAAGAGCTTGTAACACAAGGGAGAAATGGACCGAGAGCACTTAGGGTGCATATTTGCCGGCAAGAAGCACACAAGGGAGAGAGCTGGAAATCACATGCGCTCATGTAGTGCTTAAGCAAAAATAATTAAAGCGTTCCCTAAAAGTGAGCAATGGAAGGATATACTTTGGCAAAGCCAAAGGATGGTAAGGAGAGTTGCTCAGGATGGACAAGGAAAACCATTGAAAAAGAAGCAAGCAAATAAGTGGCAATAAAGCCAAGCCATGATAAGCAATGTGAGTGCTGTAAGCCCGCTGTAGGTTCATGGTTAGTGTAGAGTAGGTTTTTTCCAAAGAAACAGCTTGCGCTGTCTGGTGAGCAGAACCTACAAAGAAACCAAAGAAGCTACAAAAATCAAACTTAATAGAATGGCTGCTTTAATCAAACATCTTGCAGCAAACTGCTGAAGAAGGTCATAACATAATGAAGGCATCTAAACGAAAACTGTGAGTGATTCAGAGAAAATAAATCACTGCAGATGGCAGACTATTTCATTGCAGTACGAAACTGAAAAGCACAGCAGAAAATTAAATTCTGAAAATACACAATCAGAAAAAATGCAAAAAAAAAACATCTGCATTTCGAGTTCCTGCAGGAATACAATTTGATATATAAGGCTCAAACAAAACTTACTAGTCTCTATATGTAAAGACTACAAGCCACTACATTTTGTTTTAGCAAATAACAAAGTAGCCAGTAGTAACAATGGAAAAATAACCCACAAGTATGACAATTGGCTCGGTTCTAGGAAAAACTCGAAGTGAATGTGTTTACAAGTAAATACAGGGCACATTCGCTGCAGGCAGTGTTATAACAATATTAACAATAAAACTATTCATGGGGCCTTTTTGATGGGCTGGCAATCCATACTAGGATTAAAGCTTCAATAGCATAGTGTATTGTCACCAGGCTGCATAAAAGGCACATGTAGGCCCTGGTTACAAGTAAGGCGTAATTAGATGCAAAGGTGGGTGGCCAGAATGACCACGCTGATTTGTCTGCGTCTAAATACATCTATTACAAGTTAATTCCAATAAATTGGGGAATAACTGGGCTAACCTGTTTTTCCAGGTAAAATCCCACAGACGTTTAAACTCTGTGGGGATTAGCACTTGCACTCACCACCTGCTCTTCCCGGGTAGTCAGTGTAAGTGGTGGGCGTTGGTGCAGGGGGTGGATGTTAGATGGGGCATGTGTAGGGTTGCAGTGGCAAGAAAAGAATATGGCCTTAAAGTGGAGCACTACATGGTCCCACTGTGCCATAGCGGTTGGGCGGGGTTCGGATGTACCTCAGAATGCAATTTTACTTGACGAATTTCTGGCCTGTAAATGATTTCACGTTTTCCTGTGCTCGGAGAGTCAGGATGAGGGAATACCACACCACTTGTAATTGAGCAAAATCCAAAACAGCTACACCACTATGGTCAACTCTTAATTGGCCCTTTAATGTTTTGGTTATCATGGTAACTCTGGCATCATGAAATTTTTTCAGGATGGTCTGAACTTCTAAAAGTCCTTCTTGAACTCCTGAAAGTACTGAGGAGATAAAGCTTCTGTTGATGCACAATGTGAGCTTAGTATTGTGAAAATATTCATCATTATTTAGTAAATTCCTTGCTTTTATTTTAAAACCGCCTACAAACATTGATATATGCATTTGTCCTAGAAGTGAATTGGAACATACACATAATTTCTGCTAGTATGTGCAATGCACTGTCTCAGAAATTGGAGCAAAATTGTCATTTAGCTCTGAAAAATTAGTAATTTGAACTTGTTTCAAAATGAGGCGTTTTTTAAATGTTCCCTTCCCTTGAGAATCTAATAAAACCTTAGCAAAGTGTTCTGTGAATGAATCTGATGGAGTGTTTGAAATGCCCTAAAGAACTGCCAGTGTTTGAAATGCCATAAATTCCACAAGTTGGCACAAAGTCCCTTTGGACAACATAAACTTAATCAAAACCCGTAAAACTCTTATAAAGGTTCTGAAAAAAGTGTAGTGCACTTGAGACCCAATAACGGTATCAGGGTCAACAAGTGCTTGGAATGGGAATCAAGATAAAGGCCGCTTTGTTTGGGGGTTGTGGGGGGGGGGGGGGGGCCCGGAAGCAAGAAACAAGCCAGAAAGGAAATATTATTAATTCTCCCACAGAGACCATGCTTTCTTCTGACGCAAACGGTTCCGACTCCCCAATTATAAAATAGTTCATTGATGAGTTGTTTAGGGGCTAGGAGAGAACTTATCTGCTTTGAGATTGTAGCTGAAGCAAGAATTCCAAAATTCAAAAAGGACTTGTTAGGGGTAAGGAGTGTTCTCTTCGGAGAAAAGTCGAGAGAGCAGAGCTGAGAGCAAGATGTACTTTAACAGGAGGCCATCACCCTACAGGAAAGGTTTGAAGACTTGGAAAATCACTCTAAGTGAAATATCAGATTCTGTTGGATTTCCAAGGTTGAGGGACAGAACATTGAGGGTGATATAAGATACTCTTTAGAGTACTGCACACCAAGCTGTACAGAACCCACAAGACTTCATTCTCCTTTGTGGTGAAGAATGCACCCCCTGATATACTGACTATGGTGGGCCATTTCTAAATCACGGAAAAGAAAACAGAAGCAGAGAGGAGAAAGGATGGCTACTCCTTTGAAATTCATGTGACCCAGATATTTAAGGATCTCTGTAAAAACTGGGAAAGAGAAGGAACATTTAGCAGGTGACTGATTTCCTCTGGATAAATGACACTGCATGCAAGTGGGGGTCATACCTTCTTATGAAACTTTACTTGGAAAATCATGGATCAAGCACCCTCCCACTGGGTATGTAGTTTAAAGAAATTTGACCATATATAGGCTGCAAGACAGAGGCTGCACTGGCTACTAGTTGTGAGAAAGTAGCCTCTTTCTAGCCTTGTTACCCCCACTTTTGGCCTGTTTGTGAGTATATGTCAGGGTGTTTTCACTGTCTCACTGGGATCCTGCTAGCCAGGGCCCAGTGCTCATAGTGAAAACCCTATGTTTTCAGTATGTTTGTTATGTGTCACTGGGACCCTGCTAGCCAGGAGCCCAGTGCTCATAAGTTTGTGGCCTATTTGTATGTGTTCCCTGTGTGATGCCTAACTGTCTCACTGAGGCTCTGCTAACCAGAACCTCAGTGGTTATGCTCTCTCTTCTTTACAAATTGTCACTAACAGGCTAGTGACCAATTGTACCAATTCACATTGGCATACTGGAACACCCTTATAATTCCCTAGTATATGGTACTGAGGTACCCAGGGTGTTGGGGTTCCAGGAGATCCCTATGGGCTGCAGCATTTCTTTTGCCACCCATAGGGAGCTCTGACAATTCCTACACCGGCCTGCCAGTGCAGCCTGAGTGAAATAACTTCCACGTTATTTCACAGCCATTTACCACTGAACTTAAGTAACTTATAAGTCACCTATATGTCTAACCTTCACCTGGTGAAAGTTGGGTGCAAAGTTACTTAGTGTGTGGGCACCCTGGCACTAGCCAAGGTGCCCCCACATTGTTCAGGGCAAATCTCCCGGACTTTGTGAGTGCGGGGACACCATTTCACGCGTGCACTATACATAGGTCACTACCTATGTATAGCGTCACAATGGTAACTCCGAACATGGCCATGTAACATGTCTAAGATCATGGAATTGTCACCCCAATGCCATTCTGGCATTGGAGAGACAATTCCATGATCCCCCGAGTCTCTAGCACAGACCCGGGTTCTGCCAAACTGCCTTTCTCGGGGTTTCACTGCAGTTGCTGCTGCTGCCAGCCCCTCAGACAGGTTTCTGCCCTCCTGGGGTCCAGCCAGGCCTGTCCCAGGAAGGCAGAACAAAGGACTTCCTCTGAGAGAGGGTGTTACACCCTCTCCCTTTGGAAAAAGGTTTCAGGGCTGGGGAGGAGTAGCCTCTCCCAGCCTCTGGAAATGCTTTGATGGGCACAGATGGTGCCCATCTCTGCATAAGCCAGTCTACACCGGTTCAGGGATCCCCCAGCCAGCCTGCTCTGGCGCGAAACTGGACAAAGGAAAGGGGAGTGACCACTCCCCTGACCTGCACCTCCCAGGGGAGGTGCCCAGAGCTCCTCCAGCGTGCCCCAGACCTCTGCCATCTTGGATTCAGAGGTGTGCTGGCACACTGGACTGCTCTGAGTGGCCAGGGCCAGCAGGTGACGTCAGAGACTCCTTCTGATAGGCTCTTACCTGTGTTACTAGCCCATCCTCCTTCCTAGGTAGCCAAACCTCCTTTTCTGGCTATTTAGGGTCTCTGCTTTGGGGAATTCTTCAGATACCGAATGCAAGAGCTCACCAGAGTTCCTCTGCCTCTCTCTCTTCACCTTCTGCCAAAGGATCGACCGCTGACTGCTCAGGACGCCTGCAAAACCGCAACAAAGTAACAAAGACGACTACTGCAACCTTGTATCGCTTCATCCTGCTGGCTTTCTCGCCTGATTCCTGGTGGTGCATGCTCTGGGGGTAGCCTTCCTCCTTCTTGCACCAGGAGCTCTGAAGAAATCTCCTGTGGGTCGACGGAATCTTCCCCCTGCAACTGCAGGCAACAAAAGACTGCATCACCGGTCCTCTGGGTCCCTTCTCAGCACGACGAGCGTGGTCCCTGGAACTCAGCAACTCTGTCCAAGTGACTCCCACAGTCCAGTGACTCTTCAGTCCAAGTTTGGTGGAGGTAAGTCCTTGCCTCCCCACGCTAGACTACATTGCTGGGTACCGCGTGATTTGCAGCTGCTCCGGGTCCTGTGCACTCTTCCAGGATTTCCTTCGTGCACAGCCAAGCCTGGGTCCCCGACACTCTAACCTGCAGTGCACAACCTTCTGAGTTGTCCTCCGGTGTCGTGGGACTCCCTTTTCGGACTTCGGGTGGACTCTGGTTCACTCCTCTTCCAAGTGCCTGTTCCGGTACTTCTGCGGGTGCTGCCTGCTTCTGTGAGGGCTCCCTGACTTGCTGGGCGCCTCCTCTGTCTCCTCATCCAAGTGGCGACATCCTGGTCCCTCCTGGGCCACAGCAGCATCCAAAAACCCTAACCGCGACCCTTGCAGCTAGCAAGGCTTGTTTGCGGTCTTTCTGCGTGGGAACACCTCTGCAAGCTTCTTCACGACGTGGGACATCCATCCTCCAAAGGGGAAGTTTCTAGCCCTCTTTGTTTGTTTGCACCCTCAGCTGGCATTTCCTGGGCATCTGCCCACTCTCGACATTGTCGCGACTCTTGGACTTGGTCCCCTTGTTTCACATGTACTCAGGTCCGGAAATCCACTGTTGTTGCTTTGCTGGTGTTGGTCTTCCTTGCAGAAACCCCCTATCACGACTTCTGTGCTCCCTGGGGGTTATAGGTGCACTTTACACCTACTTTTCAGGGTCTTGGGGTGGGCTATTTTTCTAACCCTCACTGTTTTCTTACAGTCCCAACGACCCTCTACAAGCTCACATAGGTTTGGGGTCCATTCGTGGTTCGCATTCCGCTTTTGGAGTATATGGTTTGTGTTGCCCCTATACCTATGTGCTCCTATTGCAATCTACTGTAACTTTACACTGCTTGCATTACTTCCTTTTGCTATTACTGCATATTTTTGGTATTGTGTACATATATCTTGTGTATATTTGCATCCTCATACTGAGGGTACTCACTGAGATACTTTTGGCATATTGTCATAAAAATAAAGTACCTTTATTTTTAGTATATCTGTGTATTGTGTTTTCCTATGATATTGTGCATATGACACCAGTGGTATAGTAGGAGCTTTGCATGTCCCCTAGTTCAGCCTAAGGTGCTCTGCTATAGCTACCTTCTATCAGCCTAAGCTGCTAGAAACACCTCTTCTACACTAATAAGGGATAACTGGACCTGGCACAAGGTGTAAGTTCCTGTGGTACCCACTACAAGCCAGGCCAGCCTCCTACACTAGTAAGCCAACAAATCAGTTTAAAGGTTTTGCTTGACCCACAAAATCTACTTTAGTGACAATACTGCTAGTGTGAATCTGTATTTAAAGCACCCTCGTCTCTGGTTCCTGATATAAAAACTATTTATAGCATGGCTTGCTCTTTTCGTTATCAGGCTTCCAAGCTTTGGAATGAGTCACACCTGTTTTTAAGCAAGAACACAAGAGGTAGCAGACATAGTATGTGGAAAAAAATACCAAAGGAGAACTCGGAGCCTGCAAGGAGCAGTCCACAGAAACGAGGCCGAGAAAAGAGACAAATTAAATGCAGAGAGAGGATATTAGGGGAAAAAGAGGGTCCATGGAGAACTAAAAACATACTAACTTAAATGGAACCAGAGGCAAACAAATCAGTCACACCTACTGAATTACAGACCTAAAACTATGCTGAATAATGAATCACTAGTACTGGTATCTCTTGATGCTTCTGTTGACTGTAACACAGGTGCATTTTATCTTTCTCCGCTCATGAAGGAGGAAGAGGAAAGAGAGAGGCAATGGAAAGTAACATGAGGGCACAAACAAGACTGATAGGAATTCACATTAAAGTGAACCTTGCAAAGATGGACTACAAATCGGGACTATAGAGGACAACATATCGACTCAATTTTAGGGCGGAGTGGATGAGAGCCTACAGTACTTTCAGATGACATTAGCACCCTGTTCTTGCCCGTCATCAGAATGTAGAGACCTTTCCTGGAGTGGAGTTTGAGGTCATAGGGTTGGGGTGACGAACTAGTGAAGGAAAGTGGTAAAAATAATGAGCTTGGTTTTGGTGAGTTGGGGTGCATAAATGAGGGATGAAACAAGGAATGATGGGAAACTGCAGGCAGCAGGTCAGCTAGGCCCAGTCAAATAGGAGAGGCAAAAGAAAACACGGACAGTGAAGGTTAAGGGGTATGACGCACGGGATTCTGCAATTGCTGTATAAACGCCTATATCTTTTTTTTTTTTTTTATAATCTGTGCCTTGTGACACACCTAACCCCTGTTATAAAGTTAATATGCCAGAGCTCTTATTACAGTTGAGTACTGACCTCACAATGCCTGCTGCCAGATCCAGCAGTTCAGGTGAAAGGCAGGTCAGATTAAAGAGCATAAACTAAGCAGATGTTTAAAGGAACAAAAAAGACATTGCTTTTCTTTCTTCTGTACTGTTTTTCAGTGACAAGCAGAAAGAATGTTTATTTTTTGCAATTCGTAGATAATTATAAAAAAGTTTGAATATTTTTGCCTCCTTCTACACATTCCGAGCTGCTTTACAAAAAAAAAACTGACTTGTATTAAACTGGTTTTGATACGTTTTTGCAACCATTATCTAACAGGTGTTTGATGTGTTTAATTTTGTATTAGAGGTTCCATTTTTCTTTTTCATGTTTGCGAACATACTCTCCCTTTCATATAAGAGCTAAGCACCAACCATTTAAGTAGTTTGTGGGAAAGGTAATGATGTGACCATGTATTATATAGGTTAGAGGACCCTCTATTGTAAATAATAATGATAGTGCAAGTTACTTCGAAGTTCCATATTGTTATAAAGGAACTCGGCCTTCAACCTCATTCCTCTATTCAGTTATGGAACTCCTTGGTATCTTACAATAGCATTATAATGTATGTCATGGGGTACTTTATACCTTATATAACTGGGACAAAGAGGGTGTCCGGGAAGAATGGAGAGCCCATAATGAGGAGACCCACAAAGGCTGGGTGAGTAGGATAGGCAAGGGTAAACATATGGGTCTTGGGTCACTGGGGAGCACTGCATGGTAAACTGAGCACAAGAGAGAGCTCGTAACCTGCAAGGAGAAAACCCAAAAGAAAACAAGGAAGGCTGGGATTGGGGAGGGAAACAATGTAAGCAAACAGGGCCTGGTTTTAGTAGAGAATGGCAGTTGGGGCGGGTGGAATACAGTTGACCAATTAAAGGTTTCTGCTTGATCCAATTGCAGCATATGACTTTTTGGGCTTTGTACTATATATGTATCAAGCAGGACAAGAGATACATTGTACTGGGCAAATGTAATTCAACGGACCACAATGTTTTTAATCTAAGATACGAATGCAATTTTCTCCACAGTAGTTGGTGAAGCTTCTTAGATATCTTATCCAAAACTCCAGAGTCTTAATTCATCATGTAGTTCAATATTTTGGGGATGTATTAATCATTTGTAGGTTGGAGTTACCACATAGCAAAGCTGTCTGGTTTTGCAAAGACATCTTGGGGACATTCTGAAAGCTTCGGTGGGACTGCATTCCTCCCATTGCTTACCATTGGCTTTGTAGTTGGCAACTCACACTTGCTAGCTTTCTGGCTGCTGGCTTCATTTGTTTTAAGTTGTCCAGCATGTCTTTGTCCATCCTATGGAGTATATCTTGTTTACCATCGCTTCTTGTATCCTTCTATCAGTGCTCACTTTCTGTAAACAGGCCTATAAATGTTATTCTTATCTAGCCACATTTGCAGTGTATTCAAAGACAGAGGTCAACTGTCAGGTTCAGTCTTCCAAAGGAGCTTTCAAGTTTACTTTTTATTTCTGTAGCTTCAAAATGGGAGGATTTATGTGACAATTCTGCAGGGTACTCCTGTGAGAGGAAAGGCTGTAAGATGTTTATTTTTCTAGCACACAACAAAATGTAAGTGTCTGTAAAGGAGTTGTGCAAATATTACAGAGTATATCAGAATGAGGAAAGTAGAAATGAAGCACATTTTTTTTAATAATTCTGAAGTGTGGAGGAAACAAGTATTTTAATATGATCAAAAAAATACACTTAGTGATGCCATTTCCATACATTGTTTGTGTGCTGCATAATTTAATCAGTACAACTGTAATTCTGTGCAAATGTAATGGTCATTTCAATTGGAAATGTGTTGTCTGTAAAGGCAGTGGGTGCGCTATCACTCCATTCAACTCCACTTTACAATACTGTACTCCATGCCAGTCCAACCCACAACACTCTATTTCACAACAAACTAGGATGTTCTACTCCATGCTACGTCACTCCACACCTCTCCACTCTACAACACTCTACTCTGCAACAATCTACCCCACTCTGCGCTACTCCACTCTATGATTACAATCCACTCTGCGACACTGTACTCCATGACACTCCACTCTTTGACACACTACTCCACGACATTCCACAACACTCCTCTCTACAGCACTCCACCTCAATCTACGCCACTCCCCTCTACAACACTGTATGCCACTCCACTCTATGAAACTCTGCCACTGCACACTAGGTCACTTTATTCTGACACTCCTCTCTACAACACTCCGCTGTACTCCAAGACCCTTCACTCTATGCCTCTATATGCTACTCTACTTAATTCTACTCCACTCTGCTCTGAGCCAATTTACTTTGTTCTGCTCCACTCTGACTCTCTACTTCACTCTACGACACTCCACTCTAACACTTTATTGTACTCTACAACGCTCTACTCCATTCTACGTCACTCCACTCCGACATTCTATACCACTTCACTCTAGGACACTCCACTATACGATGCTCCAAAAGTACTCTTAACAGCCATATACCAACAGCTTGCGGCCTACCTAGAAGACAACAATCTCTTGGACACGTCACAATGTGGCTTCCACTCTAACCACAGCACAGAATCTGCTCTCATTGCAGCTACAGATGACATCAGACTCCTCCTGGACCAAGGAAATTCAGCTGCCCTCGGTCTTCTTGACCTCTCTGCAGCCTTCGACCTAGTCTCCCACCACACATTGCTCACAGGGCTCCACCAAATCTGTGTCAGAGGGCAAGCCCTGAAATGATTCACTTCTTTTCTTTCAAGCAGAACTCAGAGAGTCTACTTCCCACCCTTCATCTAAAAAACCAAAGCCCAACCCTTTTCAACACCTCCATGACCCCTCTGGCTGACATCATCAGAAACCACAGACTCAACAATATCTCCTATGCAGATGGCACACAGCTCGTCGTCTCTCACTCTCCAAGGACACCTCCACAAGACCCATCTTCCACAACTGCATGATCAGCATCACAAAACGGATGAAAGACAGATGCCTCAAACTCAACACCGACAAGACGGAGGTACTACTGTTAGGTAACACCACCTCACCTTGGGATGACTCCTGGTAGCCAGCTTGCCTCCCCCCATTGCATGGATTTTCACCACCCCTCCAGACTCCTTCGTTCTGCATCGCTCGCGACCATTCCACTAATTTGTCTCAGCACTTATGGTGGCCGCTCATTCACATACCTAACAACAAAGGCCTAGAATACTCTCCCAGATTTCAACCCCCCCCCCCCCCCCCCCCCCCCCCCCCCCCCACCACCATCACCCCCCCTCCACCCATCTAAGGTCTTCACCTTCCATCAGGAGTTCAGAAGAGATCTCTAGATATGGCTGTTAGACTGAGACAAACACAGCTACAACAGTGCCTGGATACCCTCATCGTGATTCATGTGCTACACAAATAGATCATTGATTGTTTGATACTACTCCACTCTATCATACCTTACGCCACTTTCCTAAACCCTTTGCCACTCCATGGTGCACCACTCCACTCTGACACTTTACCCCATTCTGTGGCACACCACTCCACTCTACGGCACTCCACTCTACTCCATGACACTCAATTCTACTCTATGCTCCCCACTCTACGACCTGACACTCTACTCTACTCCGGTCCACTGTATTCTACAATTCACCACTGTAGACATTCCACTCTACACTACTCCACTCTACACCAGTCTGACACTTCATTCTAGGCCATTCCACTACACTCTAGGTCATTACACGGTACTCCACTCTGACACTCTACTCCATTCCATATTGCTCCACTCTGACAGTCCCCCTATGCCATTTCACTCAAGGTCACTCTACTCCACTCTACGACATTCCTCTCTACGACACTCTAACCCTGCACTCTACAACACTCCACTTGACACTGTATGACCCTTCACTCTGCAACCCTCCATGACACTACTTCACTCTACGACAACCCACTCTACAGTACTTTTTGACACTCCAGTGTATGACCACTTTACTCCACTCTGTGCCACTCTACTCTAACACTTTACTCCACTCCATGCTACACCACTGTCCTCTTCATCATTCCACTCCACTCTTGGTCACTCCACTCTTTGACACTTAACTCCACTCTTTAACACTTAACTCTACTCTTCAACAATGTAGGCTCCGCCACTCCACACCCATCCACTCTGTCACTCCACGCTATAAAACTCTACTCCACTCTACACCCCTTTAATCAGTGACACATCACTGTACTCCACTTTACAGCACTCTCTTCCACCCTGCTACACTCTACTCCACTCTAGTACACCACTCCACTTTATGCAACTGTACTCCATGCAACTCTACTTCATTCTGTGCACTCCACTCCTTAGCCCTCCACTCCACTCTACAATAGTCTAGTACACTCTACCCTGAGCAACGCTACTCCACTCTACGTCACTCCACTCAATTACACACCACTCCACACCACTCTATGCTGACACTCTATGCCACTGCACTCTACTTCACGCTACTCTGTAACACTTTACTCCACTCAACAACACATTACTCCACTCCATGCTAAGCCACGGTGCACCCCTCAACTCTCACACTATTCTCCACTCTACAGCACTTTACTCCACTCTATGCTACAACACTCTATGCCCCTCTACTCCCTTCCCCTCTGTGCCACTTCACTCTACATCACACCACTCCACACCAATGTACTTTACTCTACTTTGACACTCCACTCTAACCCACAACACTACACCACTCCACTCTATTAAATTCTACGCCACTACACTTCACTTTACTCCACTAGACTCCATTGTACACCACTCCACTCTGACACCCTACACCACTCCACGGCAATCTGCTCCACTCTGACACCTTACGCCACTCAGCATCACTTTACTCCATTCCATGCTAAGCCAGTGTACGTCCCTCACTCTACTCCAATATACAACACTCTACTCCACTGTATGCCACAGCACTCTAGGCCAGTGGTTCCCAACCTTCTGGGTTCTGTGGACCCCCACTTTATAATTACTGGAACCCGGGGACGCCCACTGAATCATTACTGGAAGCTGTGGACCCCCACTGAGTCATTTCTGGAAGTCGAGCCCCAGCCTAAACATCGTTGATAATTTGAAACGTAAAACAACACACACAAAATACAGAAAAAAACATTCATCAAACAGACACAAATGATAACACATTTTATTTAATTAGCAAACAAATCTAAATTAAAAACAATACAAATTAAATTTTTATTAAGAAGGTTGGAGCTTTTCTAAATTCAATTGAAGCCACTCCTCGTCCATATCATATTCTGTTTGATGAACCTGCACTGCTCCCACAAATTAATCTGAAGATGCAAATTTATTTTTTTTGCCTTCAATTTAAGATTCCTTGACATTTACAGTACATTTTAAAATTGCAAATTGTACATTTAGCCACTTTATTTATATACACAGAGGCCCATATTTATACTTTTTTAGCGCCGCATTTGTGTCGTTTTTTGACGCAAAATCGGCGCAAACTTACAAAATACAATTGTATTTTGTACTTTTGCGTCAAAAAATTACCGCAAATGCGGCGCTAAAAAAGTATAAATATGGGCCTTAATATTTAATTTTCTAATCAGTCGCGGACCCCCAGGGGTCCCCAGACCACAGATTGGAAACCACTGCTCTAGGCCCCTTCCCTCCTCTCTACTCTGTGCCTCCGTATACCACTCAACACCACAAACCTTTAGCCATTCCGAACAGTAGCCACGCTGGAGTACAGCATGGCTAAAACACATTGGCAAAGCCAATATCTGGTTGTGACCTATTGGCTTTGCCATTGCTTGTTTATTTTTGTAAAAGGGCAACAACAGCTTCTCGTGATGTTGAATAAACCGTACTTCATGCAATATATATATTCGTAAATGGCGACACTAATTGTAACTACTGTTTGGAATGTAGTTGGCCGTGACCACTTGGACACGCATTTCTTTCTGCGCATTTGTTGAACATGCTAATCGGCCGAGCACACCTCGCTAACATAACAGAACCTCAGATAAGAATCAGCTCATTGAACTTTGTTCGTTCAGCGCCATGGGAAACCATAAATTGCTCTTAATTTTAAAAGGAAGCTGTGGGCTTAGACTGTGAGATGCGATAAGTTCAATTTGACGCATGCTTTTCCATTGTCTCAGCTCAATGTTTGCTAAAATACCAGTCTTGATTTCAGTTTAAGAAAAGTACCATGCTGTTATCACTGGAAATGTTTTCTGGGCAATTTTCGGGTGATTTAATCTCAGGTGCTGAAAAATGTAAACGAAATATAGATTTGTTTAGCCTAATTACAGCGCTTCATGCGGGAACCTGCTGCAGTGGTTTGTGAGGAAGTGAACACTAATGGCACACTTTATGATTTCAGAAGGCTTTGTGCATTTTTACTTAATTAGTCTGACCGTGGTTAGGTCTGGTTAAAACAGATGGCTTCTCGGATTAATCCTGTGTCAAAAAACCTGAACACGATAATAAGCTCTGGAGTGTGACTCTGGAAACAGTGGGGCCCAGATTTACTAATGCATTGCCTGCAGTAGCGTCACACAAGGCGGCAGCACACATTTGCTTTCTACCACAAAAAGGCCTGTGCGCTGGAATGGCCCCCTTTTTATGCTGCTAATTCGACTTTGGGTCTGTTTGCTTAAAAGGGGCATTTCTGAGGACTTATCACTGCAAAAACATAGTTTTTGACTCAAAACCGTTCTACCTTACGTATATGAAGTAGGTGCAAAAAGGGAGATATCTGTGATTTCCCCCAGAAACTGTCAAATTGCATTTTTGCTGCAGTGCACAGCACCCATTCAACGTGTCAGACTCCACTGCATTTGTCTCTACATAGTAATATGTATTGTAAGGGGATGCTTCCAGAGCAGATCCTGCGATGGACAGCAACCTATTGCCTCTGCGACATGGTGCGAGGCTGTGCACGGCACAGGCAGCCTTTTTGTCTGCTGCTGCGCGGGTTGGTGCCAGCAGGACAGTCTTAACAGATATGGTTTTGCTCAGTTTTTCTCCTTCGAGCAACCTAGCACAACAGATTTGGATGCTGCACTGTACGAAATTCAAGAAAATCTGTGTCTTTATGTATGTCACAATATGTTCATCAAATATATCACATTCATCATGTCTTGTTCGTCAAGCACTTCTTGTATTGGTTGGTAGTGCACGCCATCAAGATTTCTCTGGAGTGCACCCTGTTACGCTGCAGCCAAAACGTGCTGCCAATAAAGACATGCACTCAACTACTCAGGTCGTTTGGTGCGGAAAGACCTCGGGTGGTGTATCCCCCTTTAATTTATACTTTCCGGCTAGTACCGCCGGAGGAAGTCATTAGTCCGCATCCGGGTCGCGCAAACAACAAGTGTGTGCCACTAGACCGGCATCCTGACCGTTACATCCCTCCCCAGCTTGATTCAAAGTCCACAGAAATTGAACTAGCATACAAAATCCTTTAAAGTCTGACTGGGTGGTGGATTGGGCCAGAGTCTGTACTATTCTGAGCAGGATTGGCTTGTTTCTTCCTGAGTCACCGGATGAGTGACTGCTGGAGGTCCAGATGTACTTGGTACAGCTACTGAATTCTCTCCTCACCGTCTCCGGGTCCATGCCTGTCACCTGTGGGTTCTCAGTGTGAATAGTCCTGTCCTAATGTGTCATCTGGGGATTCCACAAATGTTGCCTTGCAAAAACAGGAGATATTCCGTGCCACTTTCTCACCTCTCCTCTGTGCTGTCACCATGGTGCCATCCACACCTACGATGTCCATACGTCTGGCTTGTGTGGCGTGCGGAACTTCCAGCTGGGTCTTTGGTCTTTGATGATGACTTGATCACCAGCATGTATGTTCCATGTCCCCTTCCTACTTGCTCGATCAGTCGCCTTCTTCCTTCTGGCTTGTGTCTGTCCAAGATAATAAGGCGGTGGCCGCCACCTGGGAGGGGTGGAAATGGTATCCCCCCTTTCTCCTGCTAGAATCAGGGACCACATCGTTTGTCTCGTGGTGCAGTGAGGCGTTCCCTCATATTCACTGAGAAAATGATGCAAACTGAGTTCAGGGTCACTGGCCTCTGAAGTGGCGATCCACAGAGTTTTGTTGAGCATGCGCTTGAAGCGCTCAACATCTCTGTTGGCCTGAGGCCACTGGGGGGGTGATTTTCCTGTGTTGCATGTCCATGTTTTACAGTAGCTCCTGAAACTCATTTCCTTGAAATGGGGGCCCAATCTCCGTTTTGATTTCTTCTGGGTGCCCGACTATGGCAACTATGGGCTTAACATTGCAAAATGTAGTGGAGTCGATGACCTCTGAATTTGAGAAATTGGAGTATCCAGCAATTAGAACCAGCATGATCCTGCCATCAGGAAGGCTACCAAAATCAAGACTGAGTTTGGACCACGGTGTGGTGCACGTCTCCTCCGTCAGGATTGGCGCTGGGACATCGGGGTGCCTGTTAACTGACAGGCTGGGCATTGTCACACAAAGTTGTCGACTTCGTCTTCAAGACCAAAGAACCACACCTTTTCTCTCATGCGCGCTTTCATTATGGCTGTGCCTCGATAACCTCCATGTGCTATTTGGGTTACTTGTCGTTGCAGGCTCCGAGGGATCACGAGGCGATGTCTGCATAGCAGGAGGTAGTCCTGGGTTGAGCTAAGCTTGTTCTGAACTCTCCATAGCTTTTTCAATCTGCCCCTCTCTCCACTCGTCCATCCATTGGTATTTCTGAGGAACTTGAGCCAAAATCTGCTCTCCTGGCTCATGTTTCACTCTTACGAGAACGACCTCCACCACAACCTCGGAAATTTATTTGGTTAAAGTCCTGGGACAGCTACCATGGACACTTGTTTGCCCTTGTGCCTTGGATGCCTCGTCATCTGTTGTGTCTTCATGCTTTGGTGGGTGTCTGGATTGAAAATCAGCCAGCTTCTTCGCTCCAGGCCAATACATCACTTCCATGTAGTAGTGTTGGAGCTGGATGGCCTATCGTTTTGATCTGTGGGGGCAGGTGTGGGGACAACCCTTTAACAGTGGTACCAGTGGCTGACGGTTCATGACCACCCTAAATGGCCTTTCACAAAGGTACAGAAAGTGTTCACACACCCATTTTATGGCTAGGGTCTCCCTCTCGCTTTGCTCATAGCGCTGCTCCGTCGGGGTGAGGGCTTTGCTATCATACTCAAGCGGGGCCCACCGTCCTGGCAGTACTTCCAGGGTGATGACAGCACCCAAGCCACCTGGACTAGCGTCAGCAGCTAGGTCGGTTTTCTTCATGGGATCAGCGTATACCATGGTGGTCTTGCTCAGTAGTGCTACTTAGAGCACTTGAAACGCCTCCTCTTCGCGGCTTCCGCACCCCAAGGGAGTGTCCATTTTCATGAGCGTTTGGAATGGCTCATACAGAGTAGTAAGATTTGGTATGAACCTTCCACAATATGTGATCATGTCTAGGAAGCTCCGCACTTTGGTCACAGTTTTCGGTGCTGTGGCTTGCTTGATGGCGCGGGACTTACTTGGATCTACTTTGATGCCTCTTTGACCGAACACATATTCAAAGAACTTAATAGATGTTTGCAAAAAGGAGCATTTCTCCTTGTGAAGGGTGAGGCCATGTTCTCATAGTCACTTGAGGGTGGTTCTCAGGTGTTGGTGATGTTCCTCTGCAGTGGTGGAGAGAATTAGGATGTCATCACTGACATTCTGAACACCCTGGAGCCCTAACATAGTTTTCTGTATGGCATCTTGGAAGACCTCTGCCGTGGGCGAGATGCTGAAGCTCAAGCGCTTATACCTCCTCAGTGCCAGGTGCGTCGAGAAGGTGGATATGTACTGACTCTCTTCTGCTAAGCTCAGTTAGTGATATCCTGCATTAAAGTCCAGCTAAGAACACCATTCAGACAGGAAATTGTCCTAGTAGTTTGTTGATCTGGAATACTCGCATGCTCTTTGCAAAGGACACTAGGCTCAGGTCTTTGGCTGGGTGGCTGCCAAGATGGGTGTCCACTTCTCGGTCTACCATGTAAAACATGGCTTTGATTTCTTTGTCGTCCAACTTGATGTATACTGTCATCTGCCCCTTTAGCAGCAGGGGCATGCAGCTCCCATACGTGCATATTTTGGTGGCGGATGATGTGAGTGTCGGACACGGCTGAAGGCCCTGATATTGTTGTATACCCATGACATTTACTGATGCCCCTGTGTCTCTTAGCGCTTTTACTTTTTCAATCATGCATGTTGGTTGGGGCCTTCAAATCATTCTGAAGGATATCAGAAGGACTTCTTTTTTTCTTCTTGGGAGGAGTCTTCCGGTGAGTATTGTGGTGGTCTATATCAGATGTTTTGGGGGACCAGTTTGTCCAGCAACAGTTGTTTTATTGCAGTTGTGAGAGCCAGTCATCCTTGTGTTCCTCTCCCCTGTGAACCTCCTCTTCAGACGGATGTGAAGTGATTCAGTTTTGCACAGTTGGAACATGTTTTCTCCTGAGCGGGGCAGTCTTTGGGGGTGTGTTCTTCTCTTCCGCAATACTCACATCATCTTCCTGGCTTGGCCGGGACATAGGCTCTTGACTGTTTTTTAGCTTGTTGTGTTCGAAGTGCATCTGTGTATTCCATCTTTGTCACCGGGGCTTTTTCAGCTGCTTGTGTAACTCTGTCCATTTCTGTAGCTGTGGCTGCTGAAAGGCCATGCGACCTGGCCATTATTAGAATGTCTTCAAGGCTGATGTTGGGTTGCCTCTGGATGAGGCCCTTAAGGGTCTTGTTCCAACATCCTTGTATGATTTGGGCCTGTATTTCTTTTAGTTGATCGTGCTCTGTGCACATGCTTGCAAGCTCCCTGAGTCTGACATAGAACTGGTCAATGGACTCTCCTCCTTTCAGGTGTCCATGGTGGAGATTAAACCCCTCAAAGCCCAGGTTTAGTTACGGATTGAAATGTGCAACAAGGGCTCTCACTGCCGCTTTATGGTCCTTGATCGCTCTGTTGTTTGGGAGTTTTATCTCCTCCAAAGCGCAGCAGAAGAGATCTCTTGACTGCTCCATCAAGCTCATAAGTGGCCGCAAAATAGTGCTCCAACCTTCCAACCTAGATCTTCCACTTGGAGATGCTGTTGCTAGATCAGCCATTTATTTAAATGGCGGGCGCCCCCCCCACCATAGTGTGCTGCCACGGGGTGTGTGGTGGGACAGCAGCTAGGGCGGGACCTTACACCATGGCTTCCGAGCAGGTCGTCCTCTAGAGAAGCCCACTTATTTCTACATGCTAGGTACGTTTGTCATGTCTTTATATTGGTGCCCCTTGCCCAGTGTGATTTGTTCAATGCTGATATTAGTGGGAGCGAGTAGCCTCTGGTTGCAGTGATGAGGGCTGCATGATGCTGATATGGTGGACAGGGATAGTAAGGCCCAGCTGTAGTGGTGCTGCCAGCATTTAGTAGATGTGGACCACCCGAGCCTGTGACCTCCAGAACCTCTGGTGCGTGCCACGTGGAGTGGACACCACTTCAGTCAGTCTTGAGATCACATGTGCAATAGGTTTAACAGTGTCAATCTTGTTGTGGTTGCGGAACTCACTCAGATGGTGCAGGATTGTAGCAGGCTGAGGAGATGATCAAGTGTGGCTATCCAGTCATCCCCGGGTTGGTGTTGTGGGTGGGCCTTCATGCCAGCACTCTTCTCGGAGGAAACGGGCCTCAGGGAGTGTACAGCAGTCCCCCGTCATCAAAGCAGGACACCCGGCCGCTCTGTGGCAATCATCCACTCCGGTGATGATCGTGGTTCTCAGACAGGCCTGCCTGTGCCAGTTGCCCAAATATCCACATGATGTGCGTGAGGTTGGCCTTCAGCGGAGCAGTTATGCAGACAGCTGAACACCGTGTGAATCCTCGCCGCCAGTATTACGCTGCGGCCCAGATGCTCTGGCAGTAAAGACACGCCCACAATTATTCAGCTCGTTTGGTGCGGAAAGGCCTCGTGCAGTCTTTCCCCCTTTTCTTGATACTTTCCAGCCCATTACACACCCCTCCCAGCCTCTGAGACTCCACTCAGTGAAAAGAGCTGAACTTTGGGGGGGGGGGGGGGGGACACATGTGAGGGGGGGAGTTGTTTGCAATGAGAGAGATGGTACTGTCCTGAAATGTAGAATTTTACTTTTTTCTGCCATCCATGGATTCATCATGATCTCTTAGTCATGCACTGCTATAGTTAAAAAGTGTCTCATCCTGAGTGAAATGGAAAAGCCAGCGCGAACCATTTTTGCGACAGTCTCAATGCATCGACTTCTTTAAGATTGCAAATTCTGCTCATTCATAAGATTTGCAAATGCAGTTACCTCCAGTGCCTAGATGGGGGAAACGGTGCATGCAAAACTGAGTGGTGGGGGAATATAGTGTGTAATCATGGTCTCAAACATAATCTGTGCTGATTAATCTACATTGATAAGTACACAGGTTGTATTCTGGTACAAAACCTTTCCAGTATTGGGAGCACACACCTGGATCTGTGTGGCTTTGCGCCCATTATAACATCCAACCTAGAACCGAGGATATTAATGTGAAATATTTCTTTGCAACAAAGTTTTGCACAGAACCACACATATCATTCCTCAGTCAATATTTTGCGGTGGCATTTGGTCAATTAAATGAAAGTCTAAACACATCATTGGTCCAGCGTTTTCTGAAATAAGTCTAGTTTGGTTCAACCCACAGGTAACAGAGTTTAGATTGGTTCCAGTTTCTGGTATAACTGTAGGAGGGTGGCCTGGTTTGTAAGTGGGTACCTTGGTTACTTACACCTTATACCAGGTTCAGTTATCCCTTACTATTGAAGTAGTAGTGTTATAGCAGCTTAGGCTGATAGAGGTAGCTATAGCAGAGCAGCTTAGGCTGAACTAGGAGACATGCAAAGCTCATGCAATACCACTTATAGTGACACAGTACTTATACACAAGTAAAGGCAATACTCAGTGTTACCAAAAATAAAGGTATTTATTTGGTTGTCAGAGTACCAAAAATACCTTAGAGACAATACTGTAAGTATTATACACAATATATACACTAGACACCAAAATTAGACAAGTAATTAGTCATAGAACAGTGCAAACAATAGGGAATGCTATAGATTACAATGGGAGAAAACAGGTCTAGGGGCAACACAAACCATATACTAAGAAAGTGGAATGCGAATCACCAATTCCCCCCTAGACAAGTTTAGTGTGTGCAGAATCACTGGGAGAGAAAGAATATAGTAAAGGTAAGTAAATTACGCCACCCCAGAGCCCAGAAAAGCATGAGTAAAGTACAGCAAGTTTCCCTAGGGCACACTACACATAGTGATTGGGATATTGCAGTAACCAACCAAGTCTGCAAACAACAACTGCTGGATTCCTGGACCCGAAGACCTGCAAGAGAAGGGGACCAAGTCCAGAAGACAAAAGAAGTTCCAGGAAGGGCAGGAGCCCCTGCCAACCTAGAAGAGGGTTCTAAAGATAGTTCCCAGTTGGATGAAGACTGCAGGAATGTACCCTAGGAAGATGCCAGCGGGTTCCTGCATGATGCAGAAGATGTCCTATGACGTGAAAATGGATGCAGATGTGATTTCGTGTTGGAAGTCGCCAACAAGCCTTGGTTACGACAAATATGCGTTTTGCATCAAAATGACGCTGGCTGGACCCAGGAGGGACTTTGGGGAAGAGGGGGCTCTCAGCACTTTAGAGAGCCCGCAGGATGCCAGGCAGCACCCACGGTAGTCCCAGGACACAGGGACAAAGGAGGTGCAATACGCGGTTGGTGCAGCACAACAAAGGAAGGTCCCACGCCGCCGGAGAACAACTCCGCTAGTTGAGCGTTGCAGGATGGAGTGCTGGGGACCTGGGCCAGGCTGGGCACCAAGGCATTTTGCTAATAGTGCACAGAGGCCTCAGGAGGTGAAGAAGATGCAGTACACAGGGGTACCGTCGCTCTCAGGGAAGGCAAGGTCTTACCTCCTCCAAATTGCGTCAGCGGGACATCAGGACAGTCTATGTCGATGGGGTCTACCCTCTGTGTCCTTAGGAGCACGCTCGTCGCTGTGAGAGGAGTCCAAGTGTACCGGTTGTCATCTTAGAAGGTGCATGCTGAAGCAGGGGAGTGACTTCGTCACCCCACGGGAGATTTCTTTGGTCCTTCTGTTGCAGGATGAAGACAGGGAGTCCCCAGTGCACACTGTGGAAACTTGCAGTTGCTGGCTGGAGCCGAAGTTACAGAGGAGAAGTATCTCTTGTGGATACTATGTTGCTGTTACAGTGGTTCCTGGGGCACCCTGCGGTTGATCTGAGGTCACAGGATGAAGTAGTAGTTGCAGAGGATTCCTGAAGGAAACTTGCAAGCAGAATCTGCAGAGAACCCAAGGGACAGACCCTAAATAGCCCGAGAGGGGGATTGGCTACCTTATTAGTTAATATCAGGAGGGGTCTCTGATGTCACCTGCTGGCACTGGCTACTCAGAGCCCTCCAGAGTGCCCCCACACCTTGCAAAGCAAGATGGCTGAAGTCTGGGACACACTGGAGGAGCTCTGGGCACCACGCCTAGGGTGGTGATGGACAGGGGAGTGGTCACTCCCCTTTCCTTTGTCCAGTTTTGCACCAGAGCAGGGGACAAGGGGTCCCTGAACCAGTGTAGAGTGGCATATGCAAGGAGGGCACCATCTGTGCCCTTCAAAGCATTTCCAGAGGCTGGGGGAGGCTACCCCTCCCCAGCCTGTAACACCTATTTCCAAAGGGAGATGTTGTAACACCCTGCTTTCAGAGGAAATGCTTTGTTCTACCTTCCTGTGACTGAGCTGCACAGACCCCAGGAGGGCAGAACCCTGTCTGTGAGGTGGCAGCTGCTGTAGCTGCAGTGCAAGCCTCAGTCAGCTGGTTTGTCAGTACTGGGGGTCCAGAGTGGAGCCCCCAGGGTGCATGGAATTGGCTCCCCAATACCATATTTAGAATGGAGGGACAGTTCCATGATCTTAGACGTGTTACATGGCCATATTCGGAGTTCCCATTGTGAAGCCACATATAGGTATTGACCTATATGTAGAGCACGCGTGTAATGGCGTCCCCGCACTCACAAAGTTCTGGGAAATGGCCCTGAACTATGTATGTGGGGGCACCCTTGCTAGTGCAAGGGTGCCCTCACGCTTAGTACCTTTGCACCTAACCTTCAGCAAGTGAAGGTTAGACATAAAGGTGACTTATAAGTTACTTAAGTGCAGTGAAAATGGCTGTGAAATAACGTGTGCGTTATTTTCCACAGGTTGCAATGGCAGGCCTGTGTAAGGGTTTGTCTGAGCTCCCTATGGGTGGCAAAAGAAATGCCGCAGCCCATATGGATCTCCTGGAGCCCCTATCCCTGGGTACCTAGGTACCATATACTAGGGACTTATAAGGGGGGTCCAGTGTGCCAATTGAAATTGGTAAATGAAGTCACTAGCCTACAGTGACAAATTTAAAAGCAGGGAGAGCATAAGCACTGAGGTTCTGATTAGCAGAGCCTCAGTGACACAGTCAAGCACTATACAGACACACACATTAGGCCATAAACTATAAGCACGGGGCTAGTGACCAGCAGGATCCAAGTGAGACAGGCAAAAACATACTGACATACAGGTAAAAATGGGGGTAACATGCTAAGGAAGATGGCACTTTCCTACAATAACTGAACCCCAATGTGCAGCAGTCCATGAGTAACATGGACATCACAAGAGATGGAGGTGAAAGGACACTGTTGTCCTGCATGCATTGTATCTCCCTTCTCTTGCAGATAAGACCTGTCTCTTTTCCCAACAGGAAGAGACCACACCATTCCCTTCAATAATCCGCACCACCGGATGCTTCTCTTGAAGATCACAGAATATTTTGAATGTAGTTGGATGCTCAGGTATTCAGTGGACCATAATCCCCAGATCCCTTCTTTACCGGCACATCCTCAGGGAGGGAAGGCGATACCAAGCTGCTGAATGCTTGAATAGTCAAAGCAGAGTGTCAAACGGGGATGCTCACCCTGCTGTTTTTCTGTGAATCCACCCTTAAAGTAACCACTGTCCTGCCTTCCGCAATGAAGGGTTCAGCAGTGTGTGTGTGTGTATGTGTGTCCTTGTGTTTACATGAATACGCTCGCTCTCCCACAGCCACCAATCTTTGCACGTATTCCTTGAAAATAGGCTAGAGTTCCTTTAGGCGTGGAAGATAGAGGGGAGGTGAATAAGCAAGTTTATGAAGCCTTTAGCTTGAATTAATGATAGTGCTCAATGGCACTTACTTGGTGTATTTCGACATACTTATTGATTAACCCAGGTGTCTTGTAAAGTGCTGAACTTATCACCTTGCTGCCACTTCACTGCACATAGGGTTCCGAGTTTAAACAAGTCATACTATTAGGTATGGTAAGCATGGTGTGGGCAGACGGTTCTGAGGGGTCTCTCGCTTGGGGTTCAGGTCCACCAAGAAAGTCATGGGGGCTTAACTTGGCAGGTATTCTAGACCCATTCCACTGTCCACTTTAGTAAAAGCGCAAAGCACTTCAAATTTAATTGTTGAGGCACTGGGATCGCAAGGGAGTTCTTTCATCCCTGGCCTGATGTTGTCTGGGTGTTTTATGGTTGACGTATCTACATTCATTCTATTTCAGTTCTAAAAGTGATATTAATGACTTTCTCTACAAAAGAGGCCCCAATTTTACAGTAGTCTCAGATGCAAGGTAGTTTAATATATGATTCTATCTGTATTGAAATATGTTTACAATTTCAGATTAAAAGAGTAAGGATTTGATTTTATTCTTCTGCGTTTTTGCTGTAATGTTTGTGACCAAATAAGTTATGAAGCTCAACAGCAATAACGATATTGTTTTTTTATGCATGACCCTCTGAATCACGTGTAAGGGTGGATACTGAGTGGTGGGTTGATTTATTTTGTTTTTATGTAGCTCCATCAGCATGGAGATGGCGTTGTGGTCCTGTGCAGAATATCCTCAAGTGGATCACAGAAACACAGTATATTTATTTATAAACAATGAAGCCTGTGATGATGTCTGTGGGTGCATTCAGCAGGGAGGAGGAGTTCGGTGTAGAGTTATGTTGTATGTTCTGCAAAAAGATTTTGCCAACTATGTTAGTAAATAGTGAAAGAGCTTGTGGTCTATCTGAAGAACTTCTTTTTAGTTGTATCCTGAATACTAAATGTATTATATTTATGTGCAAGTAGAATAGGACAATAGGTCCAAGCATAGCTACTTTGATACAGACTTTTCACAATTACATTTGTGCGGGGGTTTGCTTGACTCCACAAGATTGTGACTTGCGTTACTCATTTAGAATATGTGGTTTAAATGTATTGGCAAGATAAGATTTTTTTTAGTGGATATATTTGTGAGAAGTACTCTGAAATGGGTTATTAATTTGTGAACGAGGTACCCCTACCAATTTTACAAACACACTCTAGCTAGGTCTTTGTTCTAAGAAAAACTCTGCAAAACCCCTTTTATCTGTTGCACACCAGATATCAGTTCCCTAGAGAAATGTGTATTAAGCTTGAGCAGAGCCTACAAAGGTCAATGAAACAACACATTAAAGTTCTCTAAACAAATTAGAAAAATAGAGAAAGGCGTAATAAGTTAAATGACTGACAGCAAAATATTCAAAGTTTTATTAGGGGAAACAAAGGTGTAAAATGTTAGGATTTTGAGGCAGAAACCACCTAGAAAATGTAACGCATCAATCAAAACACTCAGTTTGTGGTTGACCACGAACTTATGCACGATTGCAGGGCAAATGTAATGGAGTGGTCGTCGGGTCGCAATGGTTACAGTTTTTACCTCGGGGCTTGGTTTACTTTTTGGGGTTCAAAATCTTTTGAGGCAGTGTCAAAAGCTGAAGTTGGCACACGTCAAGTTCGGTTTGAAGCTGTTGATTTCTGCGCCAAAAGCCCTGAGCAAGCCAAAGCTGGATTACATAGCTGACGATGACACCTCTCCACTGCGCCAGATTTGCTGCCTTGTCCTGCTTCAAGGTTTTACCATTGCATTTAGTCACTGTTTTGATGCTCAATCAAAATGATAGAAACTGTAGCTGGACAGGGATGCACGTGATCAAATAATTCTACTGTGAGGGCCTGCTTAGCCAGATTTCAACATGTCAAAAAGCTCAGAGCAGGACTAATATGTTTTACTTGCCTACAGAGTATACGTCCTCCTGGGGAATCTTAAACACCCTGGTCCAGTCTTACTGAAGTGGAAAAATGACTAAATCCCACTTTTCTCCCGCTGCTGGGAAAAAAACTCCTGGTCACTCCTGTAGGTCTTGGAACTGGCTTCTAGGTACCAGGCTATCAGAAGCCAAGGCTTCTGCAGGGTCTAGTCCTCCGTGCTCAGCTGTACCTTTTTTGGAACTAGGAGTCCTTCTGCTTGTTGTGCCTACATAGCAGATATGAGGAGGCTAACCTATTCACCATTGGAGAGCAGCTTAAGTATCTGGGTGCCAGCAGGACTTAGGAGTACTTAGGTCTTTTTCTTCCTATAGCCATGCAGAATCTTATTTCTTGAAGATGTTTTTCCTAGATTCAGGAATGCTTTAGAGGAGGTGACAGTGAGGTGATAGTCTTATCCTGTGAACTAGCCAGAGACTGCAGAATGCCCTACCCCTATTCTTGGTTACTTTCATGCAGAATTCCTTTCCAAGTTTACTGCAAACCTTCATTGAATCTCTTAACCAAGTTGTCCCCTGCAGGAGGTCTGGCCCTCCTTCTAGCCACTCTCCTACGGTGTTCTCCCTTTTGTCAGTGCTAGAACTGGTTTCGCTCCTGCGTAGAACACCGATAAGTATAGGATGTCCCTGAAAATGACTTTTAGCAATTCTGTGTGGTTCTACTTGGCATCCCTAAGTCAAAGAAAGGACTGTTAAAGTGGCCCCTTGTTTTACCAGCTGTTTCCTAATGCCACCCTAATGACTAAACCTCCCTTAATGACCATAAGTTGACAACACCATACCTTCCTACTGCTAGAGACCAAGCCATTGTCTTCCAGAAGTAAGGTATTTAGCATGCCAAACAAGGATATGTAGGGCTGAGAATCAAGCATTTTTCTAAACAGTTTTTCTCTCCGACAGCACTAAGTACATTTTCTTAAACTTATGTTTCCACTAAAGTCATGAAGAATCTACTTTCACCACTGAATTACATTATAGAAACTGAGTTAACAAATACATTCCAATCATCTCTCTAGTATATTCTCATGCTAAGATACGGAAAATTGATTTTATTCATACCTGGCCTTCTTCATGTCACCTGCAACTGTACCTAAACAGTCGAAATTTGGTTTTGGGTAATTGCTCACTGTGGCAGAATACCATTCCCACTGTGTAGAACACCACAATGTATTAACCACCTAACCATGCAGGCTTACAAGGCACACTTTATGGGTGATTTTGCTAATGCATAAAATTGTTTTTCATTTATGGCACAGGCACATTTCCTTGCCATGTTACTGCAGTGTTTTTAAATGACAGTCCTTACAGAGCACAACTGTGCTCTCTAAAGCCATATTTTTTGTTATGTATCTTGGGGTGTAAATTCACACTGCAGCCCATATGTGTCACTTAACTTTAATGCCTCTAGTGCATTTCTTGCAATATCTGCTGTGGCCTTCCGGGGAAGCTGAATAAGCATAATAGGTTAAACCAATGTGCAGTGGATGTTTTAAGGGAAAGCAGCGCACACAATGCCCCTGTTTAGCAATGCCATTATTTAGCAGTGGCATAGAACAGAAATTCCTAAAGGTAGCAGAACCAGCCAGGAAAAAGTGGGGGTGGACTAAGACAAAAATTACGTACTTTCTAACAGAAATGTATAGGTATTTGAAGTGTGTTAGGGAGGTGCAAGACCTAGAGCTATATTATATAGAAGCACACTTGCAATGGCTACCCAGATGGTTGGCAAAGACACCATCGGTGGAGGTGAAAACTTAACCTCAAACTCCAACATTAACAGGATGACTCTAACAGGAAGGCCATAGGAACCAAGCTCTCCAAACTGACTAAAATAATTTCGCATTCTGAAATGGTTACATGCGGAGCGAACCATTGTTAACGGTATACTCAGTGAAATACCTATTCAGAGAGTTCCATTACCTCCGACAATGGGTTGGAGGACTTTTCTCAGCACCTGTAATGGATTAGACCAGAAGAGTGATTTACATGAGAACGACATTCTCTGGCCATTCCAAAAAATGGTTGATGAGCCTGCCCTATTGAGAGATCTGTCCACAGCATATGGGATTATAGTAACTGTGATTCAAAAAACATCTTGAAAGAAAACTAAGAGCTGCCAGCATACCAAGTGATGCCCAATATGTTTACAGTGGGATTAGGAAAGAAAGCTGTGATTCACTTCTATAGGGCATGAAAAAAGCACAGAAAAGGCACTGACCCAACTGATCTAAAAAAAAGGAGCCAGACATAGAAAAAGAAATATGCGAAGATGATTGGGAGGCAATACTGAAACACATATCCAAAGCATCTCGAAATGTGCATTTAAAACTAATTACATTTAATTACCTGTATTGGACATACATTGCAGCGAAAAATGGCTAAAAGGCACAATAACATTAGTTGTGCATAGCAGAGATCTAATCAAGAGGGGAAATGGCTTTTCCCAATGCTTTGCGAGTACCCTATGATGGTCAGATATTGTGATGCTATAACTTAAAATAGTGACAAATGCTATAGGAAGAGAAAACCTCCTTAAACTTAGAAGGGTGCCATCTGGCCCTAATGCTAACACCCAGAAAGAGAAAAATGGGTAATACATTTATTGACCTTAAACTTACACTGGCAAAATGAAACCTAGTCACTACTCCCAATATAGATAAATGGAAATAATAAGTGAATTGGTGGACTGAAAAAGAGGGAACTGCCTTACGCATAAAAAGACAAAGATGCATAGCAAAAGCAGATGTACCCTAGTCTT
This sequence comes from Pleurodeles waltl, assembly GCF_031143425.1. Classification (NCBI taxonomy): domain Eukaryota; kingdom Metazoa; phylum Chordata; class Amphibia; order Caudata; family Salamandridae; genus Pleurodeles; species Pleurodeles waltl. Next base: position 713,931,484 of record NC_090447.1, read on the forward strand.
GGGACGGGCTGATTTCTGTAATTTAAAAACATAGTTGAGGATCCCCCACCGTGAGCAATCTTTCATATTCAATGGCGTTTTAAACCCATTGACAAGACAAAGAGGGGGGAGGGGGGAATTGGCCCTATCCATAGAAGTAGATGTGATGAGTGGACAGGAAGTGGAGGGATAGCTCGGGGCTGGATGATGGACCCATTACAAGATTTGTACTGTAACTAAACCAAAGATACCATATCGTAAACGTTTGCCGAAAATGACTGTTAACTAATAATTATATTGTGTAGGTCATAGGTTGAAGTTTTATAATGTAATTGACATGACAACGTAAGCAGGTATATAAAAACTTAGCTACTAATGTGGAAAATGTAATAATAGTGTTATTAAGAATGGCTGTAACCAGGGCAATATAACCAATGATGGATTATTATTGTAATAGATGAAAGCGGCACTGTGACCAATGAAATCGTAAGCAAAAAAAAAACACCTAAACATACAATTCTTCAATTGTTGCTATCACAACCGATAAAATAGGCACCAACCTTATTGGCGTCTACTACTTCTCAGACAAGAAGCTTCAACAAAAATGGTAATTCTCAGAAGTGAGACAACTTGCTTAGACATATAGAGCAAGACTGCAGGAAAATTGAGGTATTTTTCGTTTTCTTAAAGATTGTAGCTGTGCTTTGATATAGATAGTTCAGTGTTTGTGTAAATAGGTGCAAACCATGAGAAAAGTACTAAGAATTTAACCCTATGAATGGTACTGAAAGGCAATCACAGGTAGACAGCACTGAGGAGCAAGTTCAATGCGGTCAATGTGGTCTGTGAAAAGCAGTCTTGGATAACACGCTGAGGGGAGCATATCGGTGTGGAGAAACTCAATTCAGTCGGAGGGGTTCAAAGAAACGCAGATGTCCTAAAAAACAGAAATCAATGTATAAGACAACACGGAAATATGAGGAGGAATCCGTTTGAAATAATTTGGTTAGTTAGAGGGTACAGATCCTGAAAATCAAAATGATGAGTTTGGAACCTGTAAGTAGGGTGTAGCTAAAGAATGCCATGCTCTCAAAACTCTCTGGTCTTGGGCAAAGATGCTTCTCTGAGCATATTCGTACAATTTGGCTTCATAATGGAATACCTACTAGTAACAGTAAAGAAAATGCAAAAGGGAACAAACTCCACTCGTGTGCCAAATGGTTAGTTATAACACAGTCCTGGATCCATTCCTGATTCAATTAACCAATCACACATTCTAGTTGTTTCCTAAGATGAAAAGGTACTTTAAATGTGAGAACTGCAGACCTCTCTTTTTATGAAATGACAAGTACACATTTTAACCAAGGGTTGGACAAATATGGTGCAAATCTACATTAATGACCTCATTAAGGACCACCACATTGAGAGTTGTGGGGCTTGACAGACACCAAGCCACCACAACCCTGCCTGCCTGCTTGGCCCGCCGCCGCGGTCGCACCGCTGTGGCCGGCGGTGAGCACCTCCAATCCGGCTGCTGGCCTGGGTTGGATTGCACCTCCAACCCGGCGGCAGGCCAGATTACAAGGCTGCAAACCTCAAGGCTTTCTGTGGCAGTGACCTCGCCACGAACACCCTGACGGTCACGCACCCGGCAACAAGAATATCCATTCCTGTCGCTGGCACACACATGGACATATGTCCCCACACATGCACACATCCCCCGCCACCACCCGTCCACACACTCACAAACACCCCCACCCCTTCATGCACGTATGCACATACACACCCATTCAGCATACGCATACATGCACTCATACACCCCCACTCACTCACATTCATCAATACAGACACCCCCACTCACTCACGTTCATCCACACAGACACCCCTCTGCACGCACGCATACACACACAGATTCACATTCACTCGCATACACACACGCATTCACCTCCACCCTCGGCAGACACGCACCCACACACACAGGCATTTCCACTCCTCCCCAACCCCCACCTTTTCAGATACCCACTTAACTTCTCCATTGAGGAGGATGTCTGGGAGGTGCTAGGTCTTGACGGTCTTGCATCGCTAGCACCACCATACCAGCAGGACTCTGCAAAGCCATATTACGGCTTGTAAGACGGCAGGCGAATGCTGGCGACTTTCCACCACAAAGATGGCGGACGGCTGCCAGCACTCGTAGATTACACTTGCGCTGATTGCACTGGCGGTCTGGTGACAGGTTTGTGACTTGTCCATCTCAGCTCTGGTAGATTCGCCTGCTATAGCTAAATGTGAAGCTGTACCCCCCTCTGCCTGTTAGTCAAAACCAAAGTGATAGATTGTATGCAGCATGCACTAATTAAAATTAAAAATGTTCATTCCTGAATTCAGAGTTACGTTATCTTCCATTAACAAGAGATTTTAGACTTTGCACTTTACGGAATTTCAATCCAAAATCCAATGCGAAATTAAGTGTGAAGTAGGGAAAAAGACCCAGGAATATTAGTATATAAAGCTTAACACATTTTTACTGTTTTATTAGCCGAATAAAAAGTAACATTAGTAGTCCCGAAAAAACCCCAGTCAGCACCGCTCATGATCCAGAGCTTAATCAATATGACATTGAACACATCATACAAGAGAATGAGTCATTGTAAAGACACTTTTTTTTTTTTTAATAAAGAACTTTATTGGCTTTTTGCAAAACGAGTGAATACATAGTACAAAATACAAAATAGGTCACATCCTGCTCCCCCAACCAAGCTACCATAAAGATACTATGGTTACAACAGCTCAGCATCCATTCCCGCAGTCCCAAACCATTTACTCCAAATCTTTGCATGCTTAGCGGGACAACCCTGTGCTTTGTACACAGGCTTTTCTTGATGAGCACACCAGTTGACTCCCCGCTTCCACTTTGACAATGTCAGAGGCCAGAACGCTCTCCAGTGGGCCGTAATATCTCTTTTAGCAATCACAAGGGCAGTGCCAAGTAGCACTCTGTCTGCCCAAGAGCCTCCCACACCATCATCAACCCCTAACAGGATCAAAAGATGGGAGAGGTCCAGTGATAGGCCCAACACTTGAAAGCTCGGCCAACACCGACTCCCAGTAGCACGCTATTTTGCGGCATGACCATACCATATGAAGGAAATCAGCTGGTGTGTGAGAGCAGCGGCCACATGCTGGGCTGGCTGGAAGGCCCCGTCCGATGCAGTAGGACAGTGGTGAGGTATGCGCAGTGTAAGTAGTACGTCTGCACAAAGCAAAGTCGGGAGGAGACTAGGCACCATTAATGTGTCTCTTCAATCCTCATCATCCAGAGGCCCAAGCCTGTTTTCCCAGCGGGCCCTATGGGTGTGTAGTGTCTCTGGGACATTAATGACCAGGGTGCGGTAGATCTGGGAGACTCCTCCCTTACCCAGGGCCAACATTATCACTTTAGCTTCCATGGATGTGAACTATTGGATGTAAGTAATAGAAGAAATGTGCACTTGCAATGCATGGCGAAGCGGCAAGAATTTATGACATTGTGCGTTGGATAATTCATATGTCTCCTTGAGTTCCAAGAAGGTCATGTATGTACCTGTCTACACATCTCCCAGAAGCTTCTATTTAAAAATCTCCAAAATGTTTACTAAGCTGGGACAAGCATTATAATTACCATTCAGACTGGAAAATAGTTTTTAAGAATACCTTGGTCGCCAACAAAAGTAATCAAGAAAAATCATAAAAAATACTTTTCATATTGGCAACACAGTAAAAGTGAGTAAAAGTGAAACTAGCTAAAGGCACATATTTGCTCGATGGCTGATGGTAATCAATTGGTGCCATGTCGTACAAAATGAGATGGAAAGTACATGTGGAAAACAACTGAAATTTGTTCCACAGTTTTTGGTCCTAAATGGGCTAAGTCATCCAAAGTTCAGGAGCAAGTAGACCTATCTCTGAATTTTAAAAGGCCTCACTATATCCAAATAATAGTTATAAAAATAATTAATGAAAGAAAAAGCGAAAGATCAAACCCTGACTTCTAAAACCAGCTCTGAGAACATTATATTCAAGATTCACTAAAAAGAATGGACTTGAAGAAAACTGTGGGGCGATAACCTTCAGCTTTCTGTTACGATGTCTAGATTTTTCTTTATTGTGGTGACATTGGTTTTCATTTGCCTCTACTTGTTGATCTTCCCTCCTCTTCTCCCTATTTTTAATTGGATGTAAGGTTTAATCTTTAGACTTCACTTCTTTAGCGTTATTTTTAATAATGTCATGGTAAACTGTAAATCTCAAAATGTTAGATTAAAAAAAAGTTAACATTCTCCTGGCGAACTCATTATTGTGGTATAAATAGTTTGCTTCAGTAGGTATCTGGCCTTTTATTGGGGTTTTGCAACCTTTGGTTAAGGACACAATACATACATTCATAAATACCATGATTTCTTAAACTCAGCGGAACTGCAGTGCTGATGAAGGTGACCTTGTTTTGTTGACTGTGTAGGTATACAGTTTGTATAATTCAATTCCAAGTATGGAAGGATTAGATATTTTTGAGTGGTTACTTCGATTTGAGGGCAGAGTGGGCACATTTGGAGCAACTTGCATATGTTGTTTTCTAAGACAAATACTTAAGATTTAGATCACATGCTACCTTTAGATAAAATGAACAGCAATGGGCTTGAATACAGCACACCCACACCAATATATATGTTTTAAAATTGAAAAGACCGTACGTTATATAACTCTAAATGTATTACAGTGGTCTAGATAACAAAAGGGTCCAAGAAGTCATTGGAAGAAGTTGCAACTTTTTCCAACTTTTTTCACTAGTGGTTATTGTATTGTATAATTCAACTTGTAAATGGGAGATCTTCATCATATTGGGACAAAAGACTATGACGCCACCCATGAGCTACCGCCCAAAGCATGTGGGTGAAAAAAACCTGCAGATCATCAAAAATGAGAATCTGTTGTTAAAAAAACAAAGTGATGCCGTTTCAAGGTCTTTCTATTCTCAGAAAACACATCCTCCCCACTTGTAACTTCCACACCATATTCCAGAAGCAAATGAATCGACCTTAGCAAATCTTGACAATGGAAAGCACCTTTATTTTGTCCTTTCAGTTATATGCCACGAGGGAGTTCAGAATGCTACCACAAGACTGGACTTAAAAAATTTGATCATATTTGCGTAGTCCTAGCTGGTCACCATAACGAGTCATTTTTAAATCCTTTTGCATATTGCACAAAGTGATCTCCTCAGCTGCCTAAGTCTTTCATGGTATTAAAATCAAAATGTATATTTTCTTTTGACAATTATAGGGCATCACAGCCAAGAATGCATTAAGTGGCTCCAATATTCCTTACAAATAGTGTTTTCTAACTAACGAAAATCAATGTTGGTGACAAGATGGAGGGCAGAGTTTATAAAGCATGTAAAAATTGAAAAGATGGGCTTTCTAAAAAGACGTTCCTTAAGACACGACTTGAATACACAACTGATTATTAAGAACTTATTATTTATCTTCATAATATAGTAGAAATTAATTAAAGGTCTGCATGAAAAGGTAGCTTTTCTAACAAAACTTAATAACAGAGTGGTTCAAACCATAACCCAGCTAATGACATCAATGTTTGGTTGGAATTTACAGAAAACAGTGCAGGAAACAATGGTGAAAAAATCTCCTCAAGCCTGTGTTTCTTTTTAATTGCATAGTTTGGTACAGCTTATTACATCTGAAAGTCTTGCACTGTGATTTCAATACCATATCACCAGGGTAAGCAAACAAACATTTGATTAAAGAAAAGAATTTACAAGGAGACTTCAGAGGGGAAGTGATACTTCAAAATTGTAAAAGTCATGTATATTTATTTCAGGATGAGTGGAACTCAAGCCTATTTCAGAACTGTGGGCTTTGAAAAAAAAGCAGTACCCATGTTAAGTTCATTGTTTTCTCTCTGCACCTTCAAGATAACTGTGCAAACATTGAGAACTGGCACTTTTAGATATTCTAGAACCGAGAGCTCACACTGCTGGCGCATGCGCAGAGCAGCAAAGCATGTTCATGAAAAACATCTGGCATTAAGTTGTCTTTTTGGCACAGGGAGGAAATAACAGATCCTTTCAATAGGCGTAGCATGACAAATTCAGAGTAGAAATTGATAAAAATAGTGATATTCCTGTGTTTTTACATGTATGTATTGTAGCAAGGAGCACTACATTGATGGTTTTAACACAAATTTCAAAGTTCAGTGTCCACTTCTATGGAACGACGAGGATCCACCCCTAGGAGCCTTATCCAACCGCTCCTCGTAGAAGAAGACTTAAGAATCCACTTTACCAGAATGCCTTTTACTGCCCATCAGTCCCTGTCTTAGTTCACCTCACCAATTCTGAGTCTAATCATGGATAAGACCCTACCAACCATGCACAGAACTTATCTACCAATGACTAACATCAAAGAGTCAGAACTGACAAACATGCGTCATCTCCACCCAGTAGTGGGTCGTACATCCGGTCCTACTCTTATCTGACATTTACCAACGCTATGTACCTTTAGGCACCATGTTATTGATTTACAAAGCATATACATTACTCACAGTTAGCTCTCTTCTTATGTTTGTAGCAACCATATTTTTGTTTGAGGAGGTTGATAACCTAGACCAATATTTTAATGAATCCTATGCAATATATGTTGCACCAGACTCTGTAGTGACAGCAGTAGCAGGCTCGTAATGTGAAAAAAGGGAAATCATTGTATGCTTCTGAGACCTACTCATGGTCATATTGCTTGTTTATGCTTGAACTACACCTGCTTCAGGACCAATCATCCGTCAGGATCCAGTTTGGCAATAGTGTCAGTCTATTCAAAGGCATAAGGTGTGAATGTTTTTTCCTGAGGGCCTTTGTCATACAAGAGCAGAAAGAGTTAAAGATGTTGGCCAAAGGACAATGTTTCAAGCTAGCTGTCCAAATGTTTAGGAGATTTTGGTAAAACTGTAAGGTATGCATGCTGAGTAGAACGGAAACCAACACACATTCACCAAAGTCAACACTTTCACAAAAAGTGATGATTCTAGCAACCTAAAAATCTTGCTCAAAGCGATTGTTCTTTATTTTTCATAGTGCTCACTGTGACGTTGGGTACATTAGCCTGAGGTAGCTGTGCAGGTAGATGCATTTGAGTGAAATAGCAGACTTCTGAAACGCAATTCGCAAATGAAAAATTAATAAATAACTATATTCCAGGTTAACCCTCATTCGAGGGCTTAGATGGGGAATGTTTTGTCTCCGGGACAGACTGAGTTTGGAAATTAGTCCTGCTTTCTACCGTTTGCTATCTTGTTAGCCTCTAATTATAAAATAATCTTGTTTATGTAAAATTAGATCACAGAATGAAATGACGGACACTTTTATCCAAGCCCTTTTTGACTAACATGAACTCTATCTAGCTTTCAGGTCTATAGCTGTAGTAGAGGGAAAGATTGCAAGTCACAAACTGTAAGTCTAGGCACACAATGCACAATGTTTTCCAAACAAGTTTTGCCCGAACAACAGCACCACGTTTGCCCATCTCCGTGTTTTGGGTGACGTCTGAGCCCTCTCATTTAGTTCTTTTGACCATTTTATCAGCAACGCTGGAAATAGTGGGTTGCTTAACTGCTATTTGTTAGTTTTTGTAGCCTGTAAAGTTTTAATACAAAGTTGGCAGTGCTTTGCAATGGAGTGTGCTATTCCCGTGACTCTTTAGGACCTCCAAATAAGGTCTTAAGTGTCACCAGTTAATTTTAAAAAAGTTGACCTTTCCCTTTTATCTGTCAAATTTATATATTTCCTCCAACTTTTTAAAACCACAGCAATGTTAAACGGACTGTTTAAACCTGTCTCACCTTGGACCCGCAGCTAAGATAGAAACAGAATTGTATCTGGGTTGGTTGCCTTGTCTGTCTGCCTGTGAAGGGTTGAACATCCTAAAATGTGTTGTCTTGATCATATGGGACTAGGGTCAGCAGGTTTCCATATGTTTCTTTTGACACCTGTTGGGTCTGGTTTTCTTGGGGATCCTCAAAATGTTTGCATGCCCCATGATTGTTGCCGAGGTGGATCATTATGAGATTGTATTTGTTAAATGATGAGGCTTATATGTAGATCATTTTAATGGAAAGCTAGAGGGGTACACTAGTGTTGACCAGGCGTTGGCCACGTTGAGAAACCAGAATTGCCCACAAGTTGATTCAGCCAACATGTAGATATTGGTTGTTCGGGTTTAGCATCCAATAATTTAGCCAAAGTGTAAAACATTGATTCATTGATGGTTGTTCACCTGGAAGAAAGGCGGCATGACGAGCAGAGGCTCTCACTGATGCCGTTTTTTAAGTGGATATCTGTGATCCTCAAAGGGACTTAAAAAACACAGTCCTGTAGAGATCTAAGTCAAAGATAGAGATTCCAGCTAGGAGACATTAATAAGTATTGTTTGTGATTTCTTTGTAATGATTATTTTTGTAAAACGGTCTGGCAAAGACTGTCACTGTGGTAGTGTATGCTTTGATTCTTTGAAATTAAAAATGTTCTGTGATTGGACTGTGTCCAAACGGCCATCGCCTCCTAAAGGCAGAAGAGAATCAATATTGGCAGTTTTCTGCTAATGAATCATTTCAGTAACTGAATTCTTTGGAGGGATGTGGGCCCAGATTAACCCTCTATCACATTGTTGAAAGTGTTTGTGTTTAGACCCCACAGAGGTCTGGCGTTGCAGTATGGGTTGGCTGAACCGAAGTTTCCCTGTTCATAGTATTCGATGATACTATTGAGGTTGTTTTACTAGATCCATCATTGTGAACACAAGTTACTTATATTTTAATCCAGTTGGAAATACTATTACTTTATTGATTTCGGGCAACTGAATATTGATAAAACAATGGTTTGTACTAAGACTGATTGCTTATGTTTAAAGTTTCCACATCTTATGTATTGTTGTCCTTAATAGAGTACTCCATAAATGTTACTAATTTGTGCACCCCTATTCTAGTGGACGCCCGTGAGTGTTATGAGATAAGACTTGCATTACTGATGCACAGTTCAAGGGAATGGTCACTTTTATTTCAAGTCAGTTGCACAGGTAGCTTTTCTGCCTGGATGTGTTTTTTCATAACTGTTAGCTTAGTCTCTTCTAGGCTCATTGATGATTGATTTCCTAGCCGTCTTGTGGTGATGTCATCGTCTGTATCAGTGGCTACATGCCCATGTCACAACGTTCATTTTGAGTCAATTTTGGTTGCCTGCAGACAGCACTAAGCATACGGGGTCTTGTAGTTTCACTATCTGTGTTCTATGTAAGGGTCTAAAGTCCCCATTTGGTTAGTGATGTGGGCTGAAAACCCATGATCGACTGAAACTCACTTTCATGACATGGGACCATTTGGGAGCTATGAACTTGCAATAACATCGTTACAGGAACCTGTTATATGACTAAGGAATTTACAGAGGTTTCACAATAGTCTACACTTAAGTCCCTATAGTTGTTTATTGCATTGCACATATTTAAAAATACTCAACAAACTATTTGCCCAAACGGGATTGTGATAAAAAGGGTGTTGTCTATAATACTCAAATTTGAGTTTAATATTCATTTATCCAGATGATGATTAAACGCAAGTTAAAATTATCAATGCATCATTGTCTTTCCATTCTTTCAGTAGAGACTCAAGTCGGGGATTTTTTGGGATAGCCTTTAGTTAAAGCAAATCCTTCCAGCATCATTCCAAATTTCCAAATGTATTGATGGATCAGAATACTATTTGATCACCAATATCATAAATACAGTGCCAAATAAAAACATACTAATAATATAATTAACAAACAACTGGTACATGCATAATTACAAAAGCAACAAATGCAATGTTTTAAAAATCAATATAAATATTAAGTACATAAAACAACAAGACTCATACAATGTCATCTCTTCAAGTTACGTAATGACTTTTTCCTAATTAACCAAGCCTCATGCAGAAACTTTGTCACGGCCACTATAACTATTGGTAGGGTGTTACTTTTACAAATCCTAAATGCTTGTCCTCTGTCCATCAAACTCGGGGTTCGGCAAAGGGGAACTATCCACTTAATTCTTGCTTTGGATTACAAAGGACAAGAGAACAATAAATGTTCCTCTGTTTGTACAGAAGAATGGCAAAAATAAAACAATGATAGTTCCCAGCTCAAGCAACTTCCCAAGATTAGGTGAAAATTGCAACAGGGAGATTCCCTTATGTAAACTGTGGCAACAATGTGCGTGCACAAGCAGGGCAGTGAAAATCTAGAAATTCCTCGGGTTTGCTAACAGGTTTATGTAGTAGGAAAGATCTTGTTATACTGCCCATGTGGGTTTGTTCCTTCCTGTGAGCAGCAAATTTCTCATGGAACCTTTTTTTCACCATTTGTGCGGCACCAATTTGGCTGGAGGAGGGTTCTTCCCAGAATTTTATCAAGGCCCAGTCACTTTTTTTTTTTTAATAAATACCAACCATTTCATTTTTGTAGACAATTTCATTCTTAAAATCCCTGCAAGCACCTCTGTAATGGTACAATTTACTGGTGCTCCAGATACGCACCTATTATGGTAATGGTCTTAGTGTGGCCAGTTTGCAACTTTAATGACACCCAGATCCAGTTGTAGTGGCACTAATGGTGTAACCCTCCCCAAGCCTGTGAGGGCTCTAAAATAGTTATTTTCAGCAACACTCTAGCATCATTCATTATGATGTCCTCTCATTAAAACCTTCTGGAGTCTGTTCCTTATGTATGAAATTTCTCGGTTGTCTAAAAATGTCTTGTCTTTGTGAGGGTGATTTGACTGCTTAATACAAAACTACTACATTGCTTAGGGTCTACATGAAATAAGGTAATAGATTTTGTTTCATTGCCTTTCAGTCCTTGTTGGTGTGAATGCTGATCATATTGGCACTGTCTTGTGAGATGGATACTGATTGCTCGTTTGAGTGCACGCAATATGAAGCGGCCAGAGCATCCTCTTCTGAGTCCTGCAGTCAGGTGCATGTCAGTAAATCCTTAGGGATATCTCTTCTGTTGAAGCTCAACAAAGTCCAGAAAAGAAGTGACCAGCCCATATTATAAGATGGTGTTTACTATTCAACACAAGAAGCGTCTTGGTCCTTAGTTGATTCTGTAATTATCTGTTGCTAAGCTACTGTTTATCAACATACAGACTTCATTTACACTGAGCACCTCAGCTCTGCTTTCCACGTTTCAGTACCAAGTGCACATTGAAAATTCCTTTGCTTAGTGATGGGTACCTAACTTACTTGTACCATGGAGGAAAGGTCTTGAATATATTCCCTTTCAATCCTTTGTAAGGATGATGAAACTGTGGTTTGGGGTTCAGGCTAGAGCCACAAAAACTGATGTCTATAAGTGGACTCATCTGCACTTTCAACATGGCAAAAAAGCCATGAAGTGACTACTTTTGAATATGTCACTCAGAAAGCTTCTTTGAGTCCTGTGTTATTTTTGTCCTCAGGATGATGCAGACTAGATGTAGCTTTACAATGCTTGCTGCCTGCTTCAAAGTCCACCCCGTGCCCCCTCTTTATAGTTGGACACTCTACTCTTCCTAAAGAACATCTGCATGACTTCGAAGTGTTAGGGAGACCTCCTGAACTTAAATAACATGTAGTGCAAAAAGGTGCACTTCTGTGAGGTTAGCATGACTTCCAGCGGTAGTTCAGCTTATCCTTCGTATCACATTTGACATGAATGTGCAGACATGTCCATGGCTGAAGAGCAACGCTCGTTCCTATCTTTTTCAAAGCAGTTTTTAGGTCGCAGCCTACAAGACAGAGGTGTTGTCTGGTTTGCTAAAGACATCTGGGGAACATTCACAAAGCTGACCAAGAATTGCATTCTCCCCGTTGCTTGAGATTGCCTCTGTGGTTTTTAACTCAAATGTTATGGCTTTCCATTTGCTAGCTTTATTAGTTTTAGGCTGGCCAGCTTGAGTTTGGTCTGTCCCGTGCCAAAACCTTATTTACAGAATCCTTCCGAGTGCTCCCTTTCTGTAAACAGGCCTATAATCTTTAAACGTTTGCGTGGGGTTTAATAAACGCACCCCCAGGGAAAATTCCACAGATATATGGATTTTGAAATCAATTAACATTCTTTGGCGTTTAAATGTAACTGACTGACCTGATTGAAAGTGGACTATTTGTTAATAATAATTATGAATGTTTCCATACTTTAGCAGCTCACATTCAAGTAGATCTAATCCAACGCGATTCACTGTGGATGCCAATTTATATGTAATATTTTGAGAGCTGGGTCGGTTTAGGGCTACTGTATGTATTGGTACTGTTTAAAGTGCTGCCCAGTTCACACGATGTCGTATTCTTTATACTAATTAACACGATGGGATCCTCAGATTTGGCCACTTCCGGTTTGACCTCTTTTCACCTTCTACTCATAATCCCTCGAACTTTACCTAAATTGTTCTACAATCGGATAAACTATGAAAACAATTCCTTTCCTTGGTCTAGGAAGCGTGGCACAGAGGTGAGTCAACGTAGACTCCACACAAAACTATATCAACGTACATTGTGTGCCAGCCCAGCTCACAAAAAATGCTGCAATCTTCCACCATTGGTGCAATTCAAATAACAGTGATAAATGTTTCTACATTGTGTGTCTTGTATAAACAATGTGTGGCGGGGTGGAAAATGTGTGCCAGTGTTCAAGGGCAGTTTAAGACGAAGTGTTTGGTCTTTGGTGAGCAGCTCTCTGTGTAACCTCATTAGTACACACAGGTCCCCACCATGGATGTTATACAGCTCTTACCAGGCTGGTGTATCATTTATCCCCTCTCATCATCAGGGAGTAAATGTACCCCCACACCATATTTGGCATTATGGACTGTGGATTAAGAAAATTGAAGCTAATATTTTGTAATATCACGTCATCTTGATGATATTCTATCCGAGAGACTATTCAAACAAGCATTGGAAACCCCAAAATGTCTGGCATTGGCTGCCAGCCTTTTGCCTTTGTCAGTACTTGTTTTGTCATGGATTTTGCAAAACTATATTTTTGAGGAAGCTGCTGAGCCCTCTTCAATCTTAATAAAAAAAAAAAATAGAAAACATTTTTTTTTTTGGTCTCAAAAAGCACACATTGGCATAGTGGTCCACTACGTTGTGTGTGGTTGGTCTAATTTTAAAAGGGCAGAATGTCATCACTCACAGTGAAATTAGCTGATGTTTGAAGTGGGATGAACCACTGCCATATCGTGCATGCTGTAGACATCTTAGTAGGCGGGTTTCTGATCCGAATTTAGTAGCCTGGTCAGGTGGCTTTGTATTGTTGTTATTGGTTGTTCATCATATCTTAGCCTAATTTCTGTAATAATGAGCAGCTTCCAGATAGAGTTGCATATCCAGTGATTAATTTGAGCCAGTGGTTTCCGGTGTAGGGCTCTGGAAATTATTTTTGAGGGGTGGAACTTATTGTGCCTCAAACATTTCCTACGAGCAAAAGACACATATGGGAAAGACAGAGGAAGCGAAAGACGAAAAAGTGTCACCAAGGGAGAAAACATAAAGCTGCAGGAGTGAGCTGAAGGGGCAGGGAGTGGCTCTAAATGAATTAAAGAGGCCAACAATGGCTTCAGGATTACGCTTCTGCTCGCACGTTTAATTGCAGCATCCGTGAGTTTCAGAGGAGGTCTCTGGGACGTATTTATTTACAAACTAAGCACTGTGCATATCATGTCACCAATGTTCAGTCAGTCTTTATTCCTGCACCTTGCTTTGTGAGGTTGCAGGAAAAGTGGTAAGTGGAGGTTAGTATTGGGGGAGTTTAAATAGTGAGTGGAGAGGCTTACTCCAAACAGTGGCTTCACTTAATTTGGAACGTAGGTGGGAGACAGAGGAAAATGTGTAAGGAGGGGAGTATGTGAATAGGAGAGTGGTAGAGTGGATAGAGGCTATAATCAGGGTAGTATTAGGAGAGAAAGAAGCAAGGACAAGAAAGAAAAGATTGGGGGTAATTGTGTTACATGACAAAAGGCTGGAAGCAAGAGGAGAGAGCGAGTTAGAGTTGTTAATTTGTTGGAGGTATACACATAATGGCACATGAGTGAAAGGAGGAAGGGGTGAGTTGGAAGAGGAAAGAGCATTTTGTAAACAGATCTAGAACCACTAGAGGAGGATGAGAGAGAGACCGTAAGGGCTATGCGACAGGGAGTAAAGGTATGAAGGATAGACGAAGGTAAGAAGTGGGGGCTTAACAAGAAGGTGAGGATGCCAAACGTGATGGCAAGGCGTGTTGAGGAGGAAAGGGGAAGTACATGGTTTGAGCAGAGTAGTGGGCTGGGTAAAAGTAAAGTGGGGGCTTTACTCCATCTCGGCATTTGCAGCTGTGGCGACCCTGCTTTACTACGCAGTAGTTTGTACTTGAGGCAGCCCTCAGGTTTGCATGGTGTATTAATTTCTTCCCAGCGCTGGTTCCATTTTGTACCAAAAATGTGTTTTTTCTTCCCCCCTGGATTTAGATATTCTCTGTGTGTCAATTCAATGGAGTGGCTTCTGGATTGGGTGTGGCAAGCCCAAGCCCTCTCCTTTTTAGCTTTTCCTCTCAAACCCACCCAACCTTGCTTTTCAAGGGCAGCCATAATTATTGGTTGCTTAGATGGCTGTGGTGTGCTTCCTGGCAGTTTCCTTGCCAGCCAGCACTGTGGTAAATGATTACTTGTTAGCGTGACCCTTCCTATGGGGAGAACAAGCGTGGAAGCCTAAACATTTGGGGTGTCACGCTTTTATAGGTCTTGACTGCAGCAGAGAACACACATGGGTGTGAAATGGGACTGGGTGGTAGACCATCATTGGTTTGCTTGGTCAAAGGGTATGTCTGACGACGTGTGTACACTCCAGAAATATGGCAGAAACTATAGCAGGTAAACTGTACTCTCACTGGAGCAATAGCATTTCCACAGGCCTTATGTAGATTTTACAGTTACATCTTTCATCTGTCAGCCTGGCCTGAACCCTGCTCACTATCACTACCCTGTGGGTTGTATCCTGCTCTGGTATATTTGTTACTGCAGTTTTATCCTGGGGGGAAAGAATCCTGCTGGCCTTGTCACATCACTTGGTCGCACCGTCCTGAATTTATGTAGGATTTTCCATATTCTTCATGCATTCACCTGTTCTCCTTCTTTAGCTAATTTGTTGCCGTGGTCAGTTGTGAGAACTACATCTTAAACTAACTTGAAGTGCACAGTTAGGCCTTAACATGTAGAAACTTCCAGATCAAACTCCCTGGGTGAAAGCAACTGCATGTTGTCTGAAAATCACACAAGGTCTTGTGTGTGTATTTCTGCCTTCGTAAATGTAGAACTCAGTAGTTACCAGGGGCATAGGTTGGTCAGTGAGATGTGGGGGGGGGGTGGGGAGTTGAGCTTCAGATTTGACGACAATAACGTTAGCACATCATGTTAAAATATACAAGCCAGGAGAAGGGCCTAAAGGGCAGTGAAAAGGGAGAGGAATGTGGCTTGATAGAAATAATAAGTGAGAGAAACTGTATTTTGTAAAATGATCAACAGTTCTAGAGCTTCCAAAATAGTGATATGAGAGAGAGTCAGTGTGTGTGTGTGTGAACAACTCATCAGAAATTACATTTAGTAGGGTAGTGTACACCCCAAACAACCCCCTCAAGCTACGCCCGTGGTATTTGCTGTTTATATCTCAGAACTAGAAATGATTTCTTGTACCAAAAGCATTACCGTTGGGGTGTCCTACATTGCTGTTTATAGTTATTTTGGATACAAGGGGGTTGTTTTTCTCTATCTAACAGAATCACTGCTCAGGGTCCTACATGTTAAGCACATCTCTGTTCCCTCAAAATATTATGCTTACTATGTATCAGAGAGGGCAGTAACCACCTGCTGTGTCAGTAATTGGCAATGATTCAGTAGTGAAGGCTTGCCACATTCATTTTCTGAATACCATGGGCCCCCTGCCCTGATGCTGTAAGCGTATACGGAGCTCCTGATGCAAGGGGTCCCATTATTTACCTCCACCCAGGTGGTAACCTTCATTCATGTTTGTGATCCGAGTTTGGTTAGTGGCTGGTTTGAAGCACAGTAAAATGACTGTCTATTCTCTTCTATTTTGCTGCGACAAAGGACAGAAAAGTAACCCTTGAGGCAATAAGTTGGCAGGACACGGGTTGTACATGGGCTACATTGCATTTATTACTGGCAAGATCTCATCAATTTAGGTTCATTGTCAGATTTGTATCTACTGAACATTTCAGTTGAACCATTAGCCAGAAAGGGGAACGATTGGAGATGAGCTAATAAGCTTCACTAACTGTTATTAATAGAGTGCGAGCTTTCATAAAGATCGCAACAGAGCTCACCACCACCAGATCTTCTGATAGATGCAGTACTGAAATGAAAGTCCATAGAAACATACCCAATCACATCTTTAGAAACCTGTATTCTGGCTTATGAGCCACTTGTTTATTGGATTTTATGGTAGCCTGTTCTGGTGTGAAACAAATTGATGTGGTCCTCAAGTACACTTGGTGAAAGGGCCCTGATATTTTACTTGATAAAAGCAGGGCCCGAGTGGCAGATTCCTGCACCACGTGGGGGTGAGGGAGGGATGCTGCATTACGCCACCTGTAAGTGTTACGTGTAATTTACAACCATAGTCGTGACAAACACACTGTATTGGTCACGTTCTGCTAGCACTGCAAAGCAGTCTTTTAGAGTTCTGTAATGCAATATCTAATGTATGTTACCCAACAGTAGTAACATTTCCATTCCCTTTTGCAGAAAATATATATTTTTCTTACTTTTGGTTACTGCCATTTCATTACAACGTGTTGTATCACAGTTACTTAATAAAATTAGACAGAATTCCAGGGACACTTGTGCATTCTGAGTGCATTTCAAGGACACCATGGCGGGTAACAGAGCGCCATATTTTCATGATCTAACCACACTTTTGCACACATGCAAAATACATTAAGCATAACCATGACATATTACAAACTTCGCAGTAAGGACCCTGACATCTATTGGTTGAGAACGGTATAGCGTGACTAATAAATCAGAGGTCATATGCTGGTTTTGAACATCTGCTAGAAACCTGAAGGGGAGCGGATAAGAGTAGACGTCAGACTCTGTTTTCATTGCAGCTTTTGAACTTGTTGCCTTAACATGTTCAGAGCTCAGTAATGCAAATAGGCCCCGTCGTTCCTTCCCTTCTCACTGAATCAGCGCAAAGAAACCATCTGATTTTTGCCCTTTTCCAGTTCCTCCCTTTGTAGCAATGTTTAGGAATTTCCCTGGCTTGCACGACTGGCACACGACCGAACTTGTATGTCTTTACTTTTACTCTTTGGCATGTAAAACTCTCGATTATCTTACTCCAGCACTACCAGAGCCTACCCCCAAGCATCTTGCTACACCTGTCCACAAATAGCACTCTTCTTAGTTTATTTGTAAAACTTTCAAAACTCTGTAACCAAATTGTCATTGTTTATTGACAATATCCATAGTCACCGCTTCTGTGTCTCCCTTGATTCTGCAGAGCTCTCAAGTTTTGATAGTTTTTATCATTAGAAATTAGTATATTTGCTTAGAGCAGGTAAAGTGATCCCACACAACCATTATCACAGAAAACAGAGACATGAGTGAAATGGAAAAAAAATCTGAGTAAATCTAAAATGAGTACATAGAATACTAGAAAGCTTACCTCTGTATATTGCTGGCTACAGGTGCACTGGATGGATACTATATGCAGATTTCCAGATTAAATTCTGGACAAATATTATCCACAAGTAGTGGAGAAATCCTCTGATTTGTCCATTCTGACTACGGACGTCAACTGAGGGTTCCTCAGGAACGTTCCCTTGTGATGCAAGGGCTTCTTGGAGGCTTCTACACCCCCCACCCTGCCACAACAGCTAGCCACCTTTTGTAGTTAGATTCTAGTATTTTTCTTCAGGTGAAAACACAACCAGGCTTCCACATGTGAAAGTCTCACTCACAATGAGTGAGACTTGAGGTCTAGGGTGAAATATCTTGATAAAGAGCACCAAAGAGAATGTGATGTAAATTGTCATGCTCAATGAGTTGTGTCTACTAGAGGGAGCCTTGGATGCTTTTCCCATGTTCTTATTTCAGTTTCATTCACAGGTCTAGACAGTTGCCTATAATTGTGGGTCACCTTTGACAAGTATGTAATTTTACAGTTATATGTATAACACAACATTCCTCAATTCCTTGAACTGTTGGTGTTTTCAGGTTCTTGGGTAGCAGCTTGAAGTCTGCTATTTATGAATTTTACTAGCTGAGATGATGCATTGTGGGTAGAAGAATGGGGGGCTATGGAAGATCATCTATGAGAATGATTTAGTTTGTAGAAGCAGTGTTTTCTCTACGATATGCTCCAAGGGGGCTTGTAATCTGGGAGGCCCCAGTTAGCCTATGTATAGCCAATGAATCTTGCACTCGTCGATATAACCCTTGTGGATGTGCCGAAGTACTGTAATAACCTTTGGTTTCCTGCTCTGTGTATTTAGTTCTCAAATCATATTCCGTTAGTGCAGATGTTATTCTATCTTTGCATTTCTCTGTTTTTGTACACTTGTCTAACTTGTCCACTTCTCCCCATGCTGTCTATTGCTTTGGAGTCTGTTGTTCCAGTGTCTTTGTGTCTAATAATTCTCCTAAAACGCCATACCCCCTGACTTTGTCATCTGTCTGCGTCTTTCACTTTACCCAGGCATTGTATCTAAGATTATCTGTTAACAAGGCACCATGCCTTTCGAGGCTTCCTGTCAATGTACAAACTTATCTTAGAGTTGTTTTGCCCCATCTCTCCGTCTTTGAGACAATAGTTGGTCAGTCACCAAGGAATATTGAATAAAAAGAAGATGGAGATACTGGGAGACTCAATATTTGATCAGGTACCTGGGCGTATTACATAATAATAGGAACATAGAAACACATGGAGACTCAAGAACAGGAAGATAGAAGAAAGACGACTGGAGAATGGGACAAGAAATTGCACGGTGCCTGGCTGAACTTTTCTCAGGGTACCTTATCCCTTGTGGAGGCACATTTTGCTTCCTGCGTATTGTACAGGTAGAGCCAGGGTGCAGTGCAAGACTACCATTTGTCCGATATGGGACCTTAGCGGTTCGACTGTTTATAAACTTTGTCATATATTTGTGTTTTTTCTGTAATGTTGTGGAATATGCGTATATTACAGTCACAGCACATTACCTTTAAATATATCTACATTTCTCATCCCCATACAGTAGTGACATCCTCATTCTTCCCTGCACATCAGTCGAATCTCCCTATGCTCATATTTGATGGAAAGTTTCATTTATAGCCCCACCCATTTTTACATTTCCTGCACCAAAATAATTGTATTCCCTTGCCCGAA
Organism: Pleurodeles waltl; assembly: GCF_031143425.1. Classification (NCBI taxonomy): domain Eukaryota; kingdom Metazoa; phylum Chordata; class Amphibia; order Caudata; family Salamandridae; genus Pleurodeles; species Pleurodeles waltl. Next base: position 713,950,936 of record NC_090447.1, read on the forward strand.
TCATACTGAACCATATTGTCCATACCAGAGGTTCTCCTCTATCCAGAGACTTGTTGATCCCAGATACTCCCTGACATTCAAGTTTCTACTGCCATCTATTTCATGGGCTTCCATGTCTTCTCCAGCCTGTGTATGTCCTCTTAGGTCTTTTTCCTCCTGGTCCAGGGGTATTTGGTGTATACTGGGCAGTGTCAGTGGTGGTTGCTGTTATTTACCAGTGGGGTCCCATGTCCTTCAGTAATATTGCATCGAATGCAGTGGATTCTCCAAGGGTAGCCAGGTCAAAAAGGGAGCCTTTCAATATATATTGACATCCTAGGAGAGGTATCTTTTTACACTTCCCTATTTTCTGACACTCATGTAACTGCTTTCATGTTATCCGGTTCATGATTACCCCTCTAGCCCCAAGAAGTGGGCACTATGGGTACATGTTTTTTGGGGCTATGCAAAGAAGTAGCTGTTTGCACTAGTTTCTGAGCGACAATGGATGGAAGGATAGACACATCTGCCAACTCAAATGAGCCAATGTTCCATTCAAGCTGTAGTTGGGTTATTTCCCAATGTGAGAGAGTCTGTTTCGTAATTGGGACTTCTGGGCTCCATTTGTCCATGTCCACGGAACAAGGACATAGTTTATTGGAAGACAAGTTGGAGGGCTCCGAAATGCACATACATGCAAGGGATTTGCTGCTGCTAGTGTTGTTCTAGTGAACAAAGTAGGCCCTGAAGGTACAAAGTTGTAAGGTTCTGTATCTTAAAACTGGATGGTCTAGTCTGAGATTTTCTTTTTGCAGGAATACCCACGGGCCCATGGGGATCCACTAAGCTGACCAGATCACCAGTTGAGCTGCTGTTTAAAAGACAGGAACCTGAAAATTAAAAAAACACAGATGTTGTAGTACCAAAGAGTGAGCTATTACTAGAAAATTCAATTTACCTTGATTACCATAAACCCTCTGCCCTTGACAGATGTGTTGCAAACCTGGTCTGACATAGAATAGAAAATTCTAACAACATGGAATATTCTGTGTTGTGACCCAGTGAGGAGTAGTTTCACCCACCAAGATAGCTCATACTGCCTGTCCTGCAGGCTATTGCGCAAGCTAGTCTAGTAAGCATACTTTGAGTGTCTGCTTTGCATTCTGACCTTGACAACACGGGGGCTAAACCAAAATACCTAGGGTGGATGATGTGTTCCACTTTCAATTAGGACACATTTCACTGAACCCAGACATAACATTACTCCTAAACTTGGGCTTAAGAAAGCACATTCTAATCAAACAGTCCAAAACATTGATTGAAGCTCAACACTTTGGAACTCAGACCACAAAATCACAATACTTTTGTGATGGTAGGGAGATCTGCCTCCTAAGCAACTTTTCAATACTTGTCCCACAGGTGTCATAAGACGAGTCTGGTCCAAACCCCTTAGAAGTTCTAACATTCAGCAGGTATAGTCCAGGAATAGAGCCCGTTGACATAACTAGAGCAGGTATACCAAACCTAGTCTCCTAATCCTTTTGCCAGTCATTATTCATTGGCACACCGTGATCAGGCAATGCTCCACAAAACCTTTTTGAAGTGAGACACGTTTCTCAAGAACGTGTCACCATCATCTTCTGCAGACGCTGTTAGCCACTGGGTGATCTAAATTGGGTAGTGATGAGGTAAAAGAATGGAGTCTTCCTCCTTATGTCACTGTTTTGAAAGCCTTGTTTGGGAATTTCTTGACTTGTAACTTGACTGCAGTGTTTGACCCCTGCTCTCTGGGAATGGTCAGTGGGAATGGCATCTTTAGTATGATGTCCCTGCAAAATTCCTGCTGCTGTGTTTCTTTTTGAGTTATTAGGGGTATAGAAATACCCTTAGGAATTAGTAGATGGTCTATTCCACATTTTTGGGTTCGGGCTGTGCTATGCTCTGTACTTTGTTGAGTATCCTCAGCTCTAACCCCCCACTTTGTTGGCTTGAAGGCCATCTCAGTGTCATCTTCTAATGTGTAATGACCTGGGATGACAACATGACGCAAACTCTTACTTGGAAAGTTGGACTGTTTTCAGTGTACAGTTCATGTGAAATACAGTGAGTGAGATTCACATTTTCTAGCTTTGGTTTCACTTAATCAGTGGATTTGATTGTAGTATTTCAACTTTGGAGCATTTGCTGTGATAGTCTACCACGACAAACCAATAACAGCTGTAAAGAAAGCTTGCAAAATGCATGCTGATGTGGGATAAAGACATTTAAGCAATGGATTCCATCACAATTGGAGGAAGCAGTTCATTCTGTCCTGTTAGTTGGCATGGCAGACGGCCAGTGATTTATTGTTCCAACTGTTGGTCAGTGTCCTGGACAACACTTTCTGTTGTATTCTCAGGTCTGTCTTTATGATATTTTAAATACTTAATACTTATGCTTGGCCTGGATTCAACATTTGTTGCAACAAATGGGATGGGACTAATTTGCAGCTCCCACTAAACAGTAAACCTTCCTTAGTGATCAACAGTTTTTCACTTATGTTATACAGAGTTTTCATCAGCTACTTTGCTTCCTCTTTTTGATATGACTGTGTAGTTACAGTTTGAGTGTCATGCTTTCATGCAAAAAGAACAGATGATGGATGGAATGCTGAACAATGTCAAACATTCACCCCTAGTCAGAGATCTGGGACTAAATCCATCAATGTTTTGCTCACCATGCTAATCCGGTTTGGACCCAATCACCTGCAAATCAGTCTTGACCCTGCTCCCCATGGAACAGTTCAGCCTGAACTGCCAGGCCAAGTCCTCACTGGACTGGAAACAAGCACCTTGGGACCAGTTTCAAGGTATCACCTCTCATAAGCCAGGCTAGCTTGAATCCCGTGGCACAGTGAGCACAGGATCCACATCTAGTCATACCCGTCCTTATTGGGGCAATAAATGCAAAAAGAACAGATGATGAACGGAATTCTGAACAATGTCAAACATTCACCCCCCGTCAGAGATCTGAGGCTAAATCCATATTTTTTGCTGTTTTTCATGGCACTTTCCACAAAGGTAAGGCATTAGCGAGCAAGCATATCTGCTGTCATGTACTCCAATGCAAGAAGCAGATGTCTTGAGTCCCTCACTACAGTTCTCACATATTCCTCAATGTCCGTTGCCTGAGAGCTTCTTCTGCGGTGGTTACTTCTTGGGTATAGTAATAGTCTGCAGGGTTGCACTGCCAAGCAAGTAAACCACCTCAAATGGATATTCTTTTAAATGGAAGATACACTTTTCAGTGTGGGTTGAGGGTTTGGAATCAGAGCCTCAAACAAGGGTTTTAACAGGCTTATAATCTGTGCAGATCACAGCGTGGTTGCCATATACATATATCAGAGAGTGAAGGCATCCTAGAGAATCATGCAAAAAAGAACAATTGATGTGTGGAATGCTGAACAATTTATGTCAAACATTCACCCCCAGTACAGAGATCTTGGCCTAAATCCATTGTTTTTCTTGCCCCATGCCATTCCACTTTGGACCTAGCCACATGCAAATCAGTCTTGACCCTGATTCCCATGGGAACACTCCAGCCCGAACTGCCAGGCCAGGTCCTCCCAATACTGAAAAACAAGCATCCTGGGGACTGGTTTCAGGGTATCACCCCTCATCTGCCAGGCTAGTTTGACACCAGTGGCATGGCGAGCACAGGACCCACGTCTGGGCATACCTGTCCCACTTAGGGTAAGAAATGCAAAAAGAAAGATTGACGGACGGAATGCTGAACAATGTCAAACATGCACCCCCCAGTACAGTGATCTAGGCATAAATCCTTTTTTGTTTTGTTTTTTGTTTTGTGCACCATGCCATTTCTCGTTTCGACCCAGCCATTTGCAAATCAGTCTTGACCCCGGTCCCCCTGGGAACAGTTGAGCCTAAACTGCTAGGCCAGGTCGTCCCTGGACCGGAAACAAGCATCCTATGACCGGTTTCCTGGTATCACCCCCAATCAGCCAGCCTAGCTTGACTCCAGTGGCATTGTGAGCATGGGACCCACAAATGGGCATACCGGTCCCACTTAAGGCGACAAATGCAAAAAGACCAATTGTTGGATGGAATGCTGAACAGTGTCAAACACTCACCCCCCCAGTACAGGCCTAAATCTATAATTTTTTGTGTGCACCATGCCATTCCAGTTTCAACCCAGCCATATGCAAACTAGTCTTGACCCTGCTCCCCATGGGAACAGTCCAGCCCGAATTGCTGAATCACTACTACTTCTTTTTTGATGTGTGAATAACATTGCTTTGTCTCTGTGAGCTCCGTGCTTGAATGTGTGCAGATGCCTGTTGCTTATCCATTTGTTAATGAAGCACTGCTCCAAGGCCATTAGGGCTTGCAGCAGTATTTGTGGGCAGCTTGGTGGGTTGTGCCGAGTCACAGAAATTCATGCTAGTGGCTGCTGAGATAGCATCTTTGTTGGTTTGAAAAGCAGTTGCTTGTTCTTCAGACCACCAGCATGAGAGATCTGCTTTTAATAGGCCCTGCAGTGGCTTTGTCTTGGAAGGTAGATTGAGGATGAAACACCCATGCTACATCACCATTCCCAGAAATATGGGACTACAGAGATATTTTGGATAGAGACCCAGTGTGAGTGCCATGGATCTTCTTTGACCAGGAAGCCAGGACTTCGAATTTGAAACAGTACCCAAAAAAATAGTATTTCATATTTTAGGACTGTGTACTTCTTGTGATGTAGTATTAGACTGTTGTCTCTGAGTCTCGTAAGAACGTCTGACAGACATTCATGATACTGGTCAATAATGACTGCATGTACCAAAATGCCTTCACTGACATTAAAGACAGCTTGTAGCCCAGATAGCATGTCTGTTTTACAATTTGGAAATTATTCTGCGGTGCTAGATTTGGAAAAGTTCAGTCTTTTATCGTAGCGAAGCCCCACGTAGTTCGAAAACGTTTTGCTGTACGTTTTAGAAGCAGCAAGGAATAGCACTAGACAATACACCAATTTTTGATCAGTTTACTTCTGATATTAGGTCATAGACTGTGGAAGTAATGTGTCCTTCCCTCTTTATCACACAATTTGTCTTTCTCATGTGTATGCTAAGCCTCGCTTCCCCAATTGTTTATACCACTACTGATGAGATCAGAGGTGTGACCTTTGACACCGAATGATTTTGGCTGCCTAGAGTTTGGCTCGTTCCATCTCCTCTGGGCAGCAGATGTGCGTGAAGATCTTTCTGTGTCACAGAGCAACAGGTTGGAATGATTAGTCATTATCTAACGTGATGCTTTTCCCTGTAAAGCATTATATCTGTCTTGAAAAGTATTCTAGCATACTGTTGAAATCACAGTCCTGCAAACCAAAGGCGATTTGAAGCAGAGTTTCTGCTCCTTGACAGTTGACAAGTGTGCCACCAAATGTGCAGATAGCAAGGAAATTGGCTTTGATTTGTTTTAAGGCAAGTGCATAGAAGTCAATTCACCAAAATGCCAGGGGTAGAGGAAGTGACATCACGTGCCCTTTCACCTCCACACATGCTTACACATGCATACAAATGCACACTTACACACACACAAGCACACTCTCACCTGCAAACATGAACACAACATACATTTAAAAGCATTTTTACTCACCTCAGCTTCCATGTAAGGACACAGTCCCAGCTAACTGTACCCCATTTGTGTCACACTAATTGTGAATAATATGTTATTATTCACTATTAGTGTAATAACAATTTACAGAAAACAGAGTGGAGTACCAACTTAAGTCAATAAGGCCAAGCTGCCACTGTATCCCTGCACTGAATTTGCTACCTCTGAAATCAGGGGATGCAAAGGGCAAGCCAGGGGTTGGAGCTGCGACCCCTAAATGGCGTCCATGTGCAAGTGGTTTTGTGAGGATTGGCAGGCTTTGGCAGAGTGATTGATTTTGCTGCAGGTGCAGCAGATCTTTCCTCATGATGAAGAGACCTACCATTGTAGCCACAGGGATGCAAGATTTGGCCTCATAACATGTTGTCCTGGGATATAGGGATTGGGCACACTGCCAGAAATATCATAAAAAAGTAATCCAGAGCTGCTCAAATCTTCCAGCTCACTGAAAACAATAAACTGAGCGTCTATCTCTCACATCTTTTAATCTACGACACTGCTAAGCACTGCGTTCCATAACATAAATGCACCTTGATGGTACTCTCACACGATATTGAAACACTTCCCACACGAGATCAAAGACAACATCCTTTTAACCACACACATTACATGGTGTAGCTTGCAGTCCATGTGGGCAAGCACTTCAGTGCCCGACATTAAACGCTATATAAATGCTGCAATACAATACAGGCTTTGTAATTAGGATTTCTCAAACCAGAGTCTTTCTCCCCACAAAACATTTCCTGGCTGTACCATGAACACCTGACCTGTGTGCAGCTTCAGTGAGCAAAGATACAAAAGGTATGCCTAGACTAGAAGTGGGGTGAGCCATTGAAAGCTCGAGCCAGATGCTTGGCCGTGGCTCAGCGCGAAGTCCACTTAGAACCTCGAGCCCAAAATGAGCCGACCCCTCATGAGCCTTTAGTCTGCTTTCACCACTGGAAACCGAGCCTCTCCCAAAGCCCTAACCCATCCAGGCAGGCGTGTGCTTACATAGTGCCGCTGTATACCATGCAGAGGCCGTCAGCTGCACACCACTTCACGCCTCCCATGACTTCGGCCCGCCATCCCTGTGATCTCCAGGCCACTCTCCCAGCCCATCGTAGATCTTTTGTCAGTAAGCAGCTCAATTATATAACGATGTTCAGTGCACTAACAACGCTGCCGGACATCTGTGTTTAAAAAAAAAACAATTGGCCTAGGCCCCTGGCTGCCGATGCATATAGAAACACTCGCAGTTAAGTGTCACGTTTGCATTTAGATTTAATTTGCCTGTACGTGTAAAGCTGACAACAAAGAAAGACCCAGGTTGCATTTACTAAGAATTGCACTTGACTGATGGGAAGAACATACCAAGGAGCCTCTTGCTGTTTTCTCGCAGTGCTCAAAAGGAAAAACGTAACTCTAAAGTTATTTTATAATCGAAAACGTATCTTTAAAGTCAGTCTGATTTACAGAAATATAATAATAGTAAAGCCTGCCTTCGCATGTGAGCTCTGTGTGAACGTCTGACTGCAGCTCTGTACTTCTCTTTTGTCTCAGTGCTGATCTGTAACTCAGTGGGGTGGCCTGGACCCCTTGTCTTGCTAATGATTCTAATAGCCTTTTCTGAGGTGTTGAGGGGCCTGAGGCTCGCTTGCTGCTGTGTGTCTTAGCTAAGTCTGGTGATGCAGGTGGGAGCAGCATAAAAGCAGAGTATCCTTGTATCCCTTCACTCAGTACTCAACATAGTGCTTACCTTTTTTCATAGAAACACTTTGGTTCGTTGATTTAACGTGTGATGCAGCACAAGTTTACTAATATAGCTCCTCGAATAATTAATCACAAAGCACTATGCTTTGGAGTTAAATGGAAGAGGTAAGCACCATCCTTTGGCTCAGTTGCACAGCGTGAAGCCAGGAATTCCGGAATAAATGCCACCTTCCCCATTTGACCGAATTATGTCATTCTAGCTCTTTATTTTACGCTAATTTGCCTCCCTTTCCTTCATTATCACATTTAAGAGCGCCTTAAAATACATCTATCAAGATGTGCACTATACAAAGGCCTATCTTGCATAGGAAATAATGGGCTATATTGTTGCTCCGTGTATATAAAAAAACATTGTCCAGTACGTAATGACAACATTAAAACTCCTCTTGTTTCAGGAACTGTATCATGTTTAGGGGAGACAGGGTATGGTTTATAATGTTTCTAGGATTGGGTTTAGAAACAATCACTTCGTAATTGTAAATCCTATCATTTGCAATGTAATGTAAATATGATGTATTTTAAGGGCTCGGCTCGTTGTAGGACTCCTAGCAAAGCTAGACCCATGGCTCGGATCCCCCCCCCCCACCCCCCACCTCTAGTCTAGGCATCCAGAGACACTTTATGTAATAGGTTCTGCAGTGAGTAAGGGGGTAGAGCAGTGGCATCGACAGCCAGCCAGCCAGGGGGAAGCAGGACGTGGGTCCCGCTAATGAAACATCAGGCCTGGCCCCGTACGGTTGAGAAGATCGATGTGACAGTTGGCCATGATGGACAGGGCCGCAGCAATGAAGAGGCCGTACCATGAGTCCACACAGATGAGGCAATTCCAGTCACCAGTGTAAAAAGTGGTCCGGAAGTAAAAGTCTGGTGATGGCACGCTGACTAAAATCGCAACAAGTAAATGCACGCGTTTCTCGCATGGTGCGAAGACTGAACAGGTTACAATTTGGTCATTCATTGTTTGGTACTTTTTTTCACCTTCAATTTCTTGCTTGCAGTACTTAATTTGAGCCACTAGTTGCAACTGGGGCTCATTTTTGGTGACCAGCACTTATTTATTTTCCCTTAACAGATTTTGATCTAAAGCAAGAGAGATAAAAAGACATAAACGTAAAAGAGATGGAAAAGAAAGATGGGAAAACAGTGACAAAGGGAGAAAGCTACAGGGCTCGAGTCGAGGATAGACGCGAATAGACTGCAAATCCCCACTTTTTTCCCTTGGTGCACTCATCCTATCCTGTACGGAATGTGGGCCCCACAGAAATATGCTAAGCTTGTCCTGGTGTAATTTGTAAACACAGGGACACATTTTCATTCCCAGCAGAGACAGAATGGAAAGGGCTTGTCAGATTCCAGCCGGGCCCATAACAAAGGCTGAAGTTAAGGGGCCATCAGACCTCCTTTTGTTGAAGTATCATAGCTTGGAGCTATTGGAAGCCTCACACCTAAAAGCAATGGAGGGGGGAACAAAGGCACACAGCTTATCTCTTCACAGGTACCTGGGAGGAATGTTTTTGGCTTTGTCCAGCCCCTGTCTATAGTCCAGCCCCTGTCTATAAGACATAAGCTCCCACTGTAAGAACATCAGATATGTTGGTCTCTCCCACTATTTACACAAATAAACATTTAAATACCAGTATTTTTTACATTTATTTTATGACTCTTTAGCACTACTCATCCCAATGTCAGGTTTAAGAGCGCTTTACATCACAAGTACATAATATGCATTGACAATAAATCATGTGTGTGTTAATCAATGTTCAGGATGTGTAACATAAGCCATTGAGGATTACAAGGTGTAGGTGTCATGTCCTTCATAGCTCACTGTGACTTAGAATTTATGAACTGCAAGTAACAAAAGGATCTCAGTGTTAAAAAGCAGTAACCCACTTATTTACATCAAATGAAAATGTTATTTGCGTGTTACCTAATATGGTTTGCAGGAGACATATTAACCCGCTATGATACTTTGATTCAAAACTAGAACTAGACAAAACGCAGATCTCCCCTCCAAATATGTTAACCAGAGTTCTCTTACTATTATTATTATTCCCTGAGATTTAGTTGGTACACTAAGATCTCTGCAGCAGGTGCCTCAACCCTGTAAGATGTTTTAAAATGCACACTTTGCTTTCAGTTAAGCAGAACAGATTTACTGCCACATTTCTCCTTGTTTCTAATATTTTTTTGGCTGAGTTTTGAAAAATAAAAGTAAAAGTTGATGCTCAGTTTTTGTGTTAGGGTTGTGTCACTTTTTTTGGCACAACCCTGGTGCAAAATCACAATTGTAAATATTGTAGTGTGCTCAAATGTACTCGTGATACACAAGCTAAACACTTTGTGAGGTCTTAACATCTGATGTCACTTTTTGTGATGTCAGTTCCTGAGAGGTCATGGGTTGTTATGCCACTCCCTGTGATTCCCCAACTATGTCACGTGCTGTGATATCATGCGCCATGATGTCACTTGGATACCGCCTAACTTTGTTAGTCCCCCTACTTTTTTTTATTTATTTTTTAGGACTTGTTCCCTGAGAAATCAGAAACGTAAAATAACCTGCAAGAGTAAGATAAACAGGCAGTGAGTATCTGGTGGTGATTAAACAGGAATGTAGTGAAATAAAGACTATTCAGCCGTGGCATAGGGCCCTGGCGTTTATTATTATAGAAATTAAACCCTACCTGTGTTTGGAGTGCCGCAGAGATGCCCGTTGGCTCTTCCAATAAGTGCAAATAACTCAACAAAACATAACAAGTATAGCTTTGTAACATCTGTTGTGGGCTTGGGTACGTGTAGGTAAACTTCTACATTCCCTCGAGCATGAGGTAATCTTATGCTTCGCTTCTTTAAGCATGTCTTCCTGGTGTGCTAATGTTCAAGTCTGGCTTATCAAGCTGACCTGCTCGCGGTGGGTCCACTTATGTGCCCATAAAACACTCAGAACCCATTGAAATGTTTTGTAGCCGGAGATCTGGCATACATTTGCGAACTTTAAAGGAATATTCTCCGGAATATGTCACATATATCAGTGCCAGCTTGCCGACCGGAAGTGATTGCATTCGAATACAATGTCAGAACAACTGCTCGTGCGTTTATTACATTATAAAACGACAGTAAACTTTCGAAGGAAAATAAACCGAACCCACAGTTTCTTTTTACCTTGGTGTTCCCTCTAATCTTGTTTGCTTCTAAAATAAAGTTGAAACTTACTGACAGCCACTTCACAAGAACGAGTTCTACAGTTTCTGTATTTATTATTGGTTTTTGATGACTAGAATATTTGTTCTAGCACCATACACAATATGCTTGAGGTTTAGATTAGCACAAGGAGTTCCCTGTTCAGGATCTAATCAACGACTGGCTCTCTTTCTGAAGGCCCATAAAACGAGTTTTTTTGGTTGTTGGCTAAAGCATGCATTTTTGATAAACAATGGCAGATTGTTGGTCCTAGTTAGAAAGTGACACAATTCTTCAAAGGGGGCAGGGTGCTGCACCAGGCATGGCATCCAGGCAGAATACGGGTGTGTGATATGGCAACTGAAGATTGCAGTAGCTCTTGAAAGCAGATGTTTGTTGGAGCTCAACCGTGAGTAGAGCCATTGACAATTAAGTGCTTCTCATTTGAGAGAAAGATGAATAGTAGAAGTTTGGAGTGCACCTCTGTTCTTCTAAAATGGTACGTCTCACCTCGACTGTACTCCTCAGCCCCCTACTTATTCCTTTGATGTCAGCACGACATGTAGGCAGGTGTTCTACTTCCCTGATGTAGCTGGGGTGGCACAAATGCATGATTGGTAACTAATGTTTGCAGAAGTCCCTCTTATTCGTGTGGTGTGTCCTCCACAGCACTTTCACTGGATGTGGAATAGGCAGAAGCCAGTATCCAGTCTTCCTTCATGTTGGAAAAAAATCACGGAGGGATCTACAGGGCACAAGTTGGGGTTACACGCAGGTGGACGCCGTCCACCCTGCCAAGAAGTTGGGCCCCAGTAAAATGTGGTGAATTCGTCCCGGTGTAGCAGAACACTTTCAGCAGCAATTGGGCGCACTTTAAGCAGCATCTGAAAATTGTATGTTTTCGTTTGTTCTGAATAGCAATGTGCAAGGTCCGGAGAGGGCTTTCTTATTTATAGGGGTGAGCACAAAGCGCTCAGTTCCGTGTTGTTATTTCTCTTTGGGCTTCAAACCACGCCCATGCCATGTCAATGTCTTTCATGTGTTTGTGGGCTTGCCTCTTAAAATCTGCTTGCTTTCATTAGTAGAAGACATGCATATATCATGCCTTTTCTGGTGTTTAACCCTCCTTGAGTGCAGCAGCCAAGTACTGAAAGCATACAAGGTTCGCTGTTTTCCGTCCGGTTTGTGGACTTCTTTTTTCGCAGAGCGATCTCACTTGACAGAAGTCAAGCGCTTTGCATGACATCAACTCTGTTGCATAGTTAATTGCACTTTTGCCAGTTACGTAGGCAATTGCACTTTTGAAGATAGGTTTCACTACGAGTGAACTGTTATTTCCGTTTGTGTGTCTGCATTTCACTGATGGTGGCCGTCAGCTCGCTTATGTGAAACTTTTACTTTTCAGTTTATATGGCAAGAAAGGTCCAGTTAGTTATGTGAAACTGATTTATTTTCATTTTCAATTTATGTGGCTAAAAAAGTCCGGTTAGGAGTTCACAATGCTAATTGCTGGAGCTCAAGCAAATGCTTGTTTAAATTCCTGCTGGCCCAGGAACAAGGCTGAAATGAAGGGGCCACCAGGCCTCCTTTTGTTTGATTAGCCTTGCTGGAAGCTGTCTGGAGTCTCACACCTAGCTGCAATAGAGGAAATAAAGGCACAGAGCTTGTTATCTCTTCACGGGTACTTATGCATGCACTGTAAGAATGTCTGACGTGTTTGCCTGTCTCAGTATTTACACAAATACCAATCTAAATACCACTATTTTGCTTTATTTCTTTTATAGCGCAACTCATCCCAGCGCAGCATGTCCAAGCGCTTTACATCATATGTAAACATTATACATTGACAATAAATTATGTGTGTGTAAATCAATGTACAGGATGTGATACATAATACAATCAGGGTTACAAGGTGCATCACTCACATGCCCTTCATAGCTCACTGTTCTATTTTAGAAGGATTACAAGTTAGGAACTGCAAGTTGCTAAATCTTTGTGTTAAAAGCAATAACCCACTTGCCTATCTACAAAAAATACAAATCTGTCATATGCATATTACATGATGTGCTTTGTAGGAGACCTTATGGCCTTCCATGCTACTTAGATTCAAAGCTAGACTAGGAAAAGCACAGATATCTCCAGCAAATGGGTTAACCTCCAGAGGTATCTTGCCATTATTATTATTCCCTAAGATTTACTGGGGACACAAGGATCTCTGCAGCAGGTGCCTTAACCCCATAAGATATTTTAAAATGAAAACTTTGCAACCAATTAAACGGGACTGATTCACTGCCATGTTTCTTCTTTCTGCCAATTTCTTTGTGGCAGAGCTTTTAAAAATGTATAAATTGAGGCCCAGATTTTAAGTCAAGGGTGTGTAACTTTTTAAGCACAACCCCAACACAAAATCTCACTTATTAAATCGCACAACGCCCTCAGATGTAGTTGTGACAGACCTGCTAAACATATGTTGGAGGTATTCAGATCTGATGCCACTTCCTGTGAGGTCATGGGCTGTGATGCCAAGTGCGATGTCACGCGCCGTGTGGTCACTTGCATACTCCCTAACATGGTTAGTCCCCACCCCCGTTCACCCCCACTTCTTTTTTTTTTTTTTTTTAGGTCTTGTGCCCTGAGAGGGAATCTCCAGAGCTAAATCTGTCCCCACAGTTAGAACAATGACCGTTGTTGACAAGTCATTTTCTATTGCTGCAGTAAACATTTGGATCTCTCTTCCTCTGATCTTGTACCGTTAAACTTTTCTGCCTCATTTTAGGAAACATTTTAAAATGAATCTGTTTAATCAGTAACATAAGCAGGAAGTCTCACCTGCTGGTTATTTAACGTAATAAAACTCCAGTGTATGTGTGCGCTATTAATAAACATAATATAACTCAAATAGGTTCACTGATGTAGGAAAGGAAGTCTAGCATGTCAGGTAGAGATGACGAATATTTTTATACATACCACTGGAGCCTGTGGTTTTTCCATGCCAGTGAATGGGTGCATATGCACATGCAGTCACTGCGCTAACAGGTCTGTATACTTATCTATGTGCATATGCATAGTGTGGATGATAGCAATATTGTAGAAGAGCTGTGTGGTGCATTAATTGGAAGAGTGGTATAAAGAACTGGACTGGTGATTCACTTTAAGTCACATGTAGACAAAACAGTAACAGAGAAACTCAAAGTTGTGTAGTAAGTTCCAGTGCTAGCAGATTTGGCTTGAAAAAAGGGTCCACAGAATGAACACTGTCAGTTTGAAAACAATTTTGCTGTCTCAAAGTGCAATTGTCCCTTGACAAGTGAGCTCCACGTCCTAGTCATGTGCCACAAGCCACTTCACAGCTTTGTCCATCACTCGATCAGTACACAGTGACTAGCTTCTCCAGTGATCTCGTGTTTTTGACAGGGGCGGTTCCTTCCTTAGAGCGGTTGGGCATAGCCCCCTACTATTCCCCCCCCCCCCCCCAACCCTAATTAAATGTGAACACAAACATGCAAACAAAAGCAAATTATTATATTCAGCTCAGGGATTAAGCTTTCAACTGTGGGCCAGTTCCTTTAACCTTTTCAAGCCTCTCCATGCTGCAGGCTTTGCGAAGAGGTGGGGCTTAAGAATATGATTGACAACAGCAGGCAATGTTCTTCTGTGACAACCAATCAGTCAACAACAAAGTGTCCAGTTAGACTGGTGCCTTTCCCTGGCCAGTCGGACATGCGCACTCTGGAGGAGTATCACCTGCACAGTTAGAGAGCCGGGGGATCAAAGCAGCAGTTCCCCAGTGTAGGAAAGTGCCACTGTTGGCATGGTTACCCCCCGCTTTTTGTCTAGTGTTGATGCCAACATGATTGGTGCTGGGGCCTTGTTAGCAGGATCCCAGCACACTTTCAGCCTTCTTTCCCAAAATCTGAACCTTTGTTTCCACAATTGGCACAACCCTGGCATACAGTTAAGTCCCTTGTAAATGGTACCATTGTACCAAAGGGCCCTGTGACCAGGGAAGGTCCCTAACGGCTGCAGCATGTTTTGTGCCACCCTAGGGGACCCCTCACCAAGCACATGTACACTGCCTTGCAGCTTGTGTGTGCTGGTGGGGAGAAGAAGACAAAGTCGACATGGCACCCCTCTCAGGGTGCCATGCCCACAAACCATTGTCTGTGGCATAGGTAAGTCACCCCTCTAGCAAGCCTTACAGCCCTACGGCAGGGTGCACTATACCACAGGTGAGGGCACGGCTGCATGAGGAAGATGCCCCTACAGTGTCTAAGTCTATTCTTAAACATTGTAAGTGCAGTGTAGCTATTTTGAGTATGTGGTCTGGGAGTTTGTCATTACAAGCTCCACAGCTCCATAATGGCTTCACTGAATACTGGGAAGTTTGGTATCAAACGTCTCAGCACAATAAACCCACACTGATGCCAGTGTGAGATTTATTGAAAAATGCACACAGAGGGCATCTTAGAGATGCCCCCTGTATGTTAGCCAAAATGCTAGTATAGGACTGACCGGTTTGTGCCAGTCTGCCACTTTCAGACAAGTTTCTGACCACATAGAGTGAGAGCCTTTGTGTACTCTGTGGTCAGAAACAAAGCATGGCTGGGGTGGAGGTTCAAACCTCCCCCCTACAGGAACTGTAACACCTGACAGTGAGCCTCAAAGGCTCAAGCCTTGGATTACAGTGCCCCATGGACAAAGCCCAATTTTGGCGGCAAGTCTGGTGGGAAAATTAGGGAAAACAGGGAGGAGTGACAACCCAGCCAGGACCACCCCTAAGGTGTTCAGAACTGAGATGACTCCCTCCCTGCAGAATCCTCCATCTTGGTTTGGAGGACAGGTGGCCCAACCAGCTAGAGAGGATCGCCAGGCGATTCCGAGCAAGTGGCCCCCCCCTGGGTTGACCTCTTCACCCCTCCACTACAACGGCTGCAGATGGAATCCCGAGGATCCCTCCCCCGACCGCGAAAGCACAGGACAAAGATATCCAACGCCTAAAGACCCATTGCACCCACAGCCCCAGGCCTTGGAGAAACAGACACCCAGTACAGCAGTGTTCAGCAGGCAGCCCTCATCCCTGTCCAGCCTGTGGTTTGCCCGAGACGACCCCCTGGACCTCACCTGCAGCCTCTGAGTGACCCCTGCGTCCCCTCATAGAGAATCATTGGAGCCCTGACATCATGTTTGCACTCTGTACCCGGCTGCCCCAGTGCTGCTGAGGATTTATGTGTTTGGTGCCTATGTGTGGCCCCCGCAGTGCTCCTCTAAAGCCTCCAGGTCTGCCCTCCGACGTCGCGGGTACTTACCTGCCTGCAGGTCTGAAACTGAGTGCCCCCAGTCTCCATAGCAGCCCATCTCAGGAAGTAGTGAAAGGTCTGTTTCTGTGGTATCGGATGGCCCATTAATGTCTGACTAAACTTGAACAATATTATAGGAGATTGCTCCTCTCTCAAAACTGATCTCCAGCTATTCTGAAAATAATCCTGCGCCTAGAGCCCAAGCCCAATTCTTTGGTCAAATACTTTACAATAGCATGCAAGCTTGAATCCCTGTTTACAGTATTCGATTATCGGTATCGGGGTACGTGGCAGAGGTGCTTTGCTACCACAGGTATGCCCTACCCTTTATGTAATTAAAGAGTATGGACTGTAAATCAAAACAGGATCCCCAATTGACACCACAGCATATTCTCTTCACGCAAAAATATTAGAAAAAGGTGAAAACCTTTCTAAATTGGAGGGCTGTTATTCTACACACATATCACCTTCGCATCTAATCACAGAGGAAAAATACAGTACCATGTATGAGGAATTTGATGTTACTGTGTTTTATAGCATCTCTCTAAGGAAAGAGAATGATGAACCTCCTTTTAAAGTTTCTTCCGGGATATTGTTTCCCTTGTGTGGGAGATAGGCCTTCTTTTTCATGATAACTGCCAGCCTCTTTCACAAGAATCTGACCAAACACCACATGTGGAGTTCACATCTTCATCACTGTAGAGTGAATACTACACCTTTGGGTCTACTGTCTCCCGCAGCACCTCTGACAGTGTCAAGCGCTCACACACCATTTGTAATGTCTACTTCAGAGCCATTTCAACCAGAATTGTGAGCTGCATTGTTAAAAACATATCACACAAGTGGTCGTATGAGTGATATTTTCAGACCAAGTCCTTGATGATCTGGCGACTAGACTGAACAATTAAATTAACTTGTGTTCTCTTACCCAGAGCATGCATTGCTCCGTATAGAAACTTCACTTACAGGACAACCGATAACAGCTTGGTCTGGACACCAGTTACAGACACTTACATCCAAATCTCTAGATTCGAAGTACAAAACATGTATAGAACACAAACCTTTGTGCCTATCAGTGACCTTCTGGCCTCTCCTGCAGTGGCTAGGTAACTGCAGACATAGGAAATGGAAAAGGGATGGCTGCTCCGCCATCATGAGTCTACAACACAGAAGTAAATTCGGGTAAGATCCAGGGCAGGACTGTGCACCAAACCCGTCCCTTAAACGTAGACATATTAACAAGGTCTTTGTTGTGGATTCTTATAATATGGAGATCTGGGGCAATCTGTAGTGATTTGCAGACATTAGAAACTGCCAATGTGTTCCTTTTCTGGTAATTACAAGACAAGGATGCCCCCGTCAATAGTTGCAGTAAAAAAGCATATTGAGAATACAATAGCAACTGCGTTTATGTCTGCATCGGAATGTTTGAGTAAGTACTTCGTCTCTGTATTGAAGTATCCAGGAGAAAGATACAGATAAACCAATTTATGGTAAGACATTGGATGTCACAATGGTAGTGACGTCCAATTCTTTGAGCTCATTAACTTCTGTCCCCCCAAAACAACTTTTTTTTAGCGGTTTATAGTTTTTCAAACTTTTGAGGCAAGGCCAGTGGTGTATTAGGATAGCGGCGTGGATGCCTCAATACTGAGAGAGTCCTATGACTTTCATTACCTGGTGCAGGGGAAGATAGAGGAGTATTATGAGCAACCTTGTAATGCCTCAGCAGTAGCATATCAGAGTGTTGTGCAAGTCAAAATACAGGGGGCTCTATGAATCTACTGAATGGATTTAAGTGTTAAAACGATACCTGTTGGTTTAGTCTATCTGTGGCTGTATTATAACACATTACATTCCAATACTGTTCAGATCTAACGTTTACCATAAAAATAAATCTTTTAAATGCTGTTATTGCATCTGGGAAGTGATCCTGGTGCATTCAATGAAATGTTGAGGGTGTGACAGCCAATTAGATTTCACAGAATGCAACCGTAACTAATAGTACTGGCACTTAGCTGTAACTATGACACACAATCACTGGCTATTTAGAGTGACACGAGAGCCAGGGCGCTGACCGCTGTGGTACATTTATGTACTCATGGCATTACTGACCTTGAGGTCTATGAGGATTGTTACTTATTATTCCTTACTCTCATGGTCACTTGCCTCTTTGTTGCGCCCATTATTAAGGCCCACACGGGGCAATAACTTGCTTTGCCGTTTTTTTTTTGTTTTTTTTTAAGCAAATAATATATTGAACAAACACTTAGACAAGTACTGCAAAATCACGTAATCATGTGCACCCTTCTGTTGTGTACTGTAGGGAGAATATTTTTACAGTCACAATATGAGGATGCATCTTTACATAGTGTTATACATGTTAAAGTATTTAAACTAATATTCTTAGTCTTTATTTTTTACATTAAAAGTAATATAGAAGATGACATTCTGGTTGTAGTGAAAGAGAAGAAAATATCATTCTGCTATTGCTCCCTGGTCAGCTTAGTATTGCAGTACAGCTCTGTATTAATCTTACAATCTGACTGAGTTATATTTTTACTTGTGTTTTGGCATGTGGTTGCGTATATTAATGATACCAAGAATGTTTAGCACTTTTCAGACAAAGTTACAAAAAGTAATAAAAAACGTTTACAAGTGGTTGAGAAATAAAACAAATACTGGATAAACTCATTAAATCAATTACATGCATAGAAATAATCTTACAACCCCCGTCGATAAAAAATGACAAAAGAATCTCCCCCACTTATTTCCATGGAATTTGTTGCTCATAGCAGCATGCTCCATAACTCGCCCTGGAGCATGACTACAAACCACTATCTACAAGGTGCAAAAAACAGTATTGTCGATTTAGCTGGCGAGGACACAATAACTTACTTTTTTCCACACATAAACTTTAAGTCTTAAAGGTAAAATGCCATTGCAAGACCATATAGACTTAAATGGTCCGGTGGCTCTTCCGCGTTATTACTACAAAGGCATTTTTTCAACATATCGTTCTCTTGTTCCATTTGTGCTGAATCAGACTTAATACAGTTTTGTTTTGAGGAAAAGCCTTTTTATTTCACAGTTTATTATAGCGCAAATATGACCCGAGAATACTTGTACCATGTAAAATAAACAAATGATGCGATCTAACACATATTTACAGGTAGGTTGAAGTTGGTTACAATATGTACAGGTAGGTTACCAAGTATACCGACGTTTAAAGGTATGTTACAGCTGCTCAGATTGCTTCCAAGCAGGTTACAAAGGCTTGTTTCCAAGTAGTATGGCAGACTAGGTATAGCTATATCTATCCATCACCGAGGATCGCATGTTTATTGCATTAAATATCTTTCACATGGAGGATCTTTCTCACCTTTCTTGAAAGCCCAAGAGGAGGTGTTTATGCAGATGTCTGGGAGTAGAGGGTTCCAAACCCAGGTCTCACTAAATGTGAAGGAGCAAGAGTGAGTGCTTTCATTTTTTTAATCTTGGCAGCTGCAGGGGTCTAGTTCTTGAATTTCTTAGTGTCGGTCTTCCACCCAACAGGTTGAGTTTCTAGGGCCAGTATCTTGATGTTCCAAGGTGTAATGCTTTGCGTGTAGTGCATGCTATCATTAGGATGCAGGGTGCTTTAATAGGTATCCACTTCAGTACGATCAGAGAGGGAGTGAGGAGATCATAGCAACTTAATCTGGTTATCGGTCTCGCAGTCACGTTGAGCGTAGTTCTTAATGGAGCCAGATGAGTTATAGGTACACTTGTAAGCACAGTATTACTATAACCTAGTCTGGAGGTTACAAGGGACTGTGCCACATTTCAGAAGTCTGATTGGGGAAATGAAAGGCTCAATTTTTCTAAGAAGCCTGGGTTGGTATAGTTCACCTTTGGAGGAGGAGTTAAGGAAGACTACCATGTTTAGATGTTTGTTCAGGTAGATTCCAGGAGATTTCGTACAGTCAGTGGTATTTGGAGTACAATTTAGGACGTTCAAGTTTTGGATACAGCTGTGTATTGGTGGTGGTTATGGAGGGGAGAAATGAGAAGGAAATGTGTCTTCAGTGGGATTTCTTTTACATAGTTAGATGAGAGCCAGGCTTTTACTTTTATCAGGGTTTGATTGAGATCAATTATGTCCTTTAGGGATGTGATTTTGAGATAGAGTTGAATGTCATCGGCATAAAGATGTATGCTATTTTGGCCTTGTGGAAAATCGAGGCTAAGGGTTCCATGGAGAGACCCAAAAGAGTTGTAGCTAGGATGCAGCTCTGAGGAACTCTTTGGTTGACATGGGTTGGGTTTGATAGGAAGTTCTTTAGTTTGACTTGTTGGAAGCAATTGTTGAGATACGAGAATACCTTTTTGAGGACTATCCCTCTCAAACTCATCCTTGATTTTAGGAGGATGTTGTGGTTAACAATTCAAATGCAGAGAAGAGGTCAAGTAGTATAAATAGAAAGTATTCTCCTTTGTCCAATATTGTAAGGGAGTGATCCATGGCATTGAGGATGGCGATCTCCACACTGCAGCCAGCTCCAGCCTAATTGGTGATCATCAAGTAGGTTGTAATCATTTGTTAAACAAAAAAGCAGAGCACTCTAAAGAATAGTCCAAGCAATAAGGTAGCCAAGTCCATACAGAAATGTTTCTTCTTCTTCCAATGAATATTCTTTATTTCTGGTGAGTACAAACAATGCACAAAACAGCCAACGTGTTTCGTCCAAAGGACTTTTTCAAGGCAGAGTATAATGCATGAGTATGAAATTGTCTGTGAAAGTACTGAGATGTCAAAATCCAAAGAAGAAAGTGACGTTTCACAAGTAGAATAGAATGGCAAATCACTGTAACGTGGTTTCTCAGGAAAGTTCTCAGGACATCAAATAGAGAAGATCATGATGGAATATATAAGGCCATGTTAAGCCCAAAACGAGCGCAGGACATAGCGTGTTGGTCCGAGTACTCAGCGTGAACGTCGGAGTACTCGGACCGACACGCTCTGTACTGCGCTTGTTTTGGGCTTATCATGGCCTTATATATTCCATCATGATCTTCTCTATTTGATGCCCTGAGAACTTTCCTGAGAAAACACGTTACAGTGATTTGCTGTTATTCTACTTGTGAAACGTCACTTTCTTCTTTGGATTTTGACATCTCAGTACTTTTACAGACAATTTTATCCTCATGCATTATACTCTGCCTTGAAAAAGTCCTTTGGACGAAACATGTGTTGGCTGTTTTGTGCATTGTTTGTACTCACCAGAAATAAAGAATATTCATTGGAAGAAGAAGAAAAATTTCTGTTTGGACTTGGCTGCCTTATTGCTTGGACTATTCTTTGGAGTGCTCTGGTTTTTTGTTTAACAAGTTTTCCAGCACAGCTCATAACCCTGTTATGATCAGTGCAGTGGACACCTGGGTGGTTGGGTGTCATACCGGACATAGCACCCAATATTGTTATTTGGGACCAACTAGCCTTTAAACATAACTACGGATGTGCGGACTCTATAGCATCAACCACCTTTTTCTCTTTTTTCCTTTATGTTGAAATGATTGATGTTTTGGTTTGATTGGGAGCGCACTCATTTTTCAAGGACTTTGATCAGGAAAGGTAGTTTGGGTGCAGGGCAAAAATTGTTTAGATCTTCTGTCTCTGCTCCAAGTTTCTTGAGAAGGGATTGGATTTTCCCCATTTTCAGGTTGTCTGGAACTGTACCTTGTGAAAGGTTTTGAGAGGAGCAATGGGGTGTCTAGGGGTCTTGATTAAGGCTGCTAGTAAAGGTTTTTTTTAATATAGCAGGTTTGTAGAGTTCTGATTTTGGACCATGAGGCATTGTTTTTTGGGATAGGTGGTATGTGCATAGTGTCTGGTGGGTTGCTGTTAACATTTGTGGATACATTCAGTTGTAGGAGTGGGTACGGCTGATTGTATGTGTTAGGCAGTGATAGTTCTAAATTTCTGATGTTGCCTGTGAAGAAGATGGCAAACTCCTCACATTTTTTTGTAGAGCAGCCCAAATCTGATCCTATACGGGTAGAGGGTTATTTTTTGATGATATTTATGAGTTTGTTTGGACGGTTTGTGGCTGTATCTGAGACTTTTGCTTTAAAGATGTGTTTCTTTTTGATCTTGGTAGGGTTAGATTTGTTGCTGATGGGCCTTGTCTCTGTCTTCTTTATGCCAATCTGAGTTGTCTTCCCTCTTTATTTAGGTCCTTGTTGTCGCAAAAGCAGGAGGGTTTGTTTATTTGCCTCTGGGATTTCAAAGGTGCTATTTCTTGTATTTTGTCCAAAATAGTTGTGTTGTAGTGTGAGGTCAGGTCTTCAGCATTGTGAATAGATATAGGTGTTTGCAGACGATTGTAGATCTTTCCTGAAAGGTCAGACAAAGTGATGTGTTTCATTTCCCTTGTCCAGAACTTTGGATTATTTGTTTAGAGTTGATGTGAAAAATGATTATGCTGTGGTCAGATCAGTTGATCAGTAGTATAAGGTCCATGATGATTGACTCCTCATTGCCTAAGTAAGGCCTAAATAAGGTCTAATATTGCTCCATTTAGGTGTGTTGGTCCAGTGTAGAGTCGTGTCAGATCATTCATACATTTCTTTGAGATGAGCAGCGTGAGTATTGCAGTCATTCCAGTGAAGTTTGAAGTCTCCTAGAAAAATGTTGTTTGAGGGTAGTATCAATTGCTGGGTGATTAGATCAATTATATATTTGATGAATAGTTGGCTGTCACCTGGGTGGTATATTGGGCGGAATTTGGTTATTTTACTGTTGGCCAAGGAAAGTTCCACCCCTACACCTTCTAAAGTTGGTATTCTTCTAAAGTGGGACATTTAAGTTTCAGTGAGTTGCGGTGAATGTCTGCAATACCACTTCCTGGTCTCCCCTCCCTATTATGCCTTTTGGTATAATAGTTGGGTGGGACCAGTAAGTCAATCAGTGGATAAGATAGGTTGTTGAGACAGGTTTCAGTGAGGAAAATAATGTCTGAATCCCAATGTAGTATCGAGTTAGCTATTTGCATTTTATCTGTGGATCTGCAGTTTAGTAGTGTACATTTTAAGTTTAATTTTGTGGTTATTTTACTATTGAAGACAGGGGATAAGCTGATGATATAGTTGTGCGTTTTTTTCATAGGCTGTCATTGTTCACAGTTATTTGACCTCCAAATCACCAGTATGTTTATGACTGGAGGCAGAATTTATTGTGGTCTGTCTAGTATGCATTGAGTAGAAAATCTATGTTGCTCTGTGTTAGGTTTTTGATGAACCCTTAGGCGTTTAGAGCTCTGATCGCATAGAAGTGTTGTGAGATCAAATGAAGTGCAGCTGGTGCCCGTTGTTTTTTTTTTTTAATGTGGAGATACTTGAGGTAAGTTATTTGAGTGTTGTGACTTTTGAAAGCACGCATTCAGCTTATTGGCTGTGGATTTAATGTCCTTTTCCCGATATTTCCTCCCTCCCGCCCATCCTTGTCTGTGTTGCTTTTTCCCTCCCTCCCGCCCATCCTTGTCTGTGTTGCTTTTAAACCTCCCACCCACCCTTGGCAGTACAGGTATGACGGAGGGAGAGCCGCATAGAGTCGGACTTGCCTAAAGGGCAATCAGACAGTGCCCGAGGGGCTGGTCTGATAAATCACCCACCCTTGCCCATGTTACTTCTTCCCTCTCTCCCACCCAGCCTTGTGCGTGTTGCTTCCCTTGTCTGTGTGGCTTCTTCACTCCAACCCACCCACGTCTGTGTAGATTCTTCACTATGAGTGGCTTCTTCACTCCCACCCACATTTGTGGGGCTTTTTCACTCCCACCCACATCTGTGCGGCTTTTTCACTCCCACCCACCCATGTCCGTCTTGCTTATTTCCTTCCACCCACACCTGTGTTGCTTTTTAGTTATACCTCCCGCCCTTGTCCATGTTGCTCCTTAACTCCCACCCGCCCTTGACCATGTTGCTCCTTCCCTCCCACCCACACTTGTCTGTGTTCCTTTTCCCCTATCCCACCCACCTATCCATGTCCGTATTGCTTCTTCTCTCCATTTCTGAGATCCTTTTGTGCAAAGTGATGGATATCAGCGAAAAAGTTATTCGGGAGTTCTTTTAGAAGTCTTAAAGTGTAAGAGGAGCATAATTCAATCACGTGATGTAAACATCTTGGGCTGCCATGGAGTTTTCCAGCTTTATTGAACTGGAGTGTAAAAATCTTGAGCTGATCGGATAATCGAGGAGGTACTGGGAGACTGAGCAGCCTTCTTTAAATGTCCGTAAATACCGTAACTTCTTGTGGTCCGATTGAATGCTTCAGTATAGCATTCACTTGGGTGTAACAGGCTTCAGTCTGCCTGGCAGTTATAGGTATGACGGTGGGAGAGCCGCATAGAGTCGGACTTGCCTAAGGGCAATCAGACAGTGCCCGAGGGGCTGGGCTGATAAATCAGTGTGCGGCCGTTTTACATTTTTAAGCTGTTTGTGGGTCTGTTTATGTTTTACTGGGTCAAATTTTAATGTTAATTTCCCTGATTATTAACACTAACGCGGCTTCCAGCAAGCTCAAATCAATGTAGTCTTCCAAATATCGCAAAGCACTTGTTCAGCGTTTCTTTACAAGTTCAAAAGCAAAACTGTCACAATTTGCAAACATGGGCCACTTTTCGATATCTAATTAATTCATAGGGACACTTTTGTATTCGTGCCTGTCCAATTTTCTATTCCAATCCTATCCTGGAGCCACAGAGCAAAAGATCAAGGTGATCAAATACAAAGGAGGCATTTGTGAAGCACCCTCATTCCATATGCCTCCGAATATATATAGTACGTGGCTATCCGCGCCATCCTCTCGTTTGTTTGCGGAGTCCGCAGCGCATGCATATACCTGGATTGCAGTTCTCTTCCCGGATATGGAAGCGGGGTACAGGAAGTCCGCACTCCGTTTTGGAGGAGTTGGCAGAAGGGCTGTGTCTGTTCCTACAGCTGAGGAGAGAGCCCGCACAACATGGCGCCGCTTTGTTCACTGCCGGGTAAGAGTCCCTGCGAGCGGGGCCACCGTGTCACTTTTCTTCAGTCACGACCGGCGGATTCATGCGCCGCACCACCGCCTTATTGGCCTTAACACACTGATCTTCCGCCTTTACTACCACAAACGCACCTGCTCAGCTTTATGTCCTGTTGCTCCATTTATGCTGGATTGAACCAAATACAGCTTGTTTTTAGGAAAAGCCTTGAAGAGTTAACCCGAATTGTCAGCCAATGAATCTGAACCATTGTTGGTGAACTTTCTCAGACATTCAGAAACATAAATTAAGTACAGAATTTGAGTTTACCTCTATCGCTTCATTATCCTACGTTTTACATTGCTGATGTCCGGCCTTTGCGCGATAGGGTGCCTCGATATCTATTCATCCAGGATTGTAACTTTCAAAATATTGTCTTTTTCCTGGTAACGAAATGTACACCCCAGCCCTCTGTTCTCACAGTGCCCTTTAATGTTCCGCCTACTGGCTGCTTTATTCTTTAGGTCTGGCATTAGTCAAGACCTTCTAATTTTCCTAAAATTATATGTATGATCGTTTTACCTACAGGGCGTTCAGCCAGGCTCTTAATCCATAGGTCTGTTGTTGTCTTGCACATTTCTCTTCCACCCACTGCATCATAGAGCGTGGGGCACGGGGTCAGTCCTATTTATCCATTGCCTAACTGCGATATGAATGACACCATTCTGCCCTTTCACAAGGAGCACGACCACACAGAAAGCAGTCGCCTTCAGTGGCAGGGACTTCTCTGGCGTTGAATGCTTTTTGAAACCAAGACATAATGTTGCTTTTAGCCAATGTTGTTTTAAGATTGATAAGTGCCTAGCCGTTTCCTCAGCAATTGTTTTTTTTTTTTTTTTTTTTAGTTTCGTACAGCACAATGACTACTGAAAAATGTTAAGTTCACTCTCATCTATGCAGACGTGTGTAAATATATGCAAAATATAAAATATTGTCAAACATAATCATGCCACAAGTCTGACTCCGCTTCTGGATTGGTGAGTCACCGAGAGCATCCAAGACAGAGTCCTTGTTCTACAGACGGGACGGTGATCAGCTCCCAGAACACAGATTGGGTTTTGTCATGTGCCAATGACACAAAGAGCCCTGCAGGTTGCAGATAAAGCAGTTTTGATACTTGGTCGAATGCTTACCTGACTGCACACGAGTTTCCTTCCCGCCTGTTTTCCCTCAGGCCCTTTCACTTAGAGAGGTTCACGTCAGGATAAGATGTGAGCTCCCTGTGTCTGCAAGGAGGGAGTCTGGGGCTGTTTTTACGAGACTCTGACTCAGTGAAGGAAGCCATTATAATTAGACAAAAATGCGTGCCCATAAAATTATCAGAGGAGTAAACTAATATATGACCTTCTGCAATGTCATTTGGAATTAAAACTAGCAATTCCTTATCTTGATTGTAAGGTCACCTAATACCAGTGGACAGAGGCGTTAAATGTGTTTTTTAGTGTATTAAGACTACCACATTATTTAGTGATCTAATAGAAGTTTTTGTTTGGACTCTCAATAAAACTGACAAACTGCTCTTGTTTGATTTCCCAACAGGCTTACTGGAAGATTTCACAGACGAAGATGCTTCAGGTTAGTGATTTACTTAATTTATTCTGGTGTTTTGTTTAGTGCCAAATGTCAGTTTGATAACTTTGGAGCGCTAGATACGACTGAGGCATTTTTATGGAATAAGAGCACACATGCTTCATTATATTCCTTCATTGTTACAAACAGGCCCCCAATGTTATGTGTGATACGTTACAGCTAGTTATGTTTTTATTTCTGGACTAACAGCATGTCCGTTGTTTTTCCCAAAGTTAGTACGGATATAAAAATCTGAGTGTGGCAAGTGCTAATGGCTAAAAAGCCATGACTGTCTCAATGCGTCAAACGTGACATCGGGCTCTTGCTAGCTATGCTTTTTTTAAAATCTTTATTGATTTTCTATTATCTAAGCAGTATACAGAGCGACCCTCGCTGAAGTATTGCGAGCCATCATTGCATTATCAAGTCTTGGATCACTCAACAAATAAAACATTAAAATAAATGAACTAAAAAGAACAGGGTCCAAAATACAGGGTCTTGATGTATAAGCATGTCCAGTTAGTGTTGAAGATGTATTCCATAGCCTAGAGTTAAAGGTTGTGACACTGAACATCCTGCACAAAATGAACAATGTGTCCCCATCATATGGGTGCAATGTTGGCCATGTCTGGCGGCCTGGCTCTCGCTATGGAAATTAGCACCCCAAGTAGTCATATTGCTAGAGTCTTCCATTTCGACAGGACAGCAACAGGAGTGGGAGTCCTTTGATAAATCCTGTCTTGTCTTTTGCATTGAACAATTGCTTCCAATGGTTCTCCTTAACCTGGTGCGTGTCCCATTTGCGCCCATTCATGGTGGCATTTCATATGACTTATTGGCCATGGCCAGCAAAGTTGCGCCCCAGGAATTACCATCATGTGGCCCCTGCTTGGCAATGATGTCACTCTTTGCACTCCTTGTGATATTTCCAAAGGAGACATTGTATGTGATTTCCAGATCATTGAGATCATTCTTTCTGCTAGTGCAAATGCCAGGTCAATAAACCTGTTGGTAATTCTATGCTTCATAGATCTGAGTAATACGCCCAGACAGCATGAATCTGGCCGACGTGCTAAGGCCCTGTAACTTCTAACGTCATTGTTACTAAGCTGGCTCAGAAGTCCTTAATTTTATCGCACTTTAAGACAAGTGGTAGACGACTGCACAAGATCTGCATCTGCGGAATGAATCATGCCATTCAACATCTTCTGAGTACGTTCTGGGGATAAGTATGCCTGATGCAAATAGTTAAATTACATGAGTTTTAATTGGAGATCCTGGAATCCTTTTGTGTGTACTGTAATGCCACCCATTTTATATCGGCCAGTTTCCTGTCCCATTTTTTAAAAAAGTTTGTGATGCCACTTTCAGTGCTTAATTTGAGCAGCAAAAATAAGTGCAGGACCCCAAAAATAGGTGCCGAAGGAAGACCGCCAGCAGCTATTTTTGAAGAGCGGCACTTATTTTTTCGGCATCAGACGTTTACCGGTAGCAAGAGAGGAGGGAAAAACAAACAATGTTTAAAGAGGGAGGAAGAGAAAGACAGGAAGACCATCACAAAGAGAGAAAGCAGGAACCTGCAAGAGTGAGACAAAGGAGCAGGGAGTATCCAGTAGCAACTGAAGGAGGCTTGAGGTGAACTGAAGACTAAACAGCTTTGGTATTCAGTGGCCTCGTATTTAATTGCACTGACTGCGGGCTTTGGAACAGAGCTTTGAGCATTGCTGGCCTTTGCTCAGATAGTACAATGGGCCAAACACAATTTGGAGTCCCTCTCCCACTGGCCATCTTTAATTGTCAGTGTGTTGGGGAAAAGGGAGGGGCATGGGAAAGGTAAGGGGAAAAAGGGAAAGGAGAAAAACAAACTTCAAAACAATGGTTAACATACTTTTCTTCCGAGCCAGGATGGAGGGAAGACTGCTGCAGGCTGCTCCGGTGCCCCACTGAAGGCTGGCACCCTTAATGTGGGCCCAGCTCACCCATGCTAAAGGCTGCCCTGGCTTTAGACTCCAGCACTCATTCATTTACAAATTAAGCACTGGTCAGTTTGAAATATTCCCAAGAGAGGCTTACACAATAGGGACATCTCCCTCCTCCTCTGACCTTGTGTCAGTAAAAACCATAGTGTATCAAATGTTTGTGGTTCATTAGAGTTACTTCTCCAAGTTAGTTGAGCAGCACGAAACAACATGCTGGGGTGACTTGCACTGATGCTGTGTAATATGTGCTGCTGATAACGTCAAAGGAACAAGATATGCTGGTACAATCCATTATTTTCAAACTCAGCCACAACAGTAATCGACTGTCCTGTCTCAGAATCTGAATACATCTTGAAACCACAACAGCACCTAGAGGGATACTCTGGTGCATAGGTTGGCACAGGCTGCAGGTGCTTCAGATTTATTTGCCAACATTGCCTAGCTACATCGACTAACCTTGGGATATGTGGCAGTTGTGGTGTTGTCACTAAGTAGGACCTTGTAAAGCATGGTTGCAGTCATTTCCAAGTTCTAAATGTTTTGCATTCACCTCATCTGAGAACCATGTGACAGGCCACTGTACCTGGATTGCAAGGTAATGCAATTCATAGGCCGGGGCTCCCACCCACTCTCCAGACCCACCCCACTCTCCAGACCCACCCCACTTAAGGGCAGCTGCAGTTTTTCAAGGACTACCCTTCTTCTTTCAGTGCTCCATATTAACACCATAAACATGCCGTTTAACTCTCCAAATAACTTAGGGCCTGATTTAGAACTTGCCGGACCGGTTACTCCGTCACAATGGTCATAGTTGTCCCATCTGCCGAAATCTAAATCCCATTGGATATAATGGGATATTGATTTCGGCGGACAGGACATCCTTCACCATTTTAATGGAGTAACCCATCTGCAAAGTTCTAAATCAGGCCCTTAATTAGAGCTATCTGTAAGGCAAGTCAGGGAGGCCTGATCGTTTTTTGAGAGTGCTACCTTAAACCTAGCTGAAAGCGGCATCTTTCACAATGACCCAAGAGATCAATGGAGAGTCAAAATAGCTCTGCCAATATTGCCTGAAATCAAATTATCCTCTCCGTCGTAAATTTGTACACAGAATCATTTGAAAGTAGTCAGTTTGCCACCAAGTGCAGATGAAGGCAGGTTCGCTCATTTTATTCCCCTAATGAACTTAGCAAGAATATACAGGATTTATCCCAATTGACATTTAAACCAGTCATTGCCAAAATCAGTAAAGGAGTCTATGACCATCTGCAGATTCTGATTCATATTGCACAGGTAAAGCAAATTATCACCATGAATACCAAATATCATATCATATGATGCCCCCTGACCCTAGCTCTGAAAAAATTGACCACAGGCTTGATTTTGGGGTGGGGGGGTGGGAGTGGACATCCTTGTCTTGTCATCTGAAGATTAACCACTGTCTCAATATTACACGTCCTGTTTTGACCACTTGTTGTGGTGTGCATGTTCTAAAAGGCCACTGATTTATACTGGCTCCTAAGCCCGTTTTTGAAAGCACTGCACATAAATATTTACAGTGGAGTGTCATATGGTTTCTCAGTGATGAGGGAGGCAACTGCACATGGGAGCCCACCAGCTGAGATTGTGTTTATAATGTGGAACAGTCATCCTAGATTGTACAAAGTATTATAGCCTGAGATAAAGCTGGTCTGGTCGTAATGGATCAAATAGGGGAAGTTGGCCAGTAGTTTACACAAAGTTTACAGTATGGGTTCAGTATACTTAAAGGGTGATACGATTTCACATCGGTTGGATCTCAACAAGACTTTAGTAGTACCAGTATGGTGACCTCTCTGTCATGAAACATGGCTATAACGTCCACCAGGCATTCATCAGAGCTGGGTGTCTTGCCCCTGGTGGTCTGAGTTTCAGCAATTTTGGTTTTCACTAGGGATAGAGGTTCGTCGAGCATGTCTTTTTGTGAATGGGGCAAGAAGAGGACTGTAAGAGCGCCCAGGGAAACCCAGAATTGGTCAGATTGTAAGAAAGAGGGTCAGAGTAAACATTAGTGTGATATTTGGCAAATACTTCATTAATGTCTATTTGGGTGATTAGTTTGGTCCTCCAAGCCATGTTTATTGCACTTTGATGTCTTGGGTTCGTAGTAGAGGAAATCCTCTACACCATTTTCCCAATCTTTTCTCTCTCCTCAGGTTGTCTTTGTAAATAAGGCACCACATTCTCTCCAACAGTTTCATGCAGTTTGCCTGTGAGTTGCAGCTGCTGAATGACTTTGAGGGGGGTGCCTGGCATTTGTTTTCTAATTCGCTTAGGGATGTCTCTAATTTTGTGGCATCACATTTTAGGACATCTTCACCCCAAATAGTCGTAATACATGTCAATCTTATTACCAGTTTGCATTTGTATTTCTTGTGAAGGTTAATGCTCCTCCTCTCCAAAAGATGAATCTCTTGCAGGAAGGCCATGTCTACTCCTGCATTACACGTAGGAGTAAACCCTGTGACACTTAGGACTAGCCACACCTTCAACATTCCACATTATAAAATTCTCAAGTAACACCATCCTGTTTCACTCAAAATTCAGATGGGGAGAAGATCAGGAGGCATGGCCAGGTGCCCCCCTTGTATTGTCCATCAATGCTGAGCAGGATGTGCGATCCAACATACCCTAGTTTGCCAACAACCCACATGTCTAGGTTAATCTACATATGTCTAATGTCGGGAACAAAAGTGAGAAAAACTTCAAACAATTCACAACTTTCCTACTCGGGACACAGCCATGAGAAAATCCATTCAAACAAACAATGAAACAGACTAACATAATACAGAGTTTCCCATCTCACAAAATAGGAACATATGAGGATGGGGTTCTTCACTGGTTGACCACCACCCCTGCCACTGCCTCCGAAATATTCAATGATTAGGACATCCATCACTTTTTGAGTTGACCCAAAGAGTTTCCTTTTGAGAAACAAGGAAGATGGTCTGAAATGTAAATCCATGAGCCCTTTTCTAAGGAAGTAAATGTTTCAGCCATTCATTTGATGTCTACCCCTGGCTTGTGATGACAGAGGAATTGGTACTCTGTGTGCCTGTTGCACTGAAATGAACATGGAAAGGCTCTATGGATCCACAATTGTGCTTAGAGCCCCTTTGTTCTCATGGATCCTCAAGATGTTAATGTTATTGCAGCCATTGCCTTCCACCCTTATTCGAGGTAATGACCCAGTTCTTGATGGTCCTCCAGTTGAGAGTGTGTGTTTTTTGTTAGAAATGGGATCTCTAGTTGGCAGTTGGTTTGCACACTGTCCAAGTAGGGACCCTCACTCTAGTCAGGATAAGGGAGATACCCGCTCAGATAACCCCTGCTCACCCGCTTGGTAGCTTGGCACGAGCAGTCAGGCTTATCTCAGAAGCAATGTGTAAAGCATTTGCACATAAAACACAGTAATAAGTGAAAACACTGCAAAAGGACACCACACCAGTTTTAGAAAAATAGCCAATATTTATCTATATAAAACAAGACCAAATACGATAAAAATCCAACACACAGTAAGAAAAATATGAATTCTGCAAGATTTACTCAAAACTACAGTTCCTTGAAGTCGATAGCCCCACCTGGGGCTATAACGGCGTTGTGATCAACAAAACCAACAGTTCAGGCCGGCCGCGGCGTTGCGGGCCAGCTATGGTGTCTGGAAGACCCACAAACAGTA
Source organism: Pleurodeles waltl (assembly GCF_031143425.1). Lineage (NCBI taxonomy): Eukaryota > Metazoa > Chordata > Amphibia > Caudata > Salamandridae > Pleurodeles > Pleurodeles waltl. The sequence continues at coordinate 713,983,126 of NC_090447.1, forward strand.
CCTTGGATTTGCAGGGCGTCATGATCCTCGCGGTGAGCTCTGGAGAGTGGCGTCTCTGGCGTCGGATCCGGAGTCGGTGCAGGAGTCGTCAGGCCCTTGAAGTCACGCACCTCGGGGATCGAACTCCGGGCTGATGAAATCAGGTGCGGTGGCGTGGATGGCGCAGGGCTGCGGTGTGAAGCGGGACGATGCGACGTGCGGTGCCCACAGGTCAAGGTGCAGGCAGCGGCGCGGTGACGCCGTCCAGCGGCGTCGGTGTGACCAGGGCTGCGGTGTGAAGCGGGGCGGTGCAATGTGCGGTGTCCACAGGTCATGGTGCAGGCAGCGTCATCGTCATTGCGGAAGCGCTGTCGTCGGTAGGCCAAAGCCAGCGTGCGGGACGGGACGATGCTTTGTGACCCTCACAAGCGGTGTCCACAGGCCACGGTGCAGGCAAGGATGCCTGGTGACGACACATGAGCCGATGGTGCTGGCTTCGGTAGACCGGGGCTACGGAACGGTGCTTTGTGCTCCTCACGAGCGGTGTCCACAGGCCACGGTGCAGGCAGCGGCACCGGTGTCAGCAGGAGCGACGTCGTCGGGGATGCCCAGGCTGTGGTGTGAGCAGGTGACGCCGGAGTGCAGGGCCCACAGGTCGTGGTGCGAACAGCGGCTCGGGAAGTCGTCCGATGACTGCGTCGGTGAGACCAGGGTCGCGGGGCAAATCGACTCTGTGCGGCGTCGGCAGGTCACGGTGCAGACCAGCGGCGTCATTGGCGGCGGCGCAGTGGTTTCTGCTCTTGAACAACACAAAACACACAGTTCCCAGTGGTCAAGGAAGCTGAAATCTTTGGTGTCCCTGAGACTTCCAACAGGAGGCAAGCTCTACTCCAAGCCCTTGGAGAATTTTCTCAAGCAGGACACACAGCAAAGTTCACCCTTTGCACTCTTTTCAGGCAGAAGCACCAACTGCAGGCAAGTCCAGTAAAGCAACACAACAAAGGGACAGTACTCCTCCTTCAGCTCTTCTCCTGGGCCGAGGTTCCTCTTGATTCCCAAAAGAGTCTGTGGTTTTGGGTGTCCTTCTTATACCCAATTTCTCCTTTGAAGTAGGCCTACTTCAAAGTAAAGTCTCTTTTGAATGTGAAATCCTGCCTTGCCCAGGCCAGGCCCCAGACACTCACCAGGGGGTCGGAGACTGCACTGTGTGAGGACAGGCACAGCCCTTTCAGGTGCAAGTGACCACTCCTCCCCTCCCTCCTAGCACAGATGGCTCATCAGGAAATGCAGACTACGCCCCAGCTCCTTTTGTGTCACTGTCTAGTGTGAGGTGCAACCAGCCCAACTGTCAAACTGACCCAGACAGGGAATCCACAGACAGGCAGAGTCACAGAAATGATATAAGCAAGAAAATGCTCACTTTCTAAAAGTGGCATTTTCAAACACACAATCTTAAAATCAACTTTACTAAAATATGTATTTTTAAATTGTGAGCTCAGAGACCCCAAACTCCACATGTCCATCCGCTGCCAAAGGGAATCTACACTTTAATCAGATTTAAAGGTAGCCCCCATGTTAACCTTTGAGAGGGACAGGCCTTGCAACAGTGAAAAACGAATTTAGCAATATTTCACTGTCAGGACATATAAAACACATTACTATATGTCCTACCTTAACCACACACTGCACCCTGCCCTTGGGGCTACCTAGGGCCTACCTAAGGGGTGTCTGACATATAGGAAAAGGGAAGGTTTAGGCCTGGCAAGTGGGTACACTTGCCAAGTCGAATTTCCAGTTAAAACTGCACACACCGACACTGCAATGGCAGGTCTGAGACATGATTACGGATCTACTTAGGTGGGTGGCACAACCAGTGCTGCAGGCCCACTAGTAGCATTTGATTTACAGGCCTTGGCACCTCTAGTGCACCTTACTGGGGACTTACTAGTAAATCAAATATGCCAATTATGGATAAACCAATACACAGTACAATTTATATGGGGAGCACTTGCACTTTACCACTGATTAGCAGTGGTAAATTGGGCAGAGACAATAAACCAGCAAAAACAGAGTCCAAAACCAGGAGGTCAGAAGGCAAAAAGACAGGGGAGACACACCAAAAAGCTACCAGGTCTAACATTTTTATTGTCTGGAGTTGGTGTGGCTATGATGTATCATACTCTGACCCTGTCTGGCAGTTTTCTTTGGTCAGCACGCAGGAGCCCCACATCAAGCGTCACTGTCAATTGTCGATTAAAGTGTTTCTCTTTCTCTTTGGTAAACAGTACGTTGCAGTTGAATTTGACCATTTAGTGTCTGTTGTGGTCTGTATGGCCGGTTTGGACTCTTGGGTGGGGTATATTTTCTGTGTTTTGGTTTTTTTTATAGCTGATCCAGGAGCGCGTGTAGATGGTGCTTACACAGTAAAACTTTGGGTGAAGCACCTGCAATGTCAGATGACTGGTTACTGCACAATTCAAGAGTCAGAAAATTACTGTAGCAGGTGTCTCATTTTTCAAAGAGCTGGTGGCTGATACCTGTGAACTGGCGACCACAAACCCAGCACATGCTTTAGATATACCAAAGAACGCTCTATTGACTCCACATGTACATCAAGCGGCACCAAAAGCCACCCCAGAGTGAAGTGCTGTCTACAGTTTAACCATAGTCCCCCAAGTTCGGATCTGTGTTGGTTAATTTTAGGGTCAGCTGCAGGCATGGCAAAAGAGTAACTCTGGAAGGAGAGGACACTTGAATACTCAAAATGGTTGAGTAAGACTTTGCACTTGTCCCCCAAGTCTTATTTGTTGGTCGAATGTGGGTAAAAAAAAAGTAGAGCGACCAAAGAAACTGCACTCACATATCAGTCCAGGTCTGTGAGCATCCCCCAATTTCACTAATGCGCACAACTTCAAGTGGGATGAAAATAGTGGGGGTCTCTAAAAGCGGTGTGTTTTATGTAATTAAGGGAAACACAAACTAAATTTCTGTGATTCCCGTAGTGTGCCACCTCACCGGTATTTTGCTGTCTCTATGAGCTTTCTGTTATTGCATCCAGATATATAACATAACTGACATACACCTAAAGTAAACCTGTGTAGAACCAGACAGGACCATTGGCTTCATCCATGTGGTTAGTTGGTCAAAGTAAATGAGTAACAACTATGACTTTGTTGAAAAAAAAATAATATATAAAATGTTTCCATTCTGAAATGTTGATAGTGTGCTCTTTACTGAGGCCTGTGTAAGGCCTGGTTGTCTTCAGTGTGTTTTAATCACGTTTGTTATGTTCACTCTGTTTGACATGCACACGTTTTTATCTCCACATCTCATCCGTCTGCATATCCTACACCACATCTCTTTGCTCTTCAGCACCATCTTTTTACTCTCTTGTGACTGCACCTTCTAGCATCTCCTTCACTGCTCAACCCCCCAAACAAACAACAAACCCAATCACCTGGAAGCACTGCATTTTCTTTTACTTTCGCTTGGTTTATGTTTCGACATCTGTATACCTCCTTCCCACACATTCTCACAAAATGACAACTGCAACTTGAATATGTGTTCATTGCTTTGTATGCTCTGTAGAGAGGCCAGGGATTGAATAACTGTGTATTCTGAACAGCTTTTTGACCCATTGACCAGGACTGTGAGAAACTTGCACTGCCTTTAGCCTCAGCACCAGAGCTCATAATTGTGGAATGAAGACGACTCAGCTCAAACTATGCACTATAGTAGCGTAATACGCTACACAAAAAAACAATACAGAAACACAATACCCTGGAAATAGCTATCACTCTAAGGGAATGCAAGGTTAAATAAAACGTAAAATATAACCAGGAACTAAATCGCCAGCAAGGACTACCTTAACATTTTTTACAGTAATTGTTAAAAAAAAAAAAATCGAACAATATTTCTGTCAGTAAAGTTAAGGACATAAACATAGGACATGATAGGGACCCATTTCAATGTCCATTTTTAATTACTCCTTGGTCTAAGAGCCAGAGGGACCTTTCCCACGTAAAGCCCTGATATTGCTGCTGTGCATTACCGATGGATGTCACACCGTAGCTCGCTGCTGGCTGGCGTCCCAGGCTTGATTCATCTGTATTGCCAAATGGGGTGATGGGAGTGAAGCAGTCATTTGCAGACAGTACATAATAGACAGTTCCACATATAACAAGTCAACCAAACATCAGAGTTTTTGAAATGTGTTAAGAAATGTTGGTGTATTTGTTACATAGGTAGTTTCCCCCTGCCCTTTGCAAAATCCTGTATTTCAAATAAATATCCAAGGGTCGTATCGCACAAAGTGCACTGGGGGTGCAACGGTTGGGTGCACCCACTTTGTGCACCTCCACGGCACTCTGGTATAACAGAAGGGCCGCAGAAAATTGTGCACCTCCCTTCTTTAATATTGATTACACTGGAGCACTTGTAGCACCAGCTCTGTATCTAAAAGGCAATCCCTCATTTGCATGGGTGTATGGCCTCATGCAAATGAGGGAATCTCTTTGCCTTTGCACTTGTGCGTATTATTAATGTGGGCGCAAAGAAGTCGTCAGGAGGCACACTGACAGTGCGCCACAAAACGTTAGCACACTGTCCGTGTGCTCCCTGAGGGCAGCCCTCTGGAGAGGACAAAGTGGGTCTCATGGATCCCTCAGACAGGGTGCAGTCACTGCACCCACCTGCAAGGGGGTCTCTGTTACCTCTCTCTAAAGTGCAGACGGATGCCACCTGCACAGTTAAAAATGGAGTGGCTGATCAAAGCAGCTGATCCCAATTTCATCGCTGCCTGAAGGCAGCGCATTCATTGTAATCCAGTGCACTGTCCATGTTTGCACCCATAGCACCAGTTTAAAGATGTTCCATGGCGCAAACATAAACAGTGCACCTGGGATCTCAACAAATATTAAAAAAAAGATGGTGCCAGTGGGAAAAGCAAGATATCATAAATAAAAAGATAGGTCCTTTTAAACAGGATAGTTCACTTAGGCACATAAATGTTGCATTGATATATTTAAATTTTTTACAAGCATTAAACAGCCATACTTTATCATTCACTTTGCATTGACCTTTTTAGGACCACTGTGCTTTACTTAAACCCTACATGGGTTTCAACTATGAAGGAAGTATCTTTTGAGAGCCACTCTCATATCTTTGACCCAGGTGTATGCAATTTTGGTTCTGAGAAGCAGCACAATTTCATGTGGGTTTGATATTCCAATTGACCAATTTTCCTGTAGAAAATAGGTGACCATGACCTCTTTTTACTCATGAATGTGCCATTAATGGTTTGATTTTTCTTAAAAGTTAATTGAAACTGGAAATGAGAGATTCTTTTTTTAAATCTTTATTTAAAGTATTTTATAAACAAAAAAATACAGAAATTACATAATTTGAAAGCATGAGTGTAATCACAACTTCTCAAAATCATATACCAGACGGTGCGTCTAACAGCAAGTAATAAAAGGGAGGTAAGAGGGAAATGATAAAAAAAAAATAGAGGTGGCGGGACAATGTCAGAGGGTAGGGTGTATATATAAAAGAGGAAATAAAGATAGAGAAGGAATGGGTATGGGTTTGCACTACGGGTTTACACACCAACAGGTGCAGATAACTACTGAGCCACAAGAGAACAGTCCAGTCAATGGGACAAGTGAGTCTCTTTCCCATCGTCTTCAGCCATAGGAGTTAGTGACAGGAGATAATCTCTGAGTGGCTGCCATATGTTTTAGGCCTTGACGATGGAGGCTGTAGTGAAGCATAGAGTTCACTTGTGGTGTTGCAATAAGAGAAATCCCGCAACCAAGCTGCCACTGTATGGCGTGTGCTGCTACCCTAATGGAGGGCAACCTGTTGTTTGCAGGGTAAGAGCAGTGAAGCATTGTTTGTCCATGGGCAGGAGCTTAACAGACCAAAAGCAGTCAGGAGTGAGAACCTGCACTATCATGCAGGATGAACCAGAATGAACATCCTCCCAAAATGCGAGGGTCGGGGCACAATTCCAGGCTAAATGAGCAAAGTCAGCATGTTCCGCTGTACATTTACGGCAGCAATGCGAACTATTCGGGTCCAGTTTAGCTAGCGCATTAGGGGTGGTGTAGGTACAGTGTGGGTATTTATAATGTAACAGTTTATGACAATGAGTATTCTAAATCATCTTTGCTTGTGCACAACAATAATAACATGTTTTGTCAGGGAGGGGGCTGCCAAGCAGCCCTCGACTTCTCAGCCCCAATAGGCCTCAACAGTAAGGAGGTATGATGCATTTGGGATACCAAGTGAGCACCATCAGGGGCAGCGATAATCAAGGAGAGGGGGGAAATTCCTTGACTACTTTAGGGTAGGTGGGTGGAGCGCGCAATGTGCTGTGTAATTGATGCAGTATGAACCCATCCTTATATGAGGTGTTGCGCCCCGCTGTCAGATTGTAGGGTGGAGTTAAACCGGTCACCAGCAGTGTGCAGTTGGTGTGACGCAATTGTACGCTGAGTCAGTCCCTTCCGAGTGAGTGGGAGCCACAGGTTGTTGGAGAGGGGGATGTGCAGGGAATATAGTGTGTCCAAGCCCAAGTAGCGAAGGAGTTTGGTCCATGCCCAGCATGCAGTGGGAAGTGTCTGAGTCTCCACTGGGTTCCTGGGCAAGTCCAAGGGTAACATGGCGGAGAGGGGTAGGGGGAGTGACTGTGTTCATTCCAGTTTGAGATATTGGATTCTATCATCTGGGTGGTACCAAAAGTAAGCAAAATGTGCCGGGGTGACCAGATACTCAAGGTAGGAATCAGGGACTTCAAAACCACCCAGGTCATAAAGAAATGTCAGAATGCTCCAATGTATGTGGGGTTGGCGGCCTCACCATACAAGTAGAGTAAGCAAACTGTGCAGAGTGTTGAAGAAACTCATAGTGAGGGGTATTTAAACCATGGGAGGACTACCATTTTAATTATTGCTATTCTTCCAGCTAGAGACAAGGGTAGCTTGATCCATCATTCGACTTGGGTCGAAAGCTTTTTGACTTCCGAAACATAGTTGCGCCAAATGACTTCAGAGCTGTCCCTGTGTAGATAAATGCCAAGATACTTAGTGGAGTCTTCATACCATATTGGGGGTAATCGACAGTGCAAGGAACCGTGGTCACTGTAAGCGTTAAAAGTTCAGACTTAATCTAATTGATGGACAGGCCAGAAAAGGCTAAAAAAATGAATGACTTCTCTGATGAACAGGGAGAGATTAATCGCAGAATCCTGGACAAATAACAATATGTCATCTGCGTAAAGCAAAGCGAGCAATGGGCCTCGGTGAAACTGAAGACCACCGCGCTCTATGTAAATGATGAATAAAAAGGGGGGGTGAGCGGGCAGCCCTGGCGGGTGCCTTGTATCTTTGAAAACAACTCAGAGAGAGTGCCATCAACCCGTAGACTTGCAAGCAGGATTTTATATAGAAATGCAGTCAGGTCTCTAAATCCTCTGGGGATCCCCAATTGTGTTAAAGGAGCGTGTAGGAAGGGCCATTCGAGGTAATCAAATGCCTTTTTGGGATCTAATAACACTGCCACCAGATCTGGGGAAACTTGATTGATGACCGCAAACACCATGCAAACATTAATCGAGGTGGAGTGATGGGGAGTAAACCCCGACAGCATAGGGGAGATTATGTGGTCCATCAGTAGGAATAGGTGTGTAGCAATCAACTTTACTAGTATTTATTATTGTGGTTTAGTAGTGACAAAAGTCTGTATGATGTGCACAAGTGAGGGGGGCTTTCCAGGTTTAAGGAGCAGTGTAATAATTGCCCTCTCAGTGTAGGGGGAAGGGAGACCCAGTTCCAGTGACTCAGCATACACTCCTAGGAGGTGAGGAGTTAGTTTATCTTTATAAGCTTTATAGAAATTGCCAGTATAGCCCACCTAATACAGGGGCTTTTGAGCCACTGATGGCATCAATGGCTTGGGATATCGCCTCACACGTGATGGGGGAGGCTAAGAATTGCTGTTGACTGTCTTCAAGCCACACCATGGCAATTTTGGATCAGTAATCTGCTAGGTTGGTATCAGGCATGTTAGTGCATGATGTATATAGCTGCCCATAATACACAGTAAACACAGTCAGTATGTCGGGGGTATTAGTGGCCATCTTACCATCTTCCTGTAGTATATGTGTGACATATGAGGCCTGGTAGGGTGAACGTAATAGTCAGGCTAAAGTGCGACCAGGCCTCTCACCCTCTCTATAGCTGCGTGCCCTAGTGTATTTACCCAGGTAGGCTACTTCATGAGTGGCCAGCTACTGAAACTCCTGCAGTAACTTAGACCTAATGTGCAATAGCATAGGGTGTGCGGGGTGTACTTTGACAGTCAAGGGCTGTCTGTTTCTTCTCGACTTTTGCGAAGTCCTCACTGATGCTGCAAAGTACTCACACGTTTAGCTCTGCATACCCCCCTGATGTATGCTTTGAAGGCTTCCCAGAGTACTGAGGTTTTTTTGTACGGTCCCTGTATTTAGAGGGAAGTACTCAGTAATTGCATCACGGACCTCAGTACGGAATACTGCATGTAATGCGTTCACAGGTCCCAGGTTCTGATCAGAGGGTTTTTCCATGGAATACATAGGCCCTAATTTTGACAGTGGCGGTAAATACCGCCTACCGCCGCGGCAGTGGGCGCCAAAAGACCGTCACCGCAGCTAACAGCCGCCTGCCAAATAATGACCACTGCCGGATTTCCGCCACAAGAAGGGTGGAAATACGGCTGTGCCAATGCTGGCGGATGGCGTTAAGGTGGCACTGCTACTACCAGCAGCGCCATGCCAGTAGACCGCCGCCATCCATATTATGAAAAATAATACGGCCTGGAAGTGTTCTGCTGGCGGTAGCAGCGCTCTGTCCCGTTCCCTGCCGTAAGACCCCCTGGATACAGGTAAGTTGGGTCTCAAACAGGGGAGGGGGGTGTGGTGTGTGTGTGTGGGGGAGGGATGAATGTGTGAGTGTGGGGAGGGTGTGCATGAATGCGTTAGTGTGCGTGACTGCAAATGTATGTGTATTGTTTGCATGCGTGTATGCATGTGTGAGAATGCATGTATGAATGGATATGTGAATGCGTGTCAGTGTGAAAGTGGTACGGATGTGTGCATGAATGGATGCATGTATGAATGCGTGTATGCTTGTGTGAGTGAGTGTATGTATGCGTGGTGCATGTCTGCATGTGTGTGTGTTGGGGTGGGGGTTTGGAAGGGGAGTGTGGATGGAGGGGTATAGGGGGCATCTGGGAAGTGTTTGGGGGGAGGGGGCCTCCTATCAGTGACAAGGAATGGAATTCCATGTCACTGATAGGGCCTACGGCCATGGTTTTTGTGGTGTTTCGAACAACAGGAAAACCATGGCGGTAGGCAGGGTCAAAATGCCTGAGGCGGGACAATAGCGGCCGCCGGGCTGGAGATTATTATCTCCAGCCCGTCGGCTGCTACCGCGATGGCGGTCGGAGTGGTACATTGGCAGGTTGGCTTCAGCCAACGTCATGATGTGGTGGTATGTACTGCCAGCCTGTTGGCGGTACCACCTCCACATTACCATCGACCGCCGGGGTCAAAATGACCCCCATAGTGTTGTTGTGATTGGGAAGTTGTCAGACAAAGTGCAGGAGTGGTGCGCAACATCAGTGAGCCAAAGGAGTGTTTCTGAGGCAAAGTACCAAGACATTGTGTGGGGCAGAATAGGAGGAATAGCCTTTGGTGCCTGAATGGCTATTGCGCCAAGCATCAGTTAGGTGGGCAGTATCAAGGAGATCTGTTAGAACGTTCAGTGAATGTGGTTTGGTAACCCCAGAGGAACCAGTGGAGTCAAGAGTGGGGTGGCACGTAATGTTAAAATCCCCACCTAGGAGAATGTGTTCAACCTGAGATTGATCAATATGTGCTGAGAGTTTGCAAAAGAACTCCGGAGCATCTACGTTAGGTGCATACACATTAACCAACAAGATAGGCTTGCCGGCAAGGATCCGGTAAACTAATAGATATCTTCCCTCAGGGTCAGAGATGGAGTTCCGACTCACAAAAGGGATGTTTTGTGAATTAGCCTGCTCACCCCCCAGGAGTACAAGCTGTAGTGGGCAAAGAAGCTATTTCCACCCCATTGTGAAGCATATGAGCAGTCAGTGTGGGGTGGTAAATGGATTTCCTGTAGGAATGCCAATTTGAGACTGTGTAAGAGAGGGCCTGTTTCCTCTTCCTCAGATTCTTGAGGCCTCTGATGTTCCATGTAATGCAAGAGAGGTCATAGGAATGATCATCTGTCTCCCGTGGTGTCAAGCGGGCAATGACAAATGTGTGGTGAATAGCCAGTGTATATATCTTGAATTGTCGTGAAGGAAATAGTATTGTAATATCTATATGTAAACATAACTAAGTCAAACATTCCCAGATCCCCCATCCACACCGTAGTAAGTAACCGCTGGTGAAACCCATTGATTCTGAATCAGACAAACAACAAAGCATGGTGGTGTACACCTCGGGAGTGCAGCAACGCTCCGCAAAGAAGAACATTGCCATATTTTAAAGCAGGTCTGTAACAGTGTGTGGCCTGCTAACAAGAGATAGTGTGGGATCCAATGTTCACATGGGCCTCTTCATGTCAGCCCTCAAGAAACCTGGGCCAGTGACAATGAGAGCAATTAGTGGACGAGTCATTAGGGTGAGGGGGGATGCTGTGACGATGAATAAGCTGAAGAGCCAGCTAAGGAGTGCCGCCCGGGCAAAGACTGTCCGAGTTTGTGTTGCTTGAAAAAAGTGTGGTGTCCGCAGGGGAGTTGAACACATGATGTTTGCTATTCGTCTCAAGTCCTAGGTACGCCGCGTATAGCATACCATATCGGGGGCGGATTTCTGCAGCGTCTATTTAATGTCAGCATATTTGCCTTGTGCCTCTTGGGGAAGTGGTGTAAAATCAGGGAGAAGAGATAAGGTCACCCCCTGATACTGTAGTGGACCTTTCTCGCTTGCCAGGTGTAGAGTGTCCTGGTCTCAAACTGCATAGCTGTGCAATTATTGGGCATGATGTTGCTCCTTGAATAGGTCTTGGGCCAAGCGATCAATGAGCTCTCTCAACAACAAAAGTGTCTGTGAGATATATCAATGATTGTTTTATGATATGGACAGGGAATGAGGAGACTCTAAATAGATTTTGTGATCACCTTAATAATAATGAGGTCAATATTAAGTTTACTTATAAATACAGTACAATTTGTATTGATTTTTTTTAGATGTCCAACTATTTGTGGAAAATAATAAGATAGAGAGCAGGTTGTACCGTAAATCGACATCATGTAATACCTTATTACACGCAACTAGTGCGCATCCGAAATATCAGATAGATGCAGTACCATTTGGCGAAATGGTTAGAGCGAGACGTAATTGTAGTAAAAATTGTGACTTCTATAACTGCATTGAGGATATGGGACAGAGATTTATTGCCAGGGGATATTCGGTGGATATTGTCAAGAGGTCTCAGCTAAAAGCTTCCAGAATATCTCGATCACATACATTGGCACACCGTAGATCCTTAAAAGAGGTAAAAATGAGTAATGATACTAAGAAGGTAAGGATAGTATTAGATTATACAGAAAACTCATCCAGATTACTGAAAATCATGAAAAAACACTGGGCAATCCTATTACAGGATCAAACCCTGAAGAAGTATATCAACAACAAACCAGATGTATCCTATAGAAGAGGAAATACACTTAACGATATTCTTAGTCCAAGCTATTTAGGAGAGAAACCTAAACCAAATTGGCTGAATTCACATAATTTGGGTTTTTACAAATGTGGTTGTTGTGCAATGTGTAGGTGGGCGTGGCATGCAAAGAAGGACTTTCAAGGTATCGGCAACAGCAAACACAGTATTCGATCACATATAAATTGTAATACTAAATATGTAGTATACATGGTAATTTGCAAATGTGGTAAGATATATGTGGGTAGCACTATTCGTCCCCTCAGGGTGAGAATATCGGAGCATTGGAGAGCGATAAGACAGGAAGATGAGCGCTATCCTATAGCCTCACATATGAGAGTATGCGAGATAGAGGGAGCCCATAAAGAGTTTACATTTTTGGGATTTGAGCTCTGAGAGCAAAACCCACGAGGTGGTAATAGGGAATTAGCCTTAAGAAGGAAAGAATCCCTTTGGATTATACGCTTAGGGGCAGTGGAACAAGGTTTGAATTCTGATCACAAATTGGAATATTTTCTTGGTGACAGGTAAGAAGTTGTTCATTAACTGGATCATGGGTGTTTGGACTATTTTATTATACGAATAATAATTGGATATAATAATTACATATAATTGTACTCAATTTATGACAAGCATAGAATTGTGGTATAAATAGGTGTGTAGAGGTGACTTTTAGATATAAGACATGCAGGGTGGATACTTAATATGTATAGTAGAACATTCTAGAGTATAGTGTGATAAGGTACATTGATATCAATAGTTAGGATAATATGGTGAAATAAACAGTATTTAGTACTTAGGGTATATGTGGATATGGTGAACAAGACGAACTTCCAGTTGCCCTAATTTTGGCTTGAGATTTTGAATATCACTATTCACTTAGTCATTGAGATTTCTTTGGCAGTTCAGTGCATGTAGCGAAGCGCGACATAAAAACGAGTCAGTTTTTTATGTCTATGATCCAGGATATGGAGACCGGAATACGTTGAGAAGAAAAAAGGTTCTATGTAGACAAAACACAACATCTAATGTACCCTTTTATTTGGGGAATAATGGTGCGTGGTGAAGGAGAGATAATAAGGACTTATGGAATTGATATGTAATGAGAAATACGATACGAAGGCTAGTCCGTCTTCTGTGTTTGTGAACGGAGAAGGCGGGCTTATAAACACCGACAGGATAACCGTTCTGCTTCTTGCTGTTAATCCGACGTACTCGCGGATCACACACATATAAGAGAAAGTATTAAGGTAAGGGTTTGTGAGAGGGAATTATGTTCATGGAATTACCAACTATATTAGGAGGTTATTAACTCGCCGCAATATATTTTTAGGATACGCTTCCTCACCGCATCCAGATACAGGCTTTTTATAGGGTAAACACATGTAGTCAGGTAAGCATTATGATTGTGAACACTGCCTCGTAAGGCGTAAAGACTCTAATTTGACATGTAATATGTGACTAACTAGGGAATACACAAATATTTTCAGTATTACAGATTACACATGGCAGTATATTAAATATATCCCAAGGATTATGAGAAGGTACAACTTTGCTTTTCTATTTGCGTTCTTAACAAAAATTAAGAGCACACACATTGCACAATTGTATTACTAAGAATGCTCTCCACCTTTGGAACGATTTAATTTAATTTAAGAAGGCCAGGACAAAAGAAACTGGATATAAAATAATTATGTTATAAGATATTGAGATTTGTACTTAAGTAATTCAACATATTTATATAAGATATTGGCACTCTAAAATGATAAACAGATGTACACTGATAAAAATCACGGTTTTCACATTTGAGCATGTATCATTTATGTCACATTGGATGGTGAGGTACTCGCATATTGGTATAATGTTTTATGTTAATTATATATACAATGAAACTGTCTGTTGTAGGAAGTCTTGATGAAGTCAAGGGGTAGTCCCCAGACGAAACACGTGTTGACTGGGAAGGGAATGTGAGCAATTATTGGATACCAGATCTCTCAAGAAGAATAAAAATAAAAAGTACTGTGACTCAACTCATGAAGATTCTTTTGAATGTGGACTCTTAAAGCAACTTTTATAAACATGGACTATTGATGCTGATAAATCTGTAACGTGTGCCGCTGCAATTTATAGTTTGGGTAACAGGAGTTATCATCATTTGGGGCTAATTTTGGGGTGGAGCCCCAGTAAGTGGCACCGTTTGAATAATGTGATAGATAATTGAGTGAGAGTGCCAGTTACTCTTATTGATATCACCCCTTTATGTTGTTATTTTGTGTCTGTGAAGACGTCTCTCTCAAACAGGTCCACCAAAAGTTTCTTGACAAAGATGTCCATATTCCCGATGCTGGTACACTTCACCACCCCTGTAATGCAAACATAGTTGTGATGTGAGTGGGCCTCTAAATCTTAGTATTTGGTGGCAACAGTTTTCAATAAGCGCAAAATGTTGTCTATTCGCTTGTTGGTTTAGGCATTATCATCCTCTGTTTCAGATATTTGTCACTCTGCCCTAATGCATGCTGTCAAATTGCTTAGTTTACACGTCAATTCTGCCATCATTGCTGTTGTTCTGTCTAGCTGGGGAGCAGAGGTGGTGCCATAGTGGACTCGTGATCAGTGGGGTTGTCTGAAATTGGCCTCCTGGAGATCTTAGTTGATTCAAATGGTAATTGTCGTTATTTTGGGTCCCCACGCCGCAATATTATGCTGGCACTGCCCACTGAAGTTGGCTGGGGCAACCATTAATAGCAGGTGAGGACTTAGCAGGGAGGTGTTGCCACTGTGTTGAATAAATGCGCCAGGCCCAGAGGACACCTTGAGCATCTAGCATGGTTCGTGGATTAATTTGTGTCGTTGCTCCCCTTCTAGCGTGTGGCAGAGCTGAGGCAAGGCATACCAGACAGTGTTCCCGTGCACAGTGTATGATTTAGTGTGAGGTAGCACAGTCAGGAGTTCAGTGGGCAGCATGTGTCGGTGTAGGATGAAGAGTTGTCGTGCTGTGGAGCATGCAGTGAGGGCCCAGTCAACCGCAGGTTCAAGCAGGATAGGTGAGGTTGCATGTGCTATCTAGCAACTCACTGCACTTTCCTGAGATCATGTAGAGTCCCCAGGTCTGTCCCGTTGCAGGTCAGAAGAAAGAGAAGCCAGTTCAGTCGAAGGCGTCCATCAGAGGAGGTGAAGGCCCATCTGTGGGTTGGATGGGCTGTGGCACCCTCCGCGCTCCCCCAGGCCCGCCACCTTAGAGGCACCGTGGCCACAGGAACCACCAGCCGACAAATGGCTAACCTCCTGGCCGGGAAGCAGGCAAGCTGCGCGCTAGCGCGTCTTGGGTCGTCTCAATCCCCGATGTAGCCCAGCAGTGGACTACAAGTTTAGGCCGTGCTTGCTGTGGCCCAGGCCCCAGGCTCACCCTCTGTCCCTGTCATCGAGGGGCGCATCAGGCTGCAGCAGCCAGCAAGGCATCAGACAGCGGGTCCAGATCAGGCAGGCAGGCCCCTGGTCCCAGCAAATGGGCAGCAATGGTAGTGGGGCTCATAAAGTGAGCAGGATGGTGTTGGTAAGCCGCTGCATGCAGGCGAGGTCTCAGGAGCTTCAGGGTCTCAAAACTTGTTTTCAGCATGCAGTTTCCATAGGAAAAGTGAACATTGAGACCTCAAAAACGACTCAACAGGATTACACTAAATTTGGCAAAAAGCTAGATCTTGGTCTAGAAAATTTGTTTTTTGTGATTTGGTGTAAATCTGTTCAGTAGTTGCCTATATCTCTGCTGCCAGTTCACAAAAGTTTCCAAAAAAACATTTGCCAGTCATGCCAGCAGCTGTCTGGAAAGTTTTGGGGTGATCCATCATGCGGGGGCAGAGAAAAATGGGGCCCCCAAAATGCTTTTTCCCTATTCATTTTTCCATTGAGATTTCAAACAGCGATAGCGTCAAAACCACTGCATTGAGTTAGACCAAATTTGGTAGAAAGCTAGTCTTGGTCTAGAAAGTGAACTTTTTTCATATTTGGTGTAAATCCGTTCAGTAGTTTTAGAGAAATGAAAAAAAATCTAAATTTGTTTATGTAGGGACGTGAAGGATTCATGACCCCTCCTGATCTAGTGCTGAGATCTGATTGGCTGCCAACACTTTAATAAAGTGTTGGTAGCCATCTTGGGACTCTGCTTCAGCCTGCCGCAGTCCCTGGGATCACCCCCTCCCAGGGGCTTCACAGAACTATGGTGTTGGGAGGGGCCCCCTCCGCTGCCCCATGGACCACCACCTCCCCGGGGCAAACTGTAAAAAAATTGAAAGGGGGTCCGTTTTGGACCCCATACCCTAGGGACAACCACCCTCCCTCGGGTCCCCAGGGCTATTTTCATGGGAGGGGGTTGAGTGGCTTGCCTCGAGGAGCCACTGGTGGCCCTGGTGACAGCCACCCCCAGGGCCAGCTCCTACTATGTCCTGGGGTGCCCACCGCCGGGACATAGCTGTTTGCTGTGGCTTCGTGGCAGCTTTGACAGCTGCCACCAAGCCACAGCAAACACTCAGCTCTGATGAAGGGAGAGCTGTCAAAGAGCTCTCACTTCATCAGAGCGGAGTTTTCCTCTGTCTGCCTGCCCTCGTAGTTGCAGGCAGGGAGACAGAGGAAACGTTGCTCTCACAGAGAGAGCTCCCTCTCTGTGACAGCAATGCTGACTCCTGCAAGAGGCAGGGAGCCAGCTGGGACCGTGAGGGCCTTCATACTCCGCCCCGTCCCCCCCACGTTCCCCAACATTGAGACTGTGTGCCATAGGGGAAACCCAGGTCACATGGGTCCCCAGGGCTGAGATAAGCCTGGGGAGGGGGGGGGGCGCGCACCTCCCTCTCTTCCCCCCAAAAAGGAAATGTTTAGGCCGGGGGATGGGGTCCCCAGAGTGAGATCGGCCAGGCAAGGGGGGATGTGCAGCCTCTCTCTCTCCAAAACAATAAACAAATGTTTAGGCCAGGCCCTGGGGGATGCGATTCTTCATGGCTGAAATCGGCCTAGAGGGGTTGACGCAGCCTCTCACCTCCCCCACAAAACAAATATTTAAGCTGGGCCCCAGGGGATGGGGTACCTGGCACAGATATCGGCGTGAGGAAGGGGGGCCATGCAGGGTTGAGTTGTTGTAGGAGTTGGCCACAGGGACTGGCCACCGGCCCGACTCTGCGGCCATCCCCCACTGCACACCACCGCAGGCCATGTGCAAAGTGGGGTTGGGTGGTTATAGGGGTTGGCCGCAGGGATTGGCTGCAGGCCAGACCCCGCGGACAACCTCCCCTGCACACGGCCAAAGGCCGTGAGCGCTTGTGGCTGGATTGCATATAGTAATGAAAATTACTATACATTAAAAAAAACTAGAGAAAATCAATGGAAAAAAACAAAGGTTACAGGGATGTTAAAGTTAGGAAATAGAATTATAATAAACATAGAAATTAACTTAAAAATCCAATGGTTACAGGGATGTTCTAGTCGGGCTCACATTTTAAACCTATCCGACCATAGATTTTCACCAGTTAGTTATCTCAAGTAACTATAACTTGTGCCCTAAGGTAGCTATAACTTGCGTCCTAAGGTAACTATAACTCTCGCCCTCGGCATGCACTGCTAATTACCCCACAAATTACATTGCCTATGACATCTTTGGTAACATCATTGATAATATCACAGTAACATCTGCAGTAAAATTATTGATCTGATAACTGTGCATGGCAGGGGCATGAGTTAGTTACCTTATGGCATGAGTTATAGCTACTTGAGATAACTATAACTGTAACTGGCGAATTTCTAAGGTTTGATACGTTTAAAATGTGACCTAACTATAAGGTCCCTGTAACCTTTGCATATATATATATATATATAGACAGATAGACAGATAGACAGATAGACAGATAGATAGATAGATAGATAGATAGATAGATAGATAGATAGATAGATAGATAGATAGATAGATTCACATATGTACACCTTGGATCAAAAGATATGATCTTACTGGCTGACACCAGATCAACAATGATGAGACAGCAGCCATTTTAGGAATCAATCCACTTTCCTGGAAAAAGAATATAAAAAACATATGGGCGGGTACAGTAGGAATACCCTGCTCCCTGGGCCGTGTAGGCCATCCCAGAGTGCCCGGTGCCAAAAACTGTATTTTTTTTTTTTATTGACGGGTCTAGAGAGGATCTGCAGACCTGTAAAAAAAAACAGACAGGCTTCTGCCCTAGTTGAGCCAGTGGGTAGAGGATTGTTTTATTAATATTGTAGGAGAGGGAGCATGTGCCCCCCTCCCTGAGCCATTACCAGGCCTTGGGGAGCCCATGTCCTGGGTCCACGTTATTTTTAAGAGGAGTGGGTGTCGATATTTAGGCTATTGGTGCTCTCTCAGAAAAAGTGGCTTTAGTTTATAGTTCCTTGGAGTAATATGAAGCCTGTGACACCTCATAGGCGACTATTGCATGATGGGGGAGTAAATGTCAAGTGTGTTTTTTTAAGAGACGTTATTCAGTTTAGTTCTTTGTCACTCCTACCCCCCTTCTCCATTTTATCTCAAGTATTAGGCCATTAGGTGTGCCTGGAACCATGGAATGCTATGACAGACCTACTTTCACAGAAAACTGAGATATAGATCATAGAAGATATTATTTTCATTGATTCTCATCCTGATGTAAATGTTCATATGTTTTGAAACATCTCACTATAAAAAATGTTTAAATAATTTGAATTTTTGAAACGTACGTAGCAAAGCTAACAAATTAATGAAATTGCACCTAAAACCTTTATAATTTTTTACATGTTTCATTTTTGCAGCCCCTAAAAATATGAATTCCCTCCAATATACTTCATTGGAAAGCTCTTATTGCTCCAGAAGGAAACAAGCATTGGCAATGCCAATCTGTTGATGTTTTGGGACCTGTTCACTTAGCAGTTACATTTTGGTGATGCTGCGTAAAGCATAGGCAACAAATAAAAATCTCAGTGCCACATTGCCACATAAGGTTTTGTATTTCGTAGCCGCTTGATGATTTTTTGCACACATGCATCAGTACGCATACTCGCCTACAAAATTACATAAGTTCCATTCTTTTTTAATTTACCAATCTAAGGTGGATCGGTAAATTAAAAAATTAATAGTAACGAGTTACAGCAAAAACACTTTTTTTTAAGGGAATGAGGCCAGCAGCAGTTTGCTACTTGAATCCACTTGTGTCCCTCCACACAGAAAAACAAATTTATTTTTAAACAAAAATGGGTTTGGGGAATCGATGAAGGATCTAAAACAATGGGAAGATGGCTGGGGAAGGTCAAAGCAGCGCACAAGGGAGAGCAACAAAAGAGAGGGGGGAGAAGCACATTAATGAGATAGCAACAGAGTGTGAGAGTGTTTGGCAGGGAGAAGGATACGAAAGGGAGCTTGCAGTTAGAGGGAGACAGTAATGCGGAGCATGGGTCTGTGGTGGAAGCAGATGAGGGAGAAAGCTGGAAAACACATGCTTAAACAAAAAGAAAAAAGATGTTCCCTACAAATGAGCAGTGGAAGGATAGAAGGCAGACAGTGAGCAAGATAGTAAGGAGGCTATGTTCCAGGTGAGGGACAAACACAAGATGGACAAGCTGAGACAAGGGAAGCCATTGAATATGACAGAAGCAAATGAGAGTGGCAGAGCCAATCATCGGTAATAAATGGGCGAGCTGTAAGCCCCTTTAAGTTCTTGGTATGCCCGCAATAGGTATTTTACAAAGACAACTTGCACTGTGTTATAGGCTCAACCTGAAAATAGTTGGTGCCTAATGTCCCAAAAAATACAACAAGGGCAAAACACATATAACCTCCCATCTAAATACTTTCTTGAAGAAACAAAAAAAATTAAAATATGTGCATTATACCCATATTTATATTCTATCTGGTTTACAATAGCAATATTATTCACGATATAGGCCCCTCCCAACAAGTTACTGATTGATGTTGGAGTAGTAAAATATAGCAACTATCACGGTTCAGTGGGGCCCTCCGGGCTCTGGGCCCAGGTGCCACTGCGCCTGCTACACCAATGGTAGTTAAGCCCCAAGATGCAGGAAGTAACTATCCTGATTTCATCTTTGGCCCACTGACTCACTCAGATGACTAGCAACCTGCTAGTGCCCTACCTCTTAGTTAATATTGCTTAAGTATTGCTCTTGTGTTCGTATGAGTAATATACAGTGGATACAAGAGACGCCCAAGGAAGTTGCAGCGGAAGGGTGATGATGGGAAAAGGTCCTGAAGCTTGTAAAACGTTCTGTTATACGCTCTTCAGATAGACAGAAATATCTATGCACCATTACAAGCTGGAATATATTCCTCTCTCACAGCCAAAATGTAACATCTGGAATGTGTCCCTGTACAAAAGGAAATACGGCAGATACGGCAGTTCTCATCTTTCTTCCACTAGCTGTCCTTTGAAGGGCAGACGCTCGTGAGTCATCGTTTCCTGTTCCTTTGAAAGTCAGCCAGCGCCGGAGCAGTTCTGCAGCTGCACAGTAATGCATGCTTTGTGGCAGCAGTATGTTAATGGGGCATACTTTGCATGCAGCGGTTCAGGCCCTGCTTTGTCATATGTTTTGATTTTAATCAAAGAACAAAATTAAGCCCAGAAATGTCACAATTATGAAAATGTTTGCCCATGTCTGCTTGCCACGGAAGACACTTCACTGGTTCCCAGTGAAGCAGAGACTCTCCCCATGAGTCTTAAAGCTCACTATAAGGAAAGCACAAAGGAGATGGGTACAGTCTTGCAAACATATCCGCCACTAGCAATTGCTTGAGACTCATTCCAGCCCCATTTTCTGCCACTTCAGACCGGGACCAACCTAATGCAAATCAGCCTCGATCCTACTCCAGTAGCAGTCCAGTCTAAACTACTAGGCTAAGTCCGACAAACAGCACCAAGCCAGGCCAGTCTGATATTCAACTACTGAAGCAAGACCAAGACTGATTTGCATGTGGGCCCCTGTATGGAGCCGTACAGTGGGTAAAAACAAGAACGGCAACGCGGGCCCAAGGCATTGCTAGTGGCTGCGACTCTTGCAAGTGTTGTTTTAATTTATATTATACCCCAAGCAGTAGCTTTCACTGGTGCATCAGGTACAGTGGCACCTGACCCACAAGGGTGAGGAGCCAACTACACCATCATGTTTGTCTTTTACAACCTAACCGTGGAGGGCCCACTTCCCTCCTGGCATTACTGCCCATGCCAGCCTTGCTATGCCACTGCCATGCCCTCGATCGCCCTTGTTTCAGGGAGCCGTTCTGTCAATACATGACAGCAGTCCCCAAGCCCAGCTCACTTGTAATAGACGCCTGCTGGATTCACTAATATCCCACAGCCCGAGACACGGGCACGATCTCCATCTCAACCTCCGCCGCCCCCAGCTTCGTGTAATAACTCTGGGCCTAAGGAGTAGCCTGCTGCCCAGAAAGAAAGCACCGCTGCGCCTCATTCGGGGTAGTATGTGCTACATAACTTACAATACCATATCACTTGTTAACTCTTGTTCTGAGGGGATTAAACCCAACCACGCTTTCAGGATGTCTGAAAGGAAAACCCAGAAAAAATCTTCATTCTGTGTAAGTCACAATCATAATTGCGATTTCCCCAGTTGCACCGGTCTGCATGAGTTACGTTTTTTTTTACATTCTAGAAATAAAGTTCCTCAAAGCACAAGACCAATTGTACAATAGATTTCCATCCGGCAAATAAGGACTCTGTAATTACTATACATGCCAACTAACCCCATACAATCGGATGGACTTTCAGACGGTTATTTTCTTTTTTAGCCGACAGTACTAAGAATGCTAGGACTATTGGTCTTTCTTATAATCAAAAAAGTGAGAATACAGACCCCAAGAAGTAGATCTTCTAATAATACAAAAAGTCTTATTGTTTTAAAATCAAACGAACAAGGAAATTCAACAGTTATACATAACTGACCTAAGCGTAAATTGCACCGCCACAGAATTGTCATCAGTGATGGAATATGTTTTCATGAGCACTGCATCTTACCGGTTCAAATTATGCTTTGGTCAGTTACATATAACTGCAGAACTCCAGTGTTTTTCTTGGTTTTAGAACAGTAGGTTTTGTTTTAGTATTAGGAAACATATGTATTGTTCCACTTTAATCTTATTTTTTTCAGTGAATTTCTAAGTTTTTTTTTTTTTTTAACATAGTTTAAAACCTTACTAACACATAATGGCACTTTATTCTTTGTCTTTTCCAGTGAATTTTCTTTCTTATTTTTTAGATGCAAAGTAAGATCTTATTATTCACGCGTGGCAGGGTGTTAGCTGCAGAGTATGGCCTGTGGGTAAATTCTTTCTCCTTCTGCTATTCATGGCTGCCGTGCACCGTGTGAGTTGAGTAGCCAACGGTGGTTAGGTGCAGTGTCTGGCCTCAGGCCAGGTCCATGTGCCAACCCTCGTGGTTTTGAGTGGCCACTGGGAGTTGTTCCAAGGGCCTGACCTCAGGCAAAATGCCCTGCATAGTAGGCATTTGAAAATAAGTAATTCATTAAAAAAAATGAAATTCACTCAAAAAAAGCATAGCAAAGAAGTAAGTTTTATTTGAGACTCAAAAGTGCAAAACCACTTAAATCCGACAGTTATGCTTAAGAATGCACACAACACTCAATACATAGTATTGGTATGCATTATATAGTAGCTTCTTTGTTTATTAAATACCTTTCTATGCAAACGTTGCCCTCCAGTTGAAGTCCCAATATAGTCAAGGGCACTTCTGAAATGCAAGCACCCTGCAAAATTACTGTCACCTGCAGGTTAACTCTCTTGGTGAGCCCAAGTAGGAGTTTTGTGCATTTTTTTAATAAAATTGTGCATTATTAACAATTTCAGAAAATGGATTTACCTGTATAGATTGGCATGGTGCTGTTGTATTTGAAACACATTTATAATTCCATTCTAGAACTCTATTATTGAGTCTGTCCTTACTTAATGAACCGTTTTTTATATGCTGTAGGATGCCTTATGTCAGTGACACATTGTCTTGTGCAACTGAGGTTCAATACTGACTCGGATTCATCCATTTGTAGGCGTGTTGTTGAGGAGTAATTTGGGGGTATACCATTTCAGGGGTTCCTATGCTCCCACACCCCCGTCATGTAACAATGGTTCCCCATACAACGGCAGGTCTTTATGGGCTGAACCTCCATAAAAAGATTAGGAATTGTGTAGTCTGGTATCCACGAGTTGTATTTAGTGCGGCATACCCATTGGATGTCACTTTATGAAAAGCCACCTCCTACCCAGCAAAACGCGTAAAACCACAAGACTGTAACCACTGTCTGAAACTGTAATAGTACTAACAAAGATCGGCCGCGTTGGAAAAATAGGTATGTTTGAAGCAGATAAAAGACGAATGCACCTTTTGAAGTCTCAAGTTCTATGAATCGAGGGAGTCGCGTTGTTTGGGAAATATAGTTCAAACTTCAATACAGTGAAGTTCGCCGCTGTCCTATGAAGTGGTTACGTAGGCACACGTGTCACTAATATTAAACCAAAGGCACGAATAGCAATCATTGTTGCAGTACGTTTCAAATAAATGAATTCGGACTGGGCGCTTACGATGAAAGCGCTGTACGTTTTTCGTGTAGCATCATGCTTTGTGTCACACAAACACTTGGTGAGTAGTTGAGGTATACTGCTCGAACGGGTTGTTCAATTAAAAAAACCGCTTCACAGCTGCCGAGACTGTTTGGCAGCCAAGAACCTCGTTTTGAGTCATAAATGTCTTCCCAGTGGGGGCGGACGACAGCATCTACTGCTTTTCTTCAGAGCACCTTTCCGCCAAGATCAGCTTTTATATATTTACATCGAGCCCACGCAACTATTAGGAGCCTTTGATGCGCCACTAAGCAGTAGCCCTTAAGGAACTGGAATCGCTCTCTTGGCCGCCTCCATCACTGGAATACTTGGGCGCGGGGTCTGTCAGTCTGCCGAGCCCTGTGCAGAAGAATGACCTCAGTGTCGCACATAGCGACTGGTTGAGGCATAGTCGAGGGCTAACAACCAACCGTGCACACGGTTTATCATTACCACTCTGCCATTAAAACGGAGTGCCCGGTGGGGTAAGACCCTTGTACAGTACCGGGAAGGGGCCCCTCCCCATGGGCCAGAGAGGTCTGCCGCTCATGCGCAGTGTATCAAGGAGAGGGGGGCCTGGGGCTCGCACCGCGGTGGCCTTTGTTACGTCTCTGAGTGACGAGCGCGCATTCATAAAGCTAGAACTCTTCTGTCACAAGGAGTTCTTTTAAATGGGCTGGTATTGCCAAGTAGCGCCTTTTCCCAAATTTGCATTAGGTCCTTTTACATAATTACGTGATATTTTGGAAAAAACATATGATTATACAACAGAAAAATCTGCCATTTGTGCTATTTTTTTTTTGTGACAAGTGCGTCCTCAATAACGCACGGACGAGGTTTGCGAGAAAAATATCACACAGAACAAAAGTGCCAACAAGAGCCGTTTGCTTATAGTTAGCGTTATTGCTATTCGTCCACGCTAGGATTTAAAAAAAAAATAATGTTTTTCTTTACTCAACCGACTCCCCCATGTGTTGTATTGGCATAAACATGGTAAATTTCACAGAAAAAGCTTAACTTGAAATGCTGGAATTTTCGTGAATTACGCCGGCAATAGTTTGCCCAGGCCTACCGCCCTGCAGTTCTTTGATTTCAAGGCACAGCGTCAGTTGTTTCCATAGAAGTACTGTCACTTGCCTGTAGAAAACAGCTGCTCTGGTATAGGAGTACTTGCAATTGTATATTTGCATATCAAGCACTGATAAAAGCGAATGTGTGTTTTTGGGGTGGGGCCTGCGCAGTGCTTAATTTGTAAATTAAAAGGTGCTGGTGCCCGAAGCCCTCCTTTTAAACACGCGGCTGCTGCAATTAAGTGTGTGAACACGGAATACTGAGGCGGCGTAATCCTGAAGCCATCTCGGGCCTCTTCAATCCATAGAAAGTCACTCCCTGCCCCTTCAACTCACTCTTGCAGCTTTTTACTTTCTCCCTTTGTGACGCTTTTTTAGTTTTTCCCTTAATCCGTCTTTCCCATATGTGTCTTTTGCTCGCAGCAAATGCTAAAGGCCGAAGAAAGCCCCGACCCTTAAAAATAAGTGCCGGTGCTCAGCACCGGAAACAGCAAGCACAAATTAAGCACTGGGCCTGTGTAAACTTTTACACCGTAGGTGACGGGAAATCAGTGTCTCCTTAACATATTTTGCTAAGGCCACCATTATTTTGCCTTATTCATCGGCCATATGTGCAACACAACAATAATGTAGATGCACCCCTGGATTTATAAAAACACTAGGCAGACTGTCCCATTCGGTCTCCACCTTCTCACCTTTGTGTACTACACAAATACATGATCTGCCTACCAAACCATTTATGGCACTTCCAAGGAAGATGATCTTCCACAAAGCTAAACAGTTACCTAAACCTTAATATTACCGGTCAATAATCTTAACACATTTGGACTCTTAGATTGTCTTTTCAGTTTAAAATCAATTTTTACCTGAACTAAAACGTGTTAAAAAGATGTCAAATGGACGTATACGTGTTAAATTGCAAATCACATTTGAAAAAGCCAAGAAATATAGCCTGTGTAGATATAACAGGTTATTGAGTTGCATAATTTGTTGAATATTTGAGTATAAACCGCGCTGATCATGGTGCTCTGTGCCGAGCCACTTAGACCCGAGAGTTAATGTTAAAAACAGGTAGCAATGTTATTCGCACCTCCTTTAACACTTGCACCTATAGCGACGTGAGGGCAAATTGTGGCAGGTCCAACTTTAGCACAGACCGTTTTAGTAAAGGGTTGCAGCTAATGATAATCGGCCTTACTAATTATGACAGAGGGACAGAAATACTGTTTGCACAGGTTATTCCACATTAGTTAGCAAAGTGATGTAAATTGGTAGATAAAAAAGCACAACCAGCAGCTGGAGCAAATGCTACTTGTGCCGATTTCCATGACCTAATGGATCTAAGTGACCCTGTTCCAGGTTGCTGTAGTCTGTTTCCTAGAGGTGCGCGTTACGCCTACCCTTACCTTTCGCGTTCCTGCTCCAGGAGATTGGTGAATTCATCGCTTTTCTCCATATACTCGGTGTGCTTCCTTTTCTCATCTTCTAGCTCAAACAGTGTGTGCCTCTGCGCTTGCTCCACCATCAGAAGCTGGTCCAGCATCCTTTTGTGAGTTTCTTTCTGTTTCTGAACCAACCTGTCCAGCTGCAAAATGGGAGGACATTTTTACAGCATCATGACAATCTGAGTTTTCATTTTCTGTAAGCAACATATCAACTTCTACAAACAAGAGAGTCCATTTTGATATTGTCTTTGGTCTAACAAATATCTTTCCTTTGGTTTCCGGGTATTGAAATGTGTGCGCATAATGTATTCATGTATGCAATACTTTTTGCCCTAAGTCACGTGTGACTGTTACAGTTTTTTTTTTTTTGTTTTTTTTTACAGTTGTAAGGCAAGCTGTATGCAAAATGTGGTAACACCCACTTAGATATAACTTGGTCAGTACTTTAAACTATTCAAGCATGCATAGGTGGCACCAGAACGGAAAAGAGCTCCAGTTACCCCAGTGTGCATGGGAGGCGTGTAGGAAGACTAAGGGGATCATTTTGGGTTTGGCGGGTGGAAAAAGCCCGCCCGCCGAACTCCCGCGGTCATGTTGCGGCCAGTGTGGCTGCCTTCCTGTGGGCCCCATTACAAGTTCAGCACTAGGTCAGCGGGCGGAAACTGGTTTTCCACCTGGTGGCCTAGCGGGGAACAGCCCACAACATTGACGCCGACTCATAATGGAGCTGGCGGCAATGTTGCGGTGCATAGGGTGCAACAGCACCTGTCACGCTTTTCACTGTCTGCATTATATTTAATAGCTGTTTATTATCTTCATGTTGTAGATGAAGATAGAAAGTACCCTATTTCTCCTGAAAATCCTATGGTTACATTGTGGTCGAAGAAGACATCCGATTGCTCAGCAATGCAAGTGAAAAGAAAAGTATATTCTTCCCTCTGGGCCCCCCAGATGGCAGTTTGCAGGTCCGCACCACATAGGCTTCCTGCAGTTCGATATTCATAGAAGCTTGCTTCTTGGCCAATGGAAATTGTCTTTGGCCAAGGGAAAAGTATGTTACCCAGGGTATTATCTATCTGAGAAGCCTTGAGCAAAGTTCTGAGGAGCACGTTCTTCACAGGAGGAGAGTTCACAGTGGTTAATATGATTCAGATACTGAACCAACAACTTTTTAGCATAGTATCTGGAACTGAAGTATGAAAACCCCAAATATCTATTCTTCCCTCTTTCGAAGCATCAGTGATATTAGTTCAAGGGAATTATAAACCCTTCTAATTGTTTAGTTTATAAACTCTTAAAACTGGCCTGACATTTATTTTGTGATCATTCAGCAAGGCAAGGTGATTTTTTGTTGCATAATTCGTGTTCTACAATTCATCTTTGAAAAATATATAGTGATTTCTCTTATGCGCTATTGAAAAGATACAACATTGTACAAATTATAGAGATATTACATTTTCAATATTATTAAACATACTGTGACTATAATGGGTATGTAGGAAAAGAAACAGATGTGATCTGGTAGTTAAGAAGGATGCAAAACGTGGGGGTATCGTGGACAAAGGAGGGGAATGCCTTGAATTCTTAGGGGACATTGAGAGAAGGGCTTGAAATGAGCTGGAACACATGATGGAAGAGGGAATACCAGGACAGAGCAAAAGCAGCAATACAAAAACACAGAGAGTGACATAGGAAGATAGATAGATGTGAGTTTAGACCAAAACTATTCGGACTCCTTGCTAAAACTGAATGAGAGAAAAGATGAACTTCTGCTTGTTTGTCCAGGGTTGTGGAATTCCTATAGCCGACACCCAGGATACATTGTTTGGGGGCCAATGACAACAGGTTTTCATATTTATCTTGTCCCTGGGACAAGTAGACCCAGCCCCCTGAATCACAAACCCTTTGTCTGCCAGTTTACATGGAAGAGAACTGTTTGCAGTTGAGATATTTGTGTCCATGTGTTACTGCTGTTCAAACTTGTATTTATGGTTCATTATTGCAAAGCCTTCATTATTAGGGTGTGCGATCTATATAAATATTGTATGCCCACACCACTACTGGCAGTGGTTCTACTAAAAAAAATGTTTACACACGTTTGAAAAGTTTAGCAATATGAGGCTACATATAATGCTCCCAGAATGCTCTCTGATTAGATGCACATTTTTGCAGAAGCTTGTAGGCACAAAGGAAAAAAGTTTTTCTAAATTAATGTGAATTTTCAGGTACTGCTTCTTTAAAGCATAATTTAGTAAAATGTGTTGATACATGCTATTATTTCCCCAAAAATATTTCAAATGGAAAATCAGGGTACACATTTTCAACAAGATTACAGAAAACATAAAAATAAACAAGCATTGGATAAGCCAACCGATCTGACATTGGTGGTCAGTCTTTTGGTTTTGTCAATGAGTGTCTTGTTTTGACATGGCGTTTGTAAAACTTTATTGTTGTGGAAGCTGCCAGGTCATCAACGTTGTAACAAACACTGGGAAATAGCAAAAAAACATTTTGGTCTCACTTATTACCACAGTAGTTCCTGGCACAGAACAAAACTGCTTTGTGTGCCAATATGGTCCTTGTGGAAGAATAGAGAGGGAAATTGAATTTGAATAAAAAAAGGTCTTGGTTAACGTCAGACCTTATTAAGGGCCCACTCCTTAAAGAAAGTCACAAAAGTGCACCCATGGTATATGTCTTTGCATTAGTGCAGAATTATGACTTTGATGAATTCACAAGACTTTACAGAAGTACACCAGGATATTGCACTCCTAGAAAATATTTGTGAATTGTATTTTAACACAAGCAACCATGCATATGTAGAGATTGCACATGTGAAAATCTGTTGAGCGTTTCAAGTTCACTTTTCCTCGAACCACTTTTTTACCCAACCCTGGAAGAACTTTACAACCTTTCTCAGTATGGGGAAAGAGTAGAGGGGAACTGGTGAAATTCCTTAAAACATGCAAGTTAGTAGGTTTGCACACTCAAAGGCATTCCAGCCATGGAACTATGTTTACTGTTTCCTCCAGCCCCACTATGTAGGTATGCGGAAAGGTGGCAAAAATAAGGAAATTGCTAATATTCAAGCCCTACTATAGTATTAACCATGGCATAATGACAGGGGCTGCAATCAGAGCTCTTATATAGTGAAATTGTTGTTACAATTTGTCTCAGCACTACATGGTACCAAAGCAACAAGTACATTCATGAAGCAGCCTGTCCCATGGTCAAGCAGATAATTTATTAAATTCCACACCCCTGTTTGTAGAGAGAAACTTGGTTGGCAGGAAACTATCAGTCCATCTGATTTGAGCAAACTCCCTAAACCAGTACTTAAGGCGAAGCCTCTGGGCTTGTGGGTTGATGATATTAATACCCTTCCGGAGCAGATCATTTTATGTTCTTCACCTTGCTTTGAATCACGCAATCTACTGGGCATTCTGTTCATCACTAAAGCCTGCCATGCAAAAAACAATTGGGCATGCATAGTGTCTCAGAATGAATATTTCAGAGGATTCTACCTGTCTGTCCCTGAGTTATGCACAGGATTTTTTATGGGCCAGGGAAATCATATCTCAGACTCTCCTTCTCAAGCTTTAGACAGCAGCTCATAACCGCTGCTACATGTTCCACGCTGTAAACTTCCACGTTCCTGTGTCATCTCAAGCCTAATAAATGAACCTCTTTAGCTTTGCGAGTAACACAACCATCTGAGCTTTAGAAGTGCATTTAAAATATATTTTTTTCTGCTAATTTACTGTAGTCTGCCCATCTCTTCTGGCACTTGCTGTTTTTGTTTAGCTACTTTGCTTCTTCTCAGGATTATGATACACTTTGGAGGGACCAAGTGCTTTCTCAATTAATAAACTAAAATAATACTTAATTAAAATAGCGAGGAGTCTGAGCTTGAATTTCAGCAAGAAAGACCAACTGTTTGAATAAAAGTTTTTGTGGTTTGGAATATTGTCGATTTTAACAGATTATGAGTGGAAGGAACACATTGGGTAGGATTGTATCTCTTCAGTTGAAATTTATCACCACCTGCAAAGTTACTCCAGATTGTAGCGGAACACAATTTGTAGCTCTCCTGTTCCCTTTTTAGATCTGCACCCCATTTCCAATGGCGATAATGCTCTGTCCTGGTACCCAATTCCATCACCATTTGTTTTTTGGCTCCACCAGTACCTATTCCTACCTCCACCCACATCACCTGCTTCCAACCGACTGAGGCTTAACAAAAAACACAGTGAAGAAGCCAGGCATGATAGCTTGACTCCAGAGGTGAACAGTTGCAAAACTGCAAAATGAATGTGGCAAGGGCACATGTATCTAGCCCAATTCATATTTTAAAAAACGCCCTCGTTTCCAGCAGAGACTGTCTCTGCTGTGCATACCAGCTCGCCTCTCTCCTCTTTTGTTAAGTCAGGTACTTCCCAGCAAATTATCAATCCAGTCTCTACCCCTATCCACTAGTGTGTCCTCTGCAATGTTGACTTCCTTCCACCAACCCAAACCCTCTCTTTTTCACTGTTGTGAAAGGTCAATGGAAGGCCAGCCATATGAAGTAGATGAAGCCACCATATAAACACACACCTGTCCCAAAGTCCTAGGCAAATCCCCAATTCATCTCTGGCTTCCATTCTACAGGCTCAATAGTCCAATGTGAGAGGTAGAAAAGGCTGCCTTGAACGAGAGCCCATCTGATGGAGAACAATAGGAAAACTAAACCACTCTGTTCTTTAAATGCACAGGTTTCTGAGTACCTGCACCTCATGAATTTGAAAGGGAACGTACCAGCGTCCCTAGTTAAGGTGCAATACTTTTGTCGAGACAGTTTCAGCTCTTTGTAGAAAACTGGTACTCTGGGATAGTCAGGACCTGCAATTTTCTATTTTCTTCTTAAGCACTGTATCCAGCCCCTCAAGGTAGCACTGAGAGACAGAAGTAGTGACTGAGAGGTACTGTGAAAGCTGAAACATCCTATACAATGCCATGCCTTTACCACACATGACTTTACTACTCAGGTAAGAATTTGGGTATTAGGGTAATTTTAAGGTTATGGGGTGGATAGTTGTGAAGAGAGGGAAGGATAATATTAGTGTTTAGGCAGTAAGGTATGCCCACACTCTCCCGGGTGGGGAACCACAGTAGCTGGGGTGTTGGCTCCCCTGAACACTGTTGTATTGTATTATTTAGAAAAGTCCCCTTGGCAAAAGCTGGGCTCAAACTGGGTTTGAGGGACTCTTGTGAGAGTCCCTCAAAACCAATCATCCAGATTTACGAATATTTATGAGACTTAGGGCCTGATTTAAGAAAAGTGGCTCTGCATCTAGTGCAGTGCCACTTTTCTTGCACCTCCTTAATGCCACCATGTGTGTGCCATATCTAAGATACGGCGCACCATGGCGATAGTTAGGGGACTTAGCGTCAAAATGTTTGACACTAGTTCGGAGCTTTGCAGGATTAACGTTAACATTTTGATGCTAATTCTGCAAAGCCCTCTGAGGCCCATTGACAACAATGGTATGCCTCTTTATAACGCCTGTTCTGAGCAGGCGTTAAAAAAGCCGAATTAAATGACCCAAATAAATCTTTTAGAATTTTTTGCACCATTTTTTCGGTCCCCCTAATGATGGAACGCCCCCTTTGCAGGCATAACGTAGTAAAGGGTTACAAAGTAGCATAATGCATGCATTGTGCCATATTGTAAATTTGGCGCAGTGATTTTGGCCTCATTGGGCCACATTAGCGTAAAAAAATGATGCTAAACGGCTTAAGGAAGCACTAGGGGCTCATAAATCTGCCCCTTAATATCTCAGAAACTACTGAACGGGTTTACACCAGATCACAAAAAGCACACCAGGGATGTGGAATTCCTATCGCCCGACGCCCGGGACATCTTGTTTACAACAAACACAAACCCTTTGGCTGCCTGTTTACAGAGAGACACAAACCCTTTGGCTGCCTGTTTACAGAGAGTTGAACTCTCTGCAGTTGAGGTAATGTGTTTCCAAAAGATAATGCTGTTCGAACTTGTATTTATGGTTCATTATTTGAAAGCCTACATTATTAGGGTGCGTGCTGTAAATAAATGTTTTAAGGTCACACTTGACTACTGACGTTGGTTCCAGTACAAAAAAACATAAACGTGTACACACATGTTTGAAAAGTTTAGGCTAAGAGGCTAAGTATAATGCTCCCAGAATGCTCTCTGATTATATGCAAATGAAGTGTCATTTAGTAAAATGTGTTGATGCATGCTAGTATTTCCCAAAAATATTTCTAATGGAAAATCAGTGTAACCATTTTCAACACGATTATGGGAAGCATGAAAATAAACAAACACTGACAAAGCCAACTGATCTGACATATTTTTATAAGTCTTTTAGTTTCATCAATGCGTGTCTTGTTTTGACATGGATTTTGTAACACTTTATTGTTGTGGGAGCTACCAGGCCCTCAACATTGTAACAAACATTGGCAAAACCCCCCCAAAAAGTTTTTGAACTCTTAAAGCACACGTTGTCACCAGCGGCATAACAAAGGCCCCGCAGCCTCCCTCCAGGGGGCCCCGTCAGCACAGCACCTGCCCTGAGTGAGTCTGGAGAGGGGGCTCCTCCATGTTCTTTGCAAAGGGGCACCCTCCAGTTTCGTTACGTCACTGATTACCACTGTAGTTCCTGACACTGAACAAAACTACTTTGTGTGGCAATATGCTCCTTGTGGAAGAGCAGAATGCGATCACTCACAGTAAAGCCAGCCGAAAGAGAGAGAAATAGAAGTTTAATAAAAACAAAATGTCTTTGTTAACACCAGACCTAATTAGGGACCAAGACCCACATGTAGGTAGCTTTTTGCATGTCGCAAACAGCGACTTTCGCTGTTTGCAACGTGCAAAAAGCACATTGCGATGCACAAACCCAGTTTTGCGATTCAGTAACCTGGTTACCGAATCACAAAACGGGTTTGCGACTCGCAATTAGTAAGGGGTGTTCCCTTCCTAATTGCAACTCGCAGTGCAATGTAGGATTGTTTTGTGACCGCGGGCGCACACCAGTCGCAGTTTGCACCCATTTCAAATGGGTGCTAACACTTTCGCAAAAGGTGAAATGTCACTGTAAGCATTTTTTCAGAGCAAGCAGTGGTCCTGCGGACCACTGCCTGCTCTGAAAAAATGAAACGAAAACGTTACATTTTTCGTTTTTGTTATGCATCTCGTTTTCCTTTAAGGAAAACGGGCTGCATTACAAAAAAAAACAAAAAAAAATGCTTTATTGAAAAGCAGTCACAGACATGGTGGTCTGCTGTCTCCAGCAGGCCACCATTCATGAGGGGGTCGCAAATTGCGACCCACCTCATGATTATTCATGATGTGGGCATTTGCGAAGCCCTTGCGAATCACAGATGGTGTCAAGGACACCATCCTACATTCGGATTTGCGACTCGCAATTTGCAGGTCACAAATCTGAACCTACCTACTTGTGGCCCCAAATTCTTAAAGAAAGTCACAAAAGTGCACCCATGGTATATGTCGTACCCCTATAAAATATTTGTGAACTGTATTTTAGCATGGGTAAATACGATGTGTAGATTTGCTCATGTGAAAATCTATTGAGCATTTGCAAGTTCATTTTCCCTCCAGCACTTTCTTCCCAACCCTGGAAGAAGTTCTAATTCTGCCATTGTCAGGAGTAAATGTCCAACCTTTCTTATTATGGGAAAATATTAGAGAGAAGCTGGTAAAAATCTTTAAAACATGCAGGTTAGTAGGTTTGCAGACTCAAAGGCATTCCAGCCCTGGAACTATTGCTTACTGCTTCCTCCAGCCCCAGTATGCAGATCTGCAGAAAGGTGGCAAAATAAGGAAATTGCTACAGTAGGGATTGAAACTCCAAGTATTCAAGCCCTACTATGGTAGTAGCCCTGGCATAATCAGAGAGGCTATTAATTGCTGCCATAATTTGTCGCCACACTACATGGCACCAAAGGGACAAGTAGATCTTTTTACAGGACAAGTAGATTTGAGAAGCAACCTGTCCCCTGGACAAGTAGATATTTTAATAAATTCCACACCCCTGCACACTTTCTGGTCCATATTTTGGTGTAATTCCATTCAGCAGTGTTTGCGATATTACTTATGAAAAAAGTCCATGGCTTTTTTTGGACAAATAAAAAGAGTAGTGTGTTTCATGTAGGTATAAAATAAAGTTAAATTGTACTAGACCGTCAGTATCTCCCGGACTTCGGGACCTATATGTGTGCTGAATGTGTTTATCAGAAAAGGCTGAGGAGAATTTCTCCTTAAGGGCTAGGTGGTGTCACACACTAAATAGTGTCATGCTTCATCGTATGACCACCTACCTCCATCCAGGTAGGGTAGTACCACCTGAACGGACTCAACCTCTTCGGTAAAAGAACTTGGAGGGAGTGCATAGATAACGTTTTTCTGGATAAAATCGGGATCCAGTTGTACTACATAGAGTCTAAAATCACCTAATCAATCTCCTGTGTAACATTACACCTTTATTGGTGGTGATTGTTGGTGAGATTAAAAACACAGCGGGACGCTTCTAGAGAATAATGACTCGAAGAGTCACCGATAAATCACTGGCCAACATGTTTCTGCCCACTAAGTAGAGCCGAAGACGGTCTGGGGCATTCGTCAGGGCCTTAGTTCATGCACTAAAGAGTCATATGCTGAACAGGGGGGCCTG
This sequence comes from Pleurodeles waltl, assembly GCF_031143425.1. Taxonomy (NCBI): domain Eukaryota; kingdom Metazoa; phylum Chordata; class Amphibia; order Caudata; family Salamandridae; genus Pleurodeles; species Pleurodeles waltl. Next base: position 714,017,707 of record NC_090447.1, read on the forward strand.
CCTCGATAGGAGGTGGCTAAGTGTTTATAATGAGAAGGGCCTACCTGTGGATTGCTTAACAGGAGGGGTCCTGTAATTATAGAGCAAATAGCCCCTAGGGGAGGGGGAGTGTCCCCTTGTAGTCACACTTGCTCCAAACGGTGATGCTTGCTGGCGCACCTAATCTGACTCCCTCCCCAGCTGTGGACACCCTCTTTCTCTCCCTCCACCCTTTGCTTGATGGATTCCCTTCCCCGAGCCATGCATATCCCTAGGTTCCTCATACCTGGACAGGATCACATATAGTGGTTTCCCTGCCCGCAGCAGCACAGATTGGGAAACCTGTGTTTGCTCTTGCTTGGTGGGACCATTTTCAAATCACCCGCTAAGCAGGAACAAACACAAAGTAATTCCTAGCTGAAGGGAGCTTTAAAAACGCTTCTGCCAGCTGGGAACAGGCTTTTGATCTCCTTCCTTGCTTTAGTTTACCCAAACAATTAAAGTTCAAGTGTGCAACTGGAGGCTTGTGCATAATATTAGAAGAGATTTCTTCACTGAAAAGATAGAGAAAGCAGGGACTAACACCAAAAGGGAATTGGTAATACATTAATAGCAAGAACAGGCCCTATTGGAGAGTAAAAGTATTTGATAAGCATGAGTACAGCTGAAGGCAACAGGTCAAGTGGTAAATGGACAGACTAACTGCAATTGATGATCTTAAACTCTGGCCTCTTTCTTTGCAACTATGCATAGTAAGAGAAAAATGCTGAGCTCCCACTCATTGTGCTAGCTTCAGTGCCAATCCACCAAGTGGAGAGCGAGTTCTCTGGTTAGCTGCCAGCAACATGAGAAAAATGTTGATGGCAGCCATTACAGGATTTGGGGACTCAGTCCCCTGTCCTGAAGTTAAAAAAAGAAACAAAATACTATAAGAGGGCAGAGTAAGTACCCTGATCCTCTAGGCCCCATAGTGTGAACCAGAGAGACCACCCCGGGCAAAAAAAAGAAAACAAACAGCAAAAAATACCACAATCGTGTGAGACTCAAGTAGGATTAAAAGAAAATGGGAGCTTGCCTGCATTTATACAGTATAAGCCCCAGGAAGCCCACCTCTGCGGCTGTATTTATAATGGGGAGGGTGACTGTGTGCGTGGTGCTTCCCTCCCACCCCCTGGATCTACTGCTCCTTCCCTCCTCCCCACCCTTACTTTGTTTTGATTTCCCCATACCCCTCCTGTCTGTTAATGATGCTCCCCCCTCTGCCACTGCACCTCCCTCTTGTTGCTTTCCCCTCTCCCATTGTTGCTGCTACCCCTTCCTTCCCTGCACCTCCCTCATGTGGCTTACTCCCCCTAGCTCTTTTTGTTTTTTTAATAAACACATTGCACAGCAGCACTGGCTTAAAAAAAAGCTATTACACGGTCAGTGTTGGCTATATTTTAGCGCTTATTTTCTAGACTCTAAGCCACGTTGCTCAGCAGCTTGTTCTGGTGTGCTAAAAAAGCAAAATTGACAAAGCCAATAGATCTTGCAGAGGCAGCATCTACTGACTTTGCCAGTGCGTATTTCTTATTGGGTTATCTCAATCAGTGCAAAGACGTTTTGGTGATCTTGTGCTCTATATAATACCCCATAATATACCATTCCATATCCTGCCCCTGAACTGTATAGAATCTGTTTGGAAATTTTGACCAACTGCAAGAGTAAATACAAGTATGTACTTCAGTGCAGGAGGGCTCGCCAGTGGGTGAAAAAGCCTTGTGCGATTGAGTAATTGGCTCACTCAGTATGCTTGTGTCCTGAGCAGAATTTAGTACTTTATTCACTATTGTAAAGTAGTTTCCTGTAGGACAGTGGTTCCCAAGTTTTTGACTTCTGTGGACACCCACTTTATCATATGTTACTAGTGACTTCTTCCCCTCCATTCCTCCTTTGGGTTCCTTTGAATACCAATTCTTTAACACTGGAGGTATGGGCCCTAGAGCTATGTACAGTTACCCCCTTTTGAGGGGTTTGGACACTACAGAACGTCATTCCACTCTGAATTCATTTATTCTTTGAGTGATAATTCGTTGGTCAAAATATCCTAGACACTGGGCCATGCACCACTAACTCCCCATTAAACTCATTCAAGGGACATCAACTTTACCTGGAGAGCCACTTTTAGTAAAACCCAGTTGTAAATATCAGGTCCTTGCACCAGATAAATAGTTTCTGACAGGTATGCTCCGCTTGCATGGAATTTCTGAGGTGGGAGTGCTGTAGAGATGCTCTCCATCCTCAAGGGATAGTCCAGTATTTCCACGTCTGATTACTCGAGTCTTTTACTGCTTCATTTAGTTTGGCATGGGGATCTCTTCTTGTTTCTGCACAACAGTCCACATTTACATGGTAATAAATGTTCATGTTGTGTTTCTCTTTTGGAGGGCCCTCATGGAGGGTCTTTGCTCCACTAATGCATGTTCCGTCCAGGTGATGCCTTATTGGAGTTTACACTCCGAGCCTACTTTTGTTCTCTGGTGACATGTAATGTGTGCTGTCTCTCACCATACAGAAGTTCGTTTTTTTTTTTTCTTTTTTTTTTTCTTTCATTTTGCCCTCCAAGTTTTTGAACTTCTTGAAGGAGCTCCTAGGTTAGCCCGGTCTGACTCTCTTCCTCCAGCGTAGGGTTCTGATGTAGATTGTTCTTCAGTGGACAAAACTGGGGTTTCTTCCACTACTAATTAATGTACCATTAAAGGTTCTGTGTGTTTCAAGTGTCTCCTTTCCTTCCAGCGGACTCCAGCGTCAGTGCCACTTTTGAGGACTCCTTCTGGAATTGGCCCTCCTGTCTCTTTTCCCCTCTTTTCGTAGGTCTTACTCTTAACCATGGGAGATAGGTGCGGGACATTTCAAGGCGATTCTGTTTTAACAGGCTCATCTGCAAATTTGTAGAATCCTGGCAAGAATGTTTGCCAGACCTAAGGATGTTCGCTGCTCAATTTGGGCGGATGTATGCCACTGTGCTATTGTTGGCCTCTTTCAGGTAGTCCTGCCTTCCATTATGTGCCTCCAGATGTATTTGTCAGGTGTGCTCGGCTGTGCTGGTCTTTACTCTTGAGTTCCACTGTGAGGTTTGTGATCTTTCCTTTGAGGATGAAGTTAGATTTAACTTTTAAACGGACAGTATATTGGTCAGTTTAGTATTGATATCTACCTACTTCTCACTGTAGTAAGTGAGATTAGAAGAACATTTGTGGCCAAGTGATTATTTTCACATGTTTCAAAACCCTGCGAGTTAGAAACCATTAAGAGTCACTCAGCATCTCTGAGTTGCCCTTTTGAGAAATTCTACATGTGCAGCACAACAGTGCTGAAATTCGACAGGATTGATGCACTTTTCAAAGGCTGATTTCCCTTGATAGGCTTCCTGTCTATGCCTTTGATGTCACAGAATTTAAGAATGCTTGCAACATGAAAACGTATGTTGTAATTAATCATTGAATCCTGAAGAAGGCATTTCACAACTATCTTGCTACAAAACACATCTCAACTTAAAAATTGGGTTCAGTTTCTGTTAGAAAAACTTTCACCCTAGTATAAATTATTAAAATATTTGTGTAATGAACTTAAGTTTTATTTTCTACCTGATTTTTTATTCATACAGACTGACATACGAAAAGCTATGTGTTTAATCCTTTTGGTGTCAGTAATTGACCTTTCGGGACTGATATATTTCCGCTGATCTATGTGGGGACTGATAGTGCAATTTATTTTTAAGTTCTACTGTAATATTCCAGTTGTGATTCTGAATGTGTGACTTTCTGCTTGTTTGCTTGCACATAGCGTGATAATACTTAGGAGTTGGAGGCACATTCCTTGTCTGCTTCTTGATTTCAGCGGAGGACTAAAAGGAAAGTTAGGATTTCGGTCAGTGGCAGTGCAGGAGTATATTCACATGGCAGCCCCGGGAGCAACTATGCATTTAGGAAAGCATATTTGGTAATCCATCACGAGCTTTGCTCTTTCAAGTAATGACTCCTAAGAACATTTCACTTAAACCTATGGTTCATTTGCTGTTCCCTTTGTTTCCTTTGGCGCCCTTGAAGACAGTGGAGGACGTGGACTAAAAGCAGCCCCGGGAAATGTTTTCATATCAGCCCCATGGTATACTGAGTCACTCTGACCGTCTCCAGGAGAACCTTAGGGGAGTGAAAGAGGGGTTAGTTACTTGTCTCCAAGTAAATTGTGTGTGTTCTCTCAGGGCTATTTGCCAGGCTGCATAACTGATTGACCCCTCCTTCGATCTAGCCCTAAAAGCAGCCTACTGGTCCTCGGCCTACCGGAGGTTTTCACTGAGTCCATTTGAGCAATCCAGCCCTGTTTCTAGACTGCGTGCCATACCTGCTTGCCAAAAGCCCCCAGGTGTTAAGTGAAGTCAGGTAAATCGAAAATACCTGTGCTTTGAAAGGAAAATGAGTAGGACCATAGCCCTGTCCGATCTTTGTTTGCTAAAAAAATAAGGTGTAAACGCAACACATTTGTGTCTTTTGTTGTCATTCTTTCTGCTTTAAGAATTGTTGCATGGTGCTCATTCTCCGTTTCTTTTTGGTTTACGAGTAATTAACAGGTTAAATGATTGCATCGGAATTGCAGTGCATTTCAGATGTGCACCCGGATTGAAGAGTGCGTCTGTGCTCCTGCGTATCGCCCCACAGAGTACTTACAGGCAGAAACAAGGTTGCCGGGATGCATTCGGGGAGAGGTGGAAAAAGAAACAATTGTGTAACTGCAAAGTAGACAAATACAAACTATGTAACTGGGACTGGCTGTGCATAATTATTTCTGTATCTGATGTTCTAGAAACATAGGCGGGGTAGTAGGGCTGTGTGTGATCAAATAAACATGGGATTTCGTGAGATCTTATATTTTAGTCATGGTCTAATTTTAAGCGTGCCTAAGAAAAGAAAGTTATGTTCCTTAAGTAACATCGGTCTTAATGGATAATAGGTTCTGCAAATTGTTAATCTGTGAAGATTCTCTGCCGCCAAGAATAGCGTCACGACGCCAGGAACCTCTGAGTAAAGGACATGTGGCCATACGTTGTGCCTGCTGCCTGTCAGTAGGGGTAGGACATGACCCTTAGGACACACCCATGTCCAACATGTACAATAGGAAGTGGTTCTGAGTACACACTATATCTGAAGGCTATGAACAGCTCATTGGCAGGTTTTGTTGTGGCTGCATTGTTAACCATAATTTGCAAAATGTCATGTTTCTTGTAAATTTAAGACCTACTTCACAGTGCGTGTATTTTTACATCCAATATGACCTGTATTGTGTCTGTGTGCTAAAGAGTGAAATATGGGCCATCCATGGCAAGGGCTTCACCAACATCAAGTTTGTTGGTGTGATTAGTTTGTTCAACACAGTCAGTACATTAGGTCTGATTTTTGGCAACTAACATAAACTGAATTTGTATGTGTGTGTGGATACCATAGTTGGGCCTGGTAGGCCATGCGCGCTTCCCATATCGAGTTTCAGCCTGTTTTTTATTGTTAAATTTACCTCTATGACGTTTGTGAGCACTAATGTTTGCCTACATAACGGATCAGCGTGTATAAATACTTGCAGAAAGTTGGTGCGTGTGCAATGGCCCATATTCCATTGTTCGCTAATGATTATCTGTTGCTTGAGAACATTTACAGACATTTGCAGTACTAATGCATGCACACTGGACACCTGTTTTTGCTGATTACCTCAAAAACGTCTGGACACAATTTTGCAAAACAATTAAAGGCATCAAATGAAGCCTAGCACAACATATTTGTAAAATTAGATGGACGTTCATTCACATTTTTTGAGTTCCTCACATTGAAAGTCGCCAATGGAACCTCCCATTTTATCTTGAAAAGTTACTGGCTGTGGGACCTCCATTTATTTCTTTTGTTCGCTTTGACCAATCTAGAACAACTCTGAGTTGCAGAACGTTTTCATTTTGAAGGCTGTTCCCCCTGAGGTTGGTGCACATTCTTCAAGGGGAGCTTGAAGACTTCGATTTGAAGTACTCCTTAGATGAACATTTTTACCTGTTTCCCAGCATGTGTGGCTCGGTGCGTTCTGTATCTTTCATGGAGGTGTACTTGTAGCACAATATTGCGATGGTTACTGTGAGACAAGCTCTTCAGAGATGGGGGGTCAGTGGGATGAAGGCTTTCGTGGGTACTGGCCAATCCTTTTGACAATTATTGCCTGTTCCCTCTGGAACCCAGAGGCTGGGTACAACGGTGCATCTTAATTGCTCTAGTCTGTTCCTGTTTGACTGACCCTCTGTTTTTTGAGATTCCAGATTTCTCCGCTATAGCTATTCCTGGCTGCCTTCATTTTATAGGGGTGTCTGATTGCTGTGCTGAAGCAATGCCTTGTATCCTGAACTAGCATTGTCTTGTAGTGTATCCTTGTTCACAGATCCTGCACTGATTTGAGAGCATTCTTTTTCCCCAAACTAGCACTGTTATGCATGATTTATCTTTCCTGAGCTAACACAGTTTCAGACCAACCTTATTTCTTAAACGCCCACTACTTTCATCCGTTACCCTTTTTGCAGTCCTTCGGTTCCTTTCTTTACTTCCCAGGTGCAGCCTTCCCAGTCCTCTTGCCTTAGGCCTCACTTTTCTGGTGTGATACATTTGCTTGTTTTCTGCCACATTGTGCACGTTTTCCATTATGTCATGTTAAACACTATTCCTCTATATCCCTTGCTTATTGTGACTATCTATTGAGGTCCCTAACCTGGCTGTTACTAAATTGCATGCACATCTGTACTCCCCAGGATTCGTGGGCAGTAGCTGGAAACGTATGTGGAGTTTCTCATCCTCTCATCTATCGTGAATATTGTATTTTGTTAACATTACTAAAGTTATCAGCTCCACAAATGCTTCCCTTTCATGTATATCCTGTATGTGGATATTTTGCAGACTCTACCTGTGATAGAAACTGTGGTTGAGGGGCTTACCAAGCTTCACTCTTAAAATGTGGGGTTCTCAAGTGCTTTTCCCTGCAGCACTTTTGGTATCAATGTAATTGACAGACCTTACACATCCTGAGTGAGTTATTATGAATGCAGAATTTTGTTTTGAGTGCCTGGTATCGAGATCCCTCATTGAATCTTTCTTCTCCTCTTACTTACTGTGTGATCTTGGCCTGCTCTGTATTCAAGTGTTCTTCCATTGGTTTTCCTTTCCGAAGTCCCCAGTGGACTCTTGACAACGGTGGGGGGGGGGTCGATATTAGCAATGAGTACACGGTTTTGCAATCAGGGGATCACAGTTGCCAGAGAGACTGGATCAGAGGCCTCATAGGAGAACTTACTTCCAGGGTAATGCACAAGTAAAAGTGTAGTTTGCTCCAGATGTTTCTTCAGCTCTTCCCTTCAACAGCAGTTGCAGACCCACAAGCAGTGTCAAGGCAAACGGTGCACGTTCTCAGTGGGATATGATGAGGGAGGCTCAGAGAAGGCACCTCCACAACTTCTTGGGTCATCTTAGTCAGGCTGAGCACCAGCACACCCATTTTGGCAAAGTTCCTCTAAAGCAACAGCTGAGCACTGTTGTCCTTGTTCGGGTCAGTTCTCTGCACTTATGTCAGCCTGCTTCCTTCTTTTTTTGACTGCAGCAACTTCCTAACTTCTGGAGCCTAACACTGGCTCAAAAGGAGGTCAGCACCGTCATGCTCTTTCCTTTTGATCAAACTGTCATCTTGGTTGGTTCATAGAGGTTGAGAGAAATTAAAGGTGAACAATATGCTTATCTTGAGGACAAGCCTATGGCCTAAAAAGGAGGCAGTTTGTGCCATACACACCAACTTCACTTGAAAATGTGGTGGGAGCCAAACAGATATAAGTATGCACCTTTATGTGTTTTGCACTTGTGTGGTAATGTGTCATCCTCTATAACTAGCAGCATCTCAGAATCCATGGAACACTCATCATACTCACTAATCTGTTCGATGTAGACAGGCTCCAGCTCATGAGTTGCTATTGCTGGGGCTGCAGCTCTTCTGTCCAAGCAAGACCATAATATAGGGGGTGGCACAGAGCGCATCCTCTTTTTTCCATGTGTGAGCATTCCACTTGTATAGTGTTGCCTTGTAGGAGGGCATCAGCCGACCTGCTAGAGCTTGCCTGAACTGTTGTGTGGTACATATACAAGTCCTCTCCCCTCCAAATACCTTTTATGGATTCATCCCACTCATGCAACACCTTTAGCTGTGCTGGCATAAGCAGGGTGGGTGCATTCAGACAGCAGTGACTTGCACTGTCCCAGGAAGAGTGCAGTTACCGGCCAGGACTACAACTGTAAACAGTAGAAATAGACCATGTTTGGGTCATCCATGCTTGCACTCTTCCAGGCCTCCAAGGAGGGGATACACAAGCCTCTTGTGTACGTAGAGGTATATTGACTATGCTACTATTGAGTTGCAATTCTTTATTAATTTAGCAACAAGTGATCCAGGTAGACAATACAGTCGCAAACAATTGATTAAGTATGAAAAACAGGGCATTAACAACTATTATTCCAACATCTGTACAATTTTCATACCTTGTTGCCCAAAGGGGCAATTAGCGACTATCAACATATAATTTAACAGGGAAATGCAGACTCGTTTGAGAGCCATGAGAAATTCGAGGGATATAACTGTGAAAGAAAAGGGAAGAAGAAGCAAACTAAAGGAGGAGACAGAAAGGAGGAGAGCACCCTGTGATTTGGAGCCCTGGAAATCCTGCCCCCATTCCTGCTTACTCCAGTATCACAGCAGTCGGGTTGCTGGAGGCTCAAATGACCCCCGGCGCCCGGTAAGCCGGGCATGGAAGCAGAGCCTCTAGAAGACACCCTTTGCCCAAAGGTCTAACCAGTAAGTTATGCAGATAGACAGAGTAGGCTTGGGAAAGAATCACAAGGCAGATTTTGGACTGTGGGAGGGTCAAGCGAAAGAGGGAATGCCGGGGATGTGCCTGTTAGAGGTTGGTGAAGTTATACCCTCAGTGCTGGAGAAAGGAGCCCCATATCATTTAAAAAACCTGCAGCATGTTGTTTAATCTATAAATTAGTCTCACAGAAAAGTGCCATCAACTACATGTTCTCCAGACAGATCTGAAAGGAGGGGAGTGCAGGGCGTCCTCCAGAGACAAACGATTTCCATTTTGGCCATGCCTAGGGCTGTTGAGACATCTGTTACCTATCTTCCGGGGCCCCGATGGGCGCCTCCTGATTCTTCCAGTGGACATATTGGCGGTGTTTTTTTTATTTTATTTTTTATTAGAACTTACTTGCCATTGAGGGTCCTTCAGCCCCGGATAGTAAAAATGCCTTCGTTTAAACCCTCACTCTCCCTCATGTGACCACAACCCAATCGGCAGCGCTGGATGGGGAGATCACCGCAGAAGAGGTCGCCATGGCAGAATTTTATAAAGCCTACAAGCCTCAGACAGTTCCAGTCCTCATCTAAATATACAAAGAGGTTCTGGAGCAAGGCACTTTTTCCCAGAATTTCTGAGGGCCAGGATCTTGGTGATCCTAAAACCTGGAAGGACACCCATGAAATGCTCAAACTACAGACCAATATGGCTAATCAACGTAGATATTAAAATCTTGGCCAACATATTGTGTAAGAGAAAGGAGGTCGGAGGTATTGTGTAGCAGGAGCAGACAGGTAGTCAGCGGTCTAGACACCTGCTGCTCCCTTTCCAGATGATTCTAAATCTATGTCAACATATCTTGGAATTGGGTACACTGCCATACCACATGAACTATGTCACTGTCTTGATGACTGCATCTCCAGCAACGAGAGTCTACGCTGAGATAAGATGTGCATAGTTTCACCAGGGACCAGTGCCAGAGGTGGAAGATCTTGAAATCACTATATTTAAGCCATGCCTCCTGCAACCCTTATTAAATTCCGTCAGTAGGGTTTCCCATTCGCTCTCTAGGCATCGCGTGTTAAGTCCTGCTGCTCAAGAGGTGCTTATGGTTCCGTAGTGACATCAGAAAAGCAGTGCTCAATTACTGTGGTGTGTAGACCCATTGTGACCCCACCATAGTCCTCCCAATTGTGCATGTAATGAGTGATGGGAGATCTAGGTAGGTCCAATGTGTGAAATCACAAATCCCTCTCCTGAGGAATCAGCAGGTTAGAAAGAGGTAACTGCAGAGAGAAACATGGCACCAAAGAGTATGCCTAGTGTAAATAGGCGTGTTTTGCTCGCGTCCATATAGCTAACCTTTCACAGACAAGAGGCAAACAAAGAAAGTTCCCAAAAACTGCTGCCACCCACCAGTCATTTTTTTAATGTTATGACACACAAGTTCTGATTAACCATCTGTTTATGACTATTTTCTCTTTAAAGAATGCAGCCAGTGATTCAAAATAAAAAAGTGCATCCCCTTAAACAACAGTGCTAAAACATTTCCACGTCAGCCCCCATCTCCCCTCTCTGAGTTTCTGTTTTGCTTTACCAGCGCTAAAAATAGAAGTGCGTGACCTAAGAGTGGGGGGGAGGCAGCACAGACCCTTTTGCGTGCAGCTAGGAGCAGCTTGTAAGCTAAAATGTCATGGGAAGGTAATCATTTTCAAAACACGTTGCCACCCACCGACTCCTAAAATAAGAAGCGCGCAGCATATCTCATATCCGCTTTGCACATGTTGGACCGAGAATGTCTCTCTTGATCAGCGTCTGGCCGCTTGGACGTTTCTGTGTGCTTTGGCCTCCTTCCAGCATAAAGACTGAGTTTGCGCCATTCCTTTGTGGAAGCAGTCGTCGCTTCGAGATTGTTCCCAAAAGGAGGCGATTGTGTTGTGATTCTAGAAATGACCCTGTAAATCTAAGAATCTATCCGCGTGAGGCTGGCGAAAGAGAAAAATATGTGTTTTTCGAACTGTACACATTGTTCTTAGCCACGATGACCTAAACGAAAATTTGTTAGTTGATCAGCTCTCGAAGTTTCACCCAAACTGCGTCTAAATTGGTGGATTCATCACTCCTCAATTCTTGATTTGTTATTGGTTTTAGGTAGAGATGTACACAATTTTCATATTCCTCCATCCCCTCACCGTCTCAATTTTTGGGGAAAATTACACAACACTACACAAGGTTTTAGCTGGTGTATCGTGTGACGCAGGTCAGGATATAAGCCTTTGATAGAAAGTTATTCAAGATCCAAGCAGGAAAGGAGAAATGTTTCTCAGCAAGACATTGTCTGCTCGAATCAGTTTCGCGCCAGAAAAAACAAATTCGCGCAGACCTTTACGGTTTGCGAATTGCTGAACATTTTTCAAATGTGATATAATGCGAAATTCAAGAGTTGTGAAGGATTACGCTCACCTAATAAATTACCCACGGGCCTAGTTATCAGGAAACAGCGTCAGGTAGAGTGAGTTTAAAGATAATGTATTTCTAAGGCATTTTTTTCACCTTGTTAGGAAACCTCTAACACAAAAACATTGAATTACAGTTCATCAACATAAAGAGGCACATCGTGTTTTACATATTTGGTGAATTTTCTTGAACTGAAATCCGAAAGATTGTTGCTTGTTATTGACTCAACTTTTGCCAGGGACTGTCTTTGAAAATGTCACTTTCCTTCTCAATCACAACAGCTATGTAGTGGGTAGCTAAGGATGTGCAACCTCCACAAAGTGATTTCCTTAACAAATCTTAAACTCCTGCAGTGGGTTTTCATTCTATACCGGGTATACAGCAATTCATTTGCTGAAATATAAAGAGTAAAAAATAGCTATCAAGAAAACCTTTGTATTTCCAAAATGGGCACAAGATAAGGTGTTGAGAAGCAGTGGTTATTTGCACATCTCTGAATTCCGGGGTGCCCATACTAGCATGTGAATTACAGGGCATTTCTCAAATAGATGTCTTTTTTACACACTGTCTTACATTTGGAAGGGAAAAATGTAGAGAAAGACAAGGGGCAATAACACTTGTTTTGCTATTCTATGTTCCCCCAAGTCTCCCGATAAAAATGATACCTCACTTGTGTGGGTAGACCTAGGATATGCTACAGGATATGCCCTAAAACACAACGTGGACACATCACAGAAAACAGAGCTGTTTTTTGAAAAGTGCCTACCTGTAGATTTTTGCCTCTAGCTCAGCCGGCACCTAGGGAAACCTACCAAACCTGTGCAGTTTTGAAAACTAGAGACCTAGGGGAATCCAAGATGGGGTGACTTGTGGGGCTCTGACCAGGGTCTGTTACCCAGAATCCTTTGCAAACCTCAAAATTTGGCTAAAAAAACACATTTTCCTCACATTTCGGTGACAGAAAGTTCTGGAATCTGAGAGGAGCCACAAATTTCCTTACACCCAGCGTTCCCCCAAGTCTCCCGATAAAAATGATACCCCACTTGTGTGGGTAGTTCTAGAGCCCGTGACAGGGAATGTCCCAAAACACAAAGTGGGCACATCCCATTTTTTGACAGAAAACAGAGCTGTTTTTTGCAAAGTGCCTACCTGTAGATTTTGGCCTCTAGCTCAGCCGGCACCTAGGGAAACCTACCAAACCTGTGCATTTTTGAAAACTAGAGACCTAGGGGAATCCAAGATGGGGTGACTTGTGGGGCTCTGATCAGGTTCTGTTACCCAGAATCCTTAGCAAACCTCAAAATTTGGCTAAAAAAAACATATTTTCCTCACATTTCGGTGACAGAAAGTTCTGGAATCTAAGAGGAGCCACAAATTTCTTTCCACCCAGCGTTCCCCCAAGTCTCCCGATAAAAATGGTACCTCACTTGTGTGGGTAGGCCTAGCGCCCGCAACAGGATATGCCCCAAAACACAACGTGGACACATCACATTTTTTCATAGAAAACAGTGCCTACCTGTGGATTTTGGCCTCTAGCTCAGCCGGCACCTGGGGAAACCTAGCAAAACAGCGCATTTTTGAAAACTAGAAACCCAGGGGAATCCAAGATGGGGTGAATTGTGGGGCTCTGACCAGGTTCTGTTACCCAGAATCCTTTGCAAACCTCAAAATTTGGCTAAAAAAAACACGTTTTCCTCACATTTCGGTGACAGAAAGTTCTGGAATCTGAGAGGAGCCACAAATTTCCTTCCACCTAGCGTTCCCCCAAGTCTCCCGATAAAAATTATACCTCACTTGTGTGGGTAGGCCTAGCGCCCGCGACAGGAAATAGCCCAAAACACAACGTGGACACATCACATTTTTCCATAGAAAACAGTGCCTACCTGTGGATTTTGGCCTCTAGCTCAGCCGGCCCCAGGGGGGGCAGAAATGGCCTAAAATACATTTGTCCCCCAGCCCCCCCGGGAGTGACCCTTGCCTATGGGGTCGCTCGCCCTGCGTGACATTGGCGCCCCAAAAAAAATCCCCAGTGCCTAGTGGTTTCTGCCCCCTTGGGGGCAGATTGACCTACAATCGGCCAATCTGCCCCCAAGGGGGGGCAGAAATGGTCTAAATACAATTTGCCCCCCAGGGGAGCGACCCTTGCCTAATGGGTCGCTCCCCATCTCTAAAAAAACAAACAAAATACAAAAAAACACAAAAAAACTATTTGCCCTGGTGCCTAGAGGTTTCTGCCCCCCCTGGGGGCAGATCGGCCTAATACCAATAGGCAGATCTGCCCCAAGGGGGGGGCTGAAATGGCCTAAAATAAATTTGCCCCCCCACTCCTCCCGGGGAGCGACCCTTGCCTACAAGGTCGCTCCCCTTGCGTGACGGCGCAAAAAAAAATCCCTGGTGCCTAGTGGTTTCTGCCCCCCTTGGGGGCAGATTGACCTAAAATCGGCCGATCTGCCCCCGAAGCGGGCAGAAATGGCCTAAATACAATTTGCCCCTCAAGGGGAGCGACCCTTGGCTAAGGGGACGCTCCCTATCTTTAAAACACAACAACAAAAATCCCTGGTGCCTAGTGGTTTGGCCTAATAAAAATAGGCTGATCTGCCCCCATGGGGGGCAGAAATGGCCTAAAATAAATTTGACCCCCAGGGGAACGACCCTTGCCTAAGGGGTCGCTCCCCTTACGTGAAAAACAAACAAACAAAAAAAACTCCCTGGTGTCTAGTGGTTTTTGCCCCCCTTGGGGGCAGATTGGCCTCATAAAAATAGGCCGGCAGATATGGCCTAAATATAATTTGCCCCCTATGGGAGCGACCCTTGCCTAAGGGGTCGCTCCCCACACCTAAAACACAAAAGAAAAAAAACAAACAAAAAAAAGTATCCCTGGTGTCTAGAGGTTTCTGCCCCCCGGAGGCAGATCAGCCTAATAATAGGCCGATCTGCCCCCAGGGGGGGCAGAAAAGGCCTTTAAAAAAAATGCCCCCCTGGGAGCGACCCTTGCCCAAGGGGTTGCTCCCTTTTTGTCACTTTACCCCCCCAAAAAAAAACATCCCTGGTGTCTAGTGGGGTTTCAAAAGCCGGATTGCAAGCAATCCGGCTTTTGAAACCCTGGGAGAGACTTCAAAGGGAAGGAAATACATTTCCTTCCCTTTGATGCCTCTCCCTGCCTCCCCCACGTGATCGAAAGAGAAATGCTGAGCATTTCCCAGCGCAATGGGGGAGGTTGTGACGTCACGGGGGGGTGCGGGGGTGGGGGGTTGAAGGGGAAGGGATTCCCCTTTCAGCCCTGACCTGGGGGGGTGGGGGGTCGGCCCTCGGGGGGAGCGCTAGCGCTTCTCCCGAGGGCAGCATTCAGGACGTAATGGTTACGTCCATGGCGCCACACAGGCGCTGCCATGGACGTAACCATTACATCCGTGGCGGGGAAGGGGTTAACCATTGCTTTTTTTCAGTGTATTTCTATGTTTTTTTTTATGTAAAGCTTTTTTTTTTTTTTTTGTTTTTTGTTTTTTTTAATCATCATGCGAAAACAATGCTAACCCAAACCATCCCGGGTGACTCCCCCACCCCCCGGCCGCACAGGACCTTTGCCTGTGCAAAGTGGGGGTGTTAAAATTGTTTTGACTTCCCTGGTTTACGAAAAATAGGTGTAACAAGCAGATTGTGAGGGTAGTAACTTTACAATCTGGATTTAGCTTTTAGGCACTTTACATGTGTATGTTTTCTTGGGATTGATTTATTGTAAGTAGGATGGTTTCCTAGGACAAAGTATTAACTACCTTTGGGATATAGTTTTTATAGAAAAAATTACATAAAAGAACAGAAAATAAAATAAATATTTTTGTATTGCTTCTAAAAATATTTATTATTGTATTGTTTATGGCAAAAAGTTTGTATTATGCCTAGTACCACCCTACTTGAAAAGTAATTCAAATACTTGGCAATAAAGCAATAGGGTGTATCTTATATATGATAAACATATTTATCTCTAGTCCTGTTCCTCAACACCATTGCCTGACTTGTTGAGCACATTTTTAAAAACTGGTAGTACCTATGTGTATTTGTGACATTGCTCAAATATTTTCAATTTTGGATGGAGTAATTTTTCTTCAGCATAAGGGTACCCTCGGATTGTGTAGTTCTCATTTTTCAAGCTGTACATAAATGATCTCCATAAAGCTTTTTTGAAAGGAGGCAAATGCTTTCGTCTTCAAGTGTGAGTGTTCAGAAACTGTTCATGCTCCTCATTTGTATTTCTGTGTAGATGTAAGTACTCCCCCCCCCCCCCCCCCAAAAAAAAAACTGTTGTGCAACATTAAAGGCACTGCTTGATGTGCGTGCCTCAGGCAGTCAATACACTTTATCTCGAGTACTTTTTAATTTTCATTTGGGGTTTCCCTGTTGCGAATACTCCCCTACAGCTCTGCATCACATCCACTTTAGTAAGACTCCAGCAGGTACTGCATAGGGAACATGCTGTTTCAAGGTGAGGAACATGGATATGGTGGTGTGCATAACGTCATGGCTTCTTTCTTAGACAGAGCACTTGTGATATGGAGGAAGATATACGCTGTACTAAAAAATGGCTGCAGGCAGACAGGGTATGACCGAGTGAGACATTATGGGCTGATCCCACCCTGCCACTTTGGTACTGCTGTGTATGAATAATGTATTCATCAGTATTGTCCATCTGCAAAAATAGGTACTGTGGAGCCATTGCTACAAGGTCCTGAAGAAAAGCTATCAACGAGAGTGGTTGGTTTGGGGCACCTTACATGACTTGATCACTGCCTATGTTTATCCAGGTACACATTTTTTTAATATCATGTTGCAAGCAGAATGGGTTCTGTGTTTTATTCTTTTTCTTCTGGGCTTGCACATTGCCCTCATTCAGAGCACTGTGACAAATCTAGAGGAAAGGCCATTGCCATTAAAGTTGGAACTAATTTGACAGCTACTATGACCATAGGGCTGCAGTGACACCAGTACCTGATTCTAGCTTTCGACCAGCATCTAGTTTTAGACTTGGGCAGTGTGATTGATGGGTGTGATCTGCTATTTGAGGCGTTTTCACTAGTTTCATGATACTGCTTTCCTTAAGTACCTCATGATTTACGACTTTAATTACATGGACCCTGCAAGACATTGTTACACAGAAGGCACCTTCAAGCAGCAAGATGCCCACTTCACAAGCAACTTATCTCTGACTGGCATTTTAGTGAAACTCACTTTGAAAGTGAAATGTACCTTCTGCTGTCCATGTGCATGTTTGGGTAGTGGTACACGGAGAGGGCTGACTGTGTGAAGCAAATGTTAGTCTTGTAGCACTTTCCATGGGGTTGCTGAGTAGACTCTTGTGTGGATAGCTCTTCAGAGATGGCAAAGGTCCTCACTACAGTTGTTTCATATCCCAGTGTCTCTGCCATTGGCCTGTGGCTCTGTAAGGGTGTGATGCAGTTCTTGTGATTTTAGTGAAATGTAAGTATCAGAGGAGCCCAGCACAGCCTCTTTGGTCCCTTGAAGATGTGCAAGAAATTTTATTATACATTTACATTTACTTAAGAAAAATATTCACTTCAACCACTAACATTTACGCTTTTCTGCTTACGTGCTTTAGGTGGTATTATAGATTCAGGGACAAGGTTTTTTTTTTTTTCATTTTTGTTAGTTAAAACGTACTATAGAATTATGTTACTGGAGGAGGTGCGGAGGAGCCTGAAATAGAAAGTTCATGTGCCCTGCTACTGATTCAGATGGTATTTACAAGGCCACCTCTCTTTTACTGTTAGTTGGTCTGCTACAGTGAAGTATTTCTCTCAAGAGTATATCGTTCCTCTTTAACACGATTTTTTAAGTGTGTAATGAGGAATGGCTGTGGGGCGCTCCAGGAAGCACTTCCCAGCCAGGAGGAACTTTTGATTGAAACCTTCAAGCCCAAGCTGTCTACATAGAAGAAAGGCTTGCAAGTCTGTAAAACTGTAGAGGTGTTGCCCTGTGGTTGAAAGAATTGGCCTAATTGCAATTACTAGGGCTAAATTCGTCCTGGTATGAAAGCACCGGAAAACAAAACTGAGAAAATGCGAGGACATTTGTAGCCACTTAACAATTGGTTTGTCAGTAACTCCTATGTTTCCCTCATAAAATAACTTTAAATAACATTTACATATCTGGAGAAGCTTACACGAATGGGACGGGGAACCAGAAACGAAACACACAGGTGGAGTGGAGGTGCAGGGCATAGTGAAACCGGAATCATAGTCTGTGCCGTGACCATCCCCCAAAATACTTGTACCGTATTTCTCGGAGGGTGGCAAGTTTGCAGACGTGAGCCTTCCTAGTCTGTTTAGCTGGTAGAATATGGGTGCCCTGAAAAGTCTGAGTGAGGTAAGACCATGTAGTGCTTTAGGAGTAAAGCACAGTGCATAAAGCATGATCAGGCTTGCTCGGCAGTGAGAGTACTGATTTTCTATCAGTCGGGATATGTTCATTGCATTTCGGAGGTTTGGTGGGTGGCAACATTTTGAGTGTTTCGTAAGGCCCTACTCAGTTTGGTGAATGGGTTACTCCATAACATACATGAATATATCCCGCCTGCCTTATTACACATATCATATGATAAAACACACTTGTAATAAGGTGGACATGATATTCCTCGGGTTTATAATGAATTAACCCATCTGCCAAACTCCGAATCAGGCCCTTAGCTTTCTCTAGCTTTACATGTCAGTGCACGTTAAGGAATTAACCTCTCCAGCTTTCGTGATCTCTCAGTTGGCTCATTTTCCGATAAATCTGATATGCAGCGCATTTTCTACAAAATGTAATGTTTTGGCCGTTAAAATAAAAAAAAAAGCAATAGCAGTGCGGCCAGTAGAAAGAAAAAACAAGAGTCTTCTGCATTCCTAATGTTTCGTTTTTCTTCTTTCTTAAAACAATGCTGACTGGCTTTGAGCTTTTACAGGCCGCGCGTCACAGTGCCTCTGCGCGCCGTTCTAGAGCCACAACATCCTTTTCTGGACTGCGGCTGGACTGCAGGTGCGCCGGCGCAGTGCTAAATGACTGGACCTGGAGCCGCTTGGTAGGACCGAGGCGGAGAGGCCCATGGACGGGATTCCTACAGGGGCGGGCCTGTAGCACTGATCAGGCCGGGGGCATACATGCGTACATTTTAGAGTAGGTTAGTTGTAGATTTTTTTTAAATAGTTGGGAGAATGTATTTTCCCCGCTGACATATTGAAGCAGAGGGCAAACTGCGTGAATGGGGTCGATTGGTATTTTCGGTGACAGACACTCGGCATTTCATTTTTGGATGTTTAATACCATAGTGCAAATAAAAAAAGTTTTCTAAACTCACTATTTGTTTGCACTACTTAAAGCTGCCAAAAATAAGATGTTGAAGCCTGTCACATGCTCCAGTCTCGTCCTCCAAGAATTAAGGCCAAAACGTTAACCTTTGATGTCGGAGGTCATTCTTGGAGGGGGAGATTAGAGCGTGTGTGACAGGCATCAGCATTTTATTTTTCTAATTTTTACCAAACTCCGAATCGGGTTTCTGCATGGAGGAATCGGGAGGCGTGAGGCACGCTTTGAAATCGGTAGTCTCCCCCCTCAGTCGCATAGTTGAGGGATCTGGGCAGAAAGGCCCAGGAACACGCTTTAGGGCCTCAGCACAATTCAGTCTGGGGCCCAAGTGTTGAATGGGTGACTGGAGAGTGACATGAGCAGGCTAAAGTGGCCTCTGACAGGTCTGCCACAGTGTATTAAAATGGTGAATGCACAATGTCACATATATCATGTATTGGGGGGGAAGGGAGGGAGTACTCGTAGGAGCTAATGAGACTGCATTCTGGGAAAAGGGTATTGTAGAAAGTAGACCTATCCTGGAAGGTAGAGGCGGGGGGCACCTGGAAGCAACCTGAGAAGATAGGACAGCCAGTTGATAGGGTTTAAAAGGAGCAAACGCTGGAAAGTCGAAACTGTACTGTATGAGGGAATTTTGCCCCTAGTGGTAGCAGAGAAGGGACAATTTTCCGATGAAGACTGACAGTGTTGTGAAAGAGGTATTGCAGACAGAGAGAGGTAACACCTGTAATGACAGCAGTGCACAAAGGAATGTCGCTGGCATGGAGCAACACCTTGAGAGAGCGCATCTGTGAGTGAGACCCTTCACAGGGCGGGACAGCAGTAGAAGCCAGAACAATAGCCCGAGGCACCCTATGAGAAATAACACAAGAGACAGGGTAGCTCCCTCAAGGAGGATGAAGCCTGAACAGCACCATGAACGGGGTCCCACACAGAGAGGACATCAGCACCATACGTGACTGCAGTGAACCCAGAGGACTGTCACTTGGTGGGAGCTGCACCCTGAGAGCGTGTTGCACTCAGTGAGGGGTTTCACACAGAGGAAGGACAGAAAGTGCCCTGAGGGGGAGGGAGGTGAAGACGAGAGCCCTCTGAGAGGCACCAGAGAGTGGGTAGTACCTTAGAGAAGGCAGGTGCAGAAACAGACACAACACCCTGAGAGAGGGCTCTAGCCTGAGGGGGAAAACCAGCAGTACCTGAAAGGGGCGTGAGAGGGAAAGGTCAGAGCCTGGGAGAGACCTGCAGAGTGAGTAGGCAGCAGCATCCTGAGAGAGCAGCACCAGAAGTGAGAACCATACGCAGAGCGGTATTGCTGGGAAAGGACAGCACGGAGGGAGCTGCACCCTGAGAGGGGTTTCTCAGTTAGGGGGGATTAAGCCTGTAAGACACAAACTCCACAGAAATAGAAGATAGAAAATAGCACCCATGAGGGCGCATCCCCCTGAGGAACGGTAGGACTCTGAGATGGACTTCATCAAGAATGCCCTGCATCTGACGGGCAAAGAGCAGCCCTCGGAGTGGAAACGGGAGGACAGAACACCACCGGGGGAGGGGATGGGGGGTGTTGTGGTATCGTGAGAAAGTAGCACATTCATATCGACAGAACATCTCCCTCAAATAGGACATTAGCAACCTGGGGAATAGATGGAAGTAGCTGCCAGAGATTATACATTTCCACAAGATAGAAGGCAACACCTTAAGAAACAGTTGCATCATGAAAGTGACAGGAAATCCCTTGCTGTAAACAGAGCAGTACCCCAATAATTGTAGGGGGGAGGAACACCTGGGTAGAATGGTCAACACAAGCAGAGAGAAAGAAGAAAAAACACCACACTGAGTGAATAAAGAACAGTAAACTGAGAAGCGGTGATTGCGGCACCCTTAGAGTGAGGGTAGATAGCACACTGAGAAGAGAGGAGGCAGGAATTTCACCAAAAAGTGGGGAGCAGCATACCAAGGAGAGATGCAACATATTAGCGCAAGACAGGAGCAGTCCTTTGGTGAGAAAAAGTGTGGACTGTACCCTGAGAAGAAAAATAATGAGCAGCTCCACAAAGGTAAAGGGCTGGAGGTAGCCGATGAGAAGATGTGGAACACCTTGAGTGAGGGTAGGGTAGGTGTAGCTTCAAGACAGAGAGCAGCCCCCCAAAAGAAAGATAGGGAGAACTCTGAGGAGAGTTGGGGCACCCAGAGGAAAGAAGAACTCTGAATAGACAGTGAAAAGCTCCAATACACAGTACTCACGAGTGACTCCCCTAACAACATTCTTCAATAACCTCCAGCAGAACAAACCGACTCTCCACTAGGCCAGCCATAAAATAGATTTGGTGCCTCGTTAAGGAATTAAAGCAATTGAATACATATGGAACAAGAAACTCCTGATGGCAGCCCAGACCAACCCAGTGGTCCGGAACTGAGGATAGGTAGAGGTATATTAGGGGAGGGAAGCGGAGGCAGGACTGTGTTGCTAAGACAAATGGTACCCGAGGAGCGCAGTTTGGGCTAATCTCAATGGTGAGGTAATACAAGATAAGAAGCAGTTTGTTACTGCTCTAGCAAAAAAGCATCCCTTTCTGGTTTCTGTCAGAACTATGTGATACCTCAGTTCCCATCAGCGATTGTCTAGTTTTGGGGTTCAGTTTGATTGAAACTTTGTTTTCATCTTAAAATGGCCAGTATTGTCACTTCTGTTGGTGCATAGAGCGGGCTTGTGGAAACATTTCATTACAATGCCGTCTGCCCAGGGTGGTATAGTAATAATGCCACGGAGCCTGAGGCATTGAGTCGATGATCTGGGACTAACTATCCTTATTTGTGGCGGAGTGTCATGAGTCTGAAGACATGAGGGATGGCAAGGTAGAAGAGAATGTTTCGCTCCATTTGCACCCAATGGTTTAATGTTTCAAGCTGTAAAATGGTCAAGTCAACAGTTCAGTTTTCAGGTCCAAAATACAATTTTCATTTTTTCCCAACCAAAGTTTAAAGTTACAGAAAATATTTTTCTATTTGAAAAGGCAAATAAATATCTGGGAAATTGTTTGCAACTTTTGTATCTAAAACGTTTACATTATGATGTATACATTTTATTGCACAATGGTTTGGACGGAGTATCCCACAACCCTAGCATGCCACCTTGTTCTTAAACCAGCTCACGACCTTTGCGGAACCTTTTTGCGAAAGCACATACCTCACTCATGGGCTTTTCGTAGATGTCCTCTTCCCACTGCGGTGCCTTCGCTTGAATAGCATCTCTCTGGAGGGCCTCTAGAACTTTTTTCGGGGTCACGAACCCATATTGCGCTTCCAGCAGCGCCAGGTCGATTTTTTCAGCCTTGAGCACCGATATTACCTCATCACGAGCCTGCAGAACGGCAAGATGCCCATCTCAGTGGTTTACATTCTTACTTAAGTGTTTGTGATTTTTTTTAGTACAATTTGTGGTTCACTTTGTCAAACGCATTGTTCATATGTAACATCGTTTAAGAACGATTGATGAGAAATGCAACCTTGTCAGATGAAAAACATGCTTCCATATCTATGCTATTTATTTTTAACTTTATTTCCCTGTTTCATCATTTGCACATTCCCCTTCCGTAGATCAAAAAAATCACTTTTTTGTATTAAAGGACCTGTTGCTGTTTGTGATACGTTATAGTGCGTGCACGTCGGCTGACGCAAGGGAGCCTGAAAAGGATGGGATCCTTCAGTACATGCATACCATTACCATGCACTAATGACAGCTCTTTGAAACATGATTAATAGCTCGTGTCTGAACCGGCAGAAGAACCCCATTTGTATAACACAAATGAATAACCGGCCTACGGTCTACAACATAAGAAAATAAATACCTGACCTGTAATTCTCCCTCGAGCACACTTAGAAGGAATAGCAGGTCGTCCCGAGACAGATCATCTCCTTTCTTGGAACACTTTTGCTTTTTTTCTGACTTGTGACTTCTTAATATAGTGCTGGTTTCGGCCACGTAGTCCCCCTCCTTCAGGCACCTTTTCATGGTTGCAGCCCCAGGAAAATAGGTGGATTCGTTTCAAGATTATTTGCCCTGGACTCTTCAGTTTGTGGCTCTTAGTGGATGTTTCAGGAGGTCTTGTTATGCTGCTGTTTCTTTCTCACGTTCTGGAAAAGGGTAAAAAGAACCATATTCACTTTTGTACAAATCAGTCAACAGGCAGCACTAGTTGAAAATATAAATATTTATACCGTAATAAACATATTTATAGATCGTAATCTCTCTTTGCTTTGGCAGTTTGGAGAATAAGGGATGGACTTTCCATGTTCCTTTCCATTTAGCCTTTTCCACCAAGGGCCTTATGGGTGTACCCTGGGACTCTTCTCCGAATAAGTGAGCCTACCTTACACCAGGTTTTGGTCATCTTTCCTCTAGCACTTCGGCTTTAGAAGCCTATAAAGGAAGGGTGGGGCTTGGGTTTACTAGGGGCTCATACTACTGTAGATCCAGTCCAGTCCATAGGCACTCAAGGACAGAGAACCCGTGCCAATGGAACATTTCTATTAGTGGGATGCTCTCCAGTGACCTATCATCTTTGTGTAATACTCACTCCTACCAGAGGCAGTATCTGCTACCAGTTTAGATAGGGAGTGCTATTATATATAGCAATTCAGGTTAACAAAAATACTAAAATCTGGGCAGTAGCAAGTTAGAGGTGTGATGGGAGCATGAAACTAGTAATTTTTTATATACAGCTTGACAATGGACCATTAGATCTCCGAGCAATCAGACCAGTTTATACCAAACAACATCAGTGATGCACACCTGCAGCACCTTATTCGGGGATTACACCACAAATGTCTCAATAAAGGAAAGGCTATGTTTTAACCTAACTTTATGGGTTGCAATCAAAAGCACACTGCAACCTCTAATATAGTACCGTGTGGATCTGTTCCTGTCTCTCAGCACTTTCTCTGCTATGTATGCAGATATGTTGAGTAAAATGTCAACTACACTGTGTTACGGCCAAGGGTGCATCTTGGGGTCGCAGACCACAATGGACATGGCCACATTACCCTTCTTCAGTGCTCGTATCGCACCACTTCTTCATTATGCTGTGTGTGTTCAGACTCATGGAGAGAGATTTCAAGGAAGCTAAAAAGCATCTTACTGGGATTCATCTCCAGGGCCCTGCCTTTCAGATTAGCCCCCGCCCCATTTTTCCAAATATTCCCCCTTAGCCTTGTAGTTATAGTTAGGACCATATCCGTAGGGCATGTTTTTTTTGGTTTGCTAATAACTTCAGCCCCGCTTGATGAATCTTCAAAAAACTTTACAAAACAAAATCTCACCACCTCAGATCCACCCTGGAAAGTTTCAAGGTGATCCCTCAAGTGGGGGGACTGAGATACATTTGTTGGTCCCAAAACTCATTTTCCCCATGCAGTTTCCCATAGGAAATTTTCGCACAGGTGCAGCAAAAACAGCTGAAAGGAATTATACCACATTTTGCAGAAACCTCGATTATTACCCAGAGAGCATGCACTTTGTGATTAGGTATGAATACATTCAATAGTTTTTAAGAAATTAATGTTCAGAAAGATTTCCTCAATAGAAGTATAAATATTATCCCTGATTATCTTCATAAAAGAAAGTTAAACGCTTGGCACCAGATTAATAAAGAAGACAAGTAGGCAAAACAATATGGTGGTTTCTCCAGTAGAGGTTGAAAGATTGGTTTCCATATTAGAACACGATAATATATCTAAGGACAAGGATGTTTCACACTGGAATTGGTTGTCCGATATACTTAATCATAAGCACTCTATGAAAAACATGTCTTACCAATTAATTGAACAGTGATATAAAAGCTCTTTCCCAGAATATGGCAGGCTTCTCTCCTAAACACTTTATTTTTCAAGCAGTTTAAAAGCAGACATTTTTTATATCTAGTAAACCTGGTCAACTGTAGATCTTAAACGTAATAAAAATATGTTTTTAGCTGTCCTGCCAAAATGTCCAGGAGGGGCCATGCGAGTGGGAGCATTGCAATTTTACTGAGTACTAAATATTCATGGTCTTATCATATTTTTTTTTACTCACCCTTAAAATTTAGTTCGATGTGAAAGGAGCATTGGTTTTATGTCAAAAGGTGATTCATTGCTGTTAGTGAATTTGTATATTTCCCCATGAATAATTCTCTGACTAAATCATTTCTCTCTTTAGTTTCTCAAATTATCGAATCTCAGAATTGTCAGTATGCAGTCATGTTAGGTGACGTCAATGCAAAAGCATCTAATCATGCAATACAAGTCTTTTCAGATGTAGATAGTGAGGGGGCTTTGAAGATTCCTTCCCCAATATTTCCAGGTAAAAGCAAAACTGATAAACGTGTATTAAAACTGCTTTAGTTGTTGAGGGGAAACAAGTGCCTTGTGAATGGGAGACTTGAAAATGATATTCAGGCAAATTACACCCATACATCTGTTAAGGGACCTTCACTGATACATAATCTAGTTGTGTCATAGTCTTCCTTTGGGCTGTTGACTTGAACATCATTGATAATTCCTTCAGTGATTACAAAATGTCATTTTGTATTGACGTTTTCATAAAAGGATTGAGTGATTGGAATATTAAGGGGTTGATATTAGGTATTTTAATCAGATGGATACACTGGGATACAAGTAAAACAGATAAGTTGAATGAAAGATTACAAATAGCCATCCGAGATTTGCAGACATCTGAACAAATCCTACTTGTAAAGTATGAATCCCACATGAAGTCTTTCCTGGTAAAGATTAACCTACCACAAAGGAATAGTCTAGTTAAGAAGCGCTGCCACATAGAATGTATTCATAGCATGGAGATTCATAGACTAATTAGACAGCAATTTTATTATACTCTACTATGAGAGGAAAAATAATTTTGCGTCCTAAGAATAAGACCACCAGATAGAAAATCACTCTTAAAAAGCTTCAGTCAGACTTAAACTGGGTTGATCATAAGGAGGCTGCTACTCTTTTTTTCTGTGTGTGTGTGTTGTAATTCTTTATTTAGGAATCAGAAAGACGCTACAAAGCCTTACCTTGGATTATACATTCTCAACAGCACATGAGCAAGAAAGAGTATCCCCAATATCAAACATTCTTACAAAACAAGATCATAAAGTGCTGAATAAGACCATAGTTACAATCTTGGTGGCATGTATAATGGCAAGAGCTCTTTGAATGCAGTTATTAGTAGATCCAACCACATCTCTAATGGATAATTGTAAGGAGGGTCTAGAGGAGTAGGGAGCCTATTGGTGTGACGGTATACGGACTACGTCTGCCGTGTTATCCACAGACTAGGACCTGCAGTGGTAAAGCAGGAAAGGTTGAGGAGAGGCTAGATAGAGGGCCTCATCAATGATAGGACTCCAGTCATCGAGGTATGGAGTTGGCGGGGCCTTATACAGGGTGCTGATATAGGTAGATGAACATTGTGAATATGGGAGTAGGCCGGGAGATAAATAAGAATGGATGAGGTGCAATAGAGTAGGCTAAAAGGATTTGGAGACCTTGATAGGAAGCAAGGGAAGGCACCATGTGAGAGAAGAATGGAGGAGAGACAGAAGAAAAGAGTGAGAGGAGGGAAAAGAAAGAGGATATCTAAGAAGGATAGAAAAAGAATGGAAAGGGGGAGTGAGTGTACAGTCCGACGATGATTGAAGCAGACTGTGGTATTGAGGTTAACAATAGCACTGACAACTAGAAAAAGATCAAGAGATGGGTCCGTAAGAGTGGGAAAGAGGATGATGAATACTGGAATATCCAGATCAACCATAACAATAATACGAACATCACAATGAACGAACGGACATCACAAATAACATCAACACCAGCACGGGAGGAAGGAGGAGGGGGTTGTAATGGCTGTGGGGGAGGGGAGTGAACTGCATGATCTGGATGGAAGGACGTTGTGAAGGCAGGAGGGGGGGAGTGGGGAGTGTTTTGACGGTTAGAGGAAAGGGAGGGAGGCGGGGGGAGGAACCAAATGTTACCCAAGTTGTAGATTGGGGCCATACCCCTAACTGGGGTATGACACAGGCAGCCTGTCCAGGGCGTTCAAAAAGGGGGCCCAGGTTAGAAGAAATACCACTGCCTTATCTTGTAGGTTGTAAATAAGGCGCTCTTGGGAGGCGGCTTGGTACATGGCTGATAGCCATTCCTCATGGGAGGGGGGTGTTGTAGCACACCAGTGTCCAAGGATACAGAGTTTGGCTGTTGCAAGCGCAGTGTGCAGAAGTCGCGATTGCGGGCGGGAAAGACCTTGGAGCTCAACCATGTCATGTAAAAGGAGGAGAGGGCGGGGAAGGGAGGGTGGCAATGGCAGAACTACCCTTAATGTGATCCTCACTGCCTTCCTGTAAGGTTGGATAATTGGGCAATCAGTGAGTATATGCATCAGTTCGCGTCTGGAGTGGGGGCAACACCAGCAGGTCACTTGGGGTAGGAGACCTGCGGTTCTGAGTTTCTGGGTTGTTCAGTACTAATCACGCAACGTTTTGAAGAGACAGAACTTCAGGCGAGCCTAGCGGACACCTCTCTCTCTTGCCTCCAATAGGTCAGGCCATTCCTCTAGCTCATAATCCTGTTGTAGATATGTCTGCGACTTGGTTTTGAGCGTTTCTAGTAGAGGCAAGGAGAATAGATGACGGTTTATCATGTTATGTATGCCCGATTCTGCTCCCCGAAAAGAGCCGCAGGTTTCAAGGTAGTGAAGTACTGGAGAACGGTGAAGCACCCACGGGCGGGCTCCCATGCGGCGGCGGAGACAGTGTTGGAGCCTAAGGAATCGCCACAAGTGATGGTCGTGTAGTGCAAATTCTTCCCGGAGGGTTGTAAGGGGCTTCAGATTCCCGTTGGTCATAAGTTGATCAATATGTAAGAGTTCTTTGCTTCGCTAAGCCTCCTAGTTGATTGTTCCCCCCTCCCCCTTTAGCAGGTCCACATATCCCATATGGGGGCCCGATCATGGATCCTCGGATCCACTCCTAACAATCGGTGTGCTCTCCTCCAGGAATTTAGCATGGCTTGAAGAATGAGGTTAATGGATCTGGGTAGGGTAGCACCAGTGCTGTAGAGCAGATGGAGGCCAGGTAGGGAGCGTGAAATCATACATTGTGCTGTGACCCACAACGGTGGGTTGGGAACCTCCGGGAGCAGGAAGACAAGCTGTGATGCCTGTAACGCTAGGGTGTAATGTTCTATCCAGGGTAAGCCCATCCCTCCACACTCACAATGCGCTAAGAGAGTAGCCTTGGATAACCTGGGATGCATTGACCCCCACACAAAGGTATGTATTTTCCTATCCACCTCTCGAAGTAGAGGCAGAGGAATGTGTAAAGGTAGCATTCCAAGAGCATAGAGAAACCATGGCAGGGTCACGATGCGGACGGCCTGCACTCTTCCCCCATAGAGAGAAGCCTAGGTGGGACCATTTGTCAAAATCCCTCTTCATGTTGGCAAGGAGTGGGTCTAGGTTGTCCGCGACCATGTGTTCCAGCCCTGGTTGATGAATATACCGAGGTATTTAAGACAGGACTGTTTCCACTGAACGGGGAAGTCCTGTACTGCCGAGCAGAATGTCACGTGAGACATAGGGAGCGCTTTGCTTTTGTCCCAATTTATTTTGTACCCTGAGAGCGCTTCAAATTGGACTAGGATCGACCGAAGTGCTGGAAGTGATCGAGTGAGGTCCGTGAGTGTTAACAATATATCATCGGCATATATGTAAATGGTGGAGCAACCGCCAGGGATGGGTACGCCAGAGATGAGGTTGGATCTAAAGATGAGAGCGGCTAGTGGTTCCACAGCTAGTAGAAAAAGCAATCTGACAGTGAGCAACCCTGCTGAGTTCCTCTCCTAGCTGGGAAAGCATCAGAAAGGAATCCCCCACAACTTTCATGTGCCTTCGGTGTTTCATATAACAAGCGTACCTTGTTGATTAATCCAGTCTCTAACCCGAACCGCTCCAAGGTTTCAAAAATATACCACCATTCTATCCTATTGAATGCTTTTTCAGCGTCAAGGGACGGGGCGAGGGCCTCCTCTCGGGAATCGCGGGTGGCCCACAGAGCATGCGAAAGAGTGCGAAGGTGGTTCCTGGAGGAGCGGCTGGGTACAAACCCCACTTGTGTATGGTGAATAAGGGACGGTAGCACTTTCTACAGGCGGGTCACAAAGACACCTGCCAGTATCTTTATAACCCCATTAAGGAGGGGGTGGTAGCTGCCACATAAAAGAGGGTCTTTCCCAGGTTTGGGTAAGACTGCTACAGATGCCCTATTGGAAATGGGGTTCAGCAAACCTGTGTGCTCTGTGCTGCGAGAGGCATCGTACAGGGAGTCCACTGTCTCCACTCCGGTCCAATTGTAGAATTCTGCAGGGAATCTGTCATCGCCTGGGGCCTTATGTTAGGTGAGTTTAGCTATGGCCTGCTCAATCTCAGTCTTGCTTATTTCTCCCTGTAGGAGTGCCCTGCCACCCCTGTAAGGCTAGGAACCTGTGCCTTATCAAAGAACGCGGACAATTTCTCGTGATCCTCTACCGCTTCAGGAGTATATAAGGTCTGATAAAATCTACTGAACGCATTAGCGATGTCCTCTGGGTGAGTAAGGATCGTATCCTCAGGATCCCAGATATCTGGTATAGCCAGCGCTGCATACCGTTGGTGAAGTTGGGTAGCTAGTAACCGTCCTGCCTTCTCCCCGTGCTCATAGTGGCACCCTTTCAACCACTGCAGTGCGTATTCCGCCTGGGAGGTATATAGAGCATTCAGTTACGTTTTGGCCTGTTCGAGACTACGATGGGTGGAGGAGGGAGTCGTGGTGTATTCTCAGGTACACAACGGTCTTCCAAGGCTCGTTGACGGGGACGTCTCTGAGCGTTGGCAATGGCAGCGTCTCTCATGAGCTGTCCCCTTATCGTTGCTTATGCCGCTGCCCATAAGGTCTGGGAGGAGGAGACTAAACCTTTATTGTTGACTAGATAATCAGCAACATGAGAGCTGAGGTTTTCTTTTTTCCTTTGTGGTGTACGATATCGGCAGGTGTTTAGACGTCATGGTTTGTGTCCAGGGGTGATTAAGCCCAGGTCCAGTGCCAGTAGCACCGGGGAGTGGTCCGATATTGCTTCCGCCAAGATCTGGAAGCCCTTGATCCATGGGACCAGGTTAATGAGTGGTAAGGAAGTAGTCCAGCCTAGATTGTGTACGATGGATCGGTGAGACATAGGTGTATTCACGATCAAGCGGGTGGAATAGACGCCAGTGATCCACCAAACCCTGGTCCGCGCGTATTTCCCTTAAGAGGACTCTGTCCGCATTGTTACCCATGTCCAGATTACCCGTACAATCGAGCACTGCATCGCATGCCAGGTTCCAGTCGCCACCCAGAAGATATTGTGAGGTCCAAATCTTTGTTAAGAGGCGATTGAGAGAGAGGCAGAAGAGACGTTTGTTGCCCATAGGAGCATATATAGATCCTACAAAGATCGTATGTGTACCTGATCTAAGATTGTTAAGGCTAAATCGGCCTCCCTGGTTGGTCCATGTCTTGAGTACCTTGAATTGCAAGGACCTACGGATAAGGATCGCCACTCCGCATTTTCTCCCGGTGCCGGGTTCACCGGTCCGAGCAGATGTGATCCCTCTGTAGAGTACTCACCCTACCCAGTCCCTGCAGAGTTTCTCCGATTCCTGTTGGGAAAGATGTGTTTCTTGCAATAGGGCAATGTCTGCATGTTTTGGATTGCAGATATGACAGAACCTTCTTTCGCTTGTGGAAGTGAGTGAGACCACGGACGTTCCTGGAGAGAACTGTCAGTGGAAGGGCAGAACCCATGCTAGCGTCAGACGAGGTATATCGCTATATGCAGTGGTCCCTTGCTATGCCGATGCGGCTTGGGGCGACGTGTGTCTTAGGGGAAGGTAGGTGGTAGGTCAAAATATAGGGGAGCACTGGTGGGAGGTGCAGAAACCCCTGGTCGGTATAAAGGAGAGAGCGGACCCAATCAAGGGCAGAAAGAGAGGGGGAAAGAAATGAGAAGAATAAAAATAAATAGGGTAGAGAGGGAAAAGGAAAGTCGCTGGAGATAGATAGAATAATAACAAAGGAGTAGAGAAGGAATACTACTATTGTACAAGGGAGTGGACCTGGGATATTTTGAGAACCGAGGTAAACACCTCGTAGAATATAAGTGCTGTAGAACTGCGGGCCAAAACCTGCGTGGTCCGCAAGCCGGGCTCACGCCCGTGGGGAGGGGGTGGAACCGCGAACGTAGAAAGGATGTAGCAGTGGAGGCCTCCATAGCTGGAGTGGGGCGGAGTGTGCACAGATGTGGGGGAAAGGGGGAGGTGGTGGGGGGGCAAACGTTGTGGAGAACAAAAAGAAGAAAGAATGGGGAGTGTGTCCTTGTGGAGCTCCACGCCTCTGGCCTAACATGGGAGTACGGGGGTTGTCCAGGGAGATAGCTCTGCGTACAAAGGCATTTTTAGAATGGAGGGATGCTCCGGACGTCAGCATTCCCCTGTCGTGGACTAGGAGAGCCAGTATTGTCAAACATGCCCCCACAGCATTGACATGGAGTGCAATCTCTCAACATCGTCAGCTATAGCAATGGCCATTCCCTCTACACCCCTGCCTGGTCCTTCGTTGAAGGAGGGTGCTTGCCATCAGGAGCAACACTCGGAAGATTTATAGTAGTACTGACTGAGGAGAGGGCCGAGAGAGGCCAAGTGTGTGGTAACAGATATGTTTACCTGAAGCAGTAGAACGACTTGTAGACCTGGGAGAGTTGTGGGGGTGGGAAAGGGAATCTGTAGTCCGAGAATGCGTATCTATATAGGAAAATTACTCTCTGTGCCTTCAGATCATGCTGAACCCAAGGAAGGCGAGGCAGCATAGCCACGGTTGGAGAGACCCTAATCGGCTGTAGTGGTGAAACCTTAAGGGACCCACCCCCCAACCAACAATGCAGGAACTCCACTAGCATTATATATCTTATGAAAAACATGAGCTGTGTACATATAACACTGAGAACAGGTACAAACAGTAATACTGTAATACAATACGAACAGATTAGCAGCCAAATAGGCTGTGAAAGTCTTGCTTTGTGTCTACCATAGAAACAAGAATAAGAACAAGAACAGCAACAAAATCTATGTCATTAGCAAAAGTGACAGTAGCCGATAAAGAGGTGTAGGGTAGGGTCCAACGAGTGCACATTCTCAGCATCCGTACAGGGAAACCTCTGCTATTACTATTATCTCCCAGCGTACATGTCAGTCAAATAGCAGGAGGTGGCGGTTTCAAGGGAGATCGGGATTTGTCTCTATTAAGGTCTTGAGTAATAGCGATCACGACCTGAAGGGCATGTTCTCTGCCTTCCTGGGATCTCTGTGGTCAGTCATAAGTTCTACCCCTTTTATGCTTCGCCAAATTGGCATAATGCCTGTTGTGGTCCGAGTATGTGGGAGGTCCTTCCGGAGAGGGAGAGTTTGACTGCTTACATGTGGAGGTATGGTCCATGGGTTGCGTGGTAAGGGTAGCCAAAAGGAACTGAGGTCTGCTGGTTAGAAGAAGTCTCTAGATCTGCCATCCTGCGTGATCCACATGCGGCCGTTTCGAAGAGGCCAAATGTGATATTCATGTCTCTTAGCTGGGGGCGAAGGGCCAGGAACGGTCTCCTCTTCTCATCGATTTCACGGGAAAAGTCTGCGTTCATTCAGATATCAGACACCTCCATCCTATAAGGGCCATGTGCCCTCGCCGCCATGATAACCTGACGTGCCTGCTCATGATGGAGGAAACAAGCGATGATGGGGTGAGGCTTTCCTGAGTCTGCTTTATGGGTGGGGCCAATTCTGTGGGGCCGTTGGAACTCCAGCGCTGGGGAGAAGGTAAGGCCTGTGAGCTCCGGTAGGAATTCCTAGAGAAATGCTCTTACGTCAGTGCCCTCCTTGCGCCCCAGTCTGCCGAAAAAACAAACATTGTCTCTTCGGCTCCTGTCCTTCATGTCCGTAAGTTTAGCATGGAGGCGTTGCAACTCTGAATCATGCTCTGGTAACTCTGCTAGCTGGCCTTCAACTTCTGTAAGACTATGGTGGAGGTTCGTTACCTTAATGTGGAATCTGGCAATGTCCGACCGAATAGAGTGAGAAGCCGTGGAGAGGTCCGTGATCTTTAAGTCCATGGCTTCCAGGTGACGGCTCACTGCTGCAATTTCCTGGAGAATGCGTTCCGTGGTAGAGTCCAAATGTGCTTCATTCGCAGAGGCCTCAGTACCGGGGGCCGCAGTAGCTGCAGGTGAGGGCATGGGGCGAGGTTGGGAGATAGCTTCCGAGAACAGTAGTTGGTGAGTGTGTTTCCTCACTGTTTTGCCATTGGGCATCGCCAAGCGGGGGAGGCTCAGACTGCCTCCGGGGCCCTTCCTCGATAACAGGCAGTGGAACGGCAAGCTGACATGTCCCTTTGCAGCACCAAGTAGAGGTTCGAGTCCTGAGGTTCATCCCTGCACTCTATGGCATGAGTCGGTTCTACTGGAGGGATGGTCCCCCTTATATAGCAGACCACTCACATTCCCCTAGGAAGATTCCGTCACTGCTCCGTGAGCTGTGGTCTTCTCGCAGTGATGAGTAACCGTCTCGTGGCACGGTATGGGTTGAGGAGTAGGGTGTTGGCGTGGGTTGACCAGAATCCTATGCCCCCTCAAACATCCCCCGGCATGGCCCACCTCACGAGCCCCCCCCCCTCCCCCTTCTTCCCCCACCCCAGAGGCTGCTATTCTTAAAGATCCTTAGAGGTTTTGAAAGATCATTGCAGACTGCTAGGGCAACAGGGTGGAATGAATGCCAAACCTAAACAGTGATGTGAATAGGCTAAATATCTCTCTGAAACATACACTCCTAACCTTGTAGAATTTGCTTGTTTGGTATTATCTGAATACCATTTATCAAACACTGACAGTGCATAAAGACCCCCAACGGAACAGATTTTATTCTTGGAGCTAGATCTTCGGGAGCAATGGGGGCCCTACAAAATCCCAATCTCTGCAATAAGAAAGGACTCGTCGCTTTGGTCAATTTTTTGTTTCCCTTGTTCCAACATTCTATCTAAACGGAGTCATTCCAAAATCTTGGACAGGAGCATAATTGTTCCACTACATAAAAAAGGCCATTGAAGCCTTCCGAAAAAGTTTAGATACATAGCCTTATTGGATTCAATTGGGAATGTGATTGCTAAAAGTATGCTGCAGCATCTGCAAAGCTGGGTGTTTGAGAAACAGCTGATTCCCACTGAACTAACAAGCTTGAAAAAAAAAAAGTATATCTCCTTTAGATAACATTGCCATGCTTCAACTGACATTACAAAAATATGTAGCAATTAGTCTATGCAAATTTCATAGATTTCCTTACCGCATCTGACTGCGTGAATAGCCTGTGTTTTTCAAAACCTGCATAGCCTAGGCATGCCTTATACCTTACTCCAGTTAACTATGTCCTTACAGACCTCAGCTTGGTGTCATGTCCTAGTAGGCAGAGACCAAGGTCTTTCATCCAGAAGTCCTACTAAGCACGGACTAAAGTAGGACTGCTAGCTTGCTCCCCTATTTTTCTCATTATATAACTATAATTTGCCCTTAGTTATATCTGGTTGTGAAGGTGATGCTCCGAGAGTTGGGGATCGAAATATCCCTGTCTGTTACATGCAGACGATGTTGTATTTTTAGATCTCACACCTAAGGCCTACAAACAAGTCAGAATTGTCTTCAACAATATGCAGAAGGTGATTTTTTTAACGAATATGGTAAAAAGTAAAGTTTGATTTTTAAGGGCAAATAATTGTGAAAGGAAATACATTATACATGCTACTTAGGTAAATAAAAGTTGGATGTTGTTAAAAACATATCCCTATTAAGGGAAAATATTCTCAATTAATTTTAATGAGAAAGAACCTATACGACATGTATCTTGTAAAGTCATGTTCCATGCTAATGAATGTTTTACAATCCTCTAGGACGCAGACATTTTGTTCACCTATTGCTGGTAAGTCCCCACAAGACTCATGTATCCCATAGAGACCATAGATGTGTTAAAATGGTGATTTATGGACATTTTTGTGCAACAAATATTGCTCAAACTGTAACCTGTACACACTTGCTGCTATTCAGGCTATCAGGTTGGAGCTTGGACTGAAAAGCACTTTTGCGATTAGTTTAGCTGGCTGTATCTGGTATTTCATAGCGAAGAGACCTCTCTGCGGAAACGTATGTATTTGGAACTATTTTAAAAAAAAGAGAAAACTGCCTTTTTTACAGTAATTTCATTTATGCTCTGAATTTCTTTAACATCCAGCTATATGATTGTGTAGTTATTTCAATGCAGCAGGTTAAATGTCTGTTAGGAACAGTGCTTGTGTTACGGTATTATTTGTTGGATAGTGATCTTTGTTCCAAAAAGGTCAAATAAAAGTCGGTTATCACATCTTGTATCATGAAAAAAACACAACCGTATGAGGAATCTAGATCATGGAATTTATTGTCTGATTCTTTTATTAAGAATGAATATTTTACCTTTGAAGAATGAAACAGGTGTTAGCCAAGATTTGCCAGGTAACAACCAAATTAATATATGAACTGTATAACAAACGTATACAAGATTGTGACCACATAATGTTCAGATGTAATGCATTGCACATCAATAATTGCCAATTCTTGAAGCCCCATTTTATGATAAAAAGATAGTCAACTTTCATTATTTCCAGAAAATGAAAGCACATTTTGTAAAATTTTGTGAAGCGTTTTAAATTTGTATAAACATGCTGTCATTGTTTTCTCTGTTTGTTGACCTCCTTGGAGATCCAAATCATAATAACAAAAAATCTGAGCCAGGCTACACCTGAACAATATTTGTTGGCTCCATTACAGGACTCAGGGACATAATTCCTGGGTGCTAAAAATACATTTTTTTTTTTTTTTTATGTAGCAGGGTGAACACAAGGGGCATGTGGTAGACCCCCCTTGAATGGCTGGTCAGCATATGGTCAACTTGTTGTGGCAGCCTTTGCATGACTTAGGGGGGCATGATCCCTATTGAATGCATATAGTGAAAGCCTTTTGTGAAGGTCACAAAAAGAAGCACATATAAAGGGTGACAACAGATTTTAGTCACAATATGAACCATTTGTTGGTAATACCATATTAAGTTTAGGGATTGTGGTGTGTTCTAAGGTGATTTTACCCTCTGAAAAATGTTGATTCTCTGCAGGGATGTGACTAATCCCGTTTGAGAGGAAACTGTTTCCTCTCATAATTTTTTCATAGATGTTGTTGAAGGCACCCCAGAAGCTAAAATAAGGGCACATTTCTATGCGTTCACACTAACTTCCCCAACTACATGAGGATAAATTCTGATATTTTCAGTAAACATGTGCTTCCAACAGCAGCAGCAGGCTGTTAGTTGATTTCCAAGATATCCAAGTGTTCTACTATGGTTTTCCACAGTGTTCCATGAACAACTAAAGTGCTAGCACTCCGTATTTATGCCAAAACTGTGGCACCCCTTAAGTCATCTTGAAGGAATCAAAGCTGTAAAACCTAAAACATTTCCTTTAGAAATTAACACAATGAGGGGGTTGGTTTAGTGACATGAGAGCACATGTTCTACAAGTTTCTCAGACATATTTAGCATCCATGTCAGGAAAACATTCTGCCATGCAGAGCGATGTACTTTTAATACCAGCACAGTATGTCAGTTCCCTAGTAAACCACTGCAGTGTCCCACAGTGTTCCAATGAACGATTCGAGCACTAACATTCTGTGTTTATGGCAAAGGCGTGGCACACCTGAAGCCATCCTGACGTAATCAAAGCTGTAAAACCTAAAGCATTGCCTTTAGAAGTAAAAAAGTGTTGACTGCCTCTCAAAGAGATATGACACAACCCATTTTCCTTCAAATCCACTGGCCTTGAAAAGCACACAAGTTACCAATTTTAAAAGCTCATAAAATACTGTTTTTGAAAGTCACTTTTCAGATGTGGGCTTTTAATAGTGTCACTGTTTAAGTGATGTAAATTTCAGTAGAAACATTCATTTTAAAGTTGTATAGTAATGGTTAGTGAAAGTTTCCTATTTGTGATTACTTTCGTAAGTTCTAAAAAACCTCAGTCACTGGGTGCCACCATCCTCTCACAATCAAAAGGGGATCTAAAATAAGTCTCTGGCCAATTTATAAAAACATTCTTGAGGTATAATTATCCATCGATAATGCCTGTAGTTCTTTCATTAGTACTTGTTGAGCATTCTGTACAGCAGTGGTTTAAGACAACTTATAAAGCTTTATTTTAAAAAAGTGAACAAACTATACTCTGTTGCCTAATGTGCTTAATAATCAGTGTCATTTGGTAAACAGTGTGTTTATAATCAACAATATAAAATGTGAAAATCCCATTCTAATATGCTGGTAGGTCATTATTGCGTGATGTGACCCAAAATGCAGTCTTTACTGGCAGTGTTTATTTTGTTGTAATTCAGGCACAACCCTGGCCCTGAGTGACAAGAAGCACTTTAGGTCGGATTATAGTAAGAGCCTTGGGATTGGTGACAGAGTGCTCACAAGACCTTTTACACAACATTTGGGATAAGGATACAAACCCAGTTAGTGTGCTTACTTGGTTTGTATCCTTGGCTTTGGTGAGTGGGTTCCAATTGTTAGTTTGGTCAGTACTCAGTTAGACAGGATGAAGACCAGATGAACATGATAATGCAACATCACACATAGAGCATAGGGTAACATAATGGAGAGGCAGAGAGCGACTGTGTTAAGAGTACTTACCTAAAGAGTTTTGTGTGAAGGAATGGGGCCTAGGGGAGAATATACTTCTGTTGGGGAAGGACATGAAATAGAAGGTGGATCAGGGTATTTGATTGGACTGGTGAGGGGGTTGGGAGTGTTGTGATGAGGTGGGTGAAATGAATAGAACAAGTAAATGTTCTGTACTTTCCTGAATTATTTCAGTTAAGGGGAGAGATGCATGTCCAGGATAGTTTGTTCCAGAATGTGGTGGCATAGTTGCAGAAAGCTATTCGGTGCATGTTCAATGTATTTCTCTTCTTCAGCTCCTATCTTGTAATGAAGAAGCTGTGGGTGCAACAAAGTCCATCTAAGATGTGTATTTTTTATTCAGTCTGTTCTGTCGGTGTGGCTATCTTTCTAAATTACCAAATGTTTCCAAAATTATATGCAGATTAGGAATGGCAGCCAGTATAGTTGTTTTATGGTGCAGATAATGTGGTAACATTTTATGTGGTTGGTGAAGTGGTTGTCGGGAAGTAATGTGAATACGTACTTTTAATGGTGCCAGACTGGATTCTGTGAGGCCAGTGAGCAAGGTGCATTGCTCATGTCGATGTAAGGGAGGGCAAGAGAATGGACTTTCTGTCTTTGTTGAAAGGTAGAAAGGACCAGATTTTTATAAAGTAGGGCGATTTGGGTTGAAAACTAGATTTTGTTTTCATGTATTCATGTTATTTCAATGTGAGGCTGGAATTTGAGGAAGCCCAGGGATTTGGTGTTGGGTGTGATGCAAAGAAAGAAGTCTTAAAGGCTCCCATGTGCCAAACCGAAGCCTTGACTTAGATCTTGGTGGAGGGGAATAATTTGTTACAAGCGTGAAGGATATCCCGTCCACTGTATTACGATACCATTATAATCTATGGAGATCATAATAGTGCGGGCGGGATATCGGTCACGTCTGTGACAGAGTATTCCATCTGCCAAGATCTAAATCAGGCCCCAGGTCTTGATGGTGCTGCAGGATGCCACTATTTAACAGGATGGATTCCGTCTTAATTGCTTTCCTTTGAGGTAAATGAACCCTGGGGGACACCAAAGGTAAGTTGAATGGAGGGGATGTGAAGCAGACCATCTAAACATACAGAGAAGGAGGTAAATTTAGACAGGGCAATGTCTGATATGCAAATCCAAAAGCAATGTTGGAATCTAAGGTGGTCATTCCGAGTCTGGTGGTCTTGAGACTTGCCAGACTCAGGGTGGCGGTCGGACTGCTGCGGTAGTGGTGGTCCGATCCGCCCCATTCTGACTGTAGCAGAGCTGCCACGGTCCAGCCGCCGACACTACCAGACTGCAGCGGTTTTAATCCGCAAGGGCAGCGCTGCCCTCCGGATTGCGAGTCCCCATTCACCAGCCTTTCCGTGGGATGGAAAAGCTGGGGGAATGGGGGTGCCTGGGGCCCCAACACTGCCCATGCACTTAGCATGGACAGTGCAGGGGCCCACATGCACTGCCCCATCGCGCATTTCACTGCCCGAACTATGGGCAGTGAAATGCTCGATGGGTGCTGCTGCACCCGCTACACTGCCACATTGGCACCGGCTTGATGCCAAGGCGGCGTCAGTGTTAAGGCCCTCTTCACCGCAGGGCCAGCGGGCGGAAGCACTGTTTCCGCCCACCGGCCCTTCGGTGAACTTGAAATAGGGCCGGCGGTGTCCTGGCGGCACTAACGGTCAGGTGGCGGCATGAGTTTGGCGGGCAGCGAATGACCACCTAAATGTTGTCAAGTGCAGCTTTTAGGTTGAGCAAGACTGCCTTCTTGTTGAGTGAAGTGGTTGGCCAACACAGGCGGGAGCATTCCTTTGCATGTTCTATCAGACCGTACATTCCTGTTTTCAAACAAGTGACTCTGACCTGAATTTTTTGAGACATTGTGGGAGATGCCTTCACCAACTGAGTTAGCTCAGTGAATAATGGCCAGTCACTTGGGTCATCGCTGACTCATCTTGATGGTTGCATTCCATACCAGTGTCTATAACACTACGCATTATAATCTTTCGTCTGCATGTTTGTCTTGTGTCAATTCCATATGATTCTTTATGCGAAGATGCTTATGTTTGGTAATCTCACCCTTCAGCTGTCTGGTTACAATGAAGGAACCCAATGAATCAGGCTGCCAAAAATGTTAGGTTATTACAGCAGCCACTATGACTGCCTCCACGAAGCAAAGTTGTAAGCAGTCAGGAGACATGACTCAACCTGCAAGCATGATAAGCAATCAGCTGCCCTAAAACTAAAGATGGGTATGTCCAGAGTGTTTTTTAACATACTAAAGCTTCATCTTTCTTGGTAGTTGCAACCAGTTTTTTAATGCTGACCTGCAGGTTATTACGCTTTTTTTTTCTTTGCAAGCTCGAATGTGGTTTTGCAGTCCACGCTGTTGTGTGAGTCTTGCATAAGCTTACTGAAAGTGACATCCTAATACTGGTCCAACAGCAGGAATTTGTGCCCCTTTACTCAGTGCTAAGTATTTCACCATGTGGAATCCATTACTAGGTCGACTGCGCAAGCACTCTGACGTGTTGTAATCTATCTGTGAACTTTTAACCATGCCCATCACTATCACTTGTTCATGGGCTGGCCTTCCAAAAATCCTTTATCATCATTGGTAAGTGCTTTACGCTTGTCCCTCCTTGGTGGAGTTTTGTTACCGTTTTGGCCATGGACCATGTTACAAGGATAATTGCACCTTTGCCGATTCGCTTGACTACAAGCAAACTTTTTTTCCCTTTTGTGTCTCTCTTTCGCGCTCACAGCGGCCATGGCGCTTTGTATTTTTTGTTTGTTTTGTATCTGCCCATGCCCTTAGATCAGGCGAGTTCGATGGGTCAGCACAAGAAAAATGATATAGAAAGAACAGCTGTCCGGTGTGAGCTGCTAATCGGTGCCTGTTTTTATTTTTTGCATCCTGATACTTGCAGCGTTGCCAGTCCAAAGATAAATACATACCTTTCAATTCCCGACGTGACCCAACGTGTGATCCCTTAAAAAGGTGTCATTACTTTGTGTGTTGCTTGTGGGCTACATTTGATGCGGTTTTGAGAGTCTCTTTAAAGGTCCATTTCTAAACTGTGCTACCCAAAACTGCACTGACAAGGTGAGCCTCTTTTCTGAACAATCATTGGCAAAGTCATTAGGTCTGGGTCTAATGTGCTAACTCATACAGTGTTAGCAATTCAGATCTGTACATGAGAGGCGAAAGCAGGAGCGGATAGAAGAGGGCTAAAGGTGTAAAGTAGTGCCCCATGGATTTCAATGCAAGCTGTCTAGTAAAGGCGGAACATTACACCGAAAGACCCATTAGCGTTCAGTGAGAGATGAGTGCTCCACTTGGCTGGGCCAAGATGTGATTGGTAAAGTACTGAGCCAATGACTGAAAGAGGCTGATGGATGAAAGCTGATGGTTTATAGGGGCAGACCGAAAACGCACTCTGGATATATTATTGGCAGTAGGTCAGTGTGACAGTGCTTTTAAAATCCAGACCTAAACATTTTGTAACTTGGAGCTTAGTCTCCATCCTTCATCACATCTGCACCCTCAAAATAAACCTTTGTCTTCCTTCATTTCTTGTGCAATATCATGCCATTATGTCCATATTTAAATTTTATTTGCGTATTTGTACTGTGGTTGTTGCCGCACAGGATGCTAAGGTAAATATGGAGATCAACTGGTATACGACGCTAGTGTGACAGACTCATTGTGCGTCATTCATATGGCAATAAAATAATGTATTTGGTACGGATAGAATAATTTGTAGGATTGTCTATACAAATATTAATATTTGAAAGGAATATGGGTACTTTACGCAGATCCAATGTTAACCCTTGTCCAGGTAGCCATTTTGTGTCAAATTAAAACATGTTTGTGTTGTAGACTTCACCTATTTTACTTCGCCCCTCTCTGCACCTCTTTGAACTTACCCCTTCTCTATCTCCACTCGCTCTAACCACATATACAGGGAGTGCAGAATTATTAGGCAAATGAGTATTTTGACCACATCATCCTCTTTATGCATGTTGTCTTACTCCAAGCTGTATATGCTCGAAAGCCTACTACCAATTAAGCATATTAGGTGAAGTGCATCTCTGTAATGAGAAGGGGTGTGGTCTAATGACATCAACACCCTATATCAGGTGTGCATAATTATTAGGCAACTTCCTTTCCTTTGGCAAAATCGGTCAAAAGAAGGACTTGACAGTCTCAGAAAAGTCAAAAATAGTGAGATATCTTGCAGAGGGATGCAGCACTCTTAAAATTGCAAAGCTTCTGAAGCGTGATCATCGAACAATCAAGCGTTTCATTCAAAATAGTCAACAGGGTCGCAAGAAGCGTGTGGAAAAACCAAGGCGCAAAATAACTGCCCATGAACTGAGAAAAGTCAAGCGTGCAGCTGCCACGATGCCACTTGCCACCAGTTTGGCCATATTTCAGAGCTGCAACATCACTGGAGTGCCCAAAAGCACAAGGTGTGCAATACTCAGAGACATGGCCAAGGTAAGAAAGGCTGAAAGACGACCACCACTGAACAAGACACACAAGCTGAAACGTCAAGACTGGGCCAAGAAATATCTCAAGACTGATTTTTCTAAGGTTTTATGGACTGATGAAATGAGAGTGAGTCTTGATGGGCCAGATGGATGGGACCGTGGCTGGATTGGTAAAGGGCAGAGAGCTCCAGTCCGACTCAGACGCTAGCAAGGTGGAGGTGGAGTACTGGTTTGGGCTGGTATCATCAAAGATGAGCTTGTGGGGCCTTTTCGGGTTGAGGATGGAGTCAAGCTCAACTCCCAGTCCTACTGCCAGTTCCTGGAAGACACCTTCTTCAAGCAGTGGTACAGGAAGAAGTCTGCATCCTTCAAGAAAAACATGATTCTCATGCAGGACAATGCTCCATCACACGCGTCCAAGTACTCCACAGCATGGCTGGCAAGAAAGGGTATAAAAGAAGGAAATCTAATGACATGGCCTCCTTGTTCACCTGATCTGAACCCCATTGAGAACCTGTGGTCCATCATCAAATGTGAGATTTACAAGGAGGGAAAACAGTACACCTCTCTGAACAGTGTCTGGGAGGCTGTGGTTGCTGCTGCACGCAATGTTGATGGTGAACAGATCAAAACACTGACAGAATCCATGGATGGCAGGCTTTTGAGTGTCCTTGCAAAGAAAGGTGGCTATATTGGTCACTGATTTGTTTTTGTTTTGTTTTTGAATGTCAGAAATGTATATTTGTGAATGTTGAGATGTTATATTGGTTTCACTGGTAATAATAAATAATTGAAATGGGTATATATTTTTTTTTGTTAAGTTGCCTAATAATTATGCACAGTAATAGTCACCTGCACACACAGATATCCTCCTAGCATAGCTAAAACTAAAAACAAACTAAAAACCACTTCCAAAAATATTCAGCTTTGATATTAATGAGTTTTTTGGGTTCATTGAGAACATGGTTGTTGTTCAATAATAAAATTAATCCTCAAAAATACAACTTGCCTAATAATTCTGCACTCCCTGTAGAGCATGTCTCACTTCTCTCCCCTAACTCGCTATCACTCTGATACTCTCAGCCCTCTACCACTTTGTGACTACCTCTAGCTCTCTATTGCCTCTTTTAATTCTCTCTCTGCACTTCCTTCTCTGCTTCAACTCACCCACTTCAACACTTCTCTTTAGACTTCTACCTTCTCTCTCTGTCACTACCATCCTCTCTACCTCACGACTATATGTAACCCTTTCTTTCTCGATGGCTGTATCAATCTGACCTCTTTGTTTACAGCACTTCCCTCACTACCACACCTCGCTGTCCGTGTGCCTCTACCTCGTCTTCTTCCCTCCACATCTCATTCTCTCTATCTCTTTCTAACTCACTCTGAAACCTTATCTCTCTTTGCCTCTTTCTCTACCTACCTCTTTCTACCTCCTGGTGTATTTTTTTCTGACTACCTCTCCTTTTTAGGTTGAGCATAGCAGCGCGCAAGCGCTGCTTTTCCGACGTGTTAGTATGTATCTGGGCTTTTAACCACGCCCACTGCACGCCCATCACTAAAACTCGTTCATGGGCTTGCCCTTAAAAAATCCTTTATTTTCATTGGTAAATGCTTTACATTTGTCCCTCCTTGGGGTGGTTTAGTTACCGCCTTAGACATTGCCCCTGTTACATGGCTGATTGCACCTTTGCTGATACGTTTGACTGCAAACAAACTTTTTTTCCTTTTGTGTGCTCCTTCACGCTAATGCCGTGGCACTTTGAATCGTCTTGCTTCTGTGAAACTCTATTACTTTTCATTTTCAATTTATGTGGTAAGAAAAATCCAGTTAGTGGTTTACAACGCTAATAGCTCTAACTCGAGCAAATGTGAGACCCATTGCATTGCAAATGCTTGTTCTGTTTGCATTTCTTCTGTCCATACCTCACCAATCTCCCTACCGCATGTTAAGTCACGTCTCCCTGTGCTTCACCTCACTCACTTTACCATTCTCTTTACCTCTGCATCCTTCTCTTGTCTCCTGAACCCTCTTGTTTCTCTTACTGAGCAGGGTAGGGGTCAGTGTCTAGTTATTGTGTATATTTAGAACAGGGAAAGGAGTGACAATGCAGAAGAAGATGGATAAAAGTATGAGATTTCATCTATGGAAATAGTGAAAATCTTCAGAGCAGTGCTTTAATTTTCACTGTGCAGAGAGATTGCCAGTTGTGAAGGTTGACTTATTTAGGATTACAACAATTCACTAATTAAAGCTACAGTTTCAAGCATTAAGTGCATACATCTTCTTTAATGGTTGCGCACAATTCCACTAAACATTCATCAAGCCACCCCCTTACCCTGTCTTTCTTACAGTTGTTGGGACAGGCTGATTAGAGACTGAATTCTTCATAAAATATTGTTGTTTCAAAACAAGAGTTGGCAAAGCCAGTAGGTTTCACACCTATTGTCTTTGTCAATGCTGTTGGCCTATGCTATGAAGCATCAGCCAAAAAACATAATGGGAAAAAAGCACGACCACTATTGACACTCATGTCATTCTGCATGCGTGTGCATGCATCTCTATGCATAAGGCATTTACCTTTTTTGTTTTCATTTACTAATCCAAGATGGCAGATGGAACTTGAATCGGTAAATAAAAAAAAGTACCTTTGTAGCACAAAAGTGCAAAATACAGATATAAGAACGGCCATGGGGTGAACGGAATGGGACCGGGTTGGGAAGTAGGGGCATGCAGCATACGAGGGAGAGAACAACATGGGGAGAGCTGGGGAGTTTGGCGATGTGGAGAAGCAT
The DNA here is from genome assembly GCF_031143425.1 of Pleurodeles waltl. Taxonomy (NCBI): domain Eukaryota; kingdom Metazoa; phylum Chordata; class Amphibia; order Caudata; family Salamandridae; genus Pleurodeles; species Pleurodeles waltl. The sequence continues at coordinate 714,062,538 of NC_090447.1, forward strand.
GAGAGAGAGAGCAACACGACAGTGGGGGAGAAGAGCCCGAGGGAGAAAAAGCAACAAGGAATGCAGCGTAACTGGGTGTTTGGGAGGGAAGCTCACAGGAGAGACAGAGGGCAGCATACAACGGAGAGAGCAACATGGGGCACAAGGGGAACTACTCTGCGTTTATAGGCTGGATGATAGAGTGTGAGATTGAGTGGAAGCATGTAACAATGACTAATTGGTTTACCAGGTGGAAACCCAGACATCCTTTCTATGGACTAATTCTTTAGACTTACAAGTGGGTTCCTTGTTTGGCTGCTGGTTTGGTAGCTGCTTTCAAACATGGATTCTCTCATCACACAGCCCTTGCACCCTTTGATTCTCCTGTCCTGGCCCCAGCAGCAGTCATCCATGCTCAGGCGCTCCGCAGTCAGCTATGTGTCACACACCTCCCCAACTGCCCCTGCTTTGGTCTTTGAAAACCGCATGTTTCAGAGAGTTGGGGGAGAGGAGTTGGTCATGCCTTCTGGGGCAATTTTAAATACTGCTACACAGTGGCAATGGTAGTGGTAGTACTTTACATGCTGAGGGATTGTAGATACTGGAATGGTTAAGTTACTTTGCCTGCGTGCACAAATGTGGATTATCACATAGTATGACCCTATACTTGCTGGGACTATGTAGATGGTTGGCATAGGAAAATGTGCTTTCACATTCTTGGGCCTCATGGCAGTACCTGTATCTTGAATTAGACTATTAAGACCTAAGCTATGCAGAATGAGCTAGTAAAAGGAGCATTAGGGTACTCACCACTGACAGGTTTGCACGTTGACCAAGACCCTGAACTATTTACGAAAATCCAAATATGACCGTCCAATATTTATCAATGCTGTATCGGGCATACTCTTGCATTTGAAGGTAAGGCTCTGGTATACTCTAGAATCAGTTCCCTGGGTATTTAATTTATTCACGTGGAAATAGTAATTTGTCTGGTTGGAAAGATGCACATTATTACCTGTCCAGATTAGTGGGCAACGCTCACACTTTAGCTCTTAATAGTGCTAAGTTAGTTCTGTAACTGGTCGTGCCACTTAAAAAGTCAAAGAGTATAGCTCACTTCTGTCTACATAATTTCAGGAATTTAAAAGTGGGATAATCAATTTAGGAGGGAAAAACAGGTGTACGATGCACAGGAGTAGATGTAGCCTAGATGCTTGAGCTGCCACATTTGGAAACAGGATATCCAGGTTCAAATCCCGACATGGGTGCTAGGCTCAACGTTGTGTGATTCTGGCGACATCACATAATCTCCCTGTGCCTAAAATGCGTGTAAAATGTATTTTTGTTATCCCTATTTGATGTACACATTCCTGTAGATTGAGTCCCGACTCTGCATGTAATGTTCAGCAGTCAACTGCTCCACAGTTTGGCTCCGGGGCGGCTCCTTTGCAATGGCAAAGGAGTGTCACCCACCTGGCTAAGCCAGCAGCATGTGTGGGGAAGGGGGGCTGGGTGATTGGGGGTTTGGGGACGGAGGGTGAGAGCAGAGTGGAGTGCACTTAAGTATGCATGTGTGTTTGGCCGGCCGTCTTAGTCTTGCCAAACACATGCATTTAGGTTTCTCCAACCTGACTGTGTTACACAGCTCGGTTGGAGAAACTGCACAGGATCTCATGCAGTGTCTGAGCAGCAGACCAATCCGCTCAGACCAATCCTGGTGCTGCTCTCATGCTATTTTTGATATGAGATCAGCACCAGGATTGCATGGGGAGTCTGTGCTGGTGTCCCAGGGACTGCTGGGATACCAACACCATCGATAGGGAACAAGAGCGAGGCGGCCAGCTTCAGATAGGTAATTTTTATTTTTATTATTATATAATGCGATGGACAGTGACAAGAGTAGAACATGGTTAGATCAGGCACTATTATAGCCTTAGAACCCGCCGTAGCGGGCTCTACCGGCTATTAAAGGCCCGCTCCCCGCGTTAAATCCCCTCGGGCTCCGTGAGGCTTTGTTCACAGCTGCTGCTGTGAACAAAGCGTACATTGAATGGTTGGCGCTGCGGGCTTTTACCAGCCAGTAAAAGCCCGCAGCACTCCATTGTTTTCAATGGAGCCCCCAGCATTCCAATGTTCTAATACTTATTGGCACTATAAAGAGACAGACAAGTGCCCAAAGAGGGTCACAGTTTTCTTTTCCAGTTGGAGTGCCCTAGAATTGGTGTCCCAGAGACACCAGATGCAGAGAACTGTTGGTCTTTTGTCCGTGGTCCATCTTTCAGACTTCAAATACCGCAGCGTTAGAAGTGCCTATAGTAGGCACATACTGTTTCCACATCCACTAATCCATAGGCCCTCCATGTAGCTGCTTTGCATGCGCTGGCATATATGCAGGGCCACTGGAATTATGTGATTGTGTGACCGCAGCAATTTTTGCATAATTATACATTTGCCACTTTTGCCACATAATCCATCATCTGATGCATAATCTGTAGACTTTAACAAAAAAAATTGTTTCTAGCTCAAACAGTTCAAAAGTTGCTAAAAATGCAGTGACGGGTTACTGTGCAGTGAAAGCTCCTTTACAGGGCTGGATATGTCACTTTTCTGTTGCTTATAGCTATAGTTGGGTGTATAACTGTGCAACCAATACCCAGAACGTGTTGCCAAGTTTAACAAGCAGTTGCAATGCAATGGGTCTCGCGTTTACTCAAATTAAAAGTATTAACGTTGTAAACTCCTAACCGGACTTTTCTTGCAACATAAACTGAAAAGTAAAAAGCTTCACATAAGTGAGACAACGGCCGCCATTAGCACAAAGCAAACACACAAAAGGAAAGAGAAGTTAGCTCGCAGTGAAACGTACCGGCAAAAGTACAATTATCCACGTAACCGGCAAAAGTGCAATTATCCATGTAACCGGCAAAAGTGCAAATATCCATGTAACAGGGTCGATGTCATGCAATGCGCTCTACTACTGCCCAGCGAGATCATGCTGCCTGCGAAATAAAGAGAAAAAAAGAGGTGCAGAAACCACACGGAAAACAAGGAGCCTCGTATGTTTTCTGTAGTTGGCCGGTGCGCTCGAGGTGGGCTAGATACCGGAAAAGGCATGACGTATGCATGCCTTTTACTAATTAAATCAAGCCAATTTTAAAAGGTAAGCCCACGTACCAACCAAATTGATAGGCTTGACATGGGTGTGGTTAAAAGCCCGTAGAGAGATTAGAACAAGGACGGAGCGCTTTGCGATCGACCCTAAAAATGATTAAATAATGAAGTAATACTATTGCAAAATGTTCCACAGAAAGATGCATAATTTGGCTTTTCTTGACACATAATTTACTCAATCCTGCTGCGTAATTTGGCCCTTTCCTGCCTCATAATTCCAGTTGCCCTGCACATTTGACATCGTTAGAGCCAGCATCATAGGCGTACCTGTTGCTTTAAGAAGGCCTTGGTTTGGAGGACTTAAAACGAGCAGACTGTTCTCGGGTACCGAAGCATATGCATAGCTTCTCAGTTTTTCACATTGTTTAATCCAGGGCTCTGGTAATTTTCCAGTTTCTGTAGCTCCCTTCCAGATTTGAAAAAACTAAAATATTTTTAAATGCTCTCAAATTACGTTAATATTAAAAATATTCTAATTACCAACAGACATTGCCTCATACAAGTCTGCTGCTTTTCAAAGAGTATTTCATAAATCCTTCGCTCATTTCATCTCTAGCTATTACCGTCCATCTTTCTTGCTCATTCTGGCTGCCAGTAATAGCCCCTCAAGCCCTCGTGGAGTCATGCTCAAACCTGTTGGGACACGTGGGAGCGAAGACATCTGGCCTCATTAACACCCCCTTTTTCAGGACTTTGCCAGCGAGATCCTTGATGCACATAAGTGCCTCTTTTGTGCATCCAGACCGGCTGATAGTGTGGCAATTGCCATGTGAGGGGCAGAGGGCAGTGCTTATTCTGTTGTGTTAAAAAGGCTCCAAATGGGGACTGCTTATTTCTACTGACTTCGAAACTGCTCTGGTCTAGTGTCGAACATTGACTGAGTATGGGGCCACAACTGAGCTGCAGTGTTGATAGTTATGGACTAGAGCCTATCTTTTCTAACAATTTAGTGGCCTGTAATGATCAATATGCTAGTACAACTGGCAGTGATAGCATTGTTGCTATCAGCCACAGGTAACTCATTAAGGGGATCATTTGGAGTTTGGTGGATGTGGGTGAACTGCCAAATTCTGATAGATGTCTCAGGGCTCTGTTTAGAGTGTACACCTTCCAGGTAGAGCAGACGGAACACTCTCCAATTTTTGGTTGGTCTTCTACCAAACTCTAAATGACATGTTTTTACAGTATTTAAAGTATGGAGAGTAAACGGAATCATCCTATGAGATTATTTCCAATGTACCAGAATGTCCTTACTCTATTGCTTAATTAGAGGACCCACTGGTTGTCTTGCAAAGCATTGCATTTTCCCTGTGTCTTCAACTTGAGTAGGAAATTGTTACACTTTTACATTTATATTCTTAAGTGGCTAGTGTCTAGAAGCAACAGAACAAATGGGGAGAGGGGGCTAATTTCTCAATAGCAGCAGAGAGCAATCCTTTCCTGATTACCTACTGAATCTCTACGAAATGTTGACGTCGCCATATAGGAAATTTAAATGAATCTCCTGCCAATTTTTAAGCTGAGGTAATGTAGTAACCAGTGCAATTAATAGTAAATCTCACAAATCCTTTACTAATGTTCCAAGTGCAAACAAAGAGTCTGTAAGTGTTGTGGCCTACACAGTGTATTTGTCAATGTCACATCTAGGTAAATATGAGATTTTACCATCTCAGTTATAATATCCCTCATTTTCTACACTGGTGTACCGCAGGGCAAGGTTTGTGTCTTTTGAAGATTCTTTTGCAAAGTGGTTTCATTATATGCCCGTAATTCATTCAATAAAAGTTGCAGGCCTTATCCAGTCTAGTCCCTGAGCAACATATCATGTGCATACATTATTTTTATACAGTACCGAAGATGTGTACCTCCTTGAAAAGTCCCTTCATGTTGGCCATGTAAAGGTTTAAAAGAAAAGTTAATGTTTGCAGTGCTCTTCTAGCTCACAGTTCTCTACTCAGTGTAAAGCTACCAAACCCTACGTTTCTGGACAAATTGTGGTCTTGTTTCTGACAAGGGGTGGAAAGGAGAACTCTGCTCTGCTAAGAATGGATGAATGGACTAAATTTGTTCAAGTCACCAAAGAGGGGATCTAACCAGTTTCATCAGTACATCAGGTTTAAGCTAATTAGCACATGAAATAATCCAATTTGAACAGGGACCCTTGACAGGTTTGCTCCTTTAAGTAATATTAGAGCATTGGAACGTTGGCAGCTCCATTGAAAACAATGGAGTGCTGCAGGCTTTTACTGGCCGGTAAAAGCCCGCAGCGCCAACATTCCAATGTTCGCTTTGTTCACAGCAACAGCTGTGAACAAAGCCTCGCGGAGCCCGAGGGGATTTTAATCCCCTCGGGCTCCGTGAGGTATTTGTTTTATTTAATAGAACATTCTGCCCTGAGTGGCAGAATGTTCTAATAGCCTTAGAACCCGCCGTAGTGGGCTCTACTGGCTATTAAAGGCCCTCTCCCTTGTTAAAGGCCCTCGCCTTCAGCTCGGGCCTTTAACGCAGGAGCGGGCTTTTAATAGCCGGTAGAGCCCGCAACGGCGGGTTCTAAGGCTATAGTAATTCCAGGGGTTATGTATTTCAGCAAACTTATCTATGGACTGACCTTAAAGCACTTAAGAAACTAGTGCTCAAGTATGAATTATGTGTTCATGACCTTGGAAACCAATAGACCCTTGGCATTAAGACATGTTAATTCCGCCCCCCTCATGTAGAGAAAAAAAAAACATTGGGGGAAATTGGAATGACAAACATTTTCTCATAATTATTCTATAACATTGGTAGCTCTGGATATATTTAACAATTAAACATTGTTTCTATTTTCAGTTATCATTTGTAAAATTCAGTCAAATACATGCTAGTGGCATCCCGGACTCCTTAAAAGTGTAAATATATCCACAGTGTGTTTTAAAAAAAAAAATAGAAATGGGTGGAGGGATGTTGAGTGATTTGGAACCCCCATGTACACACTTTGAAAAATACCTCCACCAAGGACATGAGTGGGAAAAAAAACATTCTGTTCCCTAGAACAGTGCTTTCCAAACTGTGGACCACTGGGTCCCTAGTGGGTTTTTGGTGGGTCACAAAAGTCCAAGCAATAAATACAGACGGCTTTAAATTATGTATTTTTTTTGTTAGATTTGTTGCACTTCAAAGGCAGATGTCAAATGTCAGGCTTTGTGTCCTGACAAATTGCTGCTTATTTACCATGGGGACTGGTGTTTACAAACTCCTCTCAGTTTGCAGTCTGAGGAAAAAATGTAAGGTGAGTTTTGTGATAGTCTAGCTGTGGTGCAGGAAGTGTGAATGGAAAGGCTGAAGAATGTCATTTTTCAGTAACAGGCAACAAAACGTAAACACCAGTAAATTAACTGTATAAATGTAGTAGTTTGGAAAGCCATAATGAAGCATATTTTGTTGTAATTCTGAAGTGAGAGGAACACAGATTTTAATAGGATCAAAATAAACCAAGACATTTTACTTGGTAATGCACAAATGATAAATATCAACTGAAGCCTAAATTCAACATAGTACCATTTGTGTGCAATATAATTTTATCAGCAAAACCGTATGTCTGTGCAAATTTAGTAGCCGTTCCGATGGAAAATGTGCTGTCTCTAAATGACAGTGTGCTACTACACAGTGCTTTAGTTAGATTATAAAAATTGCCTGCCTCCGATCTATTAAAGCTAGATGTGTCACGAAAGCTTGTCATTCTGAAAATTTGCTTGTGGTTCTTCAAATATTTGGAAACACTGCCCAATAGGCATAATAAAGCTCATCTTGGCCAGAGCCCAGTGCCTCATCACTTAGAAAACCTCTGCAAAAGACATATATTCTTGTCATCATTTTTACCCTTGGGTTGCACACCTGACAGCTCACATCAGTTGGAAAATCTCTATTTTCTTTCCTATGTGTTATTACTCTAATGCTGTGTAAGAAGGCTAACCTGCAGTAACCAGTGATGGCCACGAGGGACACGATTTAATATACTCAGTTTTTGCAAGTTTTCGTTTCCCATGTGTAATCTCTGAGTTGGCTCTGTGTATGAGTTTCTTGTATTATATTTGTTCTCTCAACGAGATCACATTTGTTTTTTTGTTACTAAGGTAGTGAATATTTCTATCATTTGCTTTCATTTTTAGACTTCAATATTTTATAGAATTATTACACACGACAAATTTCCAACTATTTATTTATAAGTAGATTTGACCTACTTGTTCAGTACTCATGACTTTCTCCTAAAATACAAGAGTAAGTCAGGAGTGCTATAAGAGTAATTCACAGCAACATTGTATCCGTTTTTATTACCTATCTATGGTTTCAATGTTTCATCTAAAGTGTCAGATAAGTTCCCATGGCCGGCTGCCACTGTGGCCTCAGTTCACCTTGTTTGAAGCCTGTTTTCATTCCAAGATTCATTCTTTTGAAAAAGCTTTTAGAGGAGAGAATGCACTTCCTGTTGCAGGTCTGCTCTATTGCTAATACTTGCTTTGTTTCCATTACAAATGTACTAAGTGTTAAATCCAGATATGGCATACAGTTATCTACTGTATGTGTTGAGTAATCTTGGTCATGCATTGAGTATGTCCTACTGGTGAGGTTTGACATTCGAGAAGAATATGAATAGTCATTATTGGAATACTTGCTCAGAGATTAAGGCTTTAACATGTTCCAGTGCTTGTCTGATCACAAACTCCCTTAGAGGTCAGTTGGCTTCAAAATGCACTTGTGATCACATGAGTTTTTCAGAGGTGTGTTATTCCACACTGTTGTCCATTTGAAGTCCAAATGAGATCACCGGGGATATCAGTTTGATTGTTGATTTGATAGGTGAAAGTACCCAGATAGCGTTACATTTACTACAAATTGAATGAGGTGTGTTTACTTCCTACCCATGGAAACTATATGAGTGGTGCACAATCAAGTCAGAATCCATGGTATTTTTCAAAAATCCTAAAGAGCATTACATCCAAAGACGGAACAGGTTAACAAATTAAAAGGACATTAATCACTAAGGTATTTCGATACCCTGTGAGGCGAGTCTAATATAAGTTTGTAGAGAGAAAAAAAAAACTTAGGGGATATGAGAAGAAAAATAATATTTCAAAATTCTAGCAAAAGCGTACTGACGAACAACAAAAATAAAATAAAGTTATATGTCTAGAAAAGTGTACAAATTCACCCTCCCACATGCTCTTTCAGGCAGTATTTACAACAAACATAGTCATCAAATCAAACACTTTCACTTTGCGCCCTTTTGTGGAAAAAACAGCTCAGGTTGATCCCATGTGCAGGTCTTCATCAACACTGTTTGTTGATGAAGACCTGCACATGCTTTAACCATATTAATATCAATTGAAACCTATTGGAAATTTGTCCTTCCTGCTATGTCACCCTACATTTTTTGGCTTTTTTGCTGAACCCTTACTTTTCTGGCCATAGAATCCTGTGCAGTGTACCCCTGCTAACCAGTGGTTAAGTGATTTTTGTCTTTCTATCATCTTGGTAAAATTGGTACATTCCTGATTGGCATATTTAACTTGCCTAAATGTCCCTGGTACCGAGGTGTACCCGAGACTTCAAGTTAAAAGTCACAAGCGGACTGCAGCACAGTACAGTAACAATGTAAACCTGACTGTGCAGGGTTTAACTGCAAATTGAGCCTATCAAATAACACTTTTAGAAAGGCCTAACCCTTCCTTCTGAATCTGTAGAAGTTACCCCTGAGTGGGCCTTATTGCCCATAAAGACAGGGTGCGCTGTATTGAAAGTAAGACTTGTAAAAGTTCAATGTTAAACTTGTCCTTGCAGTAAAAAAGGGCCCTCAAAGTTATTTTCACTGTAGCACGTTTGACTGTACCTTAGGACAACACTAGGATGCAGTATTAAATATTTATTGTGTATCTCAGGAATGGGACTAACTAAAAAAATAATTAACAGTTTTTTTTAATAGCTGTAAAATTAAATACAACAGTGAAGTCAGATATGTTCTAAACATTATGGAAAAGTAACGTTTAAAGTTACCTTAGTCCTGCTTTTGAAGCCCCTGCAATCTAGATCTGCATCGTTCTCCTACTTTGGCCAGCCAATAATTAACATTTAAGTAGGGGTGAATGAGGTGCGAATTTTATCCCATTAGCAAAACAATAGGCTGACCTGAATGGGCAGAAATGATCCTCTAAACCTGACAGAATATGCAACGGAGCTAGGGAGATCCTTTTGACATTAAAGTTTCAACTCCTGATTGAATAATGCATCTTGCTTTACCGGTCTGTTGTGGCTTTTCATATAACTTTTGAGGCACACTTCAAAGAGGCCTCCCCTGTCAAAGGCAAATATTAGCTGACACTTGAATAGGGCCCTTCCGTTGTCTTCAAACCAATCAGGCCCCAGTCACAGTGGGCCTCATTTGACATTACAGTGTCACAGCTTGTTTGACAAGTCTTGTAGGGGTACATCTAAAATTTGGACTTCAAAGGAGGGAAACAGAATTCCAAAACAATTTGGGTGCATCCATTGTCTGGTTGCTGAAAGCTCAGGAAGTTGGTATTAGATGTGCGAGGACACTGGGACTGCTGTAGTACATCCCCTCCCCCCACCCACACATCCCTCAGAGCCCACATTTTTCGGGAACATTGAAAATGCTCAAAGTGGGTAGGGTTAGCCCAGGAATCTTTATCCCATTACATTGGGCATCTTTAGGGGTCACTCCCACCCATTAGCTCATACCAGGCATAAATGTGGCATCTTCAGACTTCCATTTCAGAACACTTCTGGACTCGAGAAAGAACAGAAGATGACAGAACTGTTGTCTTCAGCCTGAGGTGGGCCCAGGAGGACTGGAAGAATGGAGAATTAGAGTTCTAGCCTTGCACTAACATTAATGAGTCCCTTGTTAAGGCTTTATATAAAAACACAGCTGCACCGCCGCGCAACAAGCATGCTGAAGGCATGCCAAAGACCAGCCCATCGGCGCCCGGCTGCGGACAGCAACAGTCATGTTGAGTCCGTGGAGGGAACCTATGCGCAGGTCAGCTATACAAAATAAAGGCTGTTGGAGACTGGACTGGCTTGTAGGCAAACAGAGTCCTCGGTGGTGCTGATTGAGGTTCCCTGGGAACTCCACAGGAAGAAATCACATTCTGTGAGTAGCCCGGATAAGGAGGAGTCAGGTAATGTTGTGGCAGCGGATAGTTCAACAATGTCAAAATATGAGGAAGTGCGTGTTAGGGGTGGACACAGGATGAAAGTGGTAGCGGATGTGGATATTAGCTGTAAACTGGAGAGAGAAAGGCTTACTGTGAAACCCATTGAATGTGGCCCTTTAAGTGCCAAGTTGGCGTGACATCTTACGGGAGGGTCTTTTGATATATTATGCATCACTGAATCCATATGGCTGACTGATACGTATGGTCCAGATCTTACTGCAATGTGTTCACCAGGTTTTCATATCATACATCGTGTTCAACCAGTGCACCACCAGGGTGGGTGGTGGCGATCACCTTGGAGTTCTTTGATGACAAAATTGCTACCATCTTGCAAACGCTATAACTGGTAGACATAAGAAACACCTTAGAAGAGACAGTTGTTTATGCTGTGCTACCACAGCTGGGATTGAAGAATTTGAGAATGGCTGCAAAGCGGCATAAGCTGTATTCTAAAAAAATATCTTGAAAAATGGGTGCACATTAACTTCAGCTAATTAGGTGTCTGTCTCATTGGCTTTGAAGTCTGGATCCCCATTAGATGCTCTGACACCTCCCTTGTGGAAAGCACTGCTGGACATCTGTAATAATTCACCTAATAGAGTTCCTGATGAGTTGGAAGGGGCCTTGGTTGTGTCGCTCCTAAAGAAATAAATAAATAAAAGTTACAGTGGACCATGCTATACTGTCAAACTACCAACCTATTTCCCTCCTGCCTTTTAATGTTAAAACTCGTGGAAAAACATGTCAACTTTTTATTATCTGACTAGTTCCTTAAAAACAACCTACTTGAGACATGTCAGTCTGGGTTTTGCCCATTTCACAGCACAGAAATAGCCCTTTCAACAGTGGTAGACAACTTACGAATGCTTGTGGACCAAGTGCAACACTTGACTTTAGTGCTATTAGATCTGTCCACAGCATAAATTATGGAGATGACACCCATTTGATCATCACACTAGACTAAGTGGCTGCAAACCCATTTGAACCATTTCACCAGTTTTTGGCTACAGTATCCGAGATGTTGCATTCAAACTCACTCTGATTCAACTCAGACAAAACTGAAGTGCTATGTGTGAGACATTTCTGTATCCCTAATCTTATGCCACCAGACTTCTTCCCAAATTCATGGACCTCTTCTCCATCACCTATAAAAATTCTAAAAGCAACTTTGGGATACACTTGGACCCAAAGCTCTTGGAAGAGGGTCAGCCTAGTCATCTTGCATTAACGTACTTCTTCCTTTTAAAACAGCTGAGGAGTATCCTGCCTCTCTTGCCCCAGCCAGTTCATTGGGTGGTAATCCAGGAGACAGTCTTGAGTCGCCTGAGCTACTGTAACTCCATCTTCCTAGGTCTTGACGCAAGGCCTTTGAAAAAAAAATACAAGGAATACAGAACATGTCGCCAGGTTTGCACTTGTTTGCCATGTCCTTCTTCCTTGACCGGCGCATTCCGAGCTCTTCATTGGCTACCAGTGGGCAAAAGGGTGATGTTTAAATCACTCTCTCTAGTCTATAAGTCTATCCACCTCGTAATTTATGATCAGCAGGAGCTAATTTGCTAGTTTCCTCGCTACAAACGTGTTTGTGTGTGTTGGGGTGGGAGGGTCAAATCCTTTGCAGTGACTGCATCGAAGCTTTGAAATAAGCTCCCAGTGGCTTTAGGGCTCGAGTGCACCCTTCTTAAATCCAGAAAGGCCATAAACTAAGCTTGCCAACAATTAGTTACTTCTATATTATTGCTTTAGGACTCCCTACACCAGTATAGTCTAGATCTCCCTGTGTTTTCCCTCTGTATTACGCTCTCTGCTTGCGTTCTCCGTACTAGATCACCCTATCGGTTAGCAGTCCTGCTTTATAGGATTGTTAACAGAACATAACCTAATTTCCTACAAAGTCTTAATGTAAACTTTAATTTTGGTCATCTTAAGTGCTTTACATGACAATTGCTAGTTTAACTGCTCCACCATCTAAAGCAGGAATGTACATGGCAATAAGGAGCTGCCTCACTTAAAAGTAGTAAAGGGGCAAGCAGCAGAGTAGACTTCAAACTGAACAGAACGCTCTTTATATATGTAAATAAATAGAGCCATAAAAATAGAGTTTGAAAATGAGTAGTTGTTCTTACGACTGTGCTGTTCCCATACCAGTAACTTCAATAAACATGTCTAATAAATGAATATATTACAAATAGGGATGGCACATTTGGTGAAGCACCAGTACTTCGCTGTACATAAACTTGACAAACTGATTGTGCACTGGCTCTTATTCACTTCAGAACAGATAATCCGGAATGTTAATGAGTGGCATAGCTAGGATGAAATATATGTCTGCATTTCCAATATTTCGAGTATAATACTTTTCATGCTTAGGCAATGAGAAATAAATTACCCTTGAAGACGAGTTAAATCACTGAATAAGAAATGTACGCAGTGATGTCTTGCAATTCGTAAACAATGAAAATAACACTAAATATCTAAAGTTAAAATACCCACGAGCAAAAGAAACTAGTAACTACTGCTCCCTAATTATTCATATGATGCCGAGACATGCATTTTAACATCCAACCGATAGTGTTGTCTTTATAACACATTATGTTGAACCCACAATATTTTACTGGCCAAAGTCGCCCAGTGCTTCAGAGCATATATCTATGCCTTAGAAGATAGTTTAACTGAAAATCGAAAATCAAATACCTGTAGTATTGTATACTCCTATTCCTCACCATTAACAAAGAATCGGCTGTCCTTGGTTATGCTAATAAATGGCAGCTCAATGGTAAGTAATAGACAAGCAGTTTTCAATCCTATTGAAAATCTTTCACTTTACCTACTTTTCATAATGGACTCCTGGTTGACTCTGGACTGTACCCTACTCCCCACTGAACTAGTAACCGAAAGCTTTACATTGTTGTGATTTAAGCAATCCAAAAGGAAGTCACAGTATCTTATGTTACTCTGGTTAAAATGGAGAGAACGACAACAACCTACCCCACTGATAAAGCATAGAAACATCTTAAATAATCATGATCTAATAAAAAATACCAGTGAGGTCAAACATTTCTACCATTATATTAGCAGTCACAGAATTATCAAGTACGGTATTGGATTTACTAAAGCAACATTTAAACATGCTATGAGGTGCCCCACAAGAAAAATGAAGTCACTGATAAACGAGAACATTTTCTAACCTACAGTTTCAGTAGTAGGTGTAACCTTTTAAGTATGGATGCAGTTGTTTTGCAACTGAAAAAATTCAGTGAGGTTTCGAGGGTGGCCAACAGTCTGACAAATCACCACAGAAAGGAAATAAAATGTTCATTTTACTTAGAAGTTGTAATTGTGGACCTCTGGACATCCTGACTGGATTTTGCTATTTGGTGTGTCAAGTGCATTTCATCTATCTGCTTCTACCATATATGGTACAAAGTATGTCAGAAAATTTCAATTATCTTTATCATTTTTAGTTTTATAAAATACATGTTTTAGTAGCGTCTGTGTTGTTACCGTGGGAAAAGCGAATATCTCATGCATGTCTGTAGATAAAGGAGACCTATAGAAACTGTATAATAAATCCTCTTTATCACAAATGGAAACACAGTGACAAGGAAGCAGAAAAGAGCCTCCACACCACTCCATAATATGCAGCAAACAGGAATGATAATAAAATGAGCCTCTCAACATACATTAGTTCCTCAGGTACAGCTTTAAACAGTTAAATACACTTGCAGACACAGAAGATGTTAAACTAAACTTTATCCATAAGGGTACAAATTATACCGATTTTGTGGTAACTGGTTGATTACTGTTTGGCGATTTCCATAGGATGCGTTGGCCAATCAAAAGCAATGCTAGTTGATTATGTGATTGAGTGCATGTTCTTACGTTTCCATATGCTGAAGAATGTATATAACCTATACATCATTATAAACATTCTAATTGTGTCAAATGTCATGTCTGATGTAGCACTCAAAACCCCTAATTCGATCTGTAGTTATAGGCAACAATAAACATTAAAAAGCTTCAGTTTTGTTTCCTTCAGAATATTATTAAATGCACCCTTGCTTAATGTTTCACTGCTAGAAGACACATTCCAACTGCCTAACAAATTCTCTCTCAGTCTTTTTAATGTTTCTTCTTTTTTTATTTATAGTATCCTTTTGAGTATAATATATAACTCATCACTATCTCATAGCTGGCCTAGCACTCCGCGGAAGCAGTGACTAGACACTGCCATTAGGAGATGGCCCTAAAGGGTAAACGAAGGACAAGTAGAGCACTTCCACTGACGTGAGGCTGAGCAAGCTGTGCTGTTGTGAACCATAGAATAGGCCACGTGAGGAGCCTGGCATCACCAGCATTCAACCTAGTGGGTGCAAGTAATAAAACTTACTTCTGTGCTTCTACCGTATCCATAATTAATTTTCATGACTAGACAATGGTAACTCTGATAAGATATACAATTGGAAAAGAGAGGACTGATACAATGTACTCTGTATTCTTGGACTCAATAGTCTACATCTTGAACGGGTGTTAAGGTTACCAGTAAACAGCACAGATCATTCATTATTTGAGATTACAAGTGGAACATCATTTAGTCAACTTCATTTGACAGAAGGATGCTAATAGACTGATGATATAATATAGACCTCTTAGTAAATCCGGTGGACAATCTGAGCTTCTGAATAACCTGTACTAAAGCATCGGACAGTGAGGTGGTTTGTCTTTTGTATTGGTGCCAGTGAAAACATTAAACATCACATTGTCTGAGGGACACCAAAGAAATCCATATTGGTTTAGAACTTATTCAGCTTATTAGCCTATTTTGTCATATTCAGGGATAGAACAGTAGATCCACATTGATTTGTGGTCAGAAAAGAGAAACTTCAACGTGCTTGTTAGTACTGGCTGCCCTGACCTCTTTCTAAACAAGCATTGGCAAAGCCAGTGGGTCTTGCCTAGGTAGGAACTATTGACTTTGCCAGTATATTTTAGACATGTTGCACACCAGTGTGGCTGCTGTTCAGCATGACTAAATGTTAGTGGTGTAAAGGAGAGTGGAATGGAGTGAAGTGTCATAAAGTGGAGTGTTATGGAGTGGTGTAGAGAATCATAAAGTGGTGTAGAATACAGTGGATTGGACTGTCGTGGAGTGGTGTACAGTGTTGTGGAGGGAGTAAAGTGTTGTACAGTAGATGGGCATAGAGTAGAGTTGAGTAGAGTGTCACAGAGCAGTAGGGTGTCATAGTGTGGAGTGGCATAAGTGCCATTGAGTGGTTTAGAGCAGAGTGGAGTAGAGTAGAGGGGGTTGCCTAGAGTACAGTGTTGTAGAGTAGAGTGACGTAAAGTGGAGTGGATTGTGGTAGAGTGGAGTGACATAGAGTCGAGTAGTGTAAGGAGAGTTGAATGTCAGGGTGGAGTAGAGTGTTGTAAAGTGGAGTGGAGCAGGAGAATGGAACAGAGTGGATTAGAGTGAAGTGGTGTAAAGTGCAGTAGTGCAGAGTAGAATGAGATAGTACTTTTGTTTCAAGTAAAGTGGTGTAGAGTACATTGGCAGAGTGCAGTGATGTAGAGTGGTGCAGAGTAGATTGCAGTGGCATAGAGTGCAGTGGCATAGATTGGAGTGTAGAGGTTAGAGTGCAGTGGCATTGAGTTTAGTGGAGGAGAGGGCAGTTTTGCAGAGTAGAGTGTCGGAGTGCACTGCATAGAGTGCAGTGGTGTAGAGTAGAATTGTAAGTGGCAAAGAGTGCAGTGATGCATAGTAGAATGGAGTAGAGTGCACTGGCATAGAGTGGTGCAGAGTAGAGAGTGCAGTGTCAGTGCATGGGTGCACAGTAGGTTAGAGTGGCGTAGAGTGGATTGGTGCAGACTGCAGTAGAGTGGCGTAGAGTGGTACAGAGTGGAGTGGCACAGAGTACAGTATCATAGAGTGCAGAGGTGTAGCACAGAGTGGTGAAGAGTAGAGTGATGTAGCAAAGGGTAGTTTTCAGTGGTGTAGAGTGGAGTGGCGTAGAGTGGAATGGCACAGAGTGCAATAGACTGGCATAGAGTGCAGTAGCACAGAGTAGATTGTTTCCAGGTAGAGTGAAGTGGTGTAGAGTACATTGTTTCAGAGTAGAATGAAGAGGCATAAAGTACAGTGTCATAGAGTGAAGTGGTCAGAGTAGATTAGAATGGACTGCCATAGAGTGTAGTGGTAAAGAGTGCAGTGGTGCATGATAGAGTAGTTTGGGGTACAGTGCATTGGTGTGGAGTGGTTTAGAGTAGAGGCACGCCGAGTGAAGTGGTGTAGAGTGGAGTTGTGAAGAGTATAATGGAGTGGCACAGCGAAGAGTGCAGTGGCGGGAAGTGGTGCAGGGGGGCGTAGGTTAAAGTGAAGTATGTATGTTATGGTAGCGCACTGCCATTACAAACAACACATCTTCAATTGAAATGAACATTACATTTGCACAGGCATAGTGTTCCTGATTAGGGTATGGAGCACACAAACGATAATGTGTGGAAATGTCATCACCTAGTGTATTGATTTGTTTTGAACATATTAAAATATTTGTCTCACACTTCAGAATTGCCAAAAATGTGATTCACTTGTGCATTCCTTATTCTGATATAGCCAGAAATATCTGCCCAGTTTATTTACAGACATTTAAATGTTGTTTTGTGCTAGGAAAAAAAAAAAAACACTGGACCGCACACCCCAAGTAGCCAGCATGATTGTCACATAAATCCTCTCACTTTGAAGTCAGAAAAAGAAGAGTAAACACCAAGCTCCCTGGAAGAAAGAGCCTGACATTTGACCTCTGTCTTTGAATGCACAGCAAATGTGACAAGATAAGAACAAGGTTTAAAGGCCTGTTTACATGAATTCAGTACTGGTGGAAGAATACAGTAAATAGGGTTGGTGCATGGGAAGGGACAAACTCAAGCTAGACTGCTAAAACAAACAAAGACAGCAAATAAGCAAGTAAATGTGAGATGCAAATCACCAAACCAATAGTAAGGAATGGGCGGAATGCATTCCTAGGGAAGGTTTCAGAATGTCCCTAAGATGTCGGTAGCAAAACAGCTTTTTGGTAGGCTTCAACTTAAAAAGATGTAATCCCAACCATGACCAGCAGTAAAACTGAGATAACACCAATACGGAGACTTTACCCGGGGGACTAGGGCGTCCGCAACGCAAGTTTGGGGGTGGGGCCAACAGCCTCCACAGTGCTGAAAGTGCCATCAGCTCTCCTGCCTCGCGGGACACGCGCGGGTGGCGCCCGGGCAAAGCCCGGGCCAAGGGCGGGCCCATCCTTCATCCGTCATCGCCCAGAAGAGGCCGGGCCGGGCCACCCCCCTGAAATCTTCTTCGCCATATTGCATTTAGCCGGACTTCAGGCAGGTACTTTTGTTTTGCTGATGAGCGAATTGTTGTACCTGATCATAGGCCAATCCCACCAACAGCCTGACCACTTGGGACTTGGCAAGACTCTTTCTATTTTTTTTGTTGTTTTAAGCCAATTGTTTTTTGTTCTTGACTTTCTAATTTATTTGTTATATTGCTTGTAATGAATTAGGTGCATATCCCAGGTAACAAGGGTTGATTAGTATAGATTTTCCTTGTTGTGTATGCATGCCTAGCAAGATACCGGCTAGAAGCGCATTAGTGTAATACTAGTCGAACCTCTGAGTGTATAATAAATAGCCAGACATGGGCAAGAGGAAGCAACCTAGCCCAAAAGATACTTCCTCCAATAAAGACCATTCTACAATACTAAAATGTATCTCAGGGGCAATGGGTGCTATAGACAAGCAGATTATCAATGTTGAGGTAAAGTTACTCACTCAGAAGGGACCACGGGAATCTTTAGCTAACCTTAATAATTACCTATCACTAACACTAGTCTCTCCAACTCAGAAAGAGTCATTGGAATGTGGAGGTTTATTAAAGGGCCAAAATGGATGTATCCATTATTCAAATGAGACTATCTCAGAGGCCGAAGGTTTACGTCCGCCACCCAAACGTACAAAGATTCCTAAAGCAGCCTGCAAGGGCAGAGAACCTAGTTATGAGCCAACTGAAATAAGCAGACATGGCAATATTGGAGCCCAACCCACGGAACAAATTCATATTAATCCTGTTAGCATGAAACCCTGTCAGAAGATCTCACGGACTATAGTTAAGGCAAAAACAAACACCTTAAATACTACTAGTGCCTTGGAACACTTAGTTAAGACGTCCTTTGAGTCATTGACAAAGCGCTTAATTAAAGTGGAGGAAAACCTGAAGTTAATACTTAATTCAGTGAAGGCTCGGACTTTAGGTCCAACTATCACAACTCCTCAACTTTCTGGTGATATAGATTTAAATTGGAACTTGTCTTCCTCTAAAGAATGACCATTTCCACTAAACAGTTCTTGGGCCAATCAACGCCATGTAGAACCCCGTATTCTTTCAAATTGCACTAGTAGACCCCAACAACAAAATGTGAATATAAATGGTCCAGAAGCACATAATAGTCCAAAATCTCAGATAAACATAGAATCAAGAGACATATTAAATCTCCAGCATGCTGTAACTCCTTATGTAGTAGTTCTTGCAAATGTTCCTACTATACTAAAGGAAAATAGGGAAACATGGACGGCCTTGAGAAATAAATCCTTGAATTGGATAGGAACACGCATGAAACCCGGCACAACAGATATTCTCTTTAAAGACATCAAAATGGTCAGGAGAGTTAAATGGGTGGGCAGGAGCCATAAAACATTAATGGGTGATTGTGTGGTACTCTTGTTTAAAACCCCAAAACTAGTTGAGGCTATTTTGAGAAACTTAAGCCCACAACAGATTCCGGACCACAGCATCTCATTTCTCCCCCTAAGCTAATTCTATAAATCTAATGGGAGGCATGACCAACCTAGTATAGAGCCCTTAAATCAACAAAGTAGACACAAAAGAAATGACATGGTCCCTATTGAGAAAAGATTTCATGCCCCCCCTTTAGAGGATGTGGATTGACTGACGGTGGATTGTGCTGAGGTTAAGTTGATGCTTATGACGATAAACATCGTCCTTGACTCATTGAATGGTGGAGATGGCCAGGTGGGGAGTAAAGGAGAAGAACTGACGATGAAGGAAAAAAGAGAACAACAATTTTGTTTTGATGATTCATTGGTAGGCGGAGTTCCTGCCCACCTGGCCATATCCATGACAACATCTAAAACCCATAAAGAGATGGAGATTAAAACACCCACACTAACATGGAAAGCAGGGCAACATAACTCCCTGGGGTTGGGCTCTAACACCCCAGGAGATAAATTTCTATTTTGGAATGTGGCAGGTTTGCGCAATAAAATCGAGAATGAGGACTGGCTAGAATATCAGATTTTTTCCTTGTGTGTGTTTACAGGAGACTTGGTCTGTGGATCCTATCCAAATAAATGGTTATAGGACGTTTCACTCCCCCGCAATCCCTTCTCTACGAGGCAGGGCAAAAGGTGGTCTGTGTACATATATTTCTAATAAGTAGGTGTCTAGTATAACCTCTAATACGTTTTATCAACTGACTCTATGTGAATAAAAAAATGGAACGCACCTAGCTATTATTAATTTCTATAATAACGCCACCTCCCCCCCCCCCAAAAAAAAAAAAAAAATTTGCACATATACTTAGGCAACTGCAGGATGACCTGGATCGTGCATGTAATTTTACACATAAAAAGATTTTTATTTTGTGGGGAGGCGACTTTAATACCCACATGTGCCCCCAATTAGATGATAAAGTTTGTTTCTTTGGTGCGGGAGAAACCGACGATTTATTTCATTTTAGTCATTATCATTATGGCAACCTGTTGAATGACATAATATTTAAATTCGATCTTTCTTTCTGTAATTGGTTAAACGGTATTAAGTTACAACTTAAGCCTACCTTTAACGGTAGATGCGCAAACACCATAATAGATTTCATTTTAATATCCAATAATATAGTTTTTTGCGCCTCGGAGTACAAAATCCATGATATTGTGTTTAGTGACCACTATCCACACAGTATGCACCTTGCATTGCCTCAAGGCACAAATAAACATAAGGGGGTAGTAGAAAATGTAGTCAATATTGAACTGGGCTCAAGAAATGGTTATACAATTCGTTGGTCACAGATTGAACCAATACGTTTTATGGAAAAGCTATTGAGTGATTATGCTAAGGAGGTTGAAATTTGCCTCTTAGATAACACCAGCCCTCAGGAGTGTATTAGAGCATTTACAGTAATTACCACTGGAATTAAACAGTCCCTTACAGTAAATACAGGCAAGCCTAGACCACAGGGAAATAAAGGGTGGTTTGATACCGCTTGTACTAATGCCCGTAAGAAACTTAAACAGTATCTACATTCACAAAACCCTGACAAGCAAGCATGAGATTATCATTCTTAGACAGGAGTATAAAAAGGCTATAAAAAACAGGAAAAAAAAACTACAAGATGAGACCTGGAACTCTCTTTACAATCCAAGCCTCCAAAATAATAACGCTGAATTTTGGAAAATAGTGAACTCTCCTCTGTGGGGTGATAGCATGTCACCAAGTATTGAAATAGCTATCACGGAAGAGGAGTGGATTACCCATTACTCTAAAATTTACTCTTTGGGAACCAGTCTATTACTCCACCTTTCAGCTTAAACAAGGTCATTGAGGCCATAAATGTAGGTAAGAGTGGAAAAGCACCAGGCCCAGATGGAGTACCTATTGACATTTACAAGTCTAATGTTTCGCTCTGGGGCCCTTTATTGACACAGGTTCTACGAGCTTGTTGTGCCACAGCCTTCATCCCGACCTGGGCGGAGTCCATTATTGTCCCAATAGTCAAAAATCCAGCATGTTATAGACCAATCTCACTCCTCGATACCCTTGCAAAGATTGCAGGACGTATTGTCCTGAGCAGGTTACGGGAGTGGACGGAAGCTAATAATATTTTAACGGACCTACAATATGGCTTCAGGTCTGGGATTGGGACTGTAGAACAGGCTCTGAACCTAGATATCTTGATTGGAAAATACACGAAAGCTAAGACAGGAACTTTATACCTTGTATTTGTAGACATGGCTTCAGCGTTTGACTGTGTAATTCATAGCAAACTCTGGTCCATTCTGTTGCATATGGGGGTAGACAACACAATAGTCCATTTTATTAGGGAATTATATTCTGGAGCTAGAGTACGCTTTGGGTCTCAGGGGGAGTGTACCTCTTTCTTTTCTGTGAAGCAGGGGGAACGTCAAGGTTGCGTTTTAGCACCTCTTCTCTTCTCCCTATACATCAACAAATTAAAGGCTGTTTTAACTACAGTATGTGGAGATCTTCCACAAGTTGGCTCCCGACAGATCCCAGCACTTATGTATGCCGATGATGCCGTTCTTATGGCATGTACACCAGTAGCCTTGCAGTGATTACTGGCAACTTTTAACAACTATATGGAAGATCTAGGCCTTAAAATTAATCACTCTAAAACTTATATAATGACCTGTAGTACAAAACCTGTAAAAACAACCTTACATCACAATGAAGGGTGTGAAATTAGATAATACAGAAACTTTCTCATACCTAGGAATTATGTTTGACAGTAAAGTTACCTGGTCACAAGCCATTAGTTCTAGGAAACTACTTTTTACTAAGATCATTATGGCTGTTAAAAGATTTTCCCACAAAGTTGGTAGGGCAGATCCGAAAGATATTAATGCAATTTACAATGCAAAATGTGTATCTGTTGCACTATATGGGGCCGGATTATAGGAACATAGGAAATGTAATGCTCTGCAGATAGCAGAAAATGATTTCTTAAAGTCTATTTTAAGTGTACCAAAATCTACACCAACCTTGGCATGCCATTCAGAAATTGGGGCAACATACATTACAGACCTAATAAGTATACAACCAATCCTATTATGGCATAAAGTGTGGACCTCAGAATTTGCTACTTTGAATAGGACCATTATAGCAGATGCTCAATCACTAAGTCATTCGCTGAGAATCCCATGGCTGGTTTATATAAAACATTTTTTTTACGGATATGGGTCAGCCTGAGTTTTACTTTAGACCAAGAAAAATGGAAACATTGTCCAAAAAAGATCTGAAAAAAATTTGTCTTACCCACCTGGCTGACCTGAGGTGGGTTACTGAGTCATGGAAATCTAGCGTGAGGAGGAATCTTCTGCTACAATAATCAGATCGCATGGAACCATATTTAAAACATGTATTGAACTTGAGGCATCGATTTGTCCTCACACGCTTAAGATTAGAGACACTTCATCCACTCATCAGTTTTCCACTTATTAACGACTGGAGCTCAGTTCTGGAGAAATGTCCTTGTGATTCAGTCTCAGAACAAAGTACAATGCATATAGTTTTATTTTGCACATTGTGTTCTGATCTAAGGAAAAGGTTTGTGATTCCACTGTTAAAACCACTGCAATTTAAACAGTGGCGCCCTGCCTTTCTCTATTTGCTGACTCTTCCATCAGTCCAAATCTGTAATAGTTTAGTGGTCCATCTGTGTGCAGTCATGAAGATGAGATCTTATTTTTAGGCATTATTGAGGAGGTTTTACATGAAAAATAATTTTAGTCAGGAAATCTGTATTTTAAACTGTTGTTTTTACTGTTCTTACCTTTTTCTATTGCTTTTAGTAATAACTGATCCTAAATCTTTGCAGCGAATTTTATGTGACAGTTTTTAATTGCTGCATGTCTTGTTTTATCTATTCTATATATTCAAGTGGATGTTGACTGGTGATATTTGTATATTTTATCTGCTTTTATGGTTGTGATAAACAATCGAATAAAGTATATTGAATTGAGATAACACCAACCCCCACCACCAGTCTTTGTAGCCAAAGGGCCTGTCTAGCTGTGACTGGTTGTTACCACCTGGCTCAAACAGTACTGCTAGAGGACGTGCTTGACTGTCGTTATGTCATAACCAGCTGAGTGCATCCTGTTGCCGACTGCATGGCACCTACCAACCATCGAAGCACGGATTGAGCAGGGTTGGCACACTGGAAAGGCACATGGGATCCAAAATGAGCATAGTGGCATTCCGCGCTGCGCCCCAGAATTGGCTGGGGTGACAGCAACACTCCTATCCTAGGTCACTTTTTACATTAAAATCCATACTCCTCCCTTATGACTATGATTTATTGAATATTTTCAACCTTCAGATAGGTGTCATGAGATATAGTAATTTCTCAAATTATGGGCAAAGGTCAGTGATCAGTAATGAACAATAAATGTTGTACTTAATGTATTGACAGTCCGTGTAAGTAGCAGGCAGAGGATAAACTTCAGGACATCATTGACAACATAAGAGAAGTCTTGTGAATTGCAAGATTGCTTCAGTCGTTGTGTTATATCATCTATGAGTTTTTAGCAAACTTTAATCCAATGCTCTCTGAGGAGCTGGCAATGCTGCATTCTTTTGGTAATGTTTTGTTGGCAAAGTTGTTCAGTACTTTGAAATTGCCAAAACGTTTATTCAGAAGCTGCAAGCTGGGGGTGAATAACAAAGCAATGTATGATAAGGGTCCATGCAAGGAAGTGACATCAGGTATCCTGCAAAAAATACTGACAGCGCCAGAGGTTGCTTATACTCGGTGCCAGTATGCGGCAAGGGAGGGCCAAATTATGCAGTTGAGTTGAGCAAATTATGCAGCAACTAAAGGCAAATTATGCACGTAATGTAATACAGTATTTAGTAATTTGTACACTTGTTAACAGTCTGAGCTTTGGTAGGACCCTCCCTTGGTACCAGTTTAACATCCAAATATAGCAATAAGCAATAGAAAGGTGACCAGTCAACCTTTGCAAATGTCCTTCCACTGCGTCGTAGTAACTTTTAAACCATTTGAGCTAGAAACATATTTTTTAGATAAAATTTGCAGATTATGCAGCAGGTGATGGATTGTGTGACAAATGCTGCAAATCTATAATTATGTGAAAAGGCATAATTCCAGTGGCCCTGTTTATACTGAATCGTTTTAGGGCTGTTTATGTAGCTATCTGTATTAATCTGGGTGTGTGCGTCGAAATTGTAAAGTACTTTTAAAGTAAGGTGGGATAAGGTCGCAGTTTGTCTTGAGAAATGGTGGATGTGTTCTAACTGCAGAGCCCAGTTAATTTATACCATAGTTTGGGTCTCATTCACTTAATCGTCTGTTCAACAGGTGCAGTTTTCTCTAACAAAGAACACTGGGATAGTAAAATTTTGCTTTTTAGGTCGAGCGTAAGCATTCGACCACATGTGTGTTTCTAGTCTACTTCTTCCAAAGCAATTTCATTTGTTGGTTGCTGTGTCCTTTAAAAAATCTTGTCATTTCTACCTTTTTCTCCCTCCTTTTTCTGTTTCAGAGCAGTGAACAACTACTGTATTACTCCACTTTTTTGTTTTATCTGTTGCTGTGACTGACTATTTTTGTTATGTCTTTGGTGCTCCCCTTTCACTGTGGGTGTTTTAGGCTGGTAACTGCCTGCGTTTTATTGCAGGATTCCATTCCTCCCATGTAGCTGTCATTTGTTTTGGCTTCATTCCAGTGCCGTCCTCCCTTACCTCTGGCTCATAAAGTAAGCTCATTTTACAAAAAAAAAACACCCGGTCCTTTAGCTCACTGCTCACAAAAGCCACAATGTGCCCTTTCTGGTGGAATGTAGCTAAGCCTAGAAACAGTGATGTTAAACTTGCTTAGTCTTGCATTGCATCTCCAGTCTCTCTCTCTCTCCACGGCCCCTCCCTGCCACTGCTCAAAAAATCACACACAGGGCATTGCTCATCTCCTTTATTGAGGCCATAAATCTTCTCAGGCTGCTCTGCTTATTGAAATGCAAGGTATCAATGCTTGCAAGACTTTTCGTTCTGATAAAATAAAAAGAGAATAATTTTCCAGCCTTATTTTCCAATTTCTGTTCAGACGTTTACACAACACTTGGTAGTGCAGTCATCTCCTCATCTCTCCTCAAGGGTTTGTGATTTCTTATATCAGTATCCGCCAGTGACCATCAAAAAATGGCAGGAAAAGATGAAATTATGAGATAGGGTTGACCGATTTATGTGGCAAGAAAAGTCTAGTTCAGAATTTACCATGGTAATACTTCTAACAAAGGAAAATGTCAGACCTATTGCATCGCAAATGCTTGTTACTTCAACTGAACGCATATGAAGGAGCTGTCACCGAACTATAGATTACGCCTTATACATTTTAAGTTTTTACACCGTCTGTACTACACCCCCAGAAGTCTATGTGCTATGGGGCTGCGAACGTGTGATACCTGTGCAAGATGCCGGGCTCCTGCTGCCGATTTTATGCACTTGGCGTGGACCTGTCCTGCAGTACGTGCATATTGGGGAAGGGTCTTTTGTATACTCTCTGAGATGATTGGGCTGAAGATTCCTCCATCTCCCTTGATGGCGCTGTTGGGAGGAGTGAATAAGGTGCAGGCTTCAGTGCGGCGTCTGGTTGGCATGATGCTATTGCTAGCTAAGCGCAGAGTGGCAATCTGTTGGGGCCGGACCTGGTCTCCTCAAATATCAGATTGGCTGCGGGATGCCGCTTTTTGCCAGGAACAATTAACAAATTACTGGGAACTGACTCCGGTTGGCTCCAGACCACGTGACATCTGGGCACCGTGTAGATCTTATCTTGAATCGGCGTCTGTCTAAAGAACCTGCTGCGGATGGGAATGCTGAGGTGATGAGTGCTATTCACTCTACAACGGGATAAGGTTGTACAGAATGGTTGCTGAGAACTGTGATTGCTCCTCCCGGCCTTCTCTATCTTTTATTTTTTTGAAGTTTTTGTCTTCTTTTTATTTATTTTTTCTTTTTCTGCTATCTGCCACATCTGTTTGGTCCTGACTTTGGACTTGACGACTCGATGGACCCTTCCGGCTGGGGCATCCTATTATATGGAAATTCTGCAATGTTTTTTGGCTTCCCCGGCCTGATTAATAAGAGTTACTGAGACGTGGGGAGCTTGGAGAGCCGAAGATAGATCAAAGTAGCTGACTGATCCATTACTGTAAGGACCAAGGTGGCATTTTATTTTATGTTATATGCTGTTTACATAAAATTATAAATAAATAAAAAAAATTAAAAAAACAATAGCCTTGGACTGTCCAGCTTAAAAAAAAAGAAATTACCAGCCTCACAGAAAAAAATGGCCAGAACACAGAAATTGGTATGTACGGTATTTACCTGGGGTTAACCATCTGCTGTCCAGAAGCTCAGTGGGCTAATGCACCTTGTGTAGCTTTCTTTTTCTACACTTCAATGACAGGTTTAATTTAAGGTGTTCCCTTGTGGAAATCAGATGATGTTAATACGATCACTATGAGGTGAGTGCAACAGTACATATATAGATTACCATGCACCTCCACAAATCGGAAAGCCTGTGGGAGCACCTCTATAATTGAATTACACAAATGCGGAACTCCTTTTATAACCATATGGTGTGGAGTGTACAGCACCCTGCTGCTCTACCGGAAAACAATCAACAGGGTTGCTAAAGTGGCTCAACATAAGAACACACCCAGGTTCCAGTCCTGTGCAGTCCCTATGCAATCCGACGCATTCTGGTACTTATAGCATTGTTGGTTTCGGTGTGAAAATATGACTACCACTTGCTGTTATGCTTCTTGCACCGCCCAAACCCATGATGCCATGTTCAAGCTGTATTATACAACATTACGAGACTGCACCATACAGGGAGGATGTCCTGTTTCTCCAGCTGCGTGTGTGTGAATTACTTCGGCTGCTGCTAGAAAACAAAACATCCAAGTAACTATATTTTATGTTTCTTAATCTTCACGGAAGACGCTTAACCTTGTACAATAAGGCAGCAAGAGTGTTTGTTACATTATCTATTACTGTACTTTATTGTACGCACATGGCCTCAGTACAAATCAGATGCGCATCCCGGGCCCGCAGCAGAGATGACACAAGATGAAAGAGGTCTGTTTGGAGTGACAACGATTGATAACACAAGCATTGAAAAGGGAGTAAGGGGGTTATAAACTAACAATTTGTCTCAAAGAGACCAGGCATTCTGCTGTTTAGGTAAGACCTAATCACCTTAACACGATTGCCATTTAAAAAAAAAAAAAGAAAGTTGCTGCTCTTGCACAGAAAACAAAATCCACAAACTTGGTTTAAATAAGTTTTGTACTGCCCTAGATTTTCAGGTAACTGTTCTGCTATTCCAAGACGAATGATCATCTTTAGTGATGGAAAACATTCCTAATTGCAACAAGAAATAATCCGCCATAAGGGAGTGGCAGGGAGCAGGCAAGAGCTGGAGGAGAGTGATTTGAAGTGCATGCAGGGGCTATAGACAGAGAGGGAGGCAGCGTGGGCACGAAATAGTACCTTAATCACGTCGGGAGCAGCCATTGGGCACAGATTAATTTGAATTAATCTGTGCTTGGTCTCTGCTCCACAGCAAGCACCAGAAGTGACATTTCGTCTACACTGGCCAATTTTGGAGCCGGTAGACGAGAATGACATGAAGACAGCAAATGGTAAGCAAGGGGAGGGCTCCAAGTCCTTTTCTGTATACAAGCGCGTCTTCCAAGTGAGATACATGCACTAGTGCAGGCACGACCCTAATAAAAATTACCTTATACAGGTGAAGGGGACTCTTGGATGCAGTGGAAGCAGCGTAAAATCTCACAAAGGTCTCTTTATCAGAGATTTGAGCATGTGTGCTTAGGACACCTTAGACTTCTGCTTTATATAGGACCAGTGCAGAGAGTCATTAACATTGCAGCACCCCCTATCTTTTTGTGCATTCTCACAATCCCATCCGTCAACATGAATAACACCACTCTTCCAACAGGCCATAGGAATACTGGTTGCTCAGAAGTGGTTTATTAACCAGAGTTAAACATCTCATCCAGTCCTTCTGCTGTAAGAATTAAATATTCTTTCATGGTACACTTGAACATGTTAGCCTGGGGACCTCCTCACAAGGAGAATACCAAGAAGGGTCTTTCAGCAAACACTGCACTGGGATCCTCTCAAGACTAAAGCCATCACCGGATACCTGGCAGGTCTACAGGGGCACTGAATCTCCTGCCTCTGTCCCAGTCTTTTTCCAGCTACGAACATTTCAGTCACACAGCTATCCTCACACTGAGCATTCTTATCCCAGCTTCCTAGTGTGACGCTGTTGTGATGGCAGGTATTTGTAGTCTATCTGAAGGATTATGCATGCTGCAGGACACCGTGCGATTACCAGCCACCACCTGTACTATGATGTAGGCGTGAAGCATTCTAAAATGTTGGGGTTGAGGCAGTTAATGAGCAGATGCTGAGAGCGTGTGGTCATGAACAGATGCGCGGTGACAGTGCACCTTGTCATCCTACGTTAAGTGTGTCGGAAAGCTTTGACTTCAATAAAACAAGAAGAATTGCATAAAACTGTGGGAGTCATCTTTACGAAATTGGTGATGAGCTCTAACACACTCGAACCCTGGACGACTTGCAACTCAGAAAGATGATCAACGCTGAAGAACAGATTTCATTACAACAAGTACTTATAAAATTTACACCAAATGGTAACAATGTTAAGTTTTCTGACTAAATAGTAATTGCTCCATACCAAAAGAAAGTGTACACGTTATATAATGCTTACCTTTTGTGCGAGTGTTAAACTGTCTGTAACGGCTCTGCTCAACGACTCAAATCATGTCACTGGAACACATTTAGTCCTGTGCACGCATGCGTGCCTCCGTTTTACCTGAACTTAATGCAGGCACCGTGATTAGATTGAATACTTGTCACATAGGAGCCACCATTTTGAAGAATTAGTACGTGCCTCCATTGTACCTGATTTTAATGCATGCAATGTGATTAGACAATACATCAATTAGATGCATGCCACCAAGTCTAAAGATGTGAGAGGAACAGTATTTATTCATGCAGTGTAAGCTCCTGTAATTCAGCAACTTCTCTTTATGTACAATTAAGTCCCATATTCATGAGGGCAATTTTGGATTGGGTTGGTCTTCATGGAGCAATGCCGATGCGTACGGTTATCATCATAGAACAACGTTTATGCGTTGAAACTTATTTAGCACATCAGGTAGGAAGAACGCCGATGTGCACAGGTATTGAAAAGAGTAATTTCTTTTACGCAGATAGGAGAAGCGTAGTTAACAACGAGATCAGCTACACCTCAAGTATTCCAAATACATGTTCACGCTTGGTGGTATTTCTACACATTGTCAACCTGTATCAGATTGTATTGCTCTAGTTCTAACATTACAATAAGAAATAACAATAATCTGGCAAATCCACATAACTACACTTTGGTAATAGTACCTGGTATTAGTAAGATACATTATGCTATTCCATGAAACATATATAGCGTGCAACATTGACACACACACTTTCGGCTGTACATATTCCATTAGTTATTCAATACAGCTTCGGGAAATGTATTTCATCTACATACCTACAATATGTGTCGCATTGGATCGTTACAAATTCTTCCACAGAATACAGGGAAAAGATTAATCAATTAAAGATTACTTATCTGCTTTAAAACAAATTGGCATTTACGTGTCATTTCGGAACTCTTCACACAATGGACTTATTAGGGACCAAATAGTAATGAGAGCAGACAACTGTAGCATCCAAGAGAGTTTATGGGCAAAAAGGTAAAAAACACTCCAGTATGTTATCAACATTGTTAAAAGAGCAGAATTGATCGGAAGGTGCGCCAAAACTGTATTAAATGATAGTAAGAACAAACAAGATTAACCTGTTGTTGCTAAAATAAGTAGCACCAAGTCATCATTCCAGGTCCCATTCAAGAAGAAGAACAAGGAAAAGACAGATGTAGAGTGGAGAAATAATTTAAAGAGCTCAACAAAAAGGAAACATTATAGATGCAGAAGTACAGATCGTTTAGCTAATGACAGGAAATGCCCTGCACAAAGGCAGAAATGTGCTAAATGTGGTGTTTTGGGATATTTTCAGAACATTTGTCAGGAAAAAGTCAGAAGGTAAAGTAAGAATTGTTGACCAAAAGTATCACACGGAATCATCCGATGACACTGATCTCAAATGTGTGTATTGAATGTAGAAGGTGCACAAATACTTGATATTGATACCAATAAGGAAGAGAAAAGAAACCAATATGTGAAATGTCTGTAGGTGGATTTGACATTTCAGTAGTGGCTGTTTCTGGTTCTCCTTACATAATAGTGAACAAAGATGTATGGAAAGACAAATTTACACGCATTGTAGAGAAAGAATTAGAACACCCTGATATTACAATCAAAATGTTTACAGGTGAACCAATTGAAAGGATTGGATAAAGGAAACCTAAATTAGTGTTCAAGAGCAGAGAAACTATGGGCAAATTGTATGTTTCTGTCACAGGCCCATCTGTACTGGGGTGGATGGGCCAAGGCAATTTAGGAATAACCTTGAATCCTAACAGCCCAGAACCAGTACTAATAGTTCAATCAGAAAAATAATTTGGTTTGTATGCTTCTAAAAAAATTCCCAACAGTATTCATGGGACGTATAGGGAAACTCAAAGGTTTCTGCCATAAAATACAATTGAAATAAGAGGCTAAACCATGCAAACACAAAGTTAGAAACCTACCTTTTGTCCTTAAAGAAGAATGATGTGAGAATTCAACTAGATGAATTACATCGGGCAGGAATCATTGACCAAGTGGAGCCATAGAGTGGGTGGTGCTGTTAGTAGTGGCTAAAAAAAAAATGGCAAGCTAAGATTATTCGTTGATTTATGAGATCTTAACAAAAACATCCTTGTACACCTTTTCCGGTTACCAAAGATTAATGAAACGTTGACTGTCACTAAAGATGTAAAATGTTTTTCTATTATTGACATTACTGCTGCCTGTCACCAGGTCCCGTTACACCCTGATAGCAGGAATCTCACCACTTTCATTACACCATTTGAGTGTTACAGATTTAAAAGAGTAACTTTTGGGCTGGCATCAGACGTGTTCCAAAGGTTAATGCATGAACTATTCAAATGTGTGAAAAACCTGTTAATCTTACAATATGACATATTAGTGATGGCAATAACTAGAAAAGAACATGACAAAAAACTATTACAGTTACTTAACATACTAGAAAAAAGGTATCAATTTAGTAAGTGCAAGTTTGCCAAAAGCAAGTTACCGATCTAAGAGATGAAATACAGCTGAGGGGATTAAACCAAAAAAAAGAATTGCTGGACACTGTTAAAGAGGCACCCACCCCCAAGAATAAGGATGAAGTAAGAGAGTTTTGGGGGTTAGTGGAAATCAATTCGAAATTTGTGAAAGATTTTCCATCTAAAACCTGTGAAATCAGACAATTACTCAAAGTAAAAAAACTAATTTGAATCATCTAGTCATTGTCAGGACACATATCTCTTAAAAATATTTACAGTGGTCATCCCCTACAAGGTTTTGATCTGGAATTTGCCAAGCATAGTCACACGTATGCTAGTAGTAAAGGCACTGGTGCTGTCCTTACACACAAAAGAACATTGGGTAAGGAAGAAACCACTGCCCTCACTTCCCATTCGCTTACCCCTACTGAAGAAAAATATTTAGTCATCCAACTAGAAGCACTCACATGCGTATGGGGACTGGAGCATTTCCAACAACAAAAATAAGGTAAACAAAATTATTTTGCGTAGCGGCCATAAACCTCTCACGAAGGTGTTAACCACCAAGGGTTTGTATAATGCATCACCAAGATTAGCTCGTATGTCAGTAAGACCATTTGATTTTAATTATGAAGTACAATATGTACCAAATTCAAAAAATGTTATTGCAGTTTTTTGAGCCAGATGCCATTACCTTTGAGTGAAGTTTGTGAGGATAACTTGGATTAATTTTGTATAGCAAATACTTCAGAGAAAGTTCCTAGCATAATGGAAATGTGCCCAAAAAAGATGCACTTCTAGTAGAAGTGAATAGCATGATGTTGGAGGGGTGGCCGAATAAGAAATCTTATCACAGAGAAGTTATCGACATACTGGGGCATGAGATATGAGTTATCCTATGAGTGAAGTTTAATTTTAAGAAAAGGAAAAATGGTTACCCCAGAAAAATTGAGAGAGAAAATCCTAGGAATAGGTCATAAAGATCATTTGGGCATAGGTAAAGCTAAGATAAGATTGAAGAGTTGGTATTGGTGGCCAGGGTGTGACAAAGAGAGAAAACTCAGGAATTGCATACAGTGTCAGTGGCGTAACAAAAGCCCCTGCAGTGCGGGCGGGGCTCCGCGCTCCAAGGGGCCTCCACAGCTCACTACACTGTGCACAGGCGGCATGCCCCTGACTGTGCCCAGGGGGCCTCCTACAGGTACTTTACAGGGGGGCCCTTAAATTTTGTTATGCCACTGTACAGTGTGAGAATTCAGATAAAATCCAAGTGACACTTAAACCTATTTTACATCCTTTAACCAGTCCAGGAATACCATGGGAAAGAGTTGGAATAGACATTATGGGGGCCAATATGAGAATAAGGAGAACAGGTGTATGTGATTGTGATAATTGATTGTTTTACTAAGTAGCCTGAGTTTAGAGTAGTACAAAAAGCAGACTCAAGCACCGTTATCAATTTTGTAGGCAAAGTATTTTATGGAGAAAGGGATGTCTAAGTATATTCAGAGTGACAATGGCCCCCGATTCATAGCAGAGAGTTTTAAAACTTACTTAAGAAGAAATGTGATAATTCACAAGACCACTTCAGTGTACCATCCAGCGAGAAACTGAGCTGAAGAATGGTTTAACTGAGTGATTAAAGGAATTGCTAGCAATACCAATCTTGTGTGGAGGAGAGAATTGTACAAGACAGTGTGGGCATACAGACTCACTCCCAGAGAGAGTACTGGATCCATTCCTTTTGAACTCATGAGGGAAAGAACTCCTATGTCCAACGATATAAGATGGTTTAAAGCAGCAAAGAGTTGATTGGTCACCAAATGTAGAAAAAGAAAAATTGTCTCAAGCACAAAATGAGTTCAAAAAGTATTATGACTTGAAGCACAGAAGTAAAACAGTACCTTTGAAAGTTAGTGACAGAATAAGGGTAAAAATAAGTGGATTTATTGGAAAAAAAATCAAAGTCGTTTTTCTCAACCCTTAGTGGTAGAAAACACTCTGCAATTCAGTATTACTAAGCAATGGTAATGTTTGGCATGGCTTCCATTTCTTCGTGTATGGGAAAAGATGACAGATCCAGATTGAATGTAGATAATGAAAGAAGTAACCAGACAACACAGAATAATGAAATTAGTTCTCAAAGGTAAGATGGAGTTACAAGACAAAATATTTGAGTGGTTGGATGAGGAGGATGTTGCACAAGGTGAGACACCCTAAGGCCATGTGAATTGGGCATGGCAAAATAATAGGGAAATTGCATTAGAAGAAACAAGAGAGGGTGCAGTGACGCCATGTGAGGATGACCAAATGGGTATCCAAAATCTTGGGAATTTGAGAAAGCAAGAAGTGATGGAAAACCCAGTAGGTGGTAGCTAAGCATCTCACAAAAGGGGTAGCATTATAGCAAAATAGGCGGGACAAGACGTGCTGTGAATTGCTTGTGTGAATGATCCAGTAAGAATATGTTAGAGTTTAAATAAGAATAATCACTAATTTAAATTCTGTTGTGTTTTTTATTACGTGTAACACATTTACAAAAAGGGTACCTTTTCCTTAGTCTATAGCTACATGTGAAATGATATGCAGATATATTTTTTGATATATAGTATTGCTCATATAGAATTCAGTGGTATGTAAGTACTATTTTATCGAGTATATTATTAACGTTGTAGTTTTTTTTTATCATTACTTACTAGTATTTCATATTTCCATGTGAAATGTTTTATGAACATAATAAGGGAGGATGTGTTGTGGCAGTAGGTGTTTGTAGTGTACCTGAAGGATTATGTCCCCTCCAGGACATGATGCGATTACCTCCACTCCCTATATTATGATGTAGGTGTGAGGCATTCTAGAATGTTGGGGTTGGGGCAGTTATCGAGCAGATACTGTGGGAGATTGATCATGAAAAAATGTGCGGTGACAGTGTGCCTTGTCATTCTATATTAAGTGTGTCCGAAAGCTTTGACTTCAATAAAACAAGAA
Organism: Pleurodeles waltl; assembly: GCF_031143425.1. Lineage (NCBI taxonomy): Eukaryota > Metazoa > Chordata > Amphibia > Caudata > Salamandridae > Pleurodeles > Pleurodeles waltl. The sequence continues at coordinate 714,097,045 of NC_090447.1, forward strand.
GAATTGTACAAGACAGTGTGGGAGTTATCTTACAGACGCCACCACACATTGTTGCTGCATTCAGGAGTGTTCACTCTGGTCCAGTCTCATCCAAATAAAACGTTCAATCCAGCAAATGACAGCAGTTAAATTATTTAAAAGCCAACCCCAGGCAAAGCACATGATAGCGGCAATAGTCTCCTCCACATACCCCAGTAACCCCGTTAGTGGTAGAAGAGCAAGTGTGTACTCTATAATCTCGGAAATCGATTGAGCAGCCCTTCGAAAATGGCTGCTATGCCAGGACAGGTCCAGGCAAGGTGAAATAAGTTCACTGGTGGGGTGTGGTAGCTACACCTTTTGGGGCTTGCAGTTCTGTCAGTTAAATAATAGAGCTGGTGACTAATAGATCATAGGAAAGAACTGAAAGTGAATTAATTTGTGCCCCTTAAGTTTGAATGTTTTCGGTTGCATATGGCAATGATGTCATACTTTATCTTCTACTTCCATTCACAGGTCCTTTTCTCAGCAGATTTTTCACTCGGTGCACTATAGTCACACATGGGTCTGTAAATAAACTTTATAATTTAGAGAGCCATCCTCTATTAGCTGTGGATTGCAATATTTGTGTTAAAGTGCTAGAACCCTTAGGCTCCTTCAAGAATGTTGGGAAGGAAGCTTTTGCAGCTTGATGTATTCTGAAATATGCAAGTACATTTGTTGTTAACTTTGGTTTTGAATTCATCTAGTGATAAGAAGTCACAATAAAAATCTGTCCCAGTCGGTTGATATACCTGTGCCCTAGTACATATGTTGCTGACGTTTCTTATGTTGGCGGGAGCAGTGTATTCTTTATTGCTGAAAATGTGGAGTGTACAGCACAGTCAAACTTTTTTTTTTTTTATTGGAACAAGCTGACCACCACGCCCAATGGGTACATCTTTCGATATGAATCTCTGGACTGGGTTTAGGGTGTTTGGTACATGTGACAGTTTGCAATTTTTCTATTTTGATTTAAACTTTCTCTACTGCCAGATGTGGGATAGGGTAATCCAATATCAACCAATAGGCTACAAAGTGAGCATGGGCAGCAAGATGGTGCCTTACGAAATCAGTGACCCCGACTCCCCATTTATTGAAAGGTAAAGTGAATACCTCCCTCTTGATAACCTGTTTCTTAACAGTCCATAACAGTTCGATGAGTATGGTTTCTAGGGTATTGAAAAAGCTAGTAGAGAAATTGGTACATTCCTAAATAAATAAAGAATCTTAGTAAGGACCACAACTTTAATCAGTTCCCTTTGGCCTGCCATTAACAGTGGTAATTTAATCAGTTTCCTGATTTGACACTTGTTTGTCTCAATAGCTGGGCCATAATTATCTCCTAATAACTGCTACCCGTTTCCGTTAATGTTTATTGTGAGATATTTCTGTGTGTTGTTCCAACAATTTAATGGATATTCAGTCTCTGGTTGTATTGTATTTGATATGATAAATAAGAGCTCCTTTCCTACCCCAAAAATGATAATCCTAGAATATGAATGAAAATTGATTATTTCTCTGATTAGTGGGGCAGATTCATGTGGAGTTTTTAACAAACAGTAGATATTATCTGCATGTAATAATATCAGTAATCTCCTAGCTCGGAATGGAAGGCCTCTTTGGGAATTGTGTCCCTGAATTTAGAAACCAGGGGCTCAAGAGCTAGCACAAGTTGAAGAAATGTAGACGTTTTCACACAAGCCATTGTTTACCTGGATTCATCCTGTAGGCTCTGCATAGACCAGATCAATCTGTTTGATTATATATCACAGAGTCCCTTTCTTTCCTACACCACTTTTAGAAATTTCCCTTGTAGGCACTCAGATTTTTGTCTGCCTCTAAAAATACAGAGGCTGCTTCCCTTTTCAATTTGTATTTGGTGTATTAATGAGAATAGCGTTGGTAGATTGCGAGATGTGACCCTAACTGGAATAAAGCCACATTGAGCATGTTGGACTACTGTATCAATATAGGGATAAGCCTGGTGGTGAGAATTTTTGCCAAAATTTGGTTATTTAGATTCAATAAATGTAAGGGACAATATGATTTACACCTAGTCTTATCTTTGCCTGGGTTTACCAATGCTGTTGTTATTGCTTCGCTAGTGGTGCTTGGGTGATGTACAGTTTCCATGGCCTCATTATAAACATTCGGTAGGTGGGGAGGTAGGATGTCCCTGTATTCCTTATAAAATGTATCCATTAGCCTGTCCAACCTTGGGGATTTACCACCCTCAAAGCTGTTAATTGTGTGTGTTATTTCATCTAAATTTACAGATTCCATTAATGGTTCCCTTTGCACACCATCTACCCAAAAAAGAGCCACATTGTCAAGACTGTCATGAATGTGCCTTTAGTTGAGTAGAACGTAGTGTTGTATGAGGCTGTTTTGCTTCACTAATGACCGAGTTGAAACACTCATGCACTGACAAAAATCTCTAGAATGTGCTTCTTAGTCTAAAGAAGACATTTATTAATTCACTTTGCAAGGTTCGTAAAGAAGATTAGCATGCTGAAAGTACACGTTTAAAAATGGTCACAGCAATTAAATGAAAACATGTACAGATGATTCTCCACTGCGCTATACACACCAAATATATATATCTATATTACAATGTGTTAGAAATTGGGTCTCTAGTTGGCAGTGGGTTTGCACCCTGTCCAAGTGGGGACCCTCACTCTAGTCAGGATAATGGAGATACCTGCTCAGATAACCCCTACTCACCCCCTTGGTAGCTCGGCACGAGCAGTCAGGCTTATCTCACAAGTAATGTGTAAAGCATTTGCACATAACACACAATAACACAGTAAAAACACTATGAAAGGACACCACACCAGTTTTAGAAAAATAGACAATATTTATCTATTTAAAACAAGACCAAATACGATAAAAATCCAACATACAGTAATAAAAAATGAATTCTGCAAGATTTACTCAAAAATACAGTTCCTTGAAGTCAATAGCTCCACCTGGGGCTATCACGGCGTTGTGATCAACAAAACCAACAGTTCAGGCCAGCTGCGGTGTCGGGAAGACCGGCAAACAGTACCTTGGATTTGTAGGGCATCGTGATCCTCGCGGTGAGCTCTGGAGAGCAGCATCGCGGTTTCAGTTCCTGAGTCGGTGCAGGAGTCATCGGGCCCTTGAAGTCGCACGTGTTGCAGATCGAACTCCAGTCAGGAGCGCTGGCGTGGATGGCGTTGGGGCTGCGGTGCGAAGCGGGACGATGCGACGTGCGGTGCCCACAGGTCACGGGGCAAGCAGTGGCTCGGTGATGGTGTCCAGTTGCATCTGTGAGACCAGGGCTGCGGTGTGAAGCGGGGCGGTGCAACATGCGGTGTCCACAGGTCACGGTGCAGGTAGCAGCATCGTCGTTGCCAAAGCGCTGTTGTCCGTAGGCCCAAGCCAGTGGTGCGGGACGGGACTGTGCTTCGTGACCCTCCCAAGCGGTGTCCACAGGCCACGGTGCAGGCAGGGATGCCTGGTGACGACACTGGAGTTGATGGTGCTGGCGTCTGTGGACTGGGGCTGCAGGGCGGGACGGGATGGTGTTTTGTGCACAGGCCACTGTGCAGGCAGCGGTGCCGGTGTCAGCAGGAGCGGCGACGTCAGGGAGGCCCAGGCTACGGTGTGAGCAGGCGATGCCGGAGTGCGGGGCCCACAGGTTGTGGTGCGAGCAGCGGCTCGGTGAAGTCGTCCGCTGACTGCGTCAGTGAGACCAGGGTCATGGTGCGAAGCGGGCAGTGAGACTCCATGCAGCGTTGGCAGGTCACTGTGCAGGCCAGCATTGGCGGCGGGGCGGTCTTTTCTCCTCTTGAGCAGCAAAAAACACACAGTTTCCAGTGCTGCGGGTCGAGGAAACTGAAGTCTTTGGTGTCCCTGAGACTTCGAACAGGAGGCATGCTCTACTCCAAGCCCTTGGAGAACTTTCTCAAGCACGACACACAGCAAAGTTCGCTCTTTTCACTCTTTTAAGGCAGAAGCAACAAATGCAGGCTAGTCCAGCAAAGCAAAACAGCAAAGGGACAGTACTTCTCCTCCAGCTCTTCTCCTTGGCAGAGGTTCCTCTTGATTCCAGAAAGATTCTAAAAGTCTGGGGTTTGGGTTCATCTTCTTATACCCTGTTCTGCCTTTGAAGTTGGCAAACTTCAAAGCAAAGTCTCAAGTGTTTGCCAGATCCTTCCTTGTCCAGGCCAGGCCCCAGACACACACCAGGGGGTGGGAGACTGCATTGTGTGAGGGCAGGCACAGTCCTTTCAGGTGTGAATGACCATTCCTCCCTCCCCTCTAGCTCAAATGGCTCATCAGGATATGCCCCCTTTTGTGTCACTGTCTAGAGAAGAGGTGTGAACAGCCCAACTGTCAAACTGACCCTAATGGGGAATCCACAAACAGGCAGAGTCACAGAATTGTTTAAGCAAGAAAATGCCTACTTTCTAAAAGGAGCGTTTTCAAACAGACAATTTAAAAACCAACTTCAATAAAAGATGTATTTTTACATTGTGAGTTCAGAGACCCTAAACACCAAGGGGAATCTGCGCTTTAAGGATATTTAGAGGCAGCCCTATGTTAACCTATGAGAGAGATAGGCCTTGCATAGTGAAAACCAAATTTGGCAGTATTTCACTGTTAGGACATATAAAACACACTAGTATATGTCCTACCTTAAACATACACTGCGCCCTGCCCCTGGGGCTACCTAGGGTCCTCCCTTAGGGGTGCCTGACATGTAGTAAAAGGGAAGGCTTAGGCCTGGCAAGGGGGTACACTTGCCAAGTCGAATTGGCAGTTTAAAACTGCACACACAGATACTGCAGTGGCAGGTCTGAGCCACGATTACAGGGCTATTAAATGTGGGTGGCACAACCAGTGCTGCAGGCCCACTAGAGGCATTTGATTTACAGGCCCTCTGCACCTCTAGTGCAGTTTACTAGGGACTTATCAGTAAATCAAATATGCAAAGCATGGATAAACCAATCAACAAAACAATTTCTATAGGGAGCACTTGCACTTTAGCACTGATTAGTAGTGGTAAAGTGTGCAGACAATAAACCAGCAAAAACAGACCTGAAAAAATAGGAGGAAGAAGGCAAAAGGTTTGGGGATAACCCTGCAAAAAGGGCCATTTCCAACACAACACAATGCAAAGCAAATAATTAATTAAAAAATGCATCACCATGAGGGAAGGGCAAATTTGTTTCATCTCCTTCCTAATCAGCATCAGATCGCCAGATCCCAGAATCGATCGTGGAGACAGAGAGATCACTTATCCTCACGGGAAGGATGACACACCTCAGCGCCCTGAGCATGTCCGAGATCTGAGTCACTACCCGGTCTATCTGGTCTCGGCCTCTTATACTTTGAACAAACAAGAGAGGAGAATTCTAGAAACTCCCTCTCACTGCATAAGCTTATTATTTAAAAAATGCTGGTTACTGTAGGTCAGCTTTGTAAAGAACATGTCATGACTTGGCCAAAATCCAAAGGTGGCCTCTATCAAAACAAAACCATTGCCTGCCATCCTAGTGCATTCTTATCAGCCTAAGCCATTGGTAGGAAAGAATACACAAACATGCAGAATAAAAACCTGAGCACATTGTATAACTTGGAAAAATACTTGCAGCTTTTAATGTGGCAGTGGTTAATGCTAAAATAAGGTCAACAGGAAAAATTAAGTTGGTGGTCACTAATGTGACGGTGTGCTTCTTGGCTAAGTGTAACGTGGAGTCAGTGGTCAAAACACAAATATCATTACAGAGGCTAATTCCTTTAATGTTGCCTCTTACTAAATATTGTATCTCCTCCTTGAGTTCGAAGGTTGTGATCTATAGTGTATATTTACTGTAGACTTTGTAGGAAGTTGGCTCTTTATATAAAATATCAAAATCAGCTATATCATGCAAAGAGTCTAGGGGTCCCCTTACCGGTGGACAAGGCTTGCTATCTAATCCCAAAGCGCTCTATTAGAAGGTAGTGTGGTCGAGCAGTCTTAGCCTTAACATAGAGGAGTGTAAGACCTCTATGTCTTACACACACAGTCAATAAATACACACACAGTCAATAAATGAGACAGACGACTCAAGAAGGAGATCCACACCAATTTACAAAAATAACCAGCATCTTTATATATATTTTAGCACCATAATCAGTTCATTCAGGTAAGTACGGTTTGCAAGAAACATCTTTACAGGTTTGAACAATAGACACTTAGGGCAATTTCTGAAAGGTACAGTACAGCGGCTTACGAGGCCCATCTCCTAGACTTTGGGTGAGCACTGGGCAAGGGTCAGGACAAAACCAACAGGTCACACCATGCGGCACTGGGGCAGCTGTGTGCAGAGGTGTAGCACTGCACCGGGTGCCCAATGTTACTCTAAGGAGATCGGTCCAGTCGAAAAGATGCTGCTGGTGAGGACTGGTAATCCAGTCAGGGGGAACCAACAAGGCGATTCCAATCTTGGGATGTCCGAGGACATGTGGACACCTTCACTCCACTTCTCCATAGGGCAGGGGCAACAGGTGCAGAGGTATCCTGAGGTATCGGGTTTTCTCTACCGGGGCACTCATGGTTGAGGGGGCCTGTGTGCAGAGGCTGCAAGTCTTGTTAGAGGGTCCTCAGGGGTCAAGTCCAGAGTGGACTTCATCTCTGAAGGGCTGGGGAACCATGCTGGTATTGTTGGTCCACTTCAACCCAAACTTTATGGCATGGTGCAGTAGTGTTGTAAGTGGTCAGGTTTTGGTGGTCCAGAGTCTGCATAGGTTGTTTTGGGGGTAACTGGAGATGCAAGAAATAAGCTCTGCTGCCCCACAGGAGTTCCTGGGTCTTTTTAGAAGGTAGGCAGTCCTCCCGGGCTTGGGGACACAGAAGCTGCAGGATGAGGCAACTTTGGCGCAAGTCGGCACGAGCAGCAGAGAGGCCGGCAGGACTGGGTCCTGTGTCAGACGCTTCTTCCTTTGCTTTCGCAGTTCTTCCGTGTCCTTCCTTGTAGGTCTGCAGGAACTTGATTTCCTCGTTCCAGGGGGTCCCGAAAGTACTGAATTTGTGGGTGTTTCAGGGAGTATAGGGTAGTAGCCAATGGGCTACTTACCCTTGGTATCACTACACCCACTATATGAACACTTCCTGTGGGAAGTGGGCATAACCCTGTCCCGGTTTCTAAATCTGCCAACACCAAGATGGCTGATTTTTAAAAGCTGTGTCCACTTCAGGCAGCACACCTTAGGGGTGGGACTGACCTGAGTGGTGGATACACCTCCTAGAGTAATATGTTTCCCACCTGTCAAGTTGCCAAATGGGCCGTGGGGCACGGAGGGTGGCATCTCCCTTGTGAGGGAAGCCAGATCTTCATACCCCCAGACCTTGGAATGCAGAGTCGTAGGTCATCCTGTTGGGTGTGGTGTGTAAGCACCTCTCTCAGAGCAGGCTGGGTTTATGACTGCCCTGAGAGCAAAGGCTCTCATCCTTTGGAGGTCAGACTCATGTCTGGTGGTGACAGGCTGGGTAGGACTGATCAGTCCACACATGGGTAGTTGGTAGGGTTTCAGGGGATGCTGCTAAAGTGCTCAATGAGTGCATGTATTAATAAATCTGGCACTGATACCAGTGAGGTCTTATTAAAATGAGATTTTTGATACCAAACATCCCCAGTCTCAGTGAAGCTATCACGTAGTTGGGGAACTTATAATGACCATTGGCCAGCGCATGTACTTAAAATGGCTTCCAAGTTCGCTCACTATGGTTAGGAATCGACAAAGGCAGAGCAAGGGCAATCTGCTCTTACAGATATACCCTCACGTGCAATATAATACACCCTGCCTTAAGGCTGGAAGGCCTGTTGTAGAGGTGACTTACATATATTGCACGCGGTGTTAGAGGACATAGCACACAGGCTGTGTGCTATGTCATGTTTCACTTTAAGCTGCACCAAGATATGCAGCCTGCAATGGGGAGTCTGCTTGTGCTAGGTGAGGGGTCCCTGAGGGTAGCACAAAACATGTTGCAGCCCTTGGGGACCCTCTTTGGTACCTTTGCCCTACTGGGGTCTTACAGAGGGGCCAAAGATATTTCCAGATGGGAACAATTGTACAGTTTTAGGGAAAGAGATCTGGCACTGGGGACCTGATTAGAAGGAACCCAGTTTGTTTTCAGTCGAAATTGCATCATGTATCAGGCAAAAAGTGGGGGTGACCATGTCAAAAAGGGACACTTTCCTACAAATTTCAGTAACTTATTCAATGTTTCCCCACGTCTTCCCCTCCTCTTTATCTAGACACTAGAGTGAATGTGCAGAGATATTTAACTTCTCACTCTATCCATTCTTTGTGCTCCATTATGGTTTTACTGATTGAGGCTTGTGTAACTAGCTGCAAGGAATCTACTATGTATCTCTTTCCTAGGGTTGTTATGTTATATTCCTGCTTGTTTATTTGGCATCTGCTATCCTGGAGATCTCTTAAACGTTTAGAGACTATCCCTATCCCTAAATAGACTTTAAATATCTCCCATACTGTTGAACATAGGGATACAGACCATATATTCCGTTCAGAATATTTGGCTATCATATTTCTTTACTCTTCGCAAAAGACCATGTCCTTTAATGTTAATAAAGGAAACCTACAGCTTGCATGAGCTAGAGCCACAAGGGCAATGACTATTTCCTATATCACTGGGGCGTGGTCAGATAATGTCTGAGTTACTAATTAATATTAGAGGCCCTTTGAACAGTTGCTATAATTAGGAGTCACTAATCTATGAGTGAATAGTATGAACATTACGAGTGTCCTTTCTCATGTTCTCTGTGTTCGCCAAACGTCTACTAGGTTGGTTGTTTCTGTATATTGATGCTTTGTTGTGATGCTGTAAGAACTGGAGCAAAACAGGAGCTTATTTTGTCTAATGTATTGTTTAGATTTTTATTGAAGTCACCATCCCAGATTATATTAGTAGTTTCCTTTTGCTGTCTTAGTGTTTTCAGCTTTTCAAAAAAGTACGTGAATCTATATTATATATATGTTCACTCAGCTGAGCTTATTGCCATTTTTATACTAATTCTACATCACTTATCTGTCCGTGATCTTCTGATTCGCTTCGAGTTCCCCTTGATGATCCCGGTCTTGTTTTTTCTCAGCACCATGTTTCTGGTAGAAGTTAAACGCTGTCTCTGGGTGCGAGAAGAGGTTGGTTTGGTCTTCGTATGACACTCAATTTTACTGGGTAAGGCAGATCAGACACTGGAGAAGTAGTGTTTGGCCTCATTTGCTGTAAAGTCTGTAAACACTGAAATGTGAGCACCTTGATTTATTATCCCCTTGTGTCAACTTTTAGGCTTGATCTATTTCCCTGTAATTTAAGAACCTGGCAATTATTGGACAAGCAGGGACATCCGGTGGTGGCCTTGGTGCCAGAGTCATATGAGCCTTTTCCAAGAAGTGGTTCATGCCGAACTTATCAGTCAACATAGTCTTGGCATATATTCCTATTTTCTCAATGGCTGTAGACTGGAATGTCCGCTTTGCATATGTTGTTGCTCCAAAAGCATGACTGGAATAACTTCTCTGCAGTACTTTTTCATTAGTGGTTGTTTCCCTGTCCTCAAGGTCAGATTTGTATCCTCTACCTTATCTGACTTCGCTGCCTGTCTCTCTAGGCACTCACTCATTTGATCAAGCCTAACAGTCATGCTGTCTGTCTTATTATTCGCAGATCATGTCAGCCGACTTTTTTACTTTTTTGCCATCAACAGTGATTTGACTTTCTCGTTGCTCTTTCTCATGCCAGAGCCTTACTTTCGACGCTCGAAGACTGTGTCAAGTATAATAGTGGCAGTGCAATGTCTGAGGCTGTTGTAAGGTGACTTGGCTTCAGTGCCTAAAGCAATCATCTAATATTGGACTTGGCCTTCAAATATGGCTTGTGAAAAGGAGATTGATGAGGCTTACATACCCTCTTCTGTAACTGATTTCAGAGAGCTTAAGCTCAGTTTCTAGACCTGGTTTTTCTTAAAACATACATTGGGTAATACCTAAAAAATACCAGGATGGGAGATGTTTTCATAGTAGCTTGAACAGCGATTTCCATCATGATCCTTCAAATGTGTCCTTATTTTGCATGCAGGGTCTAGTAACGTGTTGCAGGTCTTCTCCTGTGGTGCAACAAACACTGCACACACAATCTTTTTACAGTGTGTTTCATGCCCAGTTTCAGTCAGACAGCTCAATACATGCGCCTTGAGCAGCACAGGCCTGGGATTTCAGACTGGGCTGACATTCTGCTCCACAGGTCTCTGCTCTAGCATCTTACTGCCAACCAGCCCAGCCAGCACTTAAACTCCTCACCCAAAGAAGGGGCACAGGCCCATCACACAGGCTCTCTCTGATGGGGTTTCCACAGATCTCCCCAGCTGAAGAAGAAGCGGAATCTGCCACAGCAGATCTTCAGGCCAGTGCCTTGTTGCCTCAGTTCCGCTCAGTGCACATACTTGAGTCCCTCTGTTGGACACAAGGTCTCAAAGGAATCTGGATACTCACGGTGTTCGTCCAGCAGGCCAATCGGTGAGATTATGACACTGGTGGGATATTGGGCTTCAGCATGTTCTTCAGCTGTACACAACCTACTCCAGAGGCTGACACTTGTTGTGAGCCCCAGTGCCTCTCATAATGTATGGTTTGAAATGGATTGTATACCACGGGATGGGAGCAAGTGGCCTAAGTGGACATCTTAGTTGGTTTGCAGCCACATTCCTCCAACCCATCAGTGTACTTAAAAGTCTGCTTCAAATAGGCAATGGAAGGACTAGGCAGGGGAACTCACTGGTACTCGTTTTTGAAGTAAATGTGTCTTTTCACCACAAAGCAACAGTCAACTTCTGAATTATTTGTACAAGCAGGTTTTTTTTATATTAACATAAACATGTTCTTATGTACTTTAGAAAGGGACAGACAAGACTTGTTCTGTGTTCTGCTGCTTTGCTGGCTCGCTCCCTCAGATTCACATGTACCCTCACTCCACTTCCTTTTACTGCCTTGGTGATGTTTCATGAAGAGGTCTTTCTTCTCGTTGCACCTGTAACCCTTGCTGCTACTCCTGAGATTGTCTTGCCCGCTGTTTCTCAGTGCTTAATTTGTGATTAAAAAAAATATGTTTTGGGGCCCGAGGCACTTCATAAGAGTCCAGTCCAGCTGCCACCACCAACAGCCCTGCCACAGCTGCCGAATGTGGGTTCTGGCATTATGTATGAGCTAGATATACCATTTATAAACACACACTGTGGTGATAAATTCAGCTGAATAATTGACACATAGCACACTAAGTGGTGTAATTCCATATTAGGTGCTCGTGTTTAGGAACAAGTGGTGATGACAAGCACTGGGAAACCCCGGCACAAGTTAAGCACTAACTACACCTGCATTGTCACTGCAGCACTTTGACACGGCGCTCTCCTCACAGTCACCCTATTGCTGGCCGTGAGTGAAACCGGAAGCAATACCCATTGTCCTCCCATGGATCCGCTCATTTACTGTTTAATATACCCCACTCCCGCAATTTCCTCTAACCTCTATATTAGTAGAAAGCAAGAGATAAACAGTTACTGATGAAATGTTGACTACTAAATAAAAGGGGCCTTTCTCCTGTAATAACTCTAAATCCAGTGTGCTAGGCTATATTGGACAAATGATGGTGCACAGTGGTATGGGTCATATTGTAGGCAAATAGAGTAACATAAAGAATGACCACCTCTGAGATGACCTCGTAGAAGCAGTCCAAGTTGCAGTCCTGCAGAGTCACTCCTTCAACCAGAGCCTGCACTGCAGAAACACTGGTAGCACTCAGCTCCTGTCCTTGGCTGGCTGCCTTTTCCAAGCAGTGACTTCTTGGTGCACAGACAGTTTCCTTGGTGTCTGCCAGCCATTCTGCCCAACACACCAAAGGCACAATTGTAAGCTAACTTCCAATCAAATACCAACTAAACTATAAAGAGCACACAACGTGAGTGCGACTTTCAACCAGCAGCAGTGGCAGAAGGACGCTGACCCAAAGCAACCAACTGCTGAAAGGGCCTGACAGAAAATTCCTGTCTTTTTCAGTGGTGTAAGGATACTGGAGGGGGGGCCCCTCTCTGGACTCACTCAGGCCAGGTGTTGTGCTGACGGGGGAGTGGAGGAGGGGCCTGGAGCTCGGGGTCCCCTATGGGGGCCTTTGTTACACCACTGATTTTATTCATGGGATAAGCCCTGCCAGGTAGCTAGAGCATTAAGCACAGTCGGACTGGGAAAGAGAATAGGCCTGGGCACCAAAGTAAAAGTGGCCTCCATTGGCTACCCAGATAGCTAAAAAAAAAAAAGTGGCCCGCATTTGCAAGGGGCTGTTTTGAGCTAGTAAAGATAAGATATATATGTCTATGTATTTTGCAAGGTATGGGCGATTGCATGCATTTAATCTTACTGTATTGAATGTTTGTGATAATTGCTGAGAAAAATCCGGAACACTAGACCATAAAATAAGCCTACAAACAACCAAAAAACAGCCCACACACTACCTTTCTGAGCAGCTCTTTTGCCACTACCAGATTGCCCAGTAGGCCAGCTCGACCCTGTTTTTAAGCCAGACCTAAAAAGGACTGACTGGACTTCTCAAGGATGTTTGAGTGATCATCAGAGTAGGCTGACAGAATTTAATATTGTCAAATCAACAGTAATCCAGTGGCAATTTGTGTGAAGCTTTTACTTAATGCAATACTTCTAAGGGAAACTAAATGAATGCTAATCTGATGAGATATGCAGCTATTGCACACGTCAACGGTCTCGACAACAGAAACAGTGACATTTTAGAAAGATTGCATGAAATGGTATTTTTAAGTCGTGATTGTGTTTGTCCAGCTGAGCACAGCACATACTGGTACCGGTTGCATCACATCTGTGGGAGGCTGCGCTCCTTTCATGGCCTTAGCTTCAGCCTGGATGGAATACTTCATCGGACTTACTGGAAGAGGAATGCATGATCCACTGGTTTACACAGGACAGAGGTGTACTACCTAGGCCAGGCCAATGTTTATTTGTGTGTCGATAGTTTCCACTTTATATAATGAGGCATGTGCGTTCAATTGGCTCTAAGTTGGTGATTGCGTACTTGTGCACGTAATCTTTTAAATGTGTGTGTAAATGGGGATGTTCGTGCCTGTCAAGATGACGAAGCGCAGTCAAAAGAGCCGTGCACCCTAAAAAGCAACCATATATGGCTAAATTTACTTTTTCAGGGCTCATGTTACAGTTTTTATGGGCCGTGAGGTTTATAATTATTTATTGCTAACAGCCAGTTTGCTATTCCGACCCACGACATCCTTTGGGAATGTATACAGCTCCGATGACATCACTGTGGAAAATGCAGTAAATCTGCCTTGGAAGTCGCACTTCTACAATGGGAAGTTTCTAGGGCTGCGATGTTAAATGGTTCTACGTAGAAGGGATACAACTGACTCTAGAGCGGAAATGATTAGAAACACGCTTCTACTCGTATTGATCCATTTGCGGAATTTTTTTAGGATGTGTATTTTTCTGCAATTTGTATGAGACCCCTCGGGCGTGTGACATCACGATTCTTACGGTTGAGACGTGTTGGAAGGATATATATGCCCCCCCCCCCGTACCTGGATGCGTCTCCCGCCCCCTGGACTCAGTCTTGGGCCTACTGCCCGTGCACAGTGTAGTGTGCTGACAGGGCCCCCTTGTGCTCGTCCGCACCGCGGGGACCTTTGTTACGCCACTGGTAAGATATTGGACTGTGGATTTGTCTTCGCTTTTCTCCATTATTCTGATAAGCATAGCTGCGAACTTTTGTGACGGATGTATTGCAGGGCTCCATTTAAGCTAACACCTTATTCAACTTGTCATGTGTTTTTTTTTTTAGGCCGAGCAAACAAGCTCTTTGACCTGTGTTAAGTATTGTGGGGATCTCACCACGCCCACCGCACGCCCATCACTTTCCCTCTTTTATGGGCTAACCTTCTAAAAAGCCTTTATCATCATTGGTAAATGCTTTGTTTGTTCATCCTTGAGGTGGTTTTGTTACCTGGATAAATGCACAATTGCAGACGCGTTTTCCGTTTGTGTCTCTCCTTCGCACTCATGCTCATCGCGGCCAGGGCCCTTTGAATCGGCTCACTTATGTCAACTGTTTTACTTTTCATTTTCAATTTATGTGGTAAGGAAAGTCCAGTGAGGAATTTACAACGCTAATAGCTCTAGCTCGAGCAAACATGAGGCCCATTGCATTGCAAATGCTTGTTCTTTGCTGGTAGCAGTGAGTGGGAATATCAGATGTTACTACGCATGGCTTCTGCATGTTTTCCTTGAGCACGCGGGTATTACAACACATAATACCACGCATACTGAAGGGGGATGGGAGCACAGTGCCTCACATCACAGCACAGTTCTCTCCTTTGCATTGTGGTTAATGCAGTTCAAAGTTTGCGCTTACTTTAATATTAGCTGTAGTTTTTCACCAGAGTTGGAGCAGATAGTGCTGTACATCTCTAGGCACATGTGTCTGGATTTTATCCCTCATCAGTTGAAATTCAAAAAATGAATTATTTTAATAGGTATTGATACTGCCTGGACAGATGTTTCACCACATGAGTACCAGATTAACACGTGGGAACAGTAATCAACAGCCAAAAGTTGAAAATTAAACTTTGGAAAGGCTTTGCCACTGTGAGGCTCCATAGTGGTGCTTTTTTTGCAACTTTCGAGCTGGTTGAAATCTGCAAATTACTCCGCAGACATTGCTTCATGTGGCAAAGGTGGTAAATCCATAACCATGTGGAAATCCCTGTGACCTCAGAATCACATAAATACATTGGCCATGCTTATGTACAGCGATAAAGACAAATGTAGATTCCTCCATTTATTTATTTTGTTTTTAATTCACCTTTGTCCAGTGATGCGAAAGAGAACTGGTGCAGTGCTTTTGCTGCTATAGAAGCATATGTTTTGTCACATCTCTCAACAAACTTCCCAAACATGTGATAGCATTGGATGCTAACAACAGCTTTGTTGGAATAAACCCTACAAAAGATTTCTCTTTCCAGAACCCTAACACCTGATTAGTTGAGGTCGCTGTGAAGCTACAATCCTTTTTTGGAGAGGTCGACCGCCCACTTACAGCACTTGACAAATGTCAGTCCGTTTACTACAGCAGAGTGGGAGCAGTGGATATTCAGTTGTACTACTGGCGTCCCAGCTCCTAATTATCAAGGATTGGCTGACCGGGGGCTGGAGTGACCCGGCCTACAGACTTGAGGTAACTCACCTCAGACTGGACGGAATTATGCACTACCTCTATGGTCGGCCCCTTCCCTTCCATCTCCCAGAGATCACAAGGGTGGTTTTCATGGTGTGGCCGGTGGACAGTTGATTTATAGGATGGGGTAAGAAGCTGACCCATCAAATTCCTCTCTGGAAAGGGCGATGACTGAAACATGTGATGTGACTAGAGGAGTTCTGACATTGGGACATGTTTGGGATTACAACCCTGGGGGTATGTGTGGTGGGACTCCTACATGTACTTGTTTCAGGAGTTATAGACCCACTTTAGGCTTTCCCACACCCAGTTTCATAAGTAACTGCTGTTAAGACATGCACTTGGGCCCTATCAAACACATTTAACCCATGAACCAGAGTTTAGTCCTCTGGAAGCAAAACTGCTGATGGGTGCCCTGGGTCAGGGAGGGATCTCCCAGCTCAACTGTCCTGTAGTCTGTAACGACCCAGATGCACTGAACCAGCTCTGGTGTAAATGGGAACAATGGGTGGGAGACCTAGAAGATGTAGAATGGTGGGAGGCATGCATCGCCCCTTGGGCGCTTGCCATCTCAGCATAGCTGAGAATAATCCAAATACACTACCTCCATCTAACCTACATGACACCACAAATGCTGTGGCATGTAGGCATTCTCCCCGAACCCAACTGTTGCCACTGCTCTTCCCCAGGGGCTGACTTTTTTCACATGGTATGGCTGTACCCTACAATCACACATTACTAGGGACAGATTGGCCGGACCCTGACTAGAATCCTGGATAGGCCCACCACCATTACTCCAAAAGTGGCCTTCTTGGGTGTGATGGAAGACGTTCGAGGGACTAGGGGAGATAGAATGTTGATTGGGTTTTCAGCACTGGTGGACAAGAAAGACATTGCCAGCCATTGGAATTCACCACAGTCCTCGAGGCTAGCTTTGTGAAGATCCAGTATGTACTGTTGCGTCAAACAGGAGGAACCAGTCTGCCTTGCTAAGGGATGTCCTCAAATGTTTCCCAAAACCTAGGGCAGGTGGTGGGAGCATTATGGCTTAACAACTGTGCTGGAGGCCGCGTCTGTGTAGCGCCCGGCGTCCATGTGAACTATCGGATGCGTGGGGGTAGGTGGGAAGGTGTTGTTACGATTGGAAAGTACTTCTCTCTTTTCAACTTTTTTGATATTTAATTTTACTCCAAAACTAAATAACCTTTGTTTATAAAAAAAAACGAAGCCTTGTTGAGTCCCTCTGCTGGTGACTGGTCTACACAACTATGTAATTTAATTACACTTTGTCCTGTGATCGACAGCAACGTTATAACTATCAAACGTTTGACCTACCAAGAGAAATGAGATTGAATTTGAAGGGCAATCCTATTGAAATAGATGGAGACAATATATTTTTGGGAGAGTAAGGTTTCCAAAGCAGGCTATCCCATTTAAGTCTAAGGGGGGCATTTTGCTTGTTTGTAGGGTGGAGATGAGCTCCAAGCAGGTGATACCTTGCAAATTAGGGTGATGGATGCGGTATGACCGCAATAGGAATGAAGCTGTATGTGTGTCAGCACTTTCCACAAGAAAACAAGACACCAATAAATTACAAACATGGTTGATACGGCTTGTGTGAATTAATGAATGATCGTTTGTCCTCTTTGTCGCTTCCGCTATATTACTTAGTGCCTGGTGGACTTTGAAGAGCAAGGAAGAGACTATTCGCCATCGCTCTTGCTGCAGGCAATTAAAAACAATCAAGATCGATACTCTATAACTGTCTCCCCTGTTTTACATGATCTTATCTGAGTCTCTCAGAAGTCACTGGGCCGGGAGTGAACAAGGGAGGGATTTTGGAATCTTCACTCATTTGCTTATGATGAGTAGATGTCCATTTGTTTTACAAACTGATAAGGGGCAAATTCTTCTAGCTTTGCAACTATGAAAAATCATGCTATTTTCTGGCTTCACTAGTGTGCTGATTTCATCATGGAAACTTGTATGAAAAAACACCAATATCACTTTAACCCGTTTTTGACTGCATCATATTCTAAAATTGGACAGGTATCTACTTAGCTTTATCTTGTAAATGTAGTGCAGATCATCACCAATTTTCTCGTCTTTTCGCCATCTTCTTGGACGAGTGCAATTATTTGTTTATTCAGGAAAATATGAAAATCCCCATTCTCTGGAGACGTGTCTGTTTTTTATTGTTAAATTCTCACAAATCATTCTAAACCCCACTAACAGGTCGGTATGCTTTTTTCCTGCATTGTATACGATATGCTTGTAATGCTCATGTCAGCAAAGCTTGAAAAAGGAATTTTAGTTCACTTCTGTCTTGCACTGTAAAAGGTACCATATCACTAACCAAACATCTAAAACAAGGTTTCCTGCTCCTCTTTCTGCAGAACTTTGTCTACATGATCAAACATAAAAATGCAAAGTGGTCTTGAACAGTAGGTTTAGAGATAGCACAGGTCCCTGTTTCAGTTTTCAGAATTACACCTGAAGGAGGGATTGTGAAATCCACTGACAAATGTATATGTTCTCTGTACTTGATGGCTCTTTATTGACCCATAGAGTCTACACTGTGTGAGGCGTCCAGATGTATGCTTCTAACCACGGAATACTTACCTTAGAATATTTCCCAAGCACCATAGTGGATCCAGAGATTTTTCATAGCAATGCTCCTGTACGCCACTAGTTGGCATCATGTGGATTCATGCTGTCTCCATACTGCCATGGAGTGGCAGTTTAGAGCTGCATATAAGAATCACTCCTACACACTGACGTCACTTTTCTTTATGTACCTTCCAGTGCAGATCAGGAACCTCGCTCCCGATTTTGTCAATTCTCAGAGTTTTAAATTATCTCACATTGCACTAGGTAATAATGTCCCCACCAACGACTACAGGTTTCAAGCCATGCCACCTCTGCAGAAAGCAGATATCTGTCACAGACCTGCATTACATGTGTCTTTGATGTTTGGGCTTGCAAACTGATTACTTCCTGTAATACGAGTGGATTCATACACCCATAGGCAATCTGAGATTGGAGGTGAAGATCTATGTTGCCAAGCACAAGACATTATGGCTTTGTAGAAGTCCTACTTGTAGGAAAGCAGCCTCTTCTTAGCATGGGTACTCACACTTTTTGCCTGTTGTCAGTATGTTTTGACTTTGTTCACTGGGATCATGCTAACCAGGACCCCAGTGACTATGCTCTCTCCCTTTAAACTTGGTTGCTTGGACCACACAAACCCCTCATATTTAGCATACTGATGCCCCAATATAAATCCATAGAATATATGATACCCAGGTACCCAGGGCATTGGGGAAGCATGGGTCCCCCATCGACTGCAGCATGTATTATGTCACCCATGGGGAGCCCATGCAAAGTATATCTGCAGGCCTGCCATTGCAGCCTGCATGAAAGGGTGCATGCACCCTTTTCACTAAAGGTCACTGTAAGTTACCCCTATGGTAGGCCCTCCTAGCCCAGAGGGCAGGGTGCAGGTACTTGTGTGTAAGGGCACCCCTATGAGCAGAGGTGCCCCACACAAACTCCGGCTCCATTTTCATGGACTTTGTGAGTGCGGGGACGCCATTTTACATGTGTACTGGACATAGGTTACTACCAATGTCCAGCTACATAATGGTAACTCTGAACCGAGGCATGTTTGGTATCAAACATGTCGGAATAATACCGCAATACTGTTGCCAGTATTGGAAGTATGATTCCATGCACTCTGGGGGCTACTTAGAGGGCCCCAGCATTGCTCCTACCAGCTCTAGGGGGTTTTCCGACAGCCAAAGCTGCTGCCATTCCTCTGACAGGTTTCTGCCCTCCTGCTGCTTGATCAGCTCAAGCCCAGGAAGGCAAAACAAAGGATTTCCTTTGAGAGAGGGGGGTAACACCCTCTCCCTATGGAAATAGGTATTACATGGCTTGGGATGGGTAGCCTCCCGAAACCACTGGTATTCTTTGACGGGCACATTTGGTTCCCTCCTTGCACAAACCAGTCTGCAGCAGTTCCAGGACCTCCAGTCACTTCTCTGGTCACCACCACCCCAGGGGTGGTGCCCAGAGTTCCTTCAGAGGGTCCCTTGATTCTTCCATCTTGAATCCAAGGTGGGCAGAGGCCTCTGGGAGCATCTGAGTGGCCAGGTGAGGCTGGTGAAGTCAAAGCCCACTCCTGATAAATGGTAACCTGGCTAGGTGACATATCTCCCTTCCAGGGCTATTTAGGGTCTCTCAGTTGGGTGGGTCCTCTGATTCAGCTTGCAAGATTCCTGCAGGACTCCTCTGCAACCTCTACTTAAATTTTTGGGCATAGGAACTGCGTCTGGACCCTTAGGAACCGACAATCTACATCCTGGACGAAGACTCTGCTTGCAACATTGTTTTCACAGCTCCTTCCAGCTTCTGCAACATTTCCCCCAGCTGTGCATCCTTTGAGGGCAGCAAGTCTTCAGTCTGTATGAGAAGAAAGAAGGAATCTCTCTTGGAGTGAAGGAGTCACTTCTCTGCATCCGCAGGCACCTATTGCAACGACAACTGTCTGCGTGGATCTCCTCTCATCCTGAGTTGTGTGGATTCTACATCACAGGTGGTGGTCTGGAGTGGTCCTCTTGGTTCTCTCTGCCAGCTGTCCAACTTTGGTGAAGGTAAGCCCTTGCCTCCACACACAGGACAGTACCCCCATTCACCAGGCCTCTTGCAGCTACCAAGTCTTGTTGGCATCTCCTCCAAGGAATCTTCAGGCTCTTTGTAGCCCCAGCACTCTTCCCTGCAACATACAGCCCTCTGCGTGCTTCTCCTGCGGCGTGGGACCCTTCTTCAGTTGCCCTCTGTGGGCTCCTCTGCGACTCCTGCGTCCTCTTCCAGTGGGTCACCTGTGGGGGCTGTCTTTTCTTCTGTGGACTCTCTGCCTCGCTGAGGCCTCCCCCGAGACAATCCCCCCTGAAGCCCCCTCCCTCCTGTGGGTTGAGTTCTCCTGGACCTTGCTGGGTCCCCGGCAGCTGCACTTTTCCACTGCCGCAACTCTTGCCTTTGCCGAGGCTTGTTGGTGGCTTTTGCACACCACAGCCAGACTGCAATCTTCCATCTGGCGTGGGACGTCGACTGCTTCCTTTAGGAACACTTCACCGACTCATGGGCAGCATTGCAGATCGTCTTTGACCTACCATCAACCAACTTGCAACCACAGAGAGGTGGATAGTGGATCCTGCCACTTCTGGACACTCTTGCGACTTCTGGACTTGGTCTCCTTCTTTTTCAGGTCTTCCTCTTCAGGACTCCACCACTGGTTTCTTGCAGTCTTGTCTGGGTGTTGCATTATTCCTCTTTTCAGTCCTTTTGGTGTTTTGGGGAAAATCCAGTAACTTACTGCTTTCTTCCTGGTCACTGGGGGCCACTGTGGTACTTACCTTTGGGGATTCCTAGTTCCTCCAGCTCTCCTCTACAGATGGGGGCTCTGCATTTCCATTCCATTTTTTAGTATGTGGTTTGGGCTCCTCCTAGGTTCACTATTGTCTATTGCTATTGCACTGTTTTCTACTGCTATTTTTGTCTTTTTCTGATTACCAGTGTACATATTTAGTGTGTTTACTTACCTCCCATTGGGGTAATTGCCTATCTAGTATTTTTGGTAATTGTGTCACTAAAATAAAGTACCCTTATTTTTGTAACACTGAGTGTTTTCTTTCATGTGTGTGAGTGCTGTGTGACTACAGTGGTATTGCGTGAGCCTTTCATGTCTCCTTGATAAGCTTTGGCTGCTCATCCACAGCTACCTCTAGAGAGCCTGGCTTCTAGACACTGCCTTCATTTCACTGATAGGGGAACCCTGGACCTGGTGTAAGTTGCAAGTACCCGTCACACACCAGTCCAGCTTCCTACACTACTCACTTTCCAAGTTCTGTAGCCGCTCCATCAACTATTCAGCTTCACTCTCTAAGTCTTCTAGTAAGCCCAAGTCCAAATGCAAAATTTTTAAAATGAAGTGAAACTCAACCCGGTCCTGCCACTCTGGTTCCAAAGTGAAGGCACAAGGCCATCATGATGCAGTGGCGCTCATTTGAGGTCTCCGGTTTTGACTCCGATTTTGTGCCAGAGCAGTGGGCACCCAAGGATGTTGATAACAATGGTTCCCATTGCTTACTTGAATGACATTTTGCCCAATCGCTCACATGCAAGAATTTTTGGTATTTATTCTAAGGTGAGGCATCGGCAGTTAGAAGCATCCATCAGAAGAACTAGAAACTTACTTTTGGTAATGCTCTTTCTGATAGGTACTCTATCGAATTGTAGATTCATCTCTGCCCTGCCACCTCATTATTCTGTAGAGGCTTGTTTTTAATATCTAAAAAGGTCCCATGTTAGTGTTAAGCATAGTATTACTTACAGCTGTCAGCACTCTACATCTGAGAGGTCGAAAAGGAAAAAATAAGAAAGTGACGTCAACACAGAGTTGGTGCATATATGCAGATCGGCTGTATCACTTACGGGCCAGTTTGGAGCCACACTACACCACAGAGCAATATATGGGAGCAGTGTTTTGAGAAATCTCCAAATCCTGTCTGGTCCCTTAGAGATATTCTAAAGTAAGGAATCTGCGATTAGATGAACTCTACAAAAACTCTTTCCGAAGGTAAGTAAGTAGTTAATTTAGGACAGTGGGATTTTTGGTTGCATCTGACAAGCTGCACACTGTGGTAGTAGACTGCTCAGCATGAGAACTCAGAGTGAGACACCCACATAAACAGAAGCGCAGAGCTAATTTATATGATGCCTTATGTGCTGCTGGTCATGTAGCATCACTGCTCACGCTGATTAATGGCTTGCAAAACGGAAGTCACTTTGCATATCAACTTGGGCAGCAAAGGATGGGACTGTGTAGTAGGGAGCCAGGAGCAGGTAATGTCCAAGTGCTGTGAGTGAGCTCTTGTCATATGATCCAGTGAAGGACGTCCTTGAGAGGATTACTCAAAAGGCAGCAAGGCAGCGTTTGATGCCCCTTATGATAGTAACAGTACACTGGGTCAAATGTTAGAAGAACAGTTATCCATCCCAGCTTTAAGAGATCACACACCTTCGGTTGTACAAAAAAGAGGAAAAATCATTGGTGTGGCAAACGCCACTGTTTTTTATCGATTGTTTAAAAGGTTGTGGGGCTGTGCTATTATTTGGTGGGCAAAATCAACATGCGTCCTGGAGGTGAAAAAATGTGATAGACTATAAATCAGCAAAAAATGTCTATGTTTAATTATGCATCTCTGGAAGGTGGATCTCGGTGTGACTATATCGGAGGAGGAGCGGCGGAGCAGCTGTGCGCATATGAGAGCTCTGCCCCCCCAATTATGGGTTGCGTCTGATCCTCTTCAAGTTCCTACATTGCCTCTTCTACACCCCACGAGGCCTCTGCTCTATGGGCCTTCGCGCAGATGCGGGTTGTGAACGGTGTCGTGCCCCTGATGCCGGATTTCTCCACCTCGCGTGGGAGTGCGTCGAGGTCCACGCTTTTTGGACTGAGGTCATTCATATGATGGAGGAGATGACTGCTTTGGCACTGCCCAAGCCACCTCGATTGGCGCTGCTTGGATGTGTGGATGAGGTGCGGCAGGAGGCTGGTGGGCCTGCTTCTCCTGCTGGTCAAGCGTAGGGTTGCTATGTTTTGGGGCCGGGCTCCACGGGGATCTGATTGGTTGTGCAGCGCTTCTTATTGCCAAGAGTAATTGATGATTTTTTGGGAGCTGGCTTCTGAGGTGTCTCTGCCTCGGGACATATGGGCTCCACTGCGTACTTTTCTTGAATCTTTATAGTGCAGATGTGCATGCATTCTGTGTGTGACCATGCGTCGAGTGGTTCTGATCTCTGGTGCCTTCTACAGTGCTGTGCTTACAATATGTAGCAGATTGGACGTTGCACGCCACTGCGCCCTTCTTTCTGCCCGCCCCTTCCCTCTCTTCTTTCTGTCTCTGCTGGTTTTGTGTTAGTTCCTAGCCCTATGAATACCAAGTTTCTTGTCAAACGCTCCTGGGTTTATGTTATCTACGTCTACATTGCTATGGTCGGGGCTCCTTTGTTAACACTGGAATTTCTTGATGATGTGCATCGGTCGGCATCCCTTGGGTGCTTCGGCGTTAAGGATTGGGGTCCTAGATGTTGGCTAGAACGTTGTTACATTGGCAATGTTTTTTGTTCATTGGGCTTGTCTACTGTTAGTTTTTATTGTATGTTTCATATAATATACAAGAAATAAATAAATAAATAAAAAAGAAATTATGCATCTCAAAAGAAATGTATACCGGGAACGGAGATAAAGTAGCACAGTTTGCACGAGTAAAGAGAAGCTTACAGCATTGTGGTACATTGTATAAACCTCATTCAGAAAAGAAATCTTACGTTCAAAAGTCAATGTCCTTCCTCCCCTCAGGACACCTTAGGAAGATTAACCATGCAAGATAGTGGAATTGTCGGTATATATTTTGCAAGTTCTCCTGGTGGTGGCAATTTTTTGGACTCTCTGTAAGACATTCACAGATGGACTAAACATACAATTTTTTAATGACTGTCTTTCTCCTTATAAAGAAAGAGTCTGAGATTCTGGAGGTTTATGAGTTATACCATCTGTGTGTTTTATTTCCAGTGAGTCCAATAAGAAGGTATTGCATCTTGAATGATTTGCAGTTTTCGATAGGATTAACACAACATTCGTCTTCTCTGTATGTAAACCGTGAGCTTTCATTCAACTACAAACATCCTTTCGAGTTAAGTGAAGGAGTTCATTCCTCCAAAGCAGTCTGATTCTATACTAGAAGGGGTGATTGGTCAACTGTTTGGTTAGAATTTTAAGGGAGCCCACAGAATGAGAGGTATTGTGGTTTAAAGGTATTTATTGCACATGATTAACTTAACTTTGCTTAGTGGAGCATCTTATATATTCAGTGTGTGTGTGACTTTAATGTCAAGGCTTATTAAGTTTTTTTTTTTTGGGTGCTCACTATATAAACAGAAAAAATGACACAATCACATTGTAAAAATAAAATAAAACATTTAGCATCATGAATTTTCAAAACCAGAGAATTTCAAAGTACCCTAATGCAATTTCATACATTCATGCTGAATCAGTCTTTTGTATTGGCGGCTTTAAATTCAATAAACCTGGCCCCAAATAGTGCCTAATTTCACACCATGGCATATGAACGTTATTAGATAGTTTAAATCCTGTAAGCCCAATTTAACCAGAGAGCAAATTATTGCTCCCATCAGTATGATTTTCCCAAGCCTAAGTAAATTCAATCTTCCGAGTATTCTCAAGCCTAAATTTCAAAAGAAACTCAACTGTCTTTCGTCTTGTCCTATTAAGACAAACGAGACAAAAATAATTATTGTAGTAGAATGTATTTCCTCTTACATGTTTTTTGCTTCTAAAACATACATACTCAAGTACTGTATTTCATTTACCTACTTGTTAAGGCCATTTTTAAAACATTTATTTGGAGGCTGCACATTCCTCCAGTTATGAGAGTCATTTCAGTTTTACTTCATGAAACCCTGCAGGCATTACCTATGATTGTCCTCATTCTTTGAAGTCTTTTTAGGTTTGATATCTAAGGGTGGGTGGTGGAGCCTCAGTAATGACATAGCGAAGCTACTCATCCTCCTGTTCTGCGCCCAATACACCTACTTTAAGGCCAAGCCTGAATGGAAGTACTTTGTTAAACCGTAGGTGCATACACCAAAACGTGCCTTCCACAAGTGCAAGATCCCTTATCATGTTAAATTAAAGATGTTTTACACCATCAACAGGGGATCTCAGTCTCACATGTTGAGGAGGAGCCCCAGTCTGTATGAAAAGTGTTTAAAAGCCAACAGAAATTACTACAATGTTACCCCTTCAATTTGTAATATTGTTTCTCCAGTTAATGTCACATCTGAAGACCTATCTTTACATTATTTCACAATAGTTTTTCCAATTATTTTTTTCATGACCTAAGATCGTGATTTTAGTCGCAGTCATTTTAGTTAAGAAATGTTTAGTCACTTTCCAAAGCTGAAACTGTCATTTGTAAATGGGTTTGAACTGTCTGGCACTCTTGGGGCAGTGGAGCGCTTCTAATGTAATAACAGATACAATGAAAGATATGAGTTAGAATGACAGTAATAGCAAGAGGGAGGAGAGACATGTGAATGTAGCAGTCCTATAGCTAAACTTGACCAACAAATAGGACTTGGGTTGTTGGATCTTCAGGTTTCTTCTGAATGATAGTGGTTTATCCATAAATCTTCGAGCATTAGACACACTGTTCCAGAAGTCTTGGAGCCAGATATAGTGTGTGCTGTTTCTCTTCTCTCCAGCGATCATAGGTTGGTAGGCCAAGCTGTATCACTTTGTGGGCAGGATTGTATTGCCAGAACAACATAAAAGATGGAGCATGTACAATACATTTAACTGAGCAGACGACATTAATAATGTGAAGTTTACCTTTCTGTTATGGTAAAGGGTGGCATGTGGGGCACGTGAAGGAAAGAGGTGGCTAGAAAATGAAAAGGCAATATACAACTGCAGCATTAAAACACTTATTTAGCCTTCCACAGTAATGAGAGTCTAATGCGACTGGGTGAGGGGGCTGTATGGACCAGGTTGCAGACAATTCATCAGTTTATGTTTCACATCTGGGCATTTAGAATTTGGGGCTTTCTGGCTGCTGGCCACCTCCCATAGAGAACTGAGAGTAATTATGTGACAGAATATTGGTGGGAGGGCCAAGTTGGAGTGGGTAGCACTCCTAAGTAAATATAGTAGGAACTGCATTCAGCTGTGATAAAAGTAGGAGGCAGTATGAATTAAGCTCAGTTTTAAAGACTCGGTGAAGGTCTAATCATGGCTTTGTTCTGGGCTCTTTATAGAGGTTGTGGCATGTTCCATATTGATCAGCATGTGTTATATCTAGAAGATTTCTGCAAAATACTTTGCTGCGTGGTTGTGTGGTATACCTCACCATCATTGAAGAGATATGTCTGCAATAAGAGTGGCAAATTGTTAACATAGTTAAGGCTTGTGTGAATACTTGAATGAATGGATGCTCGTTTGCTCTCTTGCTGCCTTTGCTGTTCTACTTAGTGCCTGGTGGACTTTGGACAGCGTGAAAGAGGCTATTCTTCATCTCCCTTGCTGCAAGGAATTAAAATCTTTCAAGTTCAGCACTCTATAACTGTCTTCCCTAGCTTGCATGATCTTATCTGGGTCTCCCAGAAGTCACTGGACTGGGAGTGAACAAGGGTGGGATTTTAGAATGTTCACTCATTTGCCTGTAAGGGGTAGATGTCCAGTTATTTTACGAACTGATTAGGGGGGGAAATAGTCTAGCTTTGCAACTAGGAAAAATCATGCTATTTTCTATCTTTACCCATGTGCCTATTTCATTATAGATGCTTGTATAAAAAAGCTAATATTACTTTAACCTCCTTTTTTCTGCTTATTCTAAAATTGGACGGGTATCTACTCGGCTTATATATTATGAATGTGATGGAGACTATCACCTTTTTTCTCGTCCTGAGTAAACGTTCACGAGTGTGTTGCCAGAACTGGGTTTTAAATCTATGCTTTTGCATTCAGCTTCTCCTGATAAACCCTGCTTTTAAAATAACCATTTTACAACATATTACTCAAAATGATCCCGCTGGTTGGGGGTTATTTTGGCAGTCCCACTAAAGCTACTGAAGATATGGAGTGCCCTTTTGTCGGAGTCTTTTTTTTCTTTGGCTGATTAGAGTGTAGGTCAAATTCTCAAACGTGTTTGTGCTTGTTGGTGTCACCGATGAATGTGAAACTGAGTTCACCACTTCTAAATTGAAAACTTTGATTCATAAAAACAATATTGTATCTCAAAATAGCACTCGTGGGCAGATTTTGTGCTGGTGAGTAATTTGAAAACGAGTTGTAAGGGTTATGTGGATGACCATGCAGATTTGTAAACATCCATGTTTGTGAACATTCATATAGCAATTTCAGGAAGGTCTAAATGTATATTTTGTATGAGAAAAGACCCCTAATCAGCCAGATATTTTATGGGCATGTCTGTTGATGACATTTTTCCACTTAGCAATCTGTGCCTGGCATAACTGCCAGGACCTGTGTTTGGGGATGGAAAGAATTTGTAAATGGCAAAAAAGTTGGACATCTAGGGCGGAAGAAGTTGTAAATCTCAAGGGTCCAGTAGCATTATTTTTTCGTTTGGAGCAAATTTCCAACTTTTTGTGAATTATCCAATAATTTCAGGAATACTCCTGAAACTCTGACAGTCATAGCTTTCCAAGAATACTCATGGGCATAACATTTATGCATGTGGAATTTCCATGAATTTACCTTTCCAGGTACGAAAACGTAGCAAAAACTGCTTTAGCATTTTTTTTTTCTCTGCATGGAAGATTTTTGTAAGTGTTTGTTCTGAAGGAGAAACTATTTCCCCTCAAACTGTGTTGAAATGTGGGCTTGGGAGGGCTTTGCTCTCCTTTTCTACCGTAGAAGTAAACGTATTCTCTCCACATGAGAGGAAGCAGGTCCAATATTGTTTCTTAAAGACATTTGTTCATGGAACATTCTGCCAATCCTAATTATGTAAACGAAAATCGGGAATTTCTATGTGCAAAAATAATATTTTCTACTAAAGCTGATTTTTTGATATACAAAATAATTTGTGAATAGGGCCTTAGGATTTCCAACATGTTTGCACACAGTTTCAACAAAGAGTTCCAGGATACAATTCCGTTTTGTTTTGTGGACAGGTGAGCGCAAATATTGGAAGCCTTTGAAGATCATGAGATCATTATTAAACCAGGCCTGAAAGCTTTTGGCAAATGAAACATCCCCTTCTTTTTTGGCGTTGTTTGAAATGTTTATTTTTGTAAGATCGCCGAGGGGTGGGGGTATCGTGAGAAGGCAGACAGGCTTGTACACAGTAGTTTTGCAGAAGTCTGGCAGGTGGTGCCGACTGAATACACAACCAAAGATTACTTCATCTTTATTGTATCGTATCAGCAGAGCGGGAGAGATGCAAACTATGGCAGCGGAGAGGAAGAACATTCAACTGTGTTTTGCAAACCTGTCAGAATTAGGTTAGCCTGGTAGGTTATTATGTTGAAAGTTCTGTACTCTTAAACCTGGGCACGCTTGATAAATTTCATTTTCAAACAAAGTTTAAAACATGGACATTGTTTTAATTCAATGAGAAAAGCTGTTTCTCGATATTTTCCCAACTACGTGCGTTTTATACGTTAAAATCTGCATATTGACTAAGCGCGGTCCCCTCAAATCAACCTGATTATTTTAATGGACCAGGGTTTGACAAGCTCATCTATGTTTTTACAAAATCAGTTTTATGGCTTGTTTGGGAAATGTGGGCGACTGAGTGTGAGCGTAATGTACAATTTCTATACGTGTCCTGAGCGAGCTGGACAATTTTAAGAATCTCCTATTTTTAATATGATGTTTTTCAATCCTGGCATTATCTCTTGGGGCAGCACGTGCAACATAAAAGGTCAGGAATTAAAACTGAAACTGTCAATCTTTGGAACATGAAAGCAACTTCAATTTCCTGCCATTAATGTGTACGTGCGGTTTGTTTCAAGCAACATTTCCAGGGTAAGCAAGTAAATAATAACCTAGCTTAATACCCATGTTCCACCCTTTGCCCTTTGTCTCTCACGCTTCTTCTTCATATACCGGATGAGGGAGTGTTTGTGGTTCTTGATTTGTGCGAGTGTCACACAAAGTGGAAGGCCTTGTGACTTACATTGTGCAAAAAACGAACCTTGCATCCTTCTTTTCACCTTTGGCACAGATGCAGCTCGTGAAATTCTTACTGCACCCCTTTCCCTTTCCTTCTTGCCTGCCTCCTTTCTTTCTTTTTCTTGTCCTGACCCGACCTCTATAGTAACCACTTAAATTTCGATTATTGGTTTTTGTGCGTGGTTCTGTGTACTGGGCTCCCCTCTAATGATCTGTGTAGACAAATAAATACAAAAATGCCCCACCCTCTGACTTTCCACTAGTAAAGAGTTTGGGAGCATCAGTCCAGTTGAAAGGGTATGGTCTTTAATATCCTCTCTCAAATTTTTAAATGATACCATTCCATTTTATTATGTTATAAGCAGAAGACTAGGTGCAACCTAAGATTCTGATGATTAAGTGTATACCTCCGAAATCCAACCTCGTCCAGTGAGTCATGAAGGTACAGAACCCTTACATCTTAGAGACTTCTAGTTGCAGATTCCTTCCCTTAGAATTTCCCCCAGGTGACAGACTGGATCTGAAGATTTTTTTTCAAGCAGTACCTCAGGTGGTGTTGGTCGATTCTGCATCTGTCATTGGCGCTGTGGTCTTATACAGACGCCACCCCGCCGCTCTTGCGTAATTTCTTTTTTTTCCGTGCCAGCCTACATGCAGATCAGGAGAAAAGCTACCCTCAGTTGCTTTTTGACTAACTTTTTGACCCTTTTGTCAATCTTTTTGACTTCTTGGTGCCTCGAGATGTCTTCCTGTAAGACCAGATTTAAGCCGTATGACTTCTGTCGCCACATGATGCCAGTGACAGATCCGCACATCGTGTGTTTGTGATGTCTGGAGCCGACCACGACCTGGAGTTGTGGTCCAAGTGCCGGGCTGCGAACCCGAAGGTTTTGAGGGAGCGGTCCCTAAAACTCATGGCGGCCCGGTGGTCATGAGACTGTTCGCGGAGCTATCACCACTCATCCTCGTCCCACTCCAAGTCCTCAGGACATTCAGGTCACAAGAAGAAGAAGTCGAAGAACAACAAGTATTCTTCAACTTAAGACCATCGGCCTTTGCGACGCGGGAGGAGCATCGTTCTTCTAGGCCTGCGTCCTCTGAGCCTGCTTCTGGGTCAGCTCCACCCCTCCCCAACTCAGGGAGTTTTATGATACCATGTGCCTCATCTTTGGTAGACCAACCCTCTTGTGATGCCCTTGGTCCCAAATAGTGTCGGCTGGGGCCCCCTCGGTTTGTGAACCAGCGGCTTCGGACTCTGCTCTGGAGGGCACCCCAGGACCCTTTTCTGGATTCGAGCCAATGCCAGTCGTGCCATTGTGACCTTCCCTGGTGCGCCGGTGCAGAAGTTGGTACTCCAGACATTGGTTGGGCCCACAGTTGATGTCGATCCCATACTCATTCCCAATTCTGACCCGGAGCAGGAACAACGTCGCCCAACGCCAAATCCGATGGGGACATCAAACCTCAGGTTGGATCCTGATCCTTAAATCTATGGGTATGGGTGCGGTGGGAGTATGGAGGGTTTGCTGGACCCTCTAGAATACCAGCTTGAAGACCCTTATATGGACTGGGCTCAGGAATTGGGTGGAGCCAGTGGGTTGAACACTTCCCCTGACTCTGGCATGCTTTCTCCACCTACTGTGGCTACAATGGAGGGAACCTCCTACTCAATGGTGGTGCGAAGAACGTTCAAGATCCTGGGCCTCGAGCTTTCAGTGGCGGTCAGGGCTAACCTCCTGACTGAGGTGCTTCAGCCTGGGGCTTCCACATCTGAAAACCTATTTCCCTTCAATGAGGCCCTTATTGCTGTGGACGTGGTCTAAACCCAGCACAGGGGTTCCTGTCAGCAGGACAATCAACCCTAAATTCCTGATTGAACACCCTACACTTGAGAGCTTAAAAATTCAGGCTTCTTCCTCTTCTGGCACATTCCTCTCCATACCCCTGAACTAGGAATCAAAAAGACTGGACCAACTTGGGAGGAAAATGTTCTCTTCCTTCAGTCTGGCCTTGTGGTGCATGAACACTGCATGCCTTTTGGGCTGCTACACCCACGCAGATGCTGCCACAGGACCCGGAGGAGCCCCAGGCCATTCTCTTCCAAGCTGTTGCTGACAGGAGAGACAAAGCCAAGTTTGTGATTCAATGTGGACTGGACACCACCGACTCACTGGCCAGTTTGGTTGCGTCAACAGTGGCCCTTCGATGCCACGCTTGGTTGAGGATGCCCGGCTTTTCGGGGGATGTCCAGCAATCGCTTATGGACATGCCCTTCGATGGCACCCATCTCTCCGGAGACAAAGCGGACTTGCCGCTCAAGCGCTTTAAGGAGTCCAGGGTTACGGCTCAGTCTCTTGACCTTGCAGCTGCTCCGCGTTCCCCTCAGTCTGTTTTTCGTCCCTTTCGTGGCTACAGAAGGGGCACCCAACTGCATCCATTTCCCTCTAGCCACTGTGCCACGCATGCTGCCCATCCTTTGCGTGATGAGGACGCAGGGTCCAATGCCCCATGGATCAGGGAGCCAGCGGTTGTCCCAGTCCATCACACCCCGCCCGTTGCAGCCTCCAAACTTTGCTAGTCCATCGTCCCATCACAGGCCAGTTGGAGGCAGGATTCAACATCACCTGCCCCACTGGGAATCCATCACAGTGGACAAGTGGGTTATGGAAATTGTCCAAAGGGGCTACTCCCTCCCCTTCAAGACTACTCCTCCTGCCATGCCACCATCCCACAACCGGATGATGGAGGTTCACTCAGCACATCGCCGCGAGGGGATTGCGTCTTTCTTGGCCAAGGGAAACATAGAGAGGGTACCTGTGCCAGAAATAGATTGTGGTTGTTAACCCTGCTACTTTCTGGTGCCCAAAAACGACAAGGGCCTTTGACCTGTCCTAGACTGCCGGGCCCTCAATCTCTTCCTCAGGAAGGAGAAGTTCAAAATGCTCACTCTGGCTCAGGTTCTTTCTGCCTTGGGCCCTGGAGACTGGATTGTAGCATTGGCCTTGTAGGACGCATATTTTCATATTCCTGTCCTGCCTGCCCACAGACGTTACTTGAGGTTCGTGGTATGTCACAAGCACTTTCAGTTCACCATGCTCCCCTTCGGCCTTACCAGCGCCCCTCGGGTGTTCATGAAAGTGATGGTAGTGGTCGCAGCTCATCTGGGGTTTAAGTCTTCCCCTTCCTTGGCGACTGACTGTTGAAGGTGGACTCGCCCTAGGCTGTCATCTCTCACCTTCAGACTATGGCGAACCTCCTGCATTCGCTAGGGTTCTCTGTAAATGTGCCTAAGACACCCCTAACTCCCTTTCAGACAATCCCTTTCATTGGAGCTGATCTGGAAACAGTGCAGTTTGTGGCCTTTCCTCCTGAGCGGTGAGTCCAGGATATTCAGGCTATGATACAGTGTTTCAGCCTCTATCCTTGATTTTGGTGCGAATGACTCTGAGGCTGCTGGACCTTGGCCTCCTGCATCCTTTTGGTCACACATGGTAGATGGCATATGTGGGCTCTGCGGTGGGACCTGAAGTTCCAGTGGTCGCAGCATCGGTCCAGATATCGGAGGAAACTGCAAGATCTGCAGTAGTGGCTAACAAACCAAGTTTGGGTCAGAGGCAGATCCCCTTCCCTCACCCAGATCAGATAGTAGTGACAGATGCGTCACTCCTGGGATGGGAGGCCACATGGGAGAGGTGGAGATCAGAGGCATCTAATCTCCAGGGGAGTCCAAGCTCCACATCAACCTTCTGGAGCTCAGGGCGAGCATGCTTGCATTGAAGGCATTTCTTCCCTCTCTCAAAGAGAAAGAGGTACAGGTGTTCACGGAAAACACCACCGCCATGTGGTACTGCAACAAGCAGCGCGAAGTGGGGTCGTGGACCCTTTGTCAAAAGGCCCTGCTTCTCTGGACATGGCTGGAAAGTCACGGCATATCCTTGGTGCTTCAACATCTGGTGGGCTTTCTGAACGCCAGAGCAGACAAACTCAGTCATCAATGCATGGTTGATCACAAATAGCGTCTCCATCTGGAGGTGGCGCAAGGTCTCTTTCGGGAGAAAACACACAATGTCAGCTGGTTTGAGTGTTAGAGTTTCAAAGGCAGCACTCGCTTGGTATACAGCATCATTAGAAGACTTAGTAAAATGTGCAGTAGAGCTTACAGCCACGGCAGGTGACTGGGTGCCACCACCCCCTGAGGGCCCTTAACAAAGTCCGTAAACTGAACTTTAACGGGCCTTCGTAACCCAGAGGGATTCCTTTTTTTGAAAACTGTATTGTGCTACTGCCTTACAATTGCAGACGCAAGCTGGGATCCATCTGCACAAGGTATGGATGGACTTTTTAGAGGGGGAATAGTAACAAACCCTGAAGGAAAGGTGCCTGCTCTTGACCTAAACTTGGGTGTGATGATACTCCCGGCCCCCATTTGACCTCTGACACTTGCACACATTCTTCTGTACTTGATCCACTGTTAAAGTGTCCATCAACAATAGCACCAAACTCTTGACTTCATCCAGCCTCTGAAGAACAGTGGCCAAATCAATTCCCTCATAAGACAGTGATGATCTACCAGTGTCATGGGGCAAGTTGGTCATAGCATTGTCATCGACACGGGCTCCATGTCTTTTTAAAAAAAAAAAATATTTTTTATTGAATTTTACAAAACAAGACATTGTGCTACACACCTGTGTTAACATTGGCATGATGTTGGTGATCTAATAAATCCTTTGCATTCACACAACTTAAAACAACTTAAACAAATTGTACACATCTAGGTCCAGGCGCTCCATCCAGTATTTTTAAATTATTGCCTTTGCCGTTAAATGGTATATTTTGGTGTAGAGTGGCCCACGACATTCCCGGGGTTGACTCATTGATGTTGGTCGGGGGGGGGGTGCCGAACTGCTGGGGTGCTAGTGTAGATTGTTTTGGTTGTGCCGACAAGTGAGTTCTACATGGGGCTCGTGTGTTCGGTGGCTAGTATATTGTCGGTGGGTGTGGGGTGTTGTTGATGGAGTTGGGTATGTCCGCTGTTGGGATGTTATGTCACAGCCAGCTGCATAACAGTGACTGTCTGGGTGTTAGTGTTATTGCATAGCTCATGGTGGTTTCTCATGATTTTTTGCCTCTAGCTTAGATACTAATGTACTCCATATTTGCAGCTTGCTTGTCGCAGTCCCTCGCACGCTAATTTCTTTAGTACCTGGTACTCTGTGGGGGACCATCGCAGCATGAGGGTGTGCCAAGTTTCAAGTCAGGCGCGTTGGGCGCTTTCCAGTTCATGGCTGTCAGTCTTTTGTACATTACATAAGCCAGGTCTGCAAACTTATGTAGGTGTTTGTGTTTTTTCGCCCTTGTCCTGAGTCCTAACAGTCAGGACTTGGGGTCCATACCCAGGACGAGGCCCGTCGTTTCTGCTATTATTTTTACCACCCCAGCCCATTCTTTTTGTACCCGGACCATATGGTAGAATTGCGCCACTGGGGCATTGCATCTAGGGCAGGCCGGGTCTGACCCGGGGAACATGCGTTTAATCCTAGCTGGTGCTAAATATGTTTGGTGTATGTAATTGAACTGCGTGTAGCGGAATCTGGGGTTTCTTGACACCTCACGGGTGTGGTATAAGGCTTTTGACCATTCTTCCTGTGAAATCGGGACCGGCAAGACGGCGTTCCACCTCTCCCTAGCTTTTACCAAATTGGGTTCAAGGGGCTTACTCAGGAGTTTGTATGAGTTTGAGACTGCTTTTGCTTGGGTGTCGCAGCTCAACATGTGGTGTAGTGTGGGGGAGGTCTCTGGCTCTAGTTCTCCAGCCGCCCATGTTTTTCTAATTGAGTGACATATGGCGTGGTAGGCCAAGAATTGTCCTGGGCTCACCGCTGTGAGGGCTTGCATGGATTCAAACGTCATTAATTTACCTTCCTCAAAGCAGTCTCCCACTGAGTGTATGCCCGCCTCCAACCAGACTGCGGGCGAGTGTGACCCAGTATCGGTCCAGCCGGGAAGCCGATCCAGTGGGATGAGCGTCGAGTAAGGGAGTTCCTTTGCGTCTTTTTGGATGTACCTCCTCCAACATGCGTGAGCCACTGCCATCAGTGGGTTTTCACTTACGCTCTTTCTTTTTTTATTTGTCAGCCATGCGAGCAGGGGGGCCCCTTGGAGTCGGGTCGAGAGCCAGGTGGATTCCACCGAGTCAGGCCTATGAATCCAGTTCAATATCCACTGTAGCTGCGCGGCCGCATAGTAGAGTTCAAAGTTAGGGGCGCCCAGTCCACCTGCGTCGACCGGGCGCTGCAGCGTGGAAAGTGCGACCCGCTTCCTGCCCTCTCCCCATATAAGCTGTAGTAAGACAGCATTCAAATTATTGAAGAAGCTCTTAGGTAGTATCAGCATGTTCGCTATGGCCACCTTGCCCAGTGGTGAAAGTGGTAGTTTATTCCAGAATCGCATTGACCCCTTCATGGAGGCCATTGCTCTCCCCAGGTTACCATCCCTGAGGTCCTCTGTTTTATGATAGATGTGAACCCCTAGGTATTTAAATGTATCGAAGCACCATTTCAGGCGTCCCACTGGGGTGTTTTCTGGTTTTGGCAGGGGCCAGCTGGTTAGTGGGAATACGCAGGATTTTCCCCAATTTACCACTAGGCCCGAGATCCCTCCGTACTCAGACAGCAACGATATCACTGAGGGCAGCACCTCTCTTCCTTTCCGTACATATATTAAGGCGTCGTCTGCATATAGTGATATAGCATGGTAGGTCCAGTTTCTAATTATCCCCCACCTTTCCTTCATCGCGCGAACACGTGCAGCCAGTGGTTCCATTGCTATGGCAAACAGCAGGGGGGATAAGGGGAAGCCCTGCTGTGTACCCCTGTTGATCGGAAAACTCCCTGATATAACCCCACCCGTCTTCACCCTGGCCTGTGGGTTGGTGTATAGTGTCTGTCCCCAGCGTGTGAATTTAGGGCCGATGCCCATTTGCTGCATGGTGGCGAACAAGAAATCCCATTCTAGTGTGTCGAATGCCTTCTCGATGTCAAGTGAGATCACCATTTCCTCGTATGCGTACGGGAGAGTGTCACCCATCACGCTCAGCAGCCTCCGGATATTGAGAAAAGTGTTACGTTTTGGGATGAACCCGTTTTGGTCTTCGTGTATCAGGGTGTGCATGCAGGGGGCTAACCTGTTGGCCAATATTTTACCTAATATTTTACAATCTAAGTTTAGCAGCGACAGCGGTCTGTAGGATTTAACATCAGTGGGGTCGCGTCCTTGTTTAGGAAGGACCACTATCATTGCCTCTCTCAGCGTTGGAGGTAAGGTCCCACTGGCCCACGCCTCCTCAAATACTTTCAGCAAATGGGAGTTTAAACGTGTTGTAAAGATAGAGTAGTATTCTAGTGGGAGGCCGTTTGCACCTGGTGCTTTATTCCTAGGCAGTTGTGCCAGGGCTAAGTTTAGTTCCCCCAGTGTCAGGGGGGCCTCTAGCATCTCCCTGTCTACTTGTGAGAGTTGCACCATGGGTGAGCCCTCCAGGAAGGACACAAGTTGTTGGGTGGTGCATGAAGTGCGTTTGGTGTATAAGTTTGTGTAGTATTCCCTGAACGTGTCGTTTATTTACGGGCTCCATGTCTTAATGGTGGGTGGGGACCCTCATCCCCGTGGGAGAATCACCAGTGGCCCAGGATGCAGCACCCAAGTCACTGGACAATGTTGTAATCAGCAGAGAGGGAGGATTTACCCTGGGAACTTGAGATGCCTGTTTTAAAACAGTCTCCAAGGGGGAGTTAATTGCGACTTCTTCTTGAATATGCCAGGAATTCTTTTCTCAAGTGTGCCACTCTTTACAGAAGGTGGGTTGGAATTACTTCTTAAAATGGCCTCCTTCTCTTCAAACAGCATGTCAATGTCTTCTAGGGATATATTTCCTTTGTGAGTTAAAGAGCTCATTTGGTTACTTGACAGTTTTGTAAAAAATTTTTATACCACTCGACGGTGCAGGGACATCCACAGCTTTACGTTTCCCCATCGTGTGGCTTAAGTAACAATAAATGTAATTCTACAAATCAGGGAGATGTACCCGGCCTCTACCGGGCGAAGGCGGGCCTGTCTTGGCCCGGCACACCCCCGGGCACGTCCCGCGCATGTCACGCGCACATCCCGCGCAGTGGTTATCGGCCTGCGCTTTATTAGCGCGCTGTCAGCAGAGGAGCCTGGGGGATGAAGTCCCACCCCAGGTAGAGTCAACAAACAAAAAGCGTGTCCCTCGCAGCGGGTATTGGCCGACGCTTTAATAGCGCGCTGTCAGCAGAGGAGCCTGGTGGATGAAGTCCCACCCAGGGCAGAGTCAACAAACAAAAAGCACATCATAGTATAGATTATACAGTAGCGTTTGCTTTAAAAATAAAAGCTATAATGTAGTCAATGCTGCTGTGTCATAAAGCTTTTTATCTTTACTTTCAGCCATTTGCAACATGACTTAAAAAAAATGGCAAAGCCAATAGATCTTGCATAGGCAAGACCTATTGATTATGCCAATGCCTGTTTTGAATAATGTCTAGTAGAGATGTTGCAAGCTTATTTGAGTGTGGATTGTAATCACTGAATTGCTGAAGCAGTGTAACTCAATTTCATTGCCGGTATTCTCCCCATTTTTAAGTGATCTTAATACTCGGGTAACAGAAACTGCCAATCTGCACACTGTTTTGTCCCCCCTGTGGATTGCCCGTCCATTGTTGCGCTGAAAAATGGTTGATCTATGCCAGTTAGTAGTGTATCCAGAGTATTTTTTAAATTTTTCAAAGATCTTCATCATATAAGGAGGGGTGGAGTGTAACGTAACCAGCTAGAGTAAAATGTTCTCCACATATAAAGATATTTGCTCCTATACACTGTTCTGCTAGTGGAAACCTTGCTAGTGTGGTTCCCTCCCCACCCAACATGCTAAGAGTTCAGCTGCCAGTACATCCAGGATTGGTGACAGGAGCCAACCTTGCCTGTGCAAAAGTTATCCGACAGTCTGCCATTGACTCTGAACTGGAGGATTTGGGTAATGTTACAGTAGTGATAGTCAGGAGATAAAACGTGGTCCATGAGCCACTGCCTGTAGTACCTCACACATGAATTGCCATTCTGTGGAATAAAATGCCATTTCCACATTCAGTGACAACATAGCAGGCAGTCCCTTAATGTTTGATGCATTTTCCAACAGTGTGGAGGCACCGAAGACTGTCTGGTGGCCAGCCCTGGACATTTGATCTACACGTATCTTGAATGGGTGTGGGGTGTGGGGTGTAGTGGTTTATTTGCTGATAACTTCACACAGTTTTTGCATCAGTGTCCAGGAGTGAGATTAGATGGCATGATTTACTACCGTAGCATGATATGTCGGACAATATTGATCCTTCTTCCTAGGCACAGACAGAAATCGCACATGGCTTGCAAATGAGAACTAAATGCACTCAGTAGACATGGGGTCTCAAACCTTCTCTTTAATAGGAGCTACTTGATTCAATACAAATTATCACAGGCTACTAATAGTGTAAGTCTAATAGTGACCACATCAGACATGATTACATTAGTGCCCACCGTATGCATGATTGCCAGATGTAATCACCTCAGTGTATCAGACAGGGTTGTCAGTTGTAATATAAAAAGTGTTATTAATGTGGAATGCTTCTAAATGCGTAATACATAACTGCCACCATTACACTGCCTGTGGCATCAAGCTAATATTACTAACAAGTTCCCCTAACACTACATAGTTTGTGACTTAAAGATCCGCTATAGCTGCAGTTAGAAAATTTTGCAATTTTCCTTTAAATGTCAGCTTATACGAGGTATTTAAAAAAATGTGCATACTTTCTTCTTGACTATACACTTTTCAATTTTGGTAAACATATATTAGTTCAACCAAGCAAAAGCTTTTCATTTAGGAGGCTGGGTTACACACAGGAAAGCTAATTACAGTTAGCAAGAGATCTACCAGTAACTCATAAGCTACTAGTTGTAGAAGCCTGAGATAGACTTTAATAGGGCTGGGTGTCTTCCGTGATTGTAACTGGACATTAGCCATTGTTACTTCTTACATGCTCAGTAGTTCTTCTAGTTTACGCTTCCCAGTTTTTGTCACCTGGGGTGTGTTTAGTCTACATAAGAAATGAGTATTTCTGAAATTCTCCTGCTTTCTCCTCATCCGATGTGATCCTGCAGTTTAATCTGTCTTCTTTTTCCCCAATCCATCCAGAATCTTCTCATGTTGACTCAGGCACACTACCAACTTTTCTGCTTTTCCACTGATTTCATTCTCTTTTCATGTTGTATGTTTTAGTCCAAGGTCTCTTACTCTTCAATAATGACTGTAATGCTAGCCACAGAAACACTATATTTTTAGGAATTACTGAGTGATGGGGATGTGAATATGCATCAGAGATTACTGTGCAATCGGGCAAGTAACAACATGGAACAAAGAT
This sequence comes from Pleurodeles waltl, assembly GCF_031143425.1. Taxonomy (NCBI): domain Eukaryota; kingdom Metazoa; phylum Chordata; class Amphibia; order Caudata; family Salamandridae; genus Pleurodeles; species Pleurodeles waltl. Next base: position 714,136,616 of record NC_090447.1, read on the forward strand.
TATCGAGTGGTGGGGCAAATCTGAATATGCATTAAGGATGAACGATTGATGGTGCAAACCTGGAATGCCGTCAAGATTGCAAATCTGGGCATCCCTTCAAAATTTCCTGAGTGTTGGTGCTAGTTACATCGTGCACTGATTATTACTGAACAATGGAGAATTTCTGTGGCTGGACAAAGGATTAGTGAGAGATAGGCCAATCTGAACCCACCCTCTGATTACTGAGTGATAGAAAAAATCTGAATATGCAGTGGAGAACAATGAGTGCTGGTGCAACATGTCCATGCAGTTTAGATTTATAAGTGATCATTCTAATCTAGGCCTTCGCACAGGATTTCTGAATACAGATCTTAACATGCTTTCATTTTATTTAAGTATTTTAATTCAAAGTTTTATAAAGTACACTGCTAACCTTGAGATCATCTTTGTTTTAGCCAAAAACAGTACAGCAGTACTGTAGCGGCCTATCTGATGTACTGGTCCCCAGCCCAGAGTCCACATGGAAGAAGTAGACACCAACACTTGAAATCGTGTCATAGAAGGGGCTTCAGGCTCTCCACGTCCCTATCATTTATCCCCTCAGCCCAGCCCGAGGTTTGGGGGATAGGGGCAGGGGCATGTGACATGCTCAGATTTAACATAGAGGTAGGTGTAGCGTCCTCACCAGCCTGGGAGCAGGTAAATGGCCATGCCACACATGAAACTCTGTAACAGATGTCTTTATTTCTCTGCGTATGACCACACACTCTCGGATCAAGTCATAATTGTTATTAACCACAGCTAATGCCTCACAGCAAGTTATGCAATTCCTCTATTGAGTCTGCCTGGAACCTCTAGGGTCCTAGCGCACATAGTCCTGCAGCACTACATCAACTCCCTCTTGTTAAATAAAAAGTATAAACAACAGTCACATTATATTTCTTCAGAAAGTCGTCGAGGCACTCCAAGTAGTCGACCGGATCAAGTGGTATGGAGTAGTTGAGAGTACTGATGGTGCACAGATGGAACCAGCTCTGATGCTTGATATGTACTTCTAGGCAAGATTGCCGCATTCATAATTGGAGGAGCTGACACACGTCGAGATAGGTGCTTAAAATGTGACCAGCCCTGTCTGATGGACTGACCGAGGCTATGTGCCGTCACCACGTGCTTGACAATGCCGGTCGGCATATGTTTTTGTCATGCACTTTCAAGAAGTGTCTATGACATGAACCTTATCAGTATCCAAAGGTCAGTCCACTGTGGCGGTTCGGTTCCAATGGCTCTCCGGGATCGCATCATCTCCTCCACACACAACTCTAAGGAATTCTTCTCAGTTATCGAGTTCACAAATCCCCCTCTACAAACTAGCCACCATTTTCCACTGCAAGATCCAGGACATCTACAAGAGCTTCCTCCCAGAAAATCCTGGCACCGGAACCTGCAATGACCCCCACAGCTGGTCCACGCTCACCACGGAGGAAACAGTCAGCATCATGAACAGCACCCACGCTGGAGCCCCCACGGATCCATGCCCGCACCACATCTGCATCAGAGCCAGCACATCCATCACCCTGAGCTCAAAAACATGATGAACTGCTCCATCAACTCTGGCACTATCCCCGAGAACTGGAAACAGGTCGAAATACGCCCTCTCCTGAAGAAACCCTTGGCCGACCCATCAGACCTAAAGAATGTCTGGCCCACCTTGCTGCTACACTATCTGCTAAAGTACTGGAGAAAGCAATCCACACACAACTGTGGAATTTCATTGAGGCCAACAACTCCCTGGACAGCTCCCAGTCCGGTTTCTGCAGCAACCACAGCACAGAGACAGCCTTCCTGGCAGCCACCGACGACATCCGATCACTCCTAGACCCCGGCCACACTGCAGCACTTATACTCCTCTACCTCTCAGCAGCCTTTGATATGGTCTTCCACAGCACTCTACGCACCAGACTCCATGACATAGGAATCCACAGAAGAAGCCTGGAATGGATCCAGAGGGCCATGCTCCCGCCCTTCAGATCCAGACCCCCTGGAGTCAACTGCGGAGTTCCCCAAGGATCCTCACTGAGTCCCACACTGTTCAAGGAATACATGGCTTCTCTCGCAGCCATCGTCAGAAGTCACAGAATGAACATCGTGTCATATGACAATGACACACAACTCATCATTTTCCTCACCAAAGACCCGGACACGGCCAAAAGGAACTTCTACTCAGGAATGGAAGCCGTCGCCACCTGGATGAGAGAAGGCTGCCTCAAGCTCAACTCCGACAAGACTGAGCTCTACATCTTCGGAAACGCCACCTCAGCTTGGGACAACTCCTGGTGGCCCTCAGCGCCCCCCCTTACACTGACTGAGCACCCCCGCAACCTGGGCATCATCCTCGACTCCTCCCTATCCATGACCAGCCAGGTAAACTCAGTCACCTTCTCCTGCTGGCACACACACCGCAAACTTTGGAAAATCTTCAGATAAATCCCAGCAGACTGACACAGGACAGTCACCCACGCCTTAGTCACAAGCAAGCTTGACTATGGCAACACCCTCTATGCCAGCACCTTGACTAGAAACATCAAAAAACTACAACTCATCCAGAACGCTGCCACCAGACTCATCCTGGACCTCCCATGCAAAGAACATATCTCCCAACACCTGAGGACCCTCCACTGGCTCCCGGTCGAGAAACGAATCGCCTTCGAGCTACTCACCCACACGTACAAGGCCATACACAATGCAGGACCAGCCTACCTGATCCACTCTGTCTCCTTCACCCCAGCCAGATCCCTCTGTTCCCCCCTGCTGGCCCTGGCCACCGTCACTCGCATTCGTAAGACCACCGCCCAAGGACGATCCTTCACCTACATTGCAGTAAGGAGCTGGAACAACCTCCCCCTGCACCTCAGACAAAGCCCGTAGCTCACCATCTTCAGGAAGAACGTCAAGACGTGGCTCTTTAGATGGGGCCCCCTCCTGCCCCCACCCCCCAGTGCCTTGAGACCCTCACGGGAAAGTAGCCGTGCATTACAAAAACTGATTGATTGATACTTCGCACTCATTTCTACCACCGTTGAATACACAACCTGTTCAGATGGCTGCCACTGTTCACTTGGACCTGTACCTACTGCAAGCATCGGCGTGTAGTCTCACTTGGATCAGCACGCCAGAACTGAAATTGTGTATCATTGACTTCTTTCTTGGCGGTGGGTAGCGGTTTCGTTTCTTACACTTGATCATTGATGAGTTTCGCCGTTTGCATCGTAACTGGTTGTCACTGCCTTTAGCGTTTCATTTTGTATCGATGATGGGTCTGTGCTATGGTGCTGCATAGTATTTTTCTTTCAGCCTTACCAACATATTCTGGTGGGCTGTTCAGTGCTTTCAAGTGCTCTCCTCCGCAGAGTTGTCCACTTCTTTGAGGGTCATATATGGGCTGGAGCAGCGCCTCAGCTCCACACATGCCAGCTTCAAGTTGCTTACCGTTGATTTGGTTGCACGTGGCACACATGAGCAGTTTTCTTTGTCATTGCAAACTCTCAGGGAGAGCAGTCTCTGTTCTTTGGGGCTTGTATCCCCTACTCATCACCAGTTATAGCATACTCCCCAGTCTGGGAGCAGGTAAATGACCACACTAGGAGCTCTTTGACAGATGTCTTTATTCCTCAGCATACAATCACACACACTCTTGGATCATGTCCTAACTGTTATTAACCCCACCCCATCACCCCCCGCCCAGGAAGTTGTGTAATTCTTCTATTGAGTCCCCTTAAAACTGCAAGGATCCTAGTGCTTATAGTCTCACAGCACTACAGTCGGGTGACAGTCTACAGTTACAACCCATACCAGCTTCCAAATGAAGTAAATATGAAAGTAAAGGGTAACCAGTCAACTTATCATTTAGAAAAGCCTAAGTATGCAGTAAAGGCACAGGAGAGTGAGCTACTAAACAAACGGGTCTAAAATGATTTTGTAATGTAAAATGATCCATGATCAGACGTAAAGGAGAAGGAAATGAGTTTCAAGCTTTGATCGCCGAATAACAGATAGTCATCCTCTAACCCTATATTTCTTCATTTTGTTAGCATATTAATGTTCATGGAAGCCGAGTGAAGAACCCTTGTGGGTTGATAAGGAGTAATCAGTTTAAGGATAAAGATTGTGCACTTCCCACAAATTGCTTTACAGCAGATGCAAAGACTTTTAAATTGTACTTATTTGGCTATGGGAATCAAATGAGTTGTTCTGAAATGTCCTGTGGGGGAGCCAAACAACAGTCTTGCAGCTAGGTTTTGTATTTGCTGAAGCTGATATTGTGGTGGGTGTAGTGGAAAATACAGCTCATCACAATAGTTGAGCTGTGTTCCAAGCACCAAAAGAATCAATTAAAATCTTGTCTGCACTGACAGGCAGAGGAATAACTTTCTCAGTTGTTTTAGATGGAAAAGACATGAAGGGAGTAAACTAAGTAATTTGGGTTTAGTGTCCTATTTGTCATTGAAGATTAAGTTCGAATTGTGCCCTTTGAAGTGGGCCACCAGTCATGAGACCAAACTGACATTGATCCTCTGACAATCATGATCTCAGTCTTCTTAGAGTTAAGCTTTAAGAAATTGTTTCTCATTAATAAAGCACTGTTGTCAGACACACTGGTAAGTTGGTTTGTAATATGTGTACATATCCCTGTTAGACCTAGGATTTCCCCTAACATTCTTGCCTTCAGACCTCCTGTTTTTGCTGAATCTTTTTTTGCTGGCCTTAAGATCCTGCACACTTTAACACTGCTAACCAGTGCTAAAGTGCTAATGCTCTTTCCCCAAAACCTGATTAGATTGGCATATACCCTGTTGACATATTTTATCTACCTATAAGTCCCTACTAAAGTGCAATACATGTGCCAGGGACCCGTACATTAAATGCTACTAGTGGACCTGCAGTACTGATTGTGCCACCCACTGAAGTAGCTCTTTAAACATGACTCAGGCCTTCCTTTGCCGAGCTTGTATCTGTAGTTTTGAACTGCCATGTTGACCTGGCAATAAAACCCTTTTACCTGGCCCAACCCTTTCTTTTTAATACATATACCTAACCCTTTCTTTTTAATACATGTACAAACCCTTAAGGTAGGCTGTAGACACTCCAAGGGCAGCCTGTAGTGTATTTAAAATGTTTTACATGTACTTTTAAGTTTTACATATCTTGGTAGCAAAAAATTCTTACATTTGTTTTTCATTACTGCAAGGCCTACCTCCACATAGGGTAACATTGGAGTTTCCTTATAACCTTTTATAAGCATAACTTCTAATCGAGAAGAGATAGACAACTTATGGTGAAGTCAGATTTTAAATTGTCATTCTGAAAATACAACTTTTAGAAAGTTGGCATTTTCTTACTTTAGCCATTTAGTGCCTGCTGCCAGTCTCTGCCCACATGTACACATTGGGAGCTTAGGTGTGACCTGATGGGCCTCCTGGGGAGGGAGGAAGGGAGAAGCTGGGCACAGCCTCACTTACATCTGAAAATGCTGTGTCCTGTCCACACGCAAAAGGCCGCAGAACCCCCTGCAGTGACTCTGGAGCCAGGGTAGGAAGGGCAGGGACTCTGTGCACCTTAAAGCCCCATCTTTGAAGCTTTTCCCACTTTAAAGGTACAGCTGGGTGTAAGTACTGGACCTCTGACACCACCACTTCAGTACACTTCTAGACCTGTGGATACTCTGCCAGGAAGAATGACTCCTGCTGAAGGATTGCCACTCTGCTGGACTGCCAATCTGTTGGACTCCTGCCTTGCTGTGCTGACCTGCTGCCCTCTTGCCTGGTAGTGATGCGGACTGGACCTGAGTCCCTCCAACGTAGAACCCAGAATGAAAGGGCTAGTTGGCTGGTCTCCTAACCTGAAGTCTCTGAGACATAAAAGACTTCCTAACCACTCTGCTTCTGCTCCTGAACTCTGCCCTCTGTGAGGCTATACTGCGAATTGGTGCCACCCCAATCCTGGACCAACGCATCACTGCTGCTACGTGGATCAGAATCAGCACATCGCCGCTCCTTCGTGGGCCGGAACTGAAGCAAAAGACTTGCATCACTATATCTTGGGATCAGCGCAACCACTTCAGAACCGCCACTGCGCAACACTTTCCCCAATAGCGGCCTTCGCATCGCAGGCCCCTTCAACACGATCCTCGATGTCGATGCATCAGGACCTCACACTGCAGCCTCGCCGCATCTTGGAATGCATCTCAGAACTGACGCATTACCCAGATAGTGCAATGCATCTTTGTTTTGGGCCAACACAACACTCCGCAACTAGGATTTAAGGTACTTTGGTTCAGCTGGCCTAACTGGATCCCCAATTCTTGCTTCTAAGTGCTGTTTTACTGTTTATTCTTTAAAATACATAACTCAATGTCTAATTATTCGATTTGTGTCCTTTTGTTTTTATTTTATTTATTAGATTAGGTTATATTTCTCCAACTTGGTGTGGGATCCTTTTTGTGTGGTGTTTGCACTGTTTTACTGTTTGAAGTGTTGCATAAATACATTCCACATTTCTTTCAAGTGAAGCCATGCTGCTCTATGCCAAGCTACCGGAAGGGAGCACAGGTTAATTTGGGGGTTGCTTGTGCCTTACCCTGACAAAAATTGTGGTTGCTGCTAGGTCATGGCTCACACCTCAGCACCTGGGTGGACCTGGCCTGGCAGTTAGGCTGGACTGTTCGCATGGGGAACAGGGTCAAGACTGATTTGCATATGGTTGGGTCCAAACTGGGGCTGCATGGTGAGCAAAAGAACAATGGATTAAACTCAGATCTGTGACTGGGGGGGGAGTGTTTAAAAAGTTTCAACACTCTGTCCATCATCCTTTTGTGTTGCTAAAGTTGCCGCAAGTCGGAAGGGTATGCCCAGACGTGGGTCCCTTGCTCACTGTGCTACTGGATTCAAGCTAGCCTGGCTGATGAAGGGTGATACCCTGAAACCAGTCCCAGGATGCTTGTCTCCGGTCCAGGGTGGATCTGGCCTGGCAGTTCGGGCTGGACTGTTCCCATGGGTCCAAACTGGGATGGCATGGTGAGCAAAAGAATGATGAATTAAATTCAGATCTGTGACTGGGGGTGAGTGTTTGAAAAGTTTCAACACTCCGTCCATCATCCTTTTGTGTTGCCTTACGCCTCAGCAACACAATTTCTCACCATCTCCATCCATTCTAATTATAATTTGTGTGTCATTACTGTAATCAGACTTCAAAGCCTAAACACCTAAGTTTAGCTAATGAGGTAACGTAGATATTAAATAATGTTGGACTCAAAGGGCAACCTTGATGCACACCACAAATGAAACCACAGAATGAAGAAATAAACGGGATATAGTATTGTGTGGTGCAGTCTAACCAGGCAAACTACCTCATCCAGTCCAAAACCTTAGGACACTAATTTTATGCCATTAGCAATTGTGTTGCACAGTGCCAAGAACAGCTGACACATCTTATAGGACTATTTCTGATAACCCTAGCCGCCCTTGTCTTGTGTCATCTGAAGTTTGTCTTTTTTCACTACAGAGGCAACCTCAGTTCCATGATAATGAACAAAGCCAGCCAGTGCCTCACCTAAGATGGCATTTGCTTCACTAAATTGTGTAACTTGTTTGTTCTTGTCTCCATCCTCGGTTTCTGTCATAAAAGTCAGCAGGGTCAGCATTAGGTGTCTTAAGCATTGGGTCTACCATTGCTTGTTTCCAGTATTCAATATTAAAGAGTGATTTTAAAAATCTGAACGTACGCTAAAGGATTACTGAGTGATAGGGACAATGTATACAATAACTGAGCAAATCTAAAACCTGCATATAAGAATAATTAATGGTCTGAATCTGAACAGGCACTAAGGATTAGTAAGTTATGTTGTAATTCTGATCATGAACACAAGATCACTGAATAATGGGACAGGCCTTAAAAAATCATTAAAATGTTATTAGACCCGCAGGTTGAGTAACTTGAATAATCTACTCGCCCTAACTGAATTGTACTTGACCAGTAAACTGGTCTCAAATTGTGTGATTCCAGGCAAATATTTTATTTTACAGAGCCATCTTTTTCTTCATTCTCACTTATGAGTGCACCTTTAAAAATGTGAGCTCAGCAATTCTGCTGTTCAAAAAAACCTCTTTTGTTTGATTAAATAGACTAAATGTTTGTTCCATGTATAATAAGAATCTAGCCCACATATAGGGTACACATGAATCCCTCCCTTGCCTCTTACGTTTATTAACAGCATTGTCATCAGGGGCAGGAGTGTTTCTCAGTTCATGTTTAAACACTCACTTTTAATAAATATGTTACTAAAGCATGATGTGGTAGCGTACAGACAGTAAATTTCCATAAACTTGCATATTTACTGGTAAAACTATATAGTGTATTAACAATCTGTGAACACTGGGTTTCAGGAAACATATTTATCATTTACATATCAGAAAGTAAAGCAGTCTTATTTGTTTTCATTGTGTTAAAATAATTTTTCATTACCCAGAATTACAAAAAATGGGCTTTCACAGCTACTGAAATATATTTAAAAATGTTTGTACAGTTGACTTATTAGCTATTTAAATGTGGTGTGTTCAGAAAAATCCGACACCCTACAGCTGTTTATTTCACACTTTTTTTACAGCAGATCAGACAGTTCACTTTACAAAATCCTGGAACTCTACAGTCAGAGAAGTACACTGACATCGGACATCTATCTCTTAACACAGAGCAAAATTGACAAGATAGAAACAAAATGTAAATACATCTTTATCGCGCCTTCACTTTCTAAGTGAATAGAACACCTGTTCTTTGTCAACTTGCCAGAACAGGCGAGTAGGTCCTAAATATAGCTAGACCTGAGAAAATCTGACTCGCCATAGTGAGTGGGTGAGTAGATTTCTCAAGGCCTGGGGCCAAATATAAACATGCACATTGATGATAATTCTTGACATACTGTGGGCATTAATGGCAAGATAATGATGGAATACCCTATTGACAAGGCGCCAGAACTACTGGGCCACAGTCGTTGAGGTTAAGGTCATTTCCTGTTCTGGAGTCCATCCTACTATTGCTATGCAAACTGAGCCAAATAAAACCCTTGCCTCCCTTGACTCTCAGGGTAGTGAGGGTGAGCACTCACAGGCTTCTCAAGTAGGTAGTGTTGGGGCCAGGACCACAGAAATCCAGAATCATCCAAAAGACACAGTAGCCTTATGTCCACCCTAGTGCTTGTCTATTAGAAAATGCTCAAACTTAAATCACACAACAGAGCTTAATACTATACAAGTCAGTTATGGTAAGCAAATATATCATTGTATCCCTGCTTGCATTCTTCATAAGACGCAATACACTCCTGTTCTAATATTCTCTCCCCACCTGGGTAAACCTAGATGCTTCTAGGCCCAAGTATCTGGTGGCACAGGCATGAATTAGACAAAGGTGCAGATTATATCCGTGTTACCCCTGCGGAACTTGGAAGCTCAACTCAGTCACTTGTTCTTACCCCTAGATTACTTTCAGCAGAAATTATCAAATTGCTTGCACTCCACTTCCTTGGAGCACATTTCAGTCCTTTTTTGCTCTGGTAACAAGTGAAGCCTTGTGATGCCTGTGTGCTGATTCTTACAGGTTGAATGTGTGCATGAGCTTGCTGTCTTTGTGTTAGCCTCTCTCTGGTGCAGGTGTTGCTGGGTGAATGGAGTACACTAAGTCCAGATGTCATGGCATGGCCTCTCCAGCAGTTGTGCTCTCCCAGGCCAGTCAGGTTCTCAACAGTGACATGCAGAGACAGCCTCGCCGGCTGATCAGGCTGAGAGTGGTGTTGTTCACTTCCAACCTCCCAGGTCACTCAGGCTCACGCAACTGATGTGCAGCAACAGTCTCCCAAGCCAATGAGGTTCACAGCGGTGACAGGCTTCCCTGGCTGATCAGTCTTGCACACTGGCAATACGTCTTGGTTTTCAAATGACAGAAATAGTTTCCAATGACAGAAATAGTGTATGGTATTCTAATGACGGAATAGCAGTGGCTGACAGCAGACAAACTATGCTTAATTTAGTGTAGTCTTTGGGGCAGTTGTCTGATAAGAATTGCGCTTGGGGACCCACCCACTTACGATATAGACCTCTCCTGGCCTTGTTTCCTGGTACTGTTTGTGCTCTCTGGATGCTCCACACACTGGGTTGTTCCTCAGCAGTTTCACTTCCTTCCTTCCTTCAGCGCCAGGCACACTTTTTCCCTAGCTTAGCAGGCAGGCTTGTTGGCCCTAGGAAGACCCTCAGCTCCTCCAGCAGAAAGTGCAGACTTTAGATGATTCACCTGTGGGAGACAGGCTTTCAGGCTGCCACCAGCTTTGGTTACCCAGCAACTCTTTGAGTACTCTGCAGATCACTCACATCTTTGGTCAAGAAGAACTTGAGACTGGAAAGGTGGTCATTTGGATCCCACATTTATATACATTTTGCAGACAGGGATATGGTTGCATTATCTCAGTCTTCTGAACCAGTTTGAGTTGATTCCATTTTCAAGATTAATTCTCCAGTTCTTTCCATGCAAAGACTTTGTTCAAGGTATTGCTTTTCATAGCAGGTAGCACTGCAGCTGTCGCTAAGGAGGAGCACAACCACATTGGCACAATGAAATGTGAGATTTCTGCACCTACCTGTCATTACCCTTTATAAAGCATTAATCAACAACACCCCAAAGGGCAGGCTTGACCTTGAAAATGTGTTACCTTGGGCAATTGAGCATGCAGTCCCATCCTTCACCCTTACCATCAACCAATTAGTAGTGCTTACGAGCAACTAATCAGCTAACCCTTTGTAACAAAATCTTCATGGACTTCTAAAGGGAATCCTTGCTCCATCCTCCTCACTTTTGTGTCTGGATCTCTTACCTTCAGCCACAGGAAGGCAAGCAGTACACTTCCTCTGTCTGGATAAGCCGTCCTCATACTCCAACTTGTGCCATGCTAAATCATAAGCATCAAAAACAGATCTCACTGGTTTCAGTACTCAGACTTGCACACTGTAGGGCCTAGATACAAACTGCATTTTGTTTTATGGTTAGTAGTAGTACTACTAACGTACTATAAAATCTTATTCATAAATCTTATTCATATCCGACTGCGGAGTCTCTATATACGTAAGTCTATTTTTTAGTAGTAAATGTGGGAATGGCAGAGGGGGGTGGCTAAAAAATGTGTAATACTACTAAAGGGAAGGATTTAATGGAGGAGAAAGAGGGGATTAAGGGCTGGTTAGGAAGGGGTTTACAGAGGGACCTGCACCCACCCACAAAAGAATAAGCCCATTACTATTCACAAACTGCCCTTCTGTAAGTATTATTATTATTAGTTTACCAGCCGACCAACCTCCAAGCAATAAGTACAGAGCGTTATTGGATAGAGAGGTGAGATACCTGGCTTTGCTAAATCTAGACAGTATGGCAAAGGTGTACTGCTGAGGCACTCTTTATATTGGCTGTTAAAAATAGATTGCTACGACTTGCAGATTGAGTGAAAGAGGTGAGAATTTAACAACTAATGTGGAAATATTAGTATTGGTCGTGGATTGCTACAAAACACTTTGCACATCACAGAAGTGTCACTTGATCATGTTGAGGAGAACTTGAATGAGATCGTTTTGTTCTTGTTGGAGAGCAGCCATAGATCATTTGTGAGTGCCATTAATGACTTGACTGGTGGTAAGGCCCCAGGCCTTGATAGCTTCTGGTAAAGTTCAATACAACATAAAACAATATATGGGCTCCCCGTCTGCTTCAGAGACACTCACAACTGGAACACTACCACCATTTATGTGGGAAAAAATCATCACTGTGCTCACTAAACCAGGAAATGATCCAAGCGAATGTGTGTCGTATTGTCCACTGTCATTAAACCTAGATAAGATACTAGAAAACAGCCATTCCCTGTTGATTGAAAGCATTGTATGCTCTGTTCAGTCTTGTTTTGTACTTCACAGTTATACAGCTATTAATCTACACAATGATATTTTCAGTTGTCCACCAATCAAACACAGAACTGGAGACTGATATGGCCTTCTAGATGCTGAAAGAGTGCTTGATTTTTTTGAGTGGCCGTTTCTGATAACCACACTGAAGAGGTGTGGCATCCCAAGGACTTTCCTTAATCTAATAATGTTACTAAACCCACAATCTGTGGCTAGAGTCAGGGCTAATGAGTTGATTTAAGATTCTTTCTCCGTGGCCAGGGGAATGAGGCTGGGTTGCCTCATGTCTCCATTACTTTAGTTTACTGCCCATCGATTCCCTTTCTAGACAGCCACGAAAATACCATTTACACAGATGTTTGTACTTCCACAGTGGTCATAACCTCCTCGCCATATATGCAGACGATAGTCTTCTGTTTATATGTCATCTGAATGAGAAACTGATCCCATTGATTCGGGAGGTGATTAGGTTTGGAAGGTACTCGGTATAGTGATACAAATTGGAGAAAAATAGTGTTCCTCCTCGTGGAAAACACTGTTCAACTGAAGTTAAAGTTTCCCATTAAATGGATGGGAGATTCTTTTAAATACTTGGGAGGTTTTCCTGCATAGTGAAGGGGAAACAGAAGCAGTACTGAGATTGAACTATTTTCCTGTGCTAGATATACTGACTCAGCAGATAATATAAAAATGGTGCTCCTCCCCAGGTTTCTGTACTAGTTCATCAACATCCCTATAGCCTTGAACTGAGAAGTTTTTTACAATCTGTAAACAGACTCATCAAGCTGGTTTGGGTGAGGAAGAAGCCAAGAGTCAATTGAGAGACCCTGAGTGGATGATTGAGGAGATCTGCTATATGGCTGCACAAGGCCACTTTGTTAGATACTGGTATCATCTCGATGGCAGGCTACCCTCTTTTACCCCAGAGAAGGAACACACTGAGGATATACCTTTGAAATCCTTGCTACCAGTTGGTGTGCCACATCCCTGAGCTTAGATATTCACTGTGGCCGCCACATGCTAGGACTTGACATCCATACATCAAAAACTTGGTGCCCTCGTTTTGTACTCCTCTGCCTTATGATCAACCAAGAATCCACTCTTGCCACTCACCAAAGGAAGTTGTGTGTTGCAGACCTTGAACAAGGCTGGGTTGATAGAAAATGCACCACCTGTGTGTGGATGGGAGATTCACGATATTAGTATAGTTTAAACTGCATTGCTATCCATCCCTGCTAGTTATATTCACTTACCAGAGGTTCCACAAGAAGCCAATCATCTTACTCAGATAATCAGATTCCCAGATGCTACCAGGTAGGTGTTCATTTTGTGCACTAAGGTCTCAGATTTGTTGTCACTGGGTACTAGACACAATAGACGAGCCTGAGAGACAGGCATACACATCAAGATCATCTATGCAAGTGCAACAGTAGTTGCTCACAGACTAAGCGTATTTATATGAACCACAGGCATATGTCACACCCTCAAAACAAGTCCAGATAGCTTATAATAGGCCCCATCACTGTCCCCACGCTGCTGTGTAGAACCTGCTGGCATCTTTCACATGGACAGGTCCTGACTTACGCTATTGGATTACTGGTGTGAGATCTTTCATGCTATATTTAAAATGAATAGAAATAGATTGGAAATTAAGCCAGAAATAGCCTCACGTAAAATTATTCACAAGTGGGACTCAACGAATTGTAGCAACAGCACTTCTGTTAGCTAAAATCAGTATCGCCATGAACTAGTGCAGGATGACTTTTCCAAATACAAAGGAGTGGTTGGTAGACTTGATCATCTGTAATGATCAGTTAGAGACCTGCAAACTCCAACTTCTATAGGCGGAGATATATGCGGCCTACTCAAAGCGTACCCCATGCAACAAGATACTGACCTTTCTGACAAAACCCATATCTCAACCTATGACGTCAGGAGCTGGTTTCACCTGCTTAATATTTATACATTCACCCTGTGGCGTGATTAGTTTTCATGCCTTCCTTCCCGTTATGGTAGAATATGTAGATAAACATTTCTGTTCCAAATGAGTTAATATTCAATTGCTGGGATGTGGATATTGTTGTATGTTCTATACTGGGAATGGTATACCCCCTGTGAACTATGTTCGATGTGCAGTGGCAACTCATGGCTTTTTCTGTGTGTTTCTGTTGTGAGTTACAATAAAACTTTGCATAAAATATAATTTCTTTCACATATACAGTATACAAAACATTTTTACATAAATAATTTATCTAATTGTTTAAAACATTTAATAAACTTTTGAATTTTTCCTTGTACTTTACGATGTCCACCAAATGTTTGTGGAATGTCAAATAAGGTTATAAAGTCACTCCCAGTAGTAAAGTAACTTTACAATTGTATTTTCGTGTTTTTACTAACACCCCCCTAATTCACAGGGTGGGGACATGTACTTCTACACTTTTCAGTAACTTTGCACTCATAAATGGTGATTAGCCCAAAGTAGTAAAGTTCCTCAAAAGTGTAAGAGGGTTTAGTAGGTCATGCTCTTGCTAAAACACACAAAAAGATCTGGCCTCACTATAAATTACAAAACATGGAACGCTGCTCTCAGCATTTTATGAGCTACACCAGGGAGAGGAACAGTAGTTGCAAGTCACTGGTCAGATCCTGCACATGGGCCATAATAAAAATCAGGATACCAGATTCACATGCAGTCGGTCATTCAGCGCATTGGTACAAGCCCATTCAACATGCAGTCTCAAGAGTGGCCATTTCCACGTAATGCTTGTTGTGGCATAATTGGGGTATATCTTGATATACTGTAGGCACTTTTAGTGCTCACTTGATTTACACTGTTTTCGAGTGAGTGCATCCATTACATGTGTGATATTCATACATATAAACTAGTTGCCTCTGATACGGTGTTTGTATTCCCTTGCAGGGCAGGGTTTATGGTTATTTGATAGTAATATTGGTACTTTCCCTTGCTCTCCTTCCTCCCTTTTGGTGAGGGTGCCCTACCCTGATGCAGTGCTCGCACTGGCATGATGCTGGCATCACTTACAATTTTTATAGCAATATCACTGCAGCTACCTGGGGTCTTGACCTTTAAGATTCATGTAAATTGTCGGCATCCATACACCCATTCACCCATTCCTTAAGTTCATCCAGTCAAACACTCACCCATTCATTGATCCATCCATGGACTCAGTCTCCATTGATTGCTTCTCTGAGGCGAAGATATTTATTCAGTGCATTTTTTAAGGTGTGTGATCTGCTTGGTTTCTGCTGCTGCGCCATTGTCTTTCTAATCGTTGGTAAAGAGCCTTCAACCAACAGTTCTCCGACCATCTGGAAGGACACAATCTATTGGAATCACCCCAATGCGGTTTCTGCACCAACTACAGCACTGAGACCACCCTCAAAGCTGTAACGAACGACATCAGACCCCTCTTCGACCTTAGAGAAAAGGTGACCCTGATCCTCCTCGACCTCCCTTCCGCGTTGGATACCACCTCCCATCAAACTTTCACCACCAGACTCAACAACATCGGGATCCAAAGCTACGTCCTCAAATGGATCCATGCCTTTCTCCCAGGACACACGCAGAGAGTCTGCCTCCCTCCCTTCACCTCAGAACCAGAGCATCCTATGCGGTGTCCCGCAAGGGACCTCACTCAGCCCAACCCACATGACACTGTTAGCTGGGATTGTTCACTTCCACGGACTCAACATCATCTCATATGCCAACGACACTTTACTTATACTCTTCCTGTCTGAAAACCACGCCTCCCTCATAACCGACTTCAGCAACCCCAGGACCCACGTAGCCAAATGGATGAAATCCAGCAGCCGTAAACTAAACAGAGACAAGAACAAGGTGATCACCTTTGGAAACAAGACCTCTCCCTGGGACGATTCATGATGGGCCTCCACACTACGACTCCCCGCCTCCAAACCATCCAAAACGCTACTGCAAGTCTTGTCCTGGACCTCCCCAGGTGGACCTGCATCACCCCCACCTCAGGGATGTCCACTGGCTGCCCACTCAGAAGAGGTGCAAATTCAGGTTTTTCACCCTCGTATACAAAGCCATCTACAACATTGTACCCAAGCTCATGAACCACAGTCTGTCCTTCCACCGGCCCAGCAGGGAGCTACGTTCCACAATTCTCACCCTCGCTCAAGTCCTGAGAGTTTGCTGCAGTAATAGAGGTGAACGATCCTTCTCTTATATCGCCTCCAAAACCTGGAACAATGTCCTCCTCCACCTGCGCACCACTTTCATCCTCCCTGACTTCAGGAGGACTAAGGAACTAGTACTCTTTCTGACAGCTCTTACTGTTGTGTAAAAAACCTGGTATAGCAGCCTGAAAGAGAACGTTTATACATGCACAAGAGAGAAAGGATAAGTGAATGTGGGTATGTGTGCCAGGGCTTTAAGGGAGATGGGGGCTCAGCACCACCAGTATTTAAAAACAGATTTTGAAACCACACCCTATCAGGCCCTTTCTTTAAAGTTCGTTTAAATTTTCAAGCAAACAAAATGATTTATTTCTTGGCATTGTGTGCAAGATCCCTAATGGTAATCCAAGTTAGTGATGCATTCACTGTTACATCTTTTCTTCATGTTGCAGGGTGTATGTGTTCCTCTTTCCTGAGTGTTTTCTTGTCCTGGAGCTTGTCTTATGCAGTTTAGTTTTCAGGCAACATACGAGTCTTGAATAGCACATACCTCTTACGGAGCTGCCTCTAGATGTTGGGCTGAGTTCAGGAAGTAGACCGGTGTCATGGTGGTGCGAGTGAGACCTCTGAAGTTGATGCTGACGGTCGTGTGAGTTTCCGTTCTTTTCAGTCAGTATGTTAGAAACGTGCTGTCACTGTGTGTGTATCCAATCCTTGGCTTCTGTGCAGAGCGCAGACTGATGGTCGCATATGTGCCCATTATGATTTATTGGGGAAGGGTGTGAAAAAATCACACAACTTTTGAAATATTGAAAGCCCCCAACCTCTCCCACGGAACCTCCCTTGTGGGAGACTGTCTCACTCACTTCACTGGCTCCCTCCAGTCTAGCTTTGGCATTCTTGGTGCAGGGAGTGGGCGCTTTCTAGCTGGCCGTGAAAGTAAATGGGCAGTATCCTCCCCCCAAAAAAAATGTGGGCCACTCATTCGAGGATCCCGAAATTAAATGAGAAATATTTTCCTGACATTGCTTTATAGAATAGTTTTGGCATGCTTTTTTAATAAAATTGCCAAAATAGAAAATATGCATTTGAAAAATGATTGGACTTCAAAGATGCCCTGGAATATGGCAGGGCAGACAAGTAAATATTTGAACTGATATAGATATTTGTCAACAGAAGGAAGTGTAGTCGGATGTATAGAAAATACATTTTTCTCAAGGCAAACAGTATTTACATGGCACAGTACTCTTCCACCATACACATGATAAAAATATTTCTCCTGGCCAGCAGTAGTTGAAATGACCTGCAGTGTGTTAACTGGTAGGTGTTTAAGTCCCCATCAGTTTTGATATTAGAGTTACTTGCAGTTTGTGAAGCAATCGTGGGCAGTACTGCCCATTCCTTGTAGGAGGGGGCCCCTTTGCATGTCTTGATACACATAGTAGGTGGGCAGAATGTTGACTAGGTGCTGTATGGAGGAGGTTTTCTGAGGCTGGGGAAATGTGAATACATGTAAGACAGTGTTTTTTTTTATTGTTTAGATAACTGTCGTATGAGCGCGTTGAGTGTTGACTGAGGCCCTGGGTGAAATTAACATTGTAATTGGGTAGGATCATGAAGCTTCCAGCCAGTCTGCATGCAGTTCTTCATGATCGTGGGGGATGGACTAGAGGTGTATTGTGGGATACCATTATACCGGTTGAGCTCCACAAGTCTATATTTACAGAGCGAAAAGGGTGGACTGGCAAGTGGCTGACTTAAATGAATGTTGGAGTGAAAGGCAAGGTTTACAGATACTATCAGCTCTCACTGCACTTCATTTTGGTGCAAACTCCTGATTACAGGGGGTAAAGATCACAGAATCCCTCAGTTTGAGTTGTTCCCTTGTGATCGCCAGAAATAATAAGATATGGGGAAAGTCAAATCCTCGTCTGAGGAATGTAGACCTCCTTAACGAGTCATGTCGTTATTAACAGTTATCTAGTGAACGATGCCCCAGTACATCTCAACCCCAGCAGACGTCAACAAACAAAGCAACGTTCTAGAATGAATGTTGTTGGCTACTGTTAGTGAGCCAGGACTTGGTAAAGAGCTGTGTGTTTTTCTCCGTACCGATTGGCCCTTTAGGAGCGTCATTGGAATGGCAGATGTTGTTCTTAACTGGACGTATGGGGACATGGTATGTACTTTCTGGGTAGGTACCCCCAAGTGTTTGAGTTGTTATAGCCCCAGTGCATGCTTCATTCTGTTGACAAAGGAACAGTTATGAATAATTCATTTTCCCTAAAAAGGTCAGTGTTTTTCCTCATAGGGTAATGGCCAGACCAACTGGAGTAAGTGGTGAAAAGCAAGGTTTGAGGGCGACTCATCCAATAATTATATTATTCCGTAGCCCATGTCATTTACATGTACTACTCCTGTGAACCGTAGAGGCAAACCAGGGGGTTATGTGATAGCATGGGCAGCAAAAAAATGATGGATTAAGGCCCAGATCTCTGTGCTCGGGGTGAATGTTTGACATTGTTCAGCATTCCGTCCATCACTTGTTCTTTTTGCATTTGTCGCCCTAAGTGGGAAGGGTATGCCTAGACGTGTGTCCCGTGCTTCCCATGCCACTGGATTCAAGCTAGCCTGGCTGATGAGGGGTGAAACCCCAAAACCGGTCCCAGGATGCTTGTTTCTGGTCCAGGGAAGACCTGGCCTGGCAGTTCGGGCTGGACTGTTCCCATGGGGAACAGGGTCAAGACTGATTTGCATATGGCTGGGTCCAAACTAGAATGGCATGGGCAGCAAAAAAACAATGGATTAAGGCCCAGATCTCGGAACTGGGGGTAAATGATTGACATTTTTCAGCATTCCGTCCATCACTTGTTCTTTTTGCATTTGTCGCCCTAAGTGGGAAGGGTATGCCTAGACGTTGGTCCAGTGTTTCCCCATGCCACTGGATTCAATCTAGCCCGGCTGATGAGGGGTGAAACCCTGAAACCGGTCCCAGGATGCTTGTTTCTGGTCCAGGGAAGACCTAGCCTGGCAGCTCGGGATGGACTGTTCCCATGGGGAACAGGGTCAAGACTGATTTGCATATGGCTGGATCCAAACTTGAATGGCATGGGCAGCAAAAAAACGATGGATTAAGGCCCAGATCTCTGCACTGGGGGTGAATGTTTGACATTGTTCAGCATTCCGTTTGCGGTTATGTGATATAAACATATTCACTGGGTACTAAAATCTATGCACTTGAGTTTACAGGTTAGGGAATGTTTTAATCCATACTCCAGTTTAGAAAGCTACATTATGCATTTGCAGAATTTTATAAGAGTTTAGAATGCATGTTTCCTCAACAGGTAGAATGATTAGCGTACCGGAAAGAATATTCAGATAAGCGTGGCACCTGTGAAATGGCTAACCCTGTAAAGAAGTCGTCAGTGGCATGCTTTGGCAATGATTCTTGCTATCATACAGAAAAATGCCCTTGCCACACATCAAATCCTAATCAGATAGCTCCTTGTAAAGGGCAGCAAATTGTGCCTCTCCTTCTCTTTGAAAATGGTGCTGTCCTTAGGTATGACAGGAAACACAGTGTAATATGATCCGGGCTTTTCCTGTTTATATGCAGTTTACTACGATAACGTCGTTCTTTTCACAAGTTGTAGAATAGTGAAAAAGGACATTATTCCCAGGAAAGGAACAGTTGCAACTGGTCAAATGTTTGGCTTGAGGACGAAGAGATCTGCATTATATTTTAACCTGTAAAAGCCTCCTGAATAGGTAGCCTTATTTTCAGATGAACATACAGTATAAGGGTGCAAACAAATAACTGCAAATCTGCACGCTCTTGCGAACACAAGCATGTCTATGTCTATATATATATATATATATATATATATATATATAGATAGAGAGAGCGAGAGAAAAAGGGGGGTGGTTGTAGGATCTCTTGACGATAATCATATAAAGGCATATGATTTCGTCAAGAAGGAGCTACTTGGACAGGAATTTCAGTTTTCTTAGACTTGACATTCCACATTCGTCCCCTTTTTAATACATGGCACTCGTTCTTGGTTTGCAGTGTGCTCACAGGCCTGTACCAAGAACCTGATAGCTCTTCCTAAAGGAGCTGAGGTGACAAAAATGAAAGAGGATGCTTCACAGACTGTCGGGGGCATTTTATAATTAAGAATCAGTTTCAGGAATAGTTAAACTTAAAGCACACAGAAGCAAATCAAAAGCAAGATTTACCACTGTCTTGCCTGAATACGTCTGCAAAGTATTGGTGGGTATTTATCTGCTGACCGAATTGATCTGCTGACCAAGGAGGTCTTAAGTTGTTCTCCTTTAAGGTGGTTGGTGCTAAAAGTAAACTTTGGGACCCGAATCACAGAAATTTTTTTACAGTATTGTCTGATCCACATGCAGGAAGCATGGATAATGCTGGTCTAAAACGGATATAGTTCTTGCTCTCAAAATGTAATGCCTGTAATCAATTATACGTTCAAAAAGGGAAATTAGTTACTTTGGTGAAGTATTATTTCTGAGCATAATAATAACTGACAGCAGTAAATGGGAAAAGTGTTATGGTAAATAAATGATAATTCAAAGTCAGACCGACAAATGCTACTATCAGAGGTATACATCGGTCACAAAAAGATGCAAGCCATGTGTTCAAACTGGGTGCTTCTTTTAGAGGCGTTATGGAAGTGATTACGAATGGAAAAGAGCGTGACCTCCGTGACAAACATTTTTCATTAATGCTAAAAAAAAAAAATGTCAGACAATTTCTTGATTACAATTGAGCTGGCTCAGGGCTGAAACATTAAGTATTACATCTCATGAAAAGCAACACGTTAAGAATCCACAAGCCGGATTTACTTAAGATCCATCTTCCAGGGGAGAAATTCTGGTTGGCGGAAGACATAACAATGGACTCTGTAACAGTGGGCACTCCTCCTGGCTGAGGCCTTTAACATAGAAACAAGACCAGAATGTAATCCCTTCAACATAAGCAATGCATCTTATGATGTTAAATAAAAGGTATGGGGAAGGATTGATTTATATGGGAGACAGCATGACTCCAAGAAACTGATAAATAATTGGTAAATAGATTGGATATTCTGACTCGTTTAACCTGTGGCTAGATGATATTGTTGACCCAAAGAAAGGGTTGGGGTTGTGTTGGAATAATGTCAAAATGCAAGCTTGACTGCTAAAAAGGCATCTTCGAAGACGTCCCTTTGGATCATCAATTGTTTGTTTTCATATGTGTCATTTACTGATGCTGGGTTGTTATTTGCTGCTATTTATTGCTCTGACATTACCTCACCTTCGGCCAATCACTGCACCGTGCCCTTGTGTGAACGTAACCAAATGCCCACGCTCTTCAACCAGGCACAGCAGTGATTAGTTCACAGCCTGACCTCCATATAGGCCATTTTGTGAAGAATAAAGCATGAGGCACGGGCCTTCAGTCTTGCACTGTAAGTAATGAGGTCATGGGCTGGTCTTGCATCAAACACTTGTATCAACATAATGGCACTGCCTTTGGCTGTACACAAACGTGTCCTTCGGCAATGCCTTATGCTGAATCGAAGTATAGATATAACTTACTGTGCGTGGCTTTTGGCCATATCCAGTGGGTGATGAGTGCTGGGCCCGGCATTTGGCCACTTCCTATATTCAGCTCAAATCCTAATTACCAGCATAAACCCTTACATATCAAACTTTTTCCACCTATTTCAGTGACAAAATGAAAGGCAGCCTTTCCATTCTTAATCCATTCTATAGCACAATAATGATTTCTACTCACATAAAAGTCTCACTTTCAGTTAAGAACCTAATGAAATTTTAATCAACCTGCAAATTCCCATGCATAGAGGTGCTATGCTTTGTATGTACCTTTTTTTGGTATGGGGTTACACTAATTGAACAGTCCATGTTATCAATTATCTCAATTTTGAGGTGTTATGTGATGCCACTTCTGATACTGTGACTATGTGAGAAGATAGGTGGTATGTTGGTGGTGAGTTACAGTAACGTAGTTAATTACAGTTGACAGAAGCTTGTGATTTCTCAACTGAAAATCACATCCATAGTTTCACTTTAACTGAGTTTTCCCCCTCCCCAAAAGGATTTTGTGGACAGGTAATAATGTCTTCACAGCATAAGAAAAGAAAACTAACTCATAAAGCTTTATCTGTTTTTTTCATATTTTATCATATGTATCACCCATCTTTTTATATTGCATTAGGGTCAACTCTCGTTGTGAGGAATGCCTGCTATGCAAAGCGGAAGCTGCATTAAGGCACTTGCCCAACCTCCCCTGTAGCCAGCTTACTTTTGCAAGGTGCAGTAGTGTTTAGCTGCAAGACTTGGCCTTTGCCGAGCTCAAATATGGTTGACCTTTGTCATGCATGGCCTGTGGTCAGGCCTGTTGCCGTACCTGCACTGGCACCAACCTCCTTAAGCCATGCACAACAAGGGTTAACTGCAGGGCCTTGCGTATGACAATGGAGTGCCCTTCACCCAACTCACTGTGCAGCCAACCTCTCTTCTGGCCAAAGTCCCAAGTCATATGGCGTTTGGATGTGTGTAGCTGTGGTTGGCAACAGGGTCTGGCTTGCAACTAGGTCATACTCCCCATTTGGCCAGTTGGATGTGCAGTGGGGGATGACCAACGGCCAGATCCAGCACCCAACCCATGCACTGTAGGAGTTGGCTGTAGAGCCGGCTTCTGACATGGCTCATGCCTAACACCGCTGTGGGAAGAGAAAGCCGACCACGGGGTCTGGTCTGCAGATAGGCCCTATGCCACTTCAGCATGTGGCCAAATCCCAGCTGTGCACTGCTGGGGTTTTGGCTGCAGGGTATGGCAGCCAGACCCTGCTCCTAAACCATCTCACAACCACAAGGCCTGTCCTCAGTAGTTGAACTACAGTAGGTATACAATGTTTATTCTTTATTGTGTGGGGCATCCCACAGACTTTGTTCAGAATTGGTGGATCCTCCTCTGGTCCATTAGAATGTTGCTGAACATTGTTTTCTATTTTGGGTCCTTTGAACCAGCTTAAAAATATTATTTGAGGACACAGTATGCTTACTTATTTAACTTCTCCATATAGTCCCTAACATCAAAGGATGCTCACCCCAACCCCTACAACCGCCGCAAAATATTTCTCTGTAATGCAGGCTTGGCACTTGCGGCACCTACAACCAGAATTTCCTGTTCAACTTTTCAGATCATGCCTGTCCACAGACAGACCCTTTATGGCTCTGTGGTCTCAGCAAATGATCATAGAGAAAAAATCGCCCCTGCCCAACATTATTTGTTTATTTCTTAAAATTGGGATGGTGAACCCAGATTCCTGGAGAGGTCCACAAATAGTTGACATATCTCTATATATTAACCCTTTTGAGCCCTGTCAAACTACAATTATAGAACTGCTGACAAATTTACACCAAACCAAAAAAGGCACTTTTGTAAGTAAAGTTCTAGTTTCAAAACAAGTTTGGTTTAATTCTGCTCAGCAGTTTACACTGTAATGGAGAATAGATCCATGAACAGTAACAAAACTTAATCAGATGTGTTAATTGTTTGCCAAGTTCTCTCCTGATTTGTCAGTAGACATCAAAGTTATTAACAAAGCCTTTTTAATGTCTGGTGAGTCTTAACTATTCTATCTATTTATTTTGTTAAGCAATTTTGTATAGTGTTGGCTAGACAGGAATAGTGACGGAGCACTTAGCATGAAGTAATTGTTTCAGTTGACAATACCGAATTTAGGCAATGCTCAAGTAGATGAAGCAAATAATGACATATTTATAAATCAACCTTCAGAAGGGAATAGGCTTATTGTTCTCGTAATTTACTTATCATGAAAGATCATTAGTTCAGTCAGTATGCGTACCAACCGAGGACAGCACTAGTCATCCCCATTTGTTTCGTTAGAGCATTTATTAGAATTGTATGATTTTCTCTCTGGAAGGCTGCATGCAGGTCTAGGAGTATGAGGAAGCAGTAGTCTCCTTTATATAGCATTTGCAACCCATCATAGCTTATTTTTCACTGACAGTCTCTGTGCTGCTGACTGCCCTGAAACCTGATTGAAGTTCATCTAGTAGTTTATTATCTTCTGTGAAAAGTTTAAGCTGGACTTCAGTGCAACTTTTAGATACTTTCACCTTGTAGAGTATGTTGGACATCGGGAAGGAGATATTCAGATCCTCCGGTAACTCTTCTGTTTTTGTTTTAGTATGGGAGAAATTTGGCCTATTTCTCGACAGTTAAGTATTTGGCTTTTGACAAAGAGACGCTAATAATGTTTGTTCAGAAATTACTTACTCCAGAATTTAGTGTAGATGGGATGGGTTCTAAGACTGAGGGGAGGGTCGGGTGTGGCAGTGAAGTTTATTGTTTCCATGGATGTTACTGCTCTGATGGGAGACCATGAATCTTTGGATTTTTGGATGATGCCCAGATGTGCTTGGGTTGTGCCAGTGTTAACGAAGAAGACTTTGACAATATTGATCTTTTGGTCAAAGTAAGTGGAAAATTCCTCACATTTTCCATTTATATTTTAAGAATTGTTTCTTCTTTGAGGATGGACCAATTCAGTCATTGGCTATTTCACAGCGCTTTTAGGGCGGTTTCTAGCAAGTTCAAGCTATGATTTAAAAAAGGACTATTTCGTTTAAAAATATGCTTTTGTAGTTGTTCATTGCCTATTTCAGAACTATGAGAGTCAGAGTTGATGTATTTTGTTGGATTAGGCCTTTAGTGTTTGAGTAATTTTCTTTCTTCATTCAGGTCATTTTAGTACCAGTGTGACAATTTTTTGCATTTTCTTTAGGTTTTTAAGTGCACTGATAATCCAGTATGTTTATTATGGGCTCAGGTCACAGTATTGAGTCACAAGCTCAGATTTAATCTAGTGGGATAGTTTGTAGCGTTTGCTGCTAAGAATCTGTTTTCTCTGGCAAATGTAGCCAGAGAGAACCAGAATGGGACTGTTAAAACTGGTTGTGTTTGCTACCGTCTTTTTCTCTAATGTCTTTTTTGCGGGTGGTCTGTGGTCCAGCTGCTGGAGCGTAGAATATTAAACACCGTGGCCATGTGGTGATTTGCTACTTGAGGAAAGAACAATTAATATTTTTCTGTGAAAATATTTTATTATATTTTATGAAGTTGCCACCCTGTGTCACTTAACATATACCCTTATTCCATAGTTGAGATCCCCCAATAAACTCATACTGTAGCCACTTTGGTTTCCATAATTTTCATCTGGTTCTCATTTTGAACACTTAAGTATAATGAAGACAGTACTGGTTCCCAATAGAATATGAACTTGTGCAACGTAAGTTTGAAAAGTGTCTGCAAATCTAGCGAATGTCACAGACCTCTTTAACCTAAAATGCTTACTCCAGTCACTAAAGAAATGTAAAACAGAAATCTACACTTTTTGTGTTATTGTTAATTGACGTGTGGGTGGCCTGCTTTCTTATTACACAGAGGCAAAAACATAACACGCCACATCATTAATTGTGAGCATAGGTAATTCAGACAGAACTGCTAGTATGATTTTGAGAAGCTATGCCACCTTTTGTAACTTGTTGAAAGGGATATATTAAGTGTGAGAGAGTGAGCTCATTCTTTCAAACAATGGGTGTCCACATCAGTCTGACATACTTACACATGTGTGAACTGTAAAACCATTTTACCAGTGTCTGGAAAAATATACAAGTGCCAGCATTCCAGGCCTCTTTGTGTTTGTGGTGAAATACTTCAAGATAGTTACACTGCTCTGTACATTGCTAAAGTATTCACATTGTAAACACAGTTGAATGCCTTTCACAATTAAGTTGCCCGACATGGTATTACCCCCGAACTACTTGCCTAAAAACTACATATTTCAATACTTCAAAAACTCGGGTTTCGCGCAAAATGGTTTATCCTTCAGAAAGTTTAATGTAACCGGTTATTCAGCTTTTTGTTATTAGTTAAATGAAAAATGTGACTGAAATGCATAGGTAAGAAAAAGAGGAGTTCATTTTACCAGACTTTTTCACAAACAAGAGAAGCAGTTGAAAAATATTGGACTGGTGCCCACCCATGGCAGGGGAACTCTAACTCCTCCTTCAGACAGATAAATATCTAGATTATTTAGGGGCAGTTTGAACTATCCAAGAAGTGACACAAATCACGTTTAAAAACTCTATAAATTAAATGGAAAAAAAATAGTTGGACCTTAGTGGTGCATTACTGGGAATAATGGAGGTGCAGACAGGCTCAGGCACCAGAGGTTACTGTCAGTCCTTGGGTTTCTAATCACCAAAAGAGAGGCAGCCCACTGTTGGCAGAGGGACGCCATCCTCAATCCTTTTCCCCCCACTCCCATTGGCTGACTGTTCCGGTCGGATGGACTGCTTTGCTGCAGCAGAAAAAAAACGGTGTACAAATGGAGAGATTGTGCAGTGAAGCATGCTAAGATACGGCCACCATCGGCAGCTTGACAAACTGATTATTCAGGCCAGCTTGAATTCTTGTACATTATTACTCTGACAAAGCTTGTATCCCATATAGATGTGTTGTGCTGCATATTGGATTCCCTCTCGTTTGTCTGTATTGCTGTACTGGTTGTATTTGTAAATGAAATGCAACAATGGAATTAATCAAAATAAATACTAAAAACTAACAATAAGGTCGATCAGAAATTCAGGTGTTACGCAGTCTTCATCTAGCAAAGCCAGTTCTGTGCCCTGTTTGAGATCAGCCCGGCAGATATTTATGAAGCTGCTGGCTCCTTAGCAGGACACCACAGCAAGGGAATAGCTATTTATCCAACATGGACAACTTGAGAACACAGGGAAAGCCAGGGAATAAGGTATGTCCTGTGTGGCTCTGCTTGTTTCCTTCTGCTTGCAGCTGTGGTCATGAATTTTATGATTTTTCTTATTCTGTCCTGTTCCTGTAGACGGCTATAATCTTCATGATGCTCTGGGCTGAACTTCGTATTCTGATGGTGGAAGGTCCCTTTCTGTATGTTTGAAGCTCAGTTTCAGTCTTAGAAGTCGTCTCTTGTATTTATCCTGACAATGGTTGCATTCAACCTTTTATTAGATATGGGGGGAGTTTAGGCAACCTTTGTGGTTTCTGGCCTTGAAAGTAATTGTCATTAGTCCTTAGAGCTTTGCAGAGTTTCTTTTGCCTATAGTCAGGTTGTGGTGTTAACGACACACAACGTGGTGATAAAACCCCATATCAGCAGGCAGGAAAACACTCTGGCCTTTCCTCTAACAAAAGTGGCAGAGACGATAGCGTGTTGGGCAGAGAAGCATCTCCTTTCCCTGTCAGTGATCTGGAAAGTCATGGATCAGGACACACAGGTTATTCTGGTGTTCACATTTTGAATGCGAATGTCTTAGTTCCACCTGCTCTATAACTTGTCAGAGATGGAGTAAATAATCCTTCCTTGCAGTCCTTCTGGGCCCTCTCTGGTGTTCCTTTGTTTTCTTTGAGGCCTGCAAAAACCTAAAGCTTTTGGCATTGGAATTAGATGATTAGGCCTGCAGGGGATGTCGGTAAGCACATCATGAAGCCGTGTTTTTGAGATTAAGTTGCTTATACTAGTATTGGGGCCACACAGAAGAATATGGATAGATTGTGTATAATGAAATGCTATTGTGAAGGCTGTCAGCATTGTGTTATTGTTGTCCAAATAGCCTTGAGGAAGAAGGTTTCCCATTGGAACATGTGTTGGCTGTGCTTCTGAATGTAGTCTTTTAAACTCCGGCCCCCCACTCCCTCTCCAACCATACCTGAGCATGGGGAATTGCCAGAAGCTGCGTAGGCTGCAATCTGCATTCTCCACTTTAAAAAGTGGAATACAAACACCAAAGCGTTGCAGTACATAATAATGTTATGCGAATGAGCTCCCAAAAGGCCTGCTTCAACTGCAACATCATCTATTAAAAAAACAATACCATAGAACACAATAATTAATAAATATATTAGGTGGATCTATAGTTGAGTAATAGAAGGTGAGTATATCCGTTTGCTGCAGTGGCTCACACAAGACACAAACCAGTTATCTGTCATTAACAAATGAATTCAAAAGTCATGGTGTTTGCACTGTTTACCAAACAATATAGTCCTTCTGATTTTGGATGTTTGATTAAAGTGACCAGTTATAGTGTTAGTTAAGGTAGACTAGGAGTGATTTGGGAAGGAAGTGGAAATTGGTTGAGAAAACTACTTTCTGGCTAAGTGGCTGATATTCCCAGTGTTAGCACTTTCTGCGTGAATAGTATTTTACATCTTTATGGAGCCAAAATGTGATCGTTCTGCTTGATAACTTCACACTTTTTGCAATTGCATGCCTTTTTCCTCTTCAGTGTTAGTTTTTAGCCTTTTTTATGCTTACTTATTATCAGATAGAGCACTACACCAATTCCCACCCTCCTTTCCCACTCGAGAAACCTCAGCCCCCTCGGAACATCATTCCAGGCACACATAACAAAAATCAATCTTTGCATCAAAATTATATGTGGAGCTTCTAGTTCAGTTTGCCTGACACACCCAGATCAAGGCTATCATTCATCCAGTGGATGCTAAACCTCTCTTTATTTAGCATTATAGCTTATAGAACCAGTAATTGTATCTACAACACTGACTGTTTGGCTTAGTGAACATAAAACTCTGGTGGCGGTATGGCTGGTGGGGTAAATGGATAATTAATATAGGGCCTGAATGTTTTACAGTCGCAAATACTGATTTGCTGTTTATGACCTCAAATTAGGTACTTCCTATGTATCAATCACATTTTTTAAACAGTATTGAAACTTAATTTTAAATGTTTAACTATAGAAAAAGAATTAAATGCTACTGTTCTATCAACTTAAGTTTGAATTAAATATTTAATTTCAACTAATAAAAATATTTTCTGAACTTTTAATTTGAAAAATAATTTCATCTAAAGTAAAATATATATATTTCATTATTTTGTAATTATTAAAAGTGATCTATTGTATTACAAATAATGCAATTATATATTAATAAAAATAGTTACATTAATTTTTAAAATCAAAAGTTAAAAAAATATTTTACATTTAAAAAATACATATTTTTGTAAATTTTTAACATTAAATGTATCTATATTGTTAACTAGTTTGAATAATGTAATTTAATTTACCATTATTCCCTACGAGGATTTATTTTAAGCCCCTGCCTACATTATTTTCTATGGAGGGGTGTTACAGTACTGGTGGTTAGCCATGTGTAGTGCTGGATTTACTCCAGCTCTAAGCTGAAGTATATTTACAACTGCTTTGGGTCCTTTTTGCCTGTAGTAACTTTAAAAGTGCATTCTGTCAGTAGCATTGGACTTACTCTTTTGGGGATGACTGCATGTCCCTACCTAAACCTCTCCCATTAAGTAATAAGTTTCCCCCTTTTTCCAGCCTCTCCCACCAGTCTCTCCAGCATTTATTACTAAGTAGTAAACTTACAGGTGTGAGGATCTAGTAAAAAAAGATGGGAGAGCTTGATATCTACACCTGTAGATTTGTGTTTTGGATGTTGTAGTAAGTAGTACTACTGTAGCATTGCTATTCATGCTAAAAAAAAATTCTGTTTGAATGCAGTTTGTGAATCAGGCCCAAAGTCTTTAAGATTACTTCATTACAGTGTCTCGCACTGCTAGGCGTTCTCCCGCCAGTGTTGAATGTTTCATTATATCGATTTTTTAAAACTTTTTGGATCTATACAGCACTTTGCTGGTAATTGATGATTCAGACTTTATTATGTTTTACACCATGGAGATTTTTGCCTCTTTTGCTTATTTGTTGCAGCCCTTCTTTAGATAATTTGTAATGGTTTTTCACTTGCCCATTTTTCTTGTCTTGTGTATTTTTCCAATGGAGATTTTAACGCTGAAAACTTTATCCCATGTGTAGTTCATCAATCTTATGACAATTTGAAATATTCTCTTAGGGACCGGTGCTTGAAAGCCATGTTATGTTTCGCATCACGTAACATTTTTGGCACATTTTCTGCGAACACCCACTTGGTGTGCATTCACCCTCAACAGTTGCTAGTTCAGCCATTTTTGACAGCTTCAGTGTGCATGCTAATGTCATGACGTGTGTGTTTCTTGCAGTACCCAGTGGTGTCTGTACAAGCCAGGGTCATTTAGGGAGGGGGGCTAAGTTTCTCCACACATCGGGTCCAAAATTTATATTATGTGTGCGTTGGCAGCACATGTTTTTAAAGTGGGGTCGTTTTCTTTAAATAATGAATTTAGCACTACTGTGATTTCCGATAAATAGTATACATTTTTTTATTTATTTATCCTGCAGGCATATTTTAACTTTTCTCTGGTGATGTCAGGGTTCTTCCGTTGGCAGTGTGTGCAGCCTTTGTGTTTGCATTTTGGGGTTGAGCTTCAATCAAACATCAAGAAAAACGATTTCCTTGAATAGAGCAAAATATGCTAACCATTTCAGAATGTTGGGCCATGCAGTGCAAATTTACTTATTCAACTCCATGACTCCTGCGTAACATGCCATGTATTTTCCTTTAAATTCGTTTCTTAAATATATAAGCATCTATTTCTGTAATCACTCCACTGTCAGTGTACGTGAGGGGTGGCAAGAGGATGGCTCTGTAAATCCTATGAATCTGTGTTTTTTAAATCCTTAGCAATTTTAACTTTCTGTCTGTTAAACTAGCTTATCACCGCATATACTGTTAGCCAACTCATATCGACTTAACTTTGTCTATATCCTATGAACAGACTGATTTTTGATTGCTTTGTATTTGCTATGTTTAGATCCTTTTGAAGCGAATACTGAAGAAATGTGCATAGATCATGTGGTTCTGTTGCTCAGTCCTCATTTGGCCATTGGTTTCGGGCTCTGGCTGTTTGACTGCTTGGTAGTGTGTCCAAGTCATCAAAAGGTTAATTTAAGCAATGTTTTGATCTTCAAATTACCTTTCGTTTTGGCCCTCACGATACGATACTGGAAATGCTTATTAATCTAAGTTTCTGTTCTTGTGACTGCATATCTTCAGTAGTTGTGACTGTGATGATCTGATCTGAACGGGGGTCTTTCTGGTGTTATTGGACTTGTCGGCAGCTTTTGACACCATTGCTCCCCATATCCTGCTAGACCGCTTATATCAGGCAGGCATTAGAGACCAGGCTCTCAAACTGATTGAATCTTTTTTATTTGACAGGTGGGCCACAGTTAGCTGTGGTGATTTTAGATCTTTTTCCTACCTTTTGCCGTGTGGGGTCCCTCAGGGCTCTTCTTTGAGCCCAACGCTGTTTAACATGTATGTGGCACCGCTGGCAGAGCTGGTTCGTTCTTTTGGCTTCATTCCTACTTCTTATGCTGACGATACTCAAATCATTATCCCTATTGATAATGATCTTGAAGAAGTGGCTATCCGCTTCAACGCCTGTATGACGGCAGATTGTCACTGGATGAAGTCCAACTGGTTGAAACTCAACTGTGAAAAAAACGAGATTTTGTGCTTTGGAATTGACAGGGTACATTGGACCTCTAGCTGGTGGCCTGAAGAGTGTGGGACGCTTCCTGTTCCACGGTCTAACTCAAGAAATTTAGGAGTAGTATTCGATGAGCAACTGTCATTTAAACCTCAGGTCAATCTGACAATTAAGTCCTGTCTGTGGACGATGAAGAAATTTTAAAAAATTCTCCCTTTTATTCCTCAGACCAGTAGAACCACCGTCATTTTGGCTCTGGTCATTTCCAGATTGGATTATGGGAATGCGCTTTTACTTAATTTGGATAAAGAATCTTTGCACAGACTTCAGCTGATGCAGAATACTGCTGCCAGGCTGGTATTAAAATTGCCTCGTGGGGCCTCTGTTAAGAGGGGCCTTAAAGATCTACACTGGCTGCCGGTCATCCATCGGCTTTCTTTTAAGGCTCTCTGCATCACTCACAAGGCGGTCCATGGGATTGGGCCTACAACACTAACCACCAAGTTGAAATGTCATAGGCCGAATCGGCTGTTGCGTTCGGCCGGTGCCTATCAAATTCAAACAGCCCGTACCAAGAAAGTAAAATGGGGAGATAGAGCATTTACTATTGCAGCTGCTAAAATTTGGAACTCTCTACCATTGAATATAAGGCAAGAACATAATTATTTAACTTTTAGGAAACTGGTCAAGACCTGGCTGTTTCCTCAATAAGTTTGGGAGTTCTTCGGCCTAGTTCTTTTGCCTCACCCAGTTAGCGCTTCGATGCCCTAGGGCCGGAATGCGCTTTATAAATACTCAATACAATACAATACAATACAATTTGGCTCCCCCTCTCGTTTATTCCGATAGGGGATGCCTCTCATAGCTGGAGAAACGAACATTAGCAAAGCCAAGATGTTTGACCTATGTGTGGCATGCTGATGGATTTACCACTGCTTGTTTACGTGCTGTGGCACAAGGGCAAACAAAAGCTTTTGAAAATGCATAGTACAGGAACAAATGTTTTCTTTTCTTTAGCATCCATTTTTTCAAAATGTTACGAGACCACTCACTGCCTGTAAAACAGACCCTAATACTTTCTAATTAAGGTGGAAGGACATACCCAGACAGGGAATAGAAAAGTTTTGAGACTGAAATATTCAAGTAGGCTGATCAAATGTGATTGTCAGCACCTCACCTCAAGTCAATGGTGAAAGTTCCGAAATACAATAGGTCACAGGCCGAAGTAGGCTGAACCAATTCTCTTTAAAATGTATAAAGGATACAATATGTTAGCCATGAATGGAGCAAGCACATTACATATTAAACCAAAAATCAACAGTTATTGAGGTTTCGGAACCCTAGAGGAGCGATGAAAGCATTGTCCTTTTGACTGTCTTACTTATGCAATATTATCATATTTTTGACCATGGATTTGTAATGTGGTTGCTCCTTCCACACAAATGATTTCAAAAGAAGGTGTGTCAGAAGTATCTTGGGGCAAGCAGCTGGACTTTTTGGGCTTCAGTATGAAGACACCTCTTTGAGCTCTGCTTGGACAATCTGTCTTTTCTTCCTTTGGTGCTTCATGTGAGTTGTGAAAATGTACGCTGCAAGTGCTGCACAAAATGACACGTGAGAAGAAAGACTCATTTGGATAAAAGAGGAAGAGGGCTACCGGCTTAGAGGTGTGCTGGCCCGCACTCACAGCTCTCAGCACAATCTCTGCAGAACCAGACAATTCACTTGCACTGTCCAGAGCCGGCCCTTGGTAATATAGTGCCCTGGGCAGAAAGAAGTTGGGTGCCCTTGCTGATTGTGAATGAGATGAAGCAGCAGGGGGTCCCTTTTGTGTTCCGTGGTCAGTCCCTGACAGATCAGTGAATGGCCCTGAACACAAACATTCTCATACCTCCCCCAGCTAATATAAATGACCCATAGCTTAGCTTCCTCACACTGATGTGGGTGTTGTTGGTGTGTGTCAGCAGGGGTGAGAGGGTGATGGGAGAGCAAGGAATGAGGTTAATGGGATGTTAGAAACATCGCCTACGGCATGACAATAATGGAACAATTTAAACTGGCAAATATGACAGAGGATCGAGAATGCAGGGACATGGACATGGACAAAGCTGGAGCAAGGTGAGAGGGGCACTGCTGTTTGCATAGCATTAAAGCCCACAGCTCTATGTGCACCTCAGAAGATTGGCGCCCTGGGCCCAGCTCGCCCATACCAACAGTTGTCCCTTGCTTTGCCTAATTGGCTTTGACATTAATTCCCCACTCTTGTTCCTTATTTAAAAGCATACAGCCTCACTATGCTGTGTAAGGAACAAAAATACTAGCCATTTTAGTGCGATCTTTAGCTTTGCTGGCGGTAAACTCCAGCTTTACCTGTGGCGTTAAAAGGCTCCTCCTCCATCACCACTGCCTTACACCTGGCACCTTTCCATCAATGGTGTCCAAAGGCCACGGTTGTTCTGCCAAGGTTTCCGCAGTTTCAATTGGCAGCGGATTATGAGGTTCACAGAGCACATGTGAACAGCCCCCACCAGCGATGGTAATAGCAGAAAAACCTCTGACCTCTTCAATGTTCGCTCTGCAGTAGCAGTGTCAAAGGTGGAGCCCGCAAGGAATGTCAACTGATCATCGCCTTTGGTCCTGCCCCTGCTCCTGCTGTTCCCTCTTGCGGCTCTACGGAAACAACGGAAAGTGTGACCGGAGGAGCCTGCTGGTGAGTGGACGTTTCGGCAGGGGAAATCAAGACATCATCCCACAGAGAGATTCAGGTACCACATAGGGGAAGGCAGTAGTTAGCACCAGAGCTAACAATAAAGCAAGTACCATGGGTAGCATGCAGACTGCTGCAATAACAGAAAATATAACTGTTGACCAAGTCACAATAAATGCACATGATTTAAATGAGCAGGAGTCACATAATGTGGCACGTGTCTGCAGTTGCAGAAACCAACACAACTAAAGGGGGCTCTGTTCTTTCCTTCTTCCCAAGGTTAGGAGGGCACAATTGGGCTAAGTCTTAATCATGTGACAAAGTCTAAGCATATTACTGAGCATGTCACACCACTTCTATAGCATCCCTGGGGCCAAACGTGAGCCTTGCCTATTTAGTGACCTTAATATTACCACTATATTTTAAGGCTGCCCTGGAAATCGGCAACTCCTGGCTACTAAGGGTACTCCTATTACAGAGGGATTGGCCCAATTTATAATGGCTGCTCGTGCTCTGAGTGACCCAGTGGTATAATCAAGAAAATATAGTAGCAGCCATGACAGGCTGGATACTCACCCCAGAATGTAAAGTGCCTCTCCTTCCGGTGCTACCGATGATGGGATCTACCTAACCTCGGGCAGGACACTACACATCACGGAATGCAGTCCCTAGTGAAATCCCAGGAGTTTTTTTTCACTCTCTAGTTGCGCAGATGACGACTCACCAAATGCAGACATTGTAGACTCCATCCAATAAGTGTTGGGGACGAGTGATGAATACAACCAACAAGAAATCAGAACTCATAATGTTTAAATAATGGAGTGCGAGTAAGAATGAGGATCAGGGCTCTAAGCTGCATTGGGCTTATCTGCAAATGAGCAGCCCAAGGCAGCTGTTTTCCAGCACTCCCAGGTACCCCATGGACAGCGGTTACAAGCTAGAGGAGTTATACTGGGGCCTCAATAACAGCAGCAACAGGAGCACCCTACTCTGTCATCAGTCTTTAACCTTGTCTGTCTGTACTGTGAAGAGAACAAAAAGGATTCAGGCAGACTCAAAACCTTGCATTCAAGACATAAATAGCAGTTCTTGAAATACCCAAACACTTAACTTCAATGGGCACAAGAATGACTGGCTGAAAGAAGGATATCAAATTTGGAAGATAAAACACAGGATATAGAAAAGTAGACCCGGGAATAAGAAAAGGCTACAGAACACCTCTCTCAGAAAATGAAAAAAAAATAGAAAATTGGATGGGTCAAAATAATCCCTAGTATCCCAGACGGTGCTGAGGGGTGCGACCCAAGATGGTTCATAGTGCACTCGATTCAGTAAGCCTGAATGGAATGTTGACTAAAAAATACATAGGGCCCACTGATTCCCATTTACCAAATCTAAAAGCAGTGAAGGTGACTCACAAGCTAGAGCTATTCTAATGTACATTGACAATTTCATCTTTTGTCAACTTTCGTATCACACCTTGCGACCTAGCAACCCAGATAGTATGGTTAATATAACTATTTTTTTGTGATATCAAATTTTGTTCTTCGAAAGTGACTTGAGATTGCCAACTTCATCTAAACACAAAGAGGGACTAAAAGTGCTTTAAGGTCCAGCATACAAGCTCCCTGATATACTATGTAGTACAGTGGGTATGCATTTCCTAGGGTAGGGGGAGGAAGGAAAAGAAAACATAGGCTGGGGTAACTGGGACAACAGATCAGGGAATACAACTGCTCAGAAACAGGAGCCCTCACTAACCCAGGTGGGTGGCATGCTTCATCAGGCGGCTCCTCGTTGGGCCAGCGCTGCAATGCCCTGTGGCCCCTCGAGGGGACTTTTTGCCAGAGGTCTTTTTTTTTTAGTATTAGATGCCAATGTGGAGTGAATGGTGGAGGTGCTCTAGGTGTAGATTGGTGTAATGTGAATTGTGGATTAAAAATACCTAAGAGATAACCAATTACATTTAATGGGTGGGTTCACTTGTTATGATTAAAAAGCAATGAGTGGCTGAATGTGAAGGTAATTATCCCATGTAGCTCATAGCAGTGTGTATAAAGATCAAGAGGAGCTGCCCGATGATGAAGCATGACACCCATTTGGGTGTGTGAGGGCTCTTGCTTCTGAGCAATCAGATCCCCAATCAATTGTCTCAGTTTCCCCGGCCTAGAATTTCTTTTTCTTCCCCACCTTTGGAACTGCATACCTATTGTACTACATAGTTGCCATCTTTGTCACCTGATGCCCTCATTGCAGGATTCAGGGGCCCAGGTGTTCGTACAAGAGCCTGCCAAATAAAAAAATAAAAAAAGAAATCACACATTTAACATATTTATGTAACAGAGGTTAATGCTAAAGAACTTTTAACTCGATGGTCTAAAAAAACTGATTAAAAAAGGCTGACACACATAGTTGTAGCCATCTCTCTGTAGCTGCTTTCTTTTACTCCACTTTTCATTAAAAAATATAAAGATATGACAAGTGTGTCAGGGAGTCGAACGATCTGGTACACTTAGGATTGCACATTAGGCTCAATAACATTTAAAAAGATGTACTGGGTAGCTCCGGCATGCTGTCATCATATCTCTCACCATTTACATGCACATCTTGGTGGTTAAAACAAGGATGTAGTGGAAAGGGCAAGGGGTTGTTTGCATTGGTGGACAACCCCACCAGCTCAACAGGTTGGGGTAAAGGTAATGGGGGGTAGCTTGAGGCTGCTGTGTGGGTGGTATGGGTTGAGAGGTCAGAGTGCAGTGGCAGGGCTCTCACAGTTAAAATAGGCAAAACACTTGGATGTTACACAGATTTTTCTTTTTTTTTTCTTGTATATCAATGCGCTTTCTGGTAGTAAATAGCACACTACCTGGTCTATTACCCTAGAATGTTAATAGGCTTTGGTCTTTGTCAAAAACTCATGAGATTAAATCTGAATAATTGTACATGAGATCTGAAATAATATTTTTTCAGGATGCTCTCCTGACTAAAGTTGAGACCAACAAATTGTGCATCCTGGGAAATGATGTAATATACACTTCTGACTCTGATAAATCCCCCTGTGGGGGTGGTTTTTTTAACACTTTGTAATGTCTGGACCTGCTCAAGATAGGACTGAGGAGTGGCCAGTCGCAAACCTAATGGGCAGAGGTCTATCCTTCACTGTGTGTACAGTGTATGACACTAATAATGATGCCCCTCTTCAATCCAAAAGCTTCTTAATGAGTCAGCATTCTGGGGCAATCCACTGATCCTGTGTGGAGACCTTAATGTCACCCTTTGCCCTTGTGTCGACTCAACTAAGACCAGTAGTGATCATCATAAAATTCAAACTCTGTCTGCAGTGCAACACTTGATACCTTTATGTGGGTTGATCGATAGTTGGTGTCTCACTAGATCCAACAATCCTGACTTCACATTATATTCTACAGAACACATGCAACACTCTGGACTAGACATGATATTTATTTCTCAAGATCTGGCTCCTCATATCATAGCCAAGCTATTTCCACGTATTCTATTCATTCTCAACACACTTTAGCCATAAGTATCTCCGGTGACGGTATCAGTGTGTTAACATAGATGGACTTTTGACAGGGCTGTTTTATTAGATACACCTTATTATGAATGTATGTCCACCATTCTTGGCATTTTGCTGAAAATGAAAGGGTTGGCATCACCTGGCACTTATGAATTTAGAAATCCACGCTGACTTATCACACCAAAAAAGTCTAAATCTGAGATTGTTTCTCTATAACAAAACCTACATTTAATTAAAAGCAAACTCCAACAGTCCATATGGGAAAAGGTGGTTCAATTGTCTCATAATACTACAGTATTATTATAGTTATTTGTGAATAGTGAGGACATGGGGTGCCTGCTGTCCGTACAAACTAAGAAAGACAATAAGAATGCTATCAAATTAATCAAGTATTCTAGTGGCAAATTACTAATGGGTTTAGAAAAGATCATGCAGGTCTTTTAAGAATATTACTGAAATCTATATGGGGAAGAAGACTGTAGCTTCCCTAGATGAGCTTAATTATTATATACAATTGGTGATGCTAAATATGCTTACTCATACTGAATGAAATATCCTTAATTTCTAATTTTCATCCCAGGAAATTGCTCAAGCCATCCAATCACTGCTAGCAGGTAAAGGAGCTGGACCGGATGTGATTCCATCAGAACTCTATAAAGATTTTTCAGATTTTCTATTGAATCACTTCCAGATATTGCTACAGTATACAGGGAGTGCAGAATTATTAGGCAAATGAGTATTTTGACCACATCATCCTCTTCATGCATGTTGTCTTACTCAAAGCTGTATAGGCTCGAAAGCCTACTACCAATTAAGCATATTAGGTGATGTGCATCTCTGTAATGAGAAGGGGTGTGGTCTAATGACATCAACACCCTATATCAGGTGTGCATAATTATTAGGCAACTTCCTTTCCTTTGGCAAAATGGGTCAAAAGAAGGACTTGACAGGCTCAGAAAAGTCAAAAATAGAGAGATATCTTGCAGAGGGATGCAGCACTCTTAAAATTGCAAAGCTTCTGAAGCGTGATCATCGAACAATCAAGCGTTTCATTCAAAATAGTCAACAGGGTCGCAAGAAGCGTGTGGAAAAACCAAGGCGCAAAATAACTGGCCATGAACTGAGAAAAGTCAAGCGTGCAGCTGCCACGATGCCACTTGCCACCAGTTTGGCCATATTTCAGAGCTGCAACATCACTGGAGTGCCCAAAAGCACAAGGTGTGCAATACTCAGAGACATGGCCAAGGTAAGAAAGGCTGAAAGACGACCACCACTGAACAAGACACACAAGCTGAAACGTCAAGACTGGGCCAAGAAATATCTCAAGACTGATTTTTCTAAGGTTTTATGGACTGTTGAAATGAGAGTGAGTCTTGATGGGCCAGATGGATGGGCCCGTGGCTGGATTGGTAAAGGGCAGAGAGCTCCAGTCCGACTCAGACGCCAGCAAGGTGGAGGTGGAGTACTGGTTTGGGCTGGTATCATCAAAGATGAGCTTGTGGGGCCTTTTCGGGTTGAGGATGGAGTCAAGCTCAACTCCCAGTCCTACTGCCAGTTCCTGGAAGACACCTTCTTCAAGCAGTGGTACAGGAAGAAGTCTGCATCCTTCAAGAAAAACATGATTTTCATGCAGGACAATGCTCCATCACACGCGTCCAAGTACTCCACAGCGTGGCTGGCAAGAAAGGGTATAAAAGAAGGAAATCTAATGACATGGCCTCCTTGTTCACCTGATCTGAACCCCATTGAGAACCTGTGGTCCATCATCAAATGTGAGATTTACAAGGAGGGAAAACAGTACACCTCTCTGAACAGTGTCTGGGAGGCTGTGGTTGCTGCTGCACGCAATGTTGATAGTGAACAGATCAAAACACTGACCGAATCCATGGATGGCAGGCTTTTGAGTGTCCTTGCAAAGAAAGGTGGCTATATTGGTCACTGATTTGTTTTTGTTTTGTTTTTGAATGTCAGAAATGTATATTTGTGAATGTTGAGATGTTATATTGGTTTCACTGGTAATAATAAATAATTGAAATGGGTATATATTTGTTTTTTGTTAAGTTGCCTAATAATTATGCACAGTAATAGTCACCTGCACACACAGATATCCCCCTAACATAGCTAAAACTAAAAACAAACTAAAAACTACTTCCAAAAATATTCAGCTTTGATATTTATGAGTTTTTTGGGTTCATTGAGAACATGGTTGTTGTTCAATAATAAAATTAATCCTCAAAAATACAACTTTCCTAATAATTCTGCACTCCCTGTATAAAGAAGGGTGGAGAGATACCTGCTCCATGGTGTGAAACCTTCATTACAATGTTTCCCAAAATGGAAAAAAGATTCAGAGGTCTGCTCCTCCTCTCCACACATATCTTTCATTGAAAATAGCAACACATCGTGTCACACTGAGAATAGCAAGCTGGTTCGATAGTATGCAGCATGGGATTGTTCCTCAGCAATGTACAACTTCGCACTCAGATTTGGCCATCTACATTTATGATGTTACAATCAATCTTAGGATTCCTGCAGGGATGATTACGCCGAAAAAGCTTTCAACAGTGTCTCCTGGCCTTTTTTTACTGGAGAACCTGTTAGTCATCGGCTTTGGTATACAAATGCTATACAGAATACACTTACTTTATTATATATCTCTGCTAGAACAATTAGCATGGGGGTGAGCTCTGATAAAGTAAAGAAAAGGAGCAGGGCCATTCAAGGATGATCCCTTTCACAGTTATTATTTGTACTCTATTTTGAACCCTGCCGTCTGGGCCCCAATAATTAATTGGATGGAATCTGCTAATTACTAATATGGGAGTGGGGGCTTCTTCCCTCTCTTTCTCGCCCAGTACCTTTATTCATTTGTTTATTATTTCTGGTATTACTGGCGATTTTGACGATTCACCAATTGATGAAGTGATGATATGTTGTGTATATTTCTGGTGCAAAATTCATGTATTTTTCTTTCTTTTTCTAATAATAAAAATGTACAAACTTGATGTAAAAACAGATGGAAGAATGTAACATTTGGGTCTGCAGGTGCTTTGTGCCAGAACCCAACACTTGCCTACAACATAACATCTATAAGGCTTTGTAGACAGTGAAGCTGTCAGGGCATGTGATGTCCGACAGGGGTGAAAAACAATGTCTTCTAGCAGGAAGGTGGGAGAAAAACCTAAGTTTTGTCAGAGTGGTACATAGTTTTAGCAAATAACCAAGTGAGCTCAGCTGTTTGTGTTTATAAGTGAAGAGAAACCAGATTTGGAAGCAGGGGGATTATGGGCTGACCAAGAGAAGATCAGATAGAGAGTAGAGAGAGGAAAAAAAAACGGTAGGCGTTGATTTAATTTTAGGTTTCCCCTGCACAAGGCTTGCAAAATCTCTTACAAAGGAAAAAAATATTGAAAGGGACTTAGAGCCCGGCCATTACTTACCTTTACTTACCATTGGTTGGATTCCACTTCACTCTTGTTTCCTTGCTTCTTATTGGACAATACCTCCTCCTTACCTCTACCTTCTTTATGGGACTTCAAGTGTGGTCCCGCTGTGGAGTATGGACCAAGTACTGTTTCCTCTCTGTGCCTGTGTGCATGTAGAGGTACTTAAAAAAAATAATTGATGTATCACTTCTCGGAGGACATCGTTTTGCAGGCTGTCTCTACTTGCCCCTCCCAGCCTGCCTACATTTGCTGTTGCTTGCCCCTTCCTCCACCATGTCCCTCCCGCCACTGCTCGCCCCCTCTGACCTCCTGTTTCTTGCCCTGGCCACATAGTCCCATGACCTCGATCACTGCTTCTGTTGCTGCTTGGCCCTTTGGCCCCTCTGCTTGCCCCGTTTTCAAATTCCCCCACCCCATCACTACTTTTCCCATTGTTGCTTGCACCCCCATAGCCACCTCCAACTGTCCTTACTTGCTCCTCCCCCCCACACAAATACCCCATTTGTTGCTTGACAAATGCTGCATAATGGAGGCAACTGACTGTTGTGCATTACACAAGATCTATGTGGTGTGGTCCACAACAGATTGTTTTAAATGTCATGTTTGTTAATGCCTTTGTTCAATGTCATGCCACATACATCACTTTACAGTGGACAACTTGTAATGGGTCTGGTGGGGAGACTGCCAGCTCCGCGGCGATCTACACACCACGAGTCTGGCTGTCGAGTTTTTTGACCGCCAGACTCATAATCAAGCCCATAGTGCCTAAGAAGGCTGGAAGCACTTTCAATACACTTTCACTGTTCAGGATGGAAGTTGAACTTGCCCAACCCAATGTATCAAGTATTCAACTGTGCGCACATCTCACCATTTTAACCAGTTGCCTAGTGCTTAATATGTGTTGTTGGTTGATGGTTGTGAGCAACACCACTCATTTTTTTATGCCTGTGGCTTATATTTCATTATCAGACTTACACCCAGAGTAAGATAAATAAAGACAGAAAAGTGATAAAGGAGAAAGAGAATGATACAAAAACAGTGAAGAAGGGAGACAGCAGGAATACAAAAGAAGCTGGAAGAGTGTGATAGAGACACAGGAAGTGTGGGGTGGTAGAAGAAAGAGGCAAGAGGGGGAATCAAGGCGACCTCGGTATTCAGCAATCTTGGCATGTGGCAATTTCGTAGGGATCCAAACCAAAAAGTTTGGCCCCCTCAGCTTATTGTATTTATTTTACCAAGCAAGAATTGCTGTTGCTCCACTAAAAACAGAAAAATTGAAAAATGTGCCTCGCCCTAAAATGAACCACCAGCTTCCTAAATACTCAATTTCAATATCAGACTGAAGGGATCATCATTCAAATGAGAAGCAGGCGCCAGACTCGAAAGTGTGGTATGCTTAGTTATACAAGCCATTGAAAATGTATGTTTTACGTTAGGCATTACCTTACTAAACATGTCAGTGTAGTGTAATGTTTAATCATTGAAATCAAGGCAGAACACGTTTCTAACATCTGTTTAACACACCTTCAGTCTATCAAATTATGATCCATACAGATATGAGAACGACAACAGATGTTACCCTTGCTACTGAAATCCCAAATTCAGGTTGGCTTCTCAGTGTGACTGTTTTCATTCTTAACGGGAGACCAACTGTTTTGAAACAGAGTTGAGAGGTCTAAGTGTAATGGGAACTTTGTTATGTCAGTTCTTTAAAGGGATCTTGGGTTTGGCCACTGAAGCTGGACTTTTACTAGTTGAGTACTGTTTATTTGCTGGACATGTCAGTTACACTGCTTTTCATTAACAAGAAATTAAGCCGTCCCCACTCCATTGTATTTACAAATTTTTCAAGAATCATGCAGGCTCTAGCAACGAAGCATCAAAGAAACACTACGTGCGGAAATGTCCTTTGGTGCCCAGGCCACTAGAAATATAAAACAGCATAGGTTTAAACACTGGGTTGTACCTTTATATACATCAGGCCACGCGAGCATGACACTGTCCGAAACAAGCATTGGCAAAGCCAAAAGGTTTCACCTATGCAAAATCCATTGGATTTGTCAATGTTTTTACATATTGCAAAGCACTGCGCACTGTTGGGCAACATGGTTTAAAGGTAAAAGAAAGAAAAAGGCATTATGACCTGGCCAGCATTGACCATGTCATAGTGTTTTTCCCCTTCAAGTCACATTGCACAGCAGCCCATGCTGCTGAGCAATATGTCTA
Source organism: Pleurodeles waltl (assembly GCF_031143425.1). NCBI lineage: Eukaryota > Metazoa > Chordata > Amphibia > Caudata > Salamandridae > Pleurodeles > Pleurodeles waltl. The sequence continues at coordinate 714,180,166 of NC_090447.1, forward strand.
AAAACAGGGCAGAGAGTTCGGGGGAGGGGCAGAAATATATGAGAGAGAGCGGAGGTGACCCCAAGAACAACCCCTGATTACTTCCAGGGCTTGACTTCTAGTTTCTAGTGCCCCATGATAATAGTAATACATCTCATTGTACGGGAATCATAAATAAATATTTTCTGAAAACAGTGACATTGGAGACTAAAAATAGTAAGTAAAGTTAAATAATAGGCAGGCTCTAAGCCCCTTCTAAGTTTTTTTTTGTTTTTTTTTGTTTTGTTTACAAGAGATTTCACAAGCACAGCGCAAGTGATGTACAGGTGCACCCTTAATAAAGGATGCTACAACTGCCAGCACACACCGTGTTTGTGACACTAGATCGATAAATAAATGTGTTTTATGCATTATACAGAGTTGCCTTGAAGGAACTGGAAGGAGTTAGCCCAGTGTAAACTGTGCTGCACATGGAGCCGAGTTCAATGCCGTCGCACAGGTGGGCCATCCAGCACCTTCGGAATGCAAAGCAGACTGTGTGCATTCCGAGGGTGCTGGGGTGCCCCTGCACACCCTTACTGCCAGCCTTTCCATGGCAGGGTGACCACCATGGAAAGGCTGGCAGTAAGGTGAGTTGGGATCAGCCAGGCAGGGTTGAGGTCAGCGCCGCCCTGACTGAGTACAACTCAGACCACCGTCACCCGGTTGGGAACAATGTTACCGGCTGGAACGATGGTCCCCTGGCGGTCTGACCGCCAGGGTCGTAATGTGGCAGTCTGACTATGACAGTTGCGGTAATCCGACCTTCAAAGCGAGTGTGGCGATCCTTTGACCGCAACACTCGTAATGAGGCCCTTTGTCTTTAGTTTGTCACCTTTCTTATAAGGACTTTCATTTTGAATCAGTGACTGGGTTATAGCTAGGCAGCACAGATAAGACAAAGGATAGCAAGTTTCAGTATGTTAAGGTTTTAAGACTGACTTATTGACTAATAAATGTTTTGATACTGAAGGTGAACATCACCAAACAGGACATGGCGCATATCTGTGGTGCATTTCTGCAGGGAAACAGTTGGTTGCATCTTGTAAGGACTTCCAGAACAGCTTATGTAGTGAGAGTTCAGTTATTGAAACAAGCTGATTAGGGCAATAGGATATGAAGCAACTAGGCTCCCATAAAGGGAACACAGACAAAAGAACTTGTTGTGGCTACTTCCATAGAAGAAGTACAGAAAAGGGATGACAGCTATTTGGCTGCTAGAGACGATGGAGTCGGACAGAACCTGGTCTCTGCGACCTTAATGCAAAAGGAGAATGAAGAAGAAACTACAAGTGCAATGATGTTGTCGCCCAGCCTAGCCATCATGCGAAGTAGCACAGAAGCCAACTCAGGGAGCCCCAGCAGATCAAAAGAAATACAAAGGGCAGCAATTGTTTTCCTCCTGACAAGTGCAGAGGTACATTTTTACTGTGTGTACATCCAGACTTCAAAGCAGGAAAGCAATGTCTGATACACCGCAATATCAAAATGCATTGCTGGCATTTGACGCGTTTCCAATTTGATTACACTGCGTCCACAAAATCAGACATGAATGAATGGTCTATAAATTGCCTTCCCAACATAGTTACATTTTGAGTTTTCTTGTCTTATCTGGTATAAGGTGCACCAAACCACCACTGCTAACAACAGTGAATAAAATGATATACGTTTTGGTTGTTGAAAGTTAAGGTTTTGGCATCCAGAGAAGCAAACGTGATTAGAATAGAGCAAGCTATAATTATGGATGTCTGTCTGCCGCTTTTGAAGAAAGAGGCCCCATTACTTTATTGCTATTTTGATACCAGAGCTCCTTGCGCTAACTAAATATGAAATCCCATTACTGCTGGAAAATTCTATGGAGTGGAAACCGATAGTGTTAATAATGTCTTTTGCTAGGAGGAGAATAGGCTTACTTCGGGGCCCTAACAAAATTCTTCAGCTGCTGAGACATAAGCGTGGGATGGAATAAGATAACCAGAAGGCTGTGTTACTCCCCTATATATCTAGCAGCAGTCCAGGAAGAGGAATATTGACATCTATGCAGATACACATTTTATCTGCCCTCGTGTTGCAATTTCGCACCTAGATGATACATAACTGAATAATTTAAATTATTTTAAGCCACTTAGCAGATTCCATAGTACCCTCAACTCATAGACAAACTTAGGTGCACTCCTAATACCAGTTAGACATGTGCTGCCCTTTTGTCACCTTGCGCTGGATCCCTTCAGGTCAGAGAGTTTACTTCTCCCGACAGATACTCTTTATTGTGACTTCGAATCCCTTAATCTGGCATTTACCCCACTATGGACCTAGCTGTGAGAAATCTTTGCAGGCACCTCAACTTGAAGCTTTCATTAGAGCCCCCAGATCTCAGCCGTGGTAAAGGTTGGATATTTTAAGTTTTGCCTTTCACAGTGTATATACTTTTTCTTTTTTTTTTTCCTTCATAGGGTAAAGGTTAAAAGGTGTCTCCTCCTGGTCGTACTTTGGGAGTGGCCTGCATTTTAGGTTCCCAAATAAAGACAATATTTCTCTCCAAATAGATCAATATGCTTCAGACAGATTACACCTTGGGCTAGGGAAACCTAACAATGTCCAGCCTGAGTTGCTTGTTCACCATTGGCTACAAGAGAGACGTGGAGCTGTGTTTAAAGACCTTTGTGTTTGCTACTGGGCTTTGTGTTTCAGGGCCCGGATTTCTTCGGGAAAAAGTTCCTTAAGTACTTGGCCGAGTGGGCACTTAGATCCTTCTCTTTGAACTGCTTGGTAAATCCTTCTGTCCGCGTTTGTAAATGTGATGGAGGAGAGTGAACAAGGAGCAGGGAGGGCTTCATGACCTCCTGGCTGCTTCATCTTCGAATGTCTGAATATATTGCTACTGAAACCATCCACCTAGGATTTTGTAAGTTTTGTAAATTTCTGAAGCCCTAGCTGTTCATGCTGACCAGTAATGAATTACACCTCTGCATTGAGCTTCTGACAGCGTCAGGATACCCACTGTGGTAAACTAGTGCTTTATAACATCAAGTGAAACATAGACAACAGAGAATTGGAAAGTGCTTGCAGGATAAGATGTTAGATCATTTATCCCCGACTGTTGTTTCTCTTCAGGTGAAATTGCTTTAGATGAAACTGCATTACATGAATTTTGTAAGCTGCTTATGACCCAGGATAACATGAATTTACTGAATCCAAGTTAGTTTTAGCAACTAATTTAGTATGCTTCAGTCTGTCAGGCTAAGTGATTGCTTTGAGCAAACCCCCTGCAAAAGACCAAAAGCCACATTATATAACCTTAGGATTAAACCATCTATCACAGATAGATAATGGCAGAGCGGAAGGCACCAGTTAGTCTGCATTACCTCATGGATTCTGTCGAAACCGAAGCATACACGCGCCCCACCCCCACCCGGCTGCCCCCAACCAGTCAGTAGCTCTCCCCGGGAGCTCGGGGGCCCTCACACAACGCGAGGGCTAATGTTACGTCACTACTGAGGGATATAGTCTAGGGTGGTTTGTGTAAGGCATCGTACGCTCTCCCAAGTCACTGTCCGCTGACTCCGAACCTCCAGTAGGGGGCGCTGTGATGCTCCATTCGCTACCTCTAATCTTCTCTCTTTCCACCATCACCATGCTTTGAGGTTGTCTACCGAGCGACGCGGCTTCATCCCCCAGTATAATAAATGGATTAGCACTTTATTATCGCGCATGAGGTAATAGCGGTTGGGATAAACATAGCCGGCATTTTACTAAAGCCAGCGCATACATTTTACCTGGTGACGAATCTTTACCGCGCTATACCACAGCGCCGTTCCTCATCTGCAGGCCGCAAATCTCACAGGGCTCGCTTTGTTACTGAAAGGCATGGATTACGTTGATGGGATGGGTTACAGTAAGCAGTGTATTGGAAAAAGAACCCAGCAGCGTTCCCACGCTAAATTAATTAGTGATCGTGTTAATGTTACAGTAAAGAGTCCCTTCAGTGCTACAAAAATTGACTAAATAGCAATATTCGTAGTTTTGTTAAGTTTTAAGAACAATGTTGTATTTTTGTTTTGAGCTGTATATGAAAAAGTGCATAAAACGGTGCCGATTCTCTCTCTCAGACGTGAGAAACAATAGCCAACGACTTGACGACGGACATAACATTATTTGATGATACAGAGTTGAAAAATCCAAATATTTTATCCAGTGTAACCAACGTGCCGCAGATGTTAGACACTGAAAGGTAGTCTACTAAGACGTTGGCTTGAAATGCCTTGAATACACACACATTTAAATGCCGTAATCAGGCAAGACACACAAAGCACTAGATTAGTTCACTCGCTCCACTCTTCAGTGCTTTTCTTGTGCCACACACTCCTTTCCCTGGCTCCCCTCACACATTACCTCCCGTCCCTCCCTCGCCTTCCTTTTAACCAATGAGGCCTCCCGCCTCCCCTCTAGACCCTCCCTTCCCCTTTCAAAACCCCCCCCCACCCTTATCCCCTCCTGTTCTTTTGTCTAGCCCACGCTAGACGGTTTTCTTTCCCTTTTCTTACCTGCACGGCGGGGCCTGGAGGTCGTCGATGGAGGCACTCCTCGGGACGCGGAGCTCCGCGAGGAGTGCTACGGCTGGGTCGCGTCTTGAACGAGCAGCATGGTTGCTCGAGAGGCGTGTCCTGGAGGCCGGCTGACGGGGTCAGCCGGCCCTCTGTGGCTGGGACGTTGATTTCCGGGTTTCAGCGCCGCGGAGCCGCGGGGAACCGAGGGACTTCAACTCTGAGATGCTCTCAGGTAGGACGGGCGTTCGGCCCGTGGTTTTTATGTATTTTGATGAAATAGGTGACCTCTTTAGGGATTGGTGGAGCCCTGATTGGGGGGAGGACCAGGTGCCTATATAGAGGGTAGTTTTTTGGGGTTCCAGTCAGTGATTATTTGTTTACCATGCCTAAAGTTCCAGCAAAGAGACGTAGGATTGTCTCTTCTTCCTCGGAGGAGGAGGGGGGTGAGGCTAGCATTACTACTCCGGAGAACTCACAGGTACCTGGCAGGGGTACTCCCCTCATGTCCAGAGAGGAGGTTCAGGATATGATTGAGGTGGCGGTGACCAGGGCACTACAAGCAGGCGTGGCCAGGACTGGTCAGTCTAAATGTGAGCATTCATCGGTAGCAACTAGGAAATCCTCATCGGAGAGTGAGGATGAGGCCCCATCGACGTCATCTGGGGGGAAATATGTTTCCAGAGAAGATATGTGGGAAGTGATGGCACATGTTCGGGACAATTTGGGTTTCCCAGTGTTTCAACCTGCAGACTCGGATTCTCATTTATTTCCTCAATATAAGACACCTTCAAAGTTTGCCATGCCTTTTCAGGGACCTGTGAGGGATATGGTGTTTCGTGAGTGGAAGGATGTGGATAAGGCTCAGGTTCCACGATTCCTTCAGAAACTTTACTTACTTGAGGGTGAGGAGGTTTTGCCTCCTTCAGTACGCCTGGACTCTATTTTGGCTACTCTGATTGGCAAAACGGCAGTCAATCCGGAGGATTGTGTGCCTACGGATGCCACTGACCGTAAAGTGGATTCGGGTCTTAAGAGGGCTTTTGCTGCGGAAAATCTGGCGCTGAGGGCAGGGATTTATTCTGCATATGCGTCACAGTCATTGGTTCAAGACTTTGATAAACTGGCGGTGGCTGTACAGGAAGGGGCGGAATGTTCGGAGCTCCTGGCTGGTATGGAGCAGCAGGCCAGATTGTTGGCTGATGTGTCTTCGGATGTGGTCCGTACTTCGGCTCTGGCATCTGGGTCTTTGATTGGGGCTCGTAGGTCCCTCTGGTTGCGTTCCTGGAAGGCTGATCCGGGGGAAAAGGCGGCCTTGTTGAGACTGCCGTTTGAAGGTCGTACCTTGTTTGGAGAACAATTGCCATCCATGCTTTCCAAGGCTTTTAAGGAACGGAAGCATGCCTTACCTTATAAAGGGGGTTCTTCTTCGAGTAAAGGGTGGAAGAAACATTCCAGATCTTCTCCTACTAGGGATGCTAAATCCTTTTCATTTAGGAAACGGCGTTTTCAGCCGCGTTTTTCACCTAAGAAGTCTGCTCCTGCGACCCGGGGTGGTTTCAAGAAGGGGTCCTGACAATCACTGTGGGCCTGGCAGAGGGCCGGTTGGGGGAAGACTGAGTCACTTTCTTTCGGCTTGGAAGGACAGTGTAAACGATCATTGGGTACTAGACATTGTGGCCAATGGTTATGTCATAGATTTTGTGGTGGTTCCTCCAGATTCAGGGGTACGTCCCACACCTCTGCCTTTAGAGGGGTCACGGAGAAGAGCATTATTGGACGGAGTGCGGGACTTACTGGTCAAGGGGGCCATTTCCCACGTTCCGCTAGACGAGCGGGGTCAGGGCACTTATTCGGTCTTGTTTCTTGTGCAGAAAGTTTCAGGGGGATTTCGGCCGGTGCTCAATCTAAAGGAGGTGAATACCTGGATCAGGACAGTGCATTTCCGCATGCTGTCCATTCAGACTATTTTTCCATTGGTCAGACACGGGGACTTTCTGGTGTCACTGGATCTGCAGGATGCTTACCTACACGTACCGGTGGCAAGATCCTCTCAAAAGTTCCTGAGGTTTGCTGTGGGTCAGGACCATTATCAGTTTTGCGTTCTGCCTTTCGGTCTAAAATCTTCTCCTCGAATTTTCACAAAGGTGCTGGCTCCTCTAGTGGCTTTGCTTCATTCAGAAGGGGTATTTCTGCATCCTTATCTAGACGACATTTTGATTCATGCCCAATCACGAGACCTTTTGCAGAAGCAGGTGGTCCATGTTCTGGGGGTCCTGCAAAACCACGGGTTTTTAATCAATTGGGAGAAGTCAGACTTAGTGCCGTCCCAGGATCTGGTTTTTCTGGGAGCTCGGTTTCAGACTCTTCTTGGGTTGGTGACTGTGTCAGAAAAACGGTTGGGTGTCCTACAGGCTTTGGTAAAGAAGGTATTGTTGCAGTCTGCTCCCCGAGCTCTTCTATGGTTGCGTCTGCAGGGTCATTTGGCGTCGGTGATATTTCTGGTTCCTTGGGCACGTTTCCATCTCCTGTGCTTGATGACATGGTTCTTGAGAAGGTGGACACCAGGGTCCGGTTCTCTGAAGGACAGGGTTCCAGGGTCCGGATTGATTCACAGAGAGTTGCAATGGTGGTTGGATGCAGACCACCTGAGGATAGGGGTTTCTTTATCGCCTCTGAGACCCGTGGTGGTGACGACGGATGCCAGCCTCTCCGGTTGGGGGGCATGGATGGGGTCGGCTCAGATTCAGGGGTTTTGGTCCCCTCGGGAGGCGAGTCGGTCGTCGAATTGGCGCGAATTGCGGGCAGTATTCCTGGCTCTGGTCCATTTTCAGGATTCCCTGAGGGGTTCGGCGGTTCTGGTTCGCACAGACAACTTAGTGGCCAAGGCTTATGTCAATCGGCAAGGAGGGACCAGGTCAAGGGCTCTGTTCAATCTAGTCAGGGAGATTTTTGTGTGGGCTCAGGAGTGGGTTCCTTCTCTCAGGGCTACGTACATTCGGGGGGTGGTGAATGTTCGGGTGGATCGGCTGAGCAGAGTGATTCCTTCCTCTCAACTTTTCTCTCTCCGGAAGTCTCTGTTTCAGCATCTGGTTCGGCTTTGGGGTCTTCCAGTGCTGGATGTGTTTGCGTCAGTAGGGAATGCGAAAGTGGATCGCTTCTGCTCCCGGTTTCGATGTCCCCAAGCATGGGAGGTGGACGGGATGTCATGTCCTTGGCCGCAGGGCCTTTTGTATGCGTTCCCTCCTTTTCAACTACTCAGGGCGTTTCTGTTACGTGTGAGGGATCTGGGGTCCAGGGTTGTCCTAATTGCGCCACTTTGGCCGAGGGCGAATTGGTTCCCCTTGTTGAGGCTGATGGCGGACGGGAGGATGTGGCCTCTGCCTCTTTGTCCGTCTCCCCTGGAGTTTCCCTGCCTCCCATTGGGGTCATTGAGAAGGTTACACTTGACGGCCTGGAAGTTGAACGACGGGGATTGACAGGTCTGGGGGTGCCGGTAGCTTTGAGTTCTACATTGCTGGCTTCGAGGAGACGTTCCACTTTACTTTCTTATGGTAGACAGTGGAAGGTGTTTTCGTCATGGTGCTTAAGTCGTGAGTTAGATCCTACCTGCGCTTCTATCTTTGAGGTGATGCAGTTCCTGCAGGACGGTGCTCATTTAGGGTTGTCAGTGGCATCTCTTCGGGTGCAGTGGGCGGCTATTCAGGCATTCAGAGGACCATGGCGTAATCTTCAGGATGAAGGGCGCTTGATGCCGAGATTTTTTCAAGGGCTTGTTAATTTATTTCCTCGCCCGGTACGTTCTTTTCCTTCATGGGATCTGTCCTTGGTTTTGGATGTGTTGACGGAGCCCCCTTTTGAACCTTTGGGGGACTGTGATTTGCGCCATCTATCTTTGAAGACATTCTTTTTGGTAGCCATTACTTCGGCTCGTCGGTTGGGGGAATTGGGGGCATTGGCTTGTTCCTTTCCTTTTTGTAAGATTTTTCACGATCGGGTGGTTCTGGTTCCGGTACCTTCCTTTATTCCTAAAGTCAATTCTTCGTTCCATTCCCGGCAGGAGGTCATCCTTCCTTCATTTTGTCCGAATCCCTCCTCAAGGGAGGAGGTCCGTTTGCATTCGTTGGATGTGCGCAGGGTTTTGTTGGAGTATCTGCGGGTGGTGGCTCCTTTTCGTAAAGGGGATTCACTGTTTGTTAATTTTGGTCCGGCTCGCAAAGGTGAGAAACCTTCCACGGCTTCCTTGAGTCGGTGGGTTCGATCTTTAATTCTGTTGGCCTATTCCTTGAAAGAGGTGGTTCCTCCTCAAGGGATTCAGGGGAGATCTACCAGAGGCATGGCGGCTACGGTGGCGGAGCTTCAGGGGACTTCCGTGGTGGAAATTTGCAGGGCCGCCACTTGGGCTTCTCCTTCGACGTTTGTGCGTCATTATAGGCTGTCGGACTTGGGTAGTTTGGAGTCGGTGTTAGGTCACCGGGTCTTATCCTCTATGAGATAATGTTTGGGATGTTCTTGGTGCAGGATATTAAATAAAGGTCTTGCAACTCGATGTCCGTCTCCTGTGTGTTTTCTTGCTATGTCTCATTGGTTAAAAGGAAGGCGAGGGAGGGACGGGAGGTAATGCTTCCATTTTCTTACGATAATGGCATTACTCCTAGTCCTACTCCCTCGCCTTCCTTTTCCGTTCCCTCCCACCCTCCCGGTACGGACTGTCCGAGTTGCAGCTTGGGCTTGGTTTTTGTACAGGAGGGGATAAGGGTGGGGGGGGTTTTTGAAAGGGGAAGGGAGGGTCTAGAGGGGAGGCGGGAGGCCTCATTGGTTAAAAGGAAGGCGAGGGAGTAGGACTAGGAGTAATGCCATTATCGTAAGAAAATGGAAGCAGTACTTCAGTTGTATATTAACAAAGGCAACCAACAGCTACTGCATTCTGTAGATCAGCAATTCTTAACCTCTTAACTTGTGTGGACCCCCCCTGTATTATTACTAGAATCCGGGGACCCCCACGGAGTAAGCTTTGGAATCCCGGGGCTCCTGGCCTGAGCAGTTTCTTAGATCTGAACCTCAAAGCAATACACAAAAATATAAAAACAAGTATACACCAAACATATGCTCAAGTCTTTAGATACTTTGTTTAATTTACAATCAAATATAAAAAAAGTTTTTAATCTTTACTCTTTATCCATATACGTTATTAATGATAGTTTATTACCTTTAATATTTACATTTGGAAAACAGTCACGGACCCCCTAAAAAGGCCTTGCGATTCCCCGCCCCACCCCACCTCCCCCCCACCACACACACACACCAGGGGTCCTTGGACCATCAATTAAGAACCACTACTGTAGATTACAGCTTCACCATTATTTTAATATGATTTCACGATTGAAGCATTTCAGTCTGTTAAAACCTATGGAACGACTTCAGAAATATCTGTCTACACTTTTCTATCTTGGCTTTCATCACTCACACCTGCACATTGTAATCAGGCTCAAGAACCTATCTGAAGACGCCAGATGATACAGGATTCACTCATCTCCGAGCCTTTCATTTTTCCGTTTATTCTATTCTTAAAGAAAACCTCAACATTGCCATATCTGACTATGTTGATTTTATTAGCAGTGTTTGGTGAGGGAGCAGCGTAAATTGTCCACAAGCCACTAATTTTCCTGCTCAACACACCCTTAAACACTTTCATCTCTATGACCCTGAGAAAGTAACTCAAACATATCTCTTATTTTTGTTCAGTTGCTTTGTATGATCTCCTAAAGAGCTCTTCTGCTTTCAGTATACTGCACAAGCGCCACCTAATTCATGTCATCCTTCTTAGTGCTATCTGGCCAAACAATTCATAGATCACTTAATGCCTTTACATATTTGTGCAAAGCCGCCATGCTTCTCGCACTACCAAATTCAAAGCCGGACGTTTGCTCCCTGACTGATGCTTCTGCAGTTGTAGCATGCTACCCTGTCTCCCATCACTCTGCTAGATTCACCGTTTTTGCACTTTACTTTCCCAGAGCATTCCAAGTCATCACCGGTTTTTGAAGCTTTCTTTTCCCCCATAACTACCCTTCTCACCTCTACTCATGCCCCAAAAACCCTTTCTTTCATTATTTTTTTTTATGCCTTTGTTGGAAAATATAGTTTAGCGCATGCTGTCAAAAGCTTCTCTTAACAATTAGGGTTATGATAATCCATAACTTAGTCACTAGTTTTCGTTATCATCTATTTTGTTGCAGTAAAACACATAAACTGACAATAAGTTAACAGACTTCTTTTTTAAATACATGATAGTTAACAGACTCATTGACACCCTTCACAAATGAGAAAAATGTAAATATATATATATATATATATATATATATATATATATATATATATTACATTAGCTTTTTCTTCAGCTGCACTCCTTCGGGGAATGTTATGCATTTTCAGAACTCAGGCAGTGTAAAAGCTGTGAAAGCATGGCTAGCTTTCTCTACTTTGAGAATCTATCATCTCTTGAGGATGCTTTCTCTACTTTGAAAATGTCCTTTCAGGGTATTGTTGAATCTCATGGATAAAGAAGAAAACTTGTCAGTGAGGTATAAGTATCCATACGTCTGGCTCAAAAATACAAATATTTTAAAAATAAGGTTTTAGGGTACTAATATGGTTACACCTGTAAGCTTACTTCCTACATAGCGGTGCATATTCAAAACCAGTTAGGCACTGCAACACATACAATCAAAGGCATGCGAGATTGTTTAAAAATCACTGCTCCACTTGCTTGTTTTAAGCACAAACCTTGGCAAGAAAGCCAAAAATCATAAGCTACTTTTTTTTGGCAGTACTTTTATATAGCGCAAACTTGACCCGAAGCTATTGGAGTGCTTTACATGAACACCACTTATGTTACACAAGGACACATTCATTTTTAGTAGGCACGGGGAGCTTAGGTGTTTTGTCCAGAATCACAGGATGTTGAACCGACACTGGGACTCGAATCTGGTTCCCCAGCTCCAAAGTCGGCATCTGTGCCTGTTAAACCACATGCGCTCAAATGTTCAGCGTATTCATCTTGAGCACATGTTTCTGAGCGTAAATCACACTGTCTTCCTTCTAGTGGTCAGATGACACTGTACAGTCTCAGGTCTTTCTGCATTTGCAGCATTATGCCATAGACAAATAACAATGCCTTGCTCCTATACCTGCCTGATGTCTCTGTACTCCAGACACCCGATTTCTGTGCCCTAGCACACATGACCCTTTTTAACCATCATCCATTAGCCCCTCACCAGAGTAGCATTTTCTCACCCTCCTGTAGTAGTTTGCAGCCAATCAGCCACTGCATTCCCAACACAAGCAGAAGCGGCAGCACTCTGTTACTAGTCCGTAAGGACAGATCATTCTGTTTTTTTAGGATGGGAGTAAATGAAGTAAAATACTGCATGAATCACAATAGCTATTTGTTGTATTCTAAATTACAATCTCATCTTCGGGTTCCATGTTGAGTGTTCCAGATCGTGGAAGTAGCAACGGGATCCAGAGCAGTTGACAGGCATCACTGTGTGCTGTCCATGTATGTAATGAGTAAACGTCTTTTGATAATCAATGGCCTCATGTAAGAAAACGGGGTTTTTGCAGGTTTTCCTCCAACTTCTTGCCCCATTTTGCACTACTAGATGCTAGTTTTCAACTTTGAAAGTGCACTGAGGCCTGCTGACGTGACCGCAGTGACCATGTTCTCTTCTCTTTGAAACAATGTATTTAATTGGGTACCCCCAATTGGCATGGGTTGACTTAAGTCTATAGTATATGCTACCCAGATACCAAGGGCATGTGAGGCTGGCTGTCTATACAAGAGCTGCAGCACTAGTTGTGCCATTCTGTGTGTGACAAAGTGAAAACACGACTTTCAGCTGCCATTGCAGACTGAAGAGGCTGTGCATGCACTACACACACAACGTTGCCATTACCACTAATGTCAAAGTGCCCTAAGTCCCTTAACTCTAAATATGTCTCCTCTGAGGCAGGCCTATGAAGACCTGTAGCAGGGAACTATATACTGTTAATATATATGCATATCTTTGATATGTCTGTGCAGCAAAGTCTTAAAGTGTCCATGTTTGCTGAGGACAGTTAAGTAGCCTTGTAAGGCAATAGCAGAGTTAATAGTTGTCATCTAACGTCTGGCAGAGGCTACCTATGTCATATAAGGTATCAAATTAAAGAGGACATCAAATGTGACTCAATGATGCAGTCAATATTTATGCCCAATTTAATGCTGGCCGCTTTTGCAAAAGTTGCCATATTTTGACCCAGCTAGTCAAGTGACTTTACAGTCACAGGGACTAATGAAGGGAAAACCAGTTTCAGAATCAGTTTCCTAGGAGTGGGCTACCAAAGTTCTCACACTCAAGGAAGACTTCAGCCATGTTGGTTGTGGTGTGCAAGATCCACTCTGGGATAGCCAGATGCCACACATCACCAGAACTGTGTCACTAGGTAGGAGGGGACCTACTTACCGATTGGCTAGTGACTGCGTTTTACCTTCGAGCATTTTACTGGGATATAATAGGCATCCCTGTCACCTGAGTCTTTAGTACTCACTGGGTTTGGATCCATGACAAGAAGAAGACTAATCACCTTTGTACCAAGGATTGGACCAGACCTCACCCCTGTGGACCACACAGCATCCACTGAGCCTCCTGAAGCTTGCATCCCTCAGCATCAGAACCACTCCAAAGAAGTCAATGGCGCTTGTCTTTTAAAGTTTGGAACTCGCTTTAAAAACGCTCTTGTGGCCAGGTAACTGTCAAAAGTTTTTTCTTAAATCTCCTAAACCCCAATCCTGTCAGATTTGGTCACTCAACCCAGGTCGGAGTCGCTGAACTCAGTGTTTCAAACTTCTCCAAAGTTTTCAAAAGTTTGCAAAATTTTGACTTGACAATGCTTGTTTGCACTTGATGTTAAAGTTTTCAAATGCTTTAAAAATTCATATTTTTGGAACCCTCCATTGGATTTTAGTAATCAAAGACTCTAAAAATTAATTAAAAAAATTCACAGAAATCCTCAACACCTCCATCTCAACAGCCCCCGTCCCTGACACCTGGAAGCATGCAGAGGTCAAGCCCCTCCTGAAAAAGCCCTCAGCTGACCCTAACAAGCTGAAGAACTACCACCTCATCTCGCTACCCCCTTCCCCCGCCAAAGTCCTGGAATAGGGTGTCAACCACCAGCTCACGGACTTTCTCGGCGACAACAGCTTGCTCGGCCCTTCCCAATCTGGCTTCCGGCCCAACCACAGTACCAAGACTGCGCTGATCGCAGCAACCGACAACATCAGACACCACCTCGACCTAGGAGGAACATCAGCCCTCATCCTTCTCGACCTATCAGCGGTTTTCGACACTGTCTCCCACCAAACCCTCACTATCAGATTCCACGGCATTGGCACCCAGGACAATACACTCAACTGAATCTCCTCTTTCCTCTCTGGCCGAACGCAGTGGATCCTCCTCCCACCCTTCGTCTCCGTACCCAAGACATCATCTGCGGTGTTCCTCAGGGCTCCTCCCCCAGCTCAACTCTCTTCAACACCCACATGACTCCACTGGCTGATATCGCATGCACCCACGGCGTGAACATAATCTCGTAAGCCAATGACACCCGGCTCGTCCTGTCCCTCACTGATGATGCATCCACCACATGAATGAACTTCCAAAACACCATGACCGAAATCGCCACTTGGATGAGGACCAACTGCCTCAAACTGAATTCGGACAAGAGAGATCCTCATCTTTGGGAACAAGCCTTCCTCTTGGGCCAGCACATGGTGGTCCACTGCCCTAGGCCCCCCTTCCACCCTTACAAACCACCCTGGCAACCTCGGCATTATCTCGGACACCCAACCCACCATGAAACAACAGATCAACACTGTCTTCACTGCATGCTTCCACATCATTCACATGCTCCACAAGATCTTCTGATGGATCCCCATCTTTACCAGGAAGACAGTCACCCAGGCCCTCATCTCCAGCTGTATCGACTATGGCAACTCACTCTACGCCGGTACCACAAAGCAGCTCATGAACCTCCTCCAGACCATCCAGAACGCAGCAGTGAGACTCGTCCTCGACCTCCCCACCTCAGGGCCCTCCATTTTCTTCCCTTCCAGCAAAGGAGCAACTTCAAGCTCCTCACTCACACCTACAAGGCCCTCCATGATGCCGAACCTGACTACATCAACAAACACATCACATTCCACTGACCTACCAAAGAGCTCAGCCAGGCCAACCTCACCCTGGCCCATGCCCCTAGCATCCGTCGGGAACACCTCGGAGGCCGCTCCTTCTCGCGCCTCACCACCAAGTCATGAAACAACCTCCACCTACGCACCTCCCCTTCCCTGGAAGACTTCAGAAGACAGCTCAAGACCTGGCTCTTCGACCTCCAACACCAGCCGGCTATGGCAAGCAGACTACCCCAGCACCTGGAGACCCCCCGGGGTGACAAGTTCATGCTCTACAAATCCCTGTGATTGATTGATTGAAAAATAAGCTCTATTTTTATAAATTGTTTCTGTGTCTTTCTTGTTTGGTGACTTTCTTATTTTGTTGTTTGGTGCTGCTAAATGCTTCACATGTTCCTTTGTTAAGCCATTCTGCTCTGTGCCATAGCTACCGAAGGGTTGAGCTGAAGATTAAGTAAATAACTCTACCTGAACCCAAGGAGATAAATGTGAGTGTGCTCATAAGGTCTCAACCTTACCATATAGTACACCCATTTTCTTACACCTTCGGACTGTGTTACGTGACATAACATAAATTGGTGACAAGTTGGTACCAGTTCCAGGCATGACTCTGGACAGCACCTGTACAGTGTTCTCTATATTTGGAAACCTGTTGCGGTTTTGAGGGAAAAAAACCTTGTTCATTTACTGGGATAGCTGGTGAGCCATTCCGTTTTAATAGTGGCTTATCCCCAGCACTTGTCTCCTTGCATAAAGTTATCCTTTTTCAGCTGCCTGGAAGCTGATCCCGGGTCGTGCCTGACTACAGGAGCCATTACCATCAACAAGCAGCCGACTGCACATGTATACCTACAGATTTTTATAACGGGCTGCGCCTGAATACATGCACATAGGGTGCTGACCGAGGCCAACATGATTTGCATGAGGCCAACACGATTTGCACACCCCAGTTATACAATATTAAAAGATAGAAATGCACTGACTGCTGATTGCAGTTGGTCGCTTACTTGCCATCAGTTGAAGTTAGCGGTCCTTCATGTCCTTTCACATACAGCTTTTAATTGTCTGCTCGCTGATTGGCCTAAATGTAAGCATAAGGGGTTGGATGATACTTACCTGCTTCTTGATTGGCTTCTTTGAGCTGGTCCATAATCCAGCCTATTTTACTCCTTAAAGGCACATTCTTTTTATCCTTATGTTTTTCTTCTCACTGTTTATGCTCAGCACATCGACTTAATCATTCTGGAGTTTACATGTCCTGAAAGAACTGCTAGTACTAGTGCTATTTCATTTTGTCATTAACTCATACGGCAAGTCTACCATCCAGCAGAATTCCAACATTCCGACACCCTTTCTAGCAGAATCAGGTGTGCAAAAGTTTAAATGGGAGCAGTGTTTATAAACTTTGAAAGTTTTGTACCTGCTACTGATAGAGCAGACATTGACCCTGCAAGGAAACTGCTTAGGCACGGAAGGCCAAAGAATCTTTGATAATTTGCCTCCTGCCATTCAGCTGCCTGAGGTGGAGCGGAATGCACATTTAGAAGCCATTAACAGACTTCACAAGAATATTAAGGATGATAGAGTTATCGTAGAATGGTATAGTTTCTTTACTCGTCTGCAGTTACAACGTGAGTTGATTGACAATTTCCTTGCTGAATTAAGAGTTCGGGCTTCTTCTACATGTGAATTTGATGGCAATTTGGACGCTTATTTTAGGTACTAGATAGTAGTTTATTGTCATGACAAACACATTCATGAAAAATTGTTATGTTGCCGTAATTCCAATTTACATGAAACTCTGTATATTGCCAGAGAAAATGAAAGACTGGTTATGGCCTCAAAATAATTGAATAAGTCTAAAAACTCTACCGAATTGGAACAAGTTAATGCAGTATTTTCTGAAACTAACTTTAAACCTGGTCATGCAAAGGACAACAAAAAATGGGGAAAATGGTTAAAAATTCCTGTTTCAGATGTGGTCCTAGTTTACATTTGATCAATGCCAAGGGATGTTCAGCCATTGGGAAAACATGTTTGAAATGCAAAAAGTTGGGTATTTTGCAGATGTATGTAAGACTACCCAAAGTATAGTATTCATTAATAAAGAAAATTCCTCTATGAGACACAACGAGGACGTTGAAAGTTTAGATAGTAAGGTAGTATTATCTATCAGAATGCTTGAAAGCCAGCAAAGTGATTATAAGAGCGCTGACCCTATTTGCAGTGCCCATAGGGGGTGTGGGAGGTGGAAGTCACAGTGGATTCTGGCTCTCCCATCATCACAGACAAGTTATATTTGAAAGAATAGGGTACAGTTCAGTTGTCCTCCTAACATACATACAGTAGCATTTGAAGGACTTAGTACTGATATGATGGGTTTTTGTCCTGAAATGGTCACGTTTCAAGATAGGTCAATCTGTACTAAAATATATGTGGCCAAGAAAGGGTACAACGTCCTTGGTTGGCGGAATCGGGGAGCGTTTGCAATGGTTTTGAGACCAGGTATTGAATGCCCTATTTCACTATTCGCTCCATCTCTTTCCTGAGCCCCTCATTTGTTGGACAGTTTGATGAATATGCATAACCTTTTCTTGGCTGATCACCTAGGGCTGGTCAAGGGGTTCAAACATATTAAAGTGTTAATAGAGGGTGCTGTCGCTTTGGTGATCAAGAACGTTTCGTTGAGTATCAGGAGTCAACTGAAAGAGCACTTAGACAATTTGTGATCAGATAGGGTCATAGAGCCAGTTGACTTCTCTCAGTGTATTTCTCCCATTGTGGTGGCAAAGACATATGAGGCTGTGTGTTGACCTCAGGTCTTTAAACAAAAACATTTTGGTGGACTGTTTACCTCTCCCAAAGACTCAAGAAATGTTGGCCCAACTGGGGTTGCCAAGGTTCTCTACATTTTAGATCTCAAGGCAGCATATCACCAGAGCTGTGTGAGGAATTTGGATCCTTGTCTACATTTAATACTCCTTTTAGGGTGTTCTAATTCTTGAGTTTGCCATTTGGCCCAGCTTTGGCGGTGTCAGTTATTCAAAAACTGATGTTTCAACTGTTCGGGGACAGCAAACAGATAATGGTATATCAAAATGACATTCTGGTGTTCACTCACAATGAAGAGA
This sequence comes from Pleurodeles waltl, assembly GCF_031143425.1. Taxonomy (NCBI): domain Eukaryota; kingdom Metazoa; phylum Chordata; class Amphibia; order Caudata; family Salamandridae; genus Pleurodeles; species Pleurodeles waltl. The sequence goes on from NC_090447.1 coordinate 714,198,093, forward strand.
ATCATGTGAAAGAGTTAAATGATGCGTTGGGTACTCTGACAAATATGGATTTAGGGTGAAGAAAGAAACATGCCGTTTCATGGTATCCAAAGTGCAGTACTTAGGGGTGGGTATCAAGCCCAGGACAGGTTTAGTGAATGTCATCAGGGAAAGTCCAGAATCTGTGGATAAAGAGCAGCTGAGATAATTTTCTGGAATGTGCAAATACTGATCCCGAAATCTATTATGAAAAGGTGAGAAGTATGTATGGAATGGAGGAGAGCGTGAGGTGCTTAAGAATTTGAAGGGAGTGACTGTGGGGGCTTCTCCTCTCAGTGCCTTCAGAGATGATGTGCTTTCATTTGAGACTGTGGATGCTAGTGGTGTGGGTTTGGGAGCAGTCCTTACTCACTTGGTGTAGAGCATGGAGAAAACAGTAGCATTCACTTCTAGATGTTTATCCTCAGCAGAATTGAACTACAGCACTATTGAGAGGGAAGCTTTATTGTGTGTGGGCAACCAAGCATTTCTCTACTTACATATGGGAAAGGAAATTATCCAGTATTGGATCTTTCATAAATTTACATGCTTGAATCATCCTCATCGTCGAAGTGGGAGTCCCACGGTATACTATACTCCTGGCTGCTGTGAAGGCTCATAATATCTTCTCTGATGAGAAAAATAAGATTGGTACTGTTGCTCGTATTCATCCTCATCTTCCTCTTCCTGATACTTGACATGCAACTGGGATGGACTGTGCGCATCACCAAAGGGTCCTCCATCTGATTCTTCCCAGTCTAGCAGATGACTAGGAAGTAAGGTTGTTACCTTACTAGGCGATGTATCTGCTGGATAAACAGTAGACTTAGACATCGTGGTAATTTTCACTGTAGCATGAAGGTCGGAATATCCAGAGGAAATGGGGGTCACGCTGCCCTGAGATAGCAATTAAAACATAATGCTACCACTAGTAACCAGCGTTCCATAGAACAACATGGACTGGCAGCTGGGCAGTTCCCAGCTGTCCAGCTCCGTGATGGCCCGGCCGATTTCCCTACCCCCCCCACCTGTGTTTAGTATCAAACATCTTGCTTTTTGTGAGTGTGGGGAAAGTGGGCGGAGGGATCCCCTTCTGTGCTCTGATATGTATCTCCTATGTACTGCTATTATCCTTGCCAGAACTGTATTCTGAATGCAGTTTAAGGTGTAACTTTCAATGCAATATATGGATACCATGTTTTATATCTCAATGTAATTCGAAATGCCAATAAAAACCTATATACAATTTGTTTTTGCTTTTTAACCCTGAGCATGATGCTCATGCTCAGATTAACTAGCATGTGCCCAGATGGCACGTTTAGAGGGTGCCCAGCAAGCTACCAAGCTCTCTGCTATTTTGGCTCTCTCGATCCTCTGCTACCACAGACACGAGTCTGCCTTCCTGCTGATGGTGCTAGCACTTTCACAGGAATGAGACAAAGGGCCTGAGCAGACAGGAGATCACACCTCCTCTCTCCCAGCTGGTTCGTACGAAAAGGTAACCAAGGCGGTGAGCCTAAAAGGCTACACCCATCCTTGAAATGTAATTACTTGAGCCCTATTGGAGGACAAAGCTCTTTCTGCCCTGTCCAGCCCGAGCAGACGGTAAAATTAGCTATGCAGGAGGCGTACACTGCCAAAAGGCACGCAACACCTTTAGGGTCGGCTAGGGGTCTGTGCAGCCAAGGAATGGTTCTGCTATCTTGGAAACCCTTAGGTTTAGTGGATTCTGGGTCAGAAAGTGACTCACGCCCACAGGAAGTGGTCACTACAGGGGCGGGCTAGCTCCTGGGACTAGTTCCATTGGCTACTGTTCCCTTCACCCTTAATGCCCCCCTAAAACAAGGTTTTAACGGGCTCCGCTGGCACCAGAAAGTTAGATCTTACTTGCAAAGAAGTAGAGGCACAAGGAAGATGTTGTCTCCAGCCGCAGCGCGAAGGGAGGTCACAGAAGTAATCTAGGGAGCCCACTACTGGAACTGAGTGACATGTGCCTGAGGTGAAAGCTTGTTGGTCCCAGAAAGAGGGTCCCCAGTGGACACCAAAACGCCAAGAAAGACTCCCCTGACTGGTGGTACTAATCTGCAGGAGTAAACACCGTGCTGAAGTCAAAGAACTGCGACCCTTCAGGCCCTGTGTGAGTGAACCTAAAGAAGGTTGGTGTCCAGCATCCAAAGAGTGAGTTCTCTGTCAAGTTTCAAGCCCCTACTCCCTGCTGTCGAAGTAGCAGTGGACCATCTCTGCAGCTACCAAAGCTTGCCTGTTGCCAATCCAGAAACCGACAGACACTCCAACATCACCGATTCCAGAGCAGACCTTGAGCATAGAGAGCAAAGTCGGCAACGACCCTCCTCCTGTGGTTCTTCATTCTTAAAAGAGTGACCTCAAGAGGAGTAGCAAAGCATCTTTGGCGTGACCAGCTCCCGTGATTGACAGCTGGAGCCACATCTGCACCTGGAGCCAAAACTGTTGATTCCTGGTCGTGGACCCTTCCAAAGACTTCTAAATCCAAAGGTAGAGCATGTGTCCACCCCCAAGTACCTGTTTGCCAAGTGGTGGAAGTGGAGCAGCCGCCACACACCAAGGACAGCCTAAGCACCCGGACTCCTTGGCAAGGTAATAAGAAACAGACTGTTGACTCTTGGTCTAGGGCCCCGCAGAACCTTAAGTCCAGATGGGCTCCCAGAACTCACCCAGCAAGTGCCCGAGGGCACACTTTGATTTTCTCTATTGACTTCAAAGGGAGCCATTTATACAGTGAAAATATCGTATTTTCTAAAGCTTCTAAAATTCATAACTCCGGTTGTGTGTAACTTTTAAAAGGTCATTTTGATGCCTAAATTTATAGACAAATAAACTTCATTTATCGAAATTGGATTTTTTTTTCGAGTTGTGTCATTTACTTATCGTCCATGTTGGTATTGTGAAATGATTTGCATATGTTCCTCTAAGTAGCCTGACTACTCTTTGCTGCGCTACCAGGACCGAGCTATGGTTTACTAGTGTGAAACCAAGGTCCACTACTGGGTAACGTGCTGGTATTACATCCCCAGTCATATAATATAATACTGCCACAATGCTACAGCTACTACCCTTCAATCCCCTTAATGTCCCCTAAATTGAGTATTTAGGGGACCTCCTGATAAAAGGACCTCGGATCTTTGCAGGACACAAAGGGAGTGGACAAGAAACCTGCTGATTTGAGAACAGAGGAGCACGACGAACTTGGCAACAACCCTGCCAGCCTGCCTGCTGCACCCAACCCTTGAGGAGCGACTGACCTGTCCTGCCACTGCAGCATCCAAGACACCGGGAGAGCTGCCAGTGCTTTGCACATCGCCAAGAAGAACTCCCTTGGAGCAGAGGAGCTGCTTCTCTGCATCTGCAGGCAACCCAAGAAAGAAAACCCGACTCCAGACATTACTGCACCTGAGCCGCCTAGCCCGAGCTGAAGTGGGCCAGCGCTGTCAACGTGGTTCCCAGGCCCTCCAGAGATGAAGCCCAACTTGAGTTTGTCCACTGTGGATATCCCCACGACGTTTGCAGCTTCTTTCTGCAGACCCCCCTTCAACGCAACTGCCTTGGGTGATAGACCACTGACGGTCAACTCCACCCAGACTCCCCAGACTAAGGAGAAGAGGACCACTGGTATCTCTATGTCCACCAGGTTCGTGAGACTAGAGCCCGCTTGTTGTTTTGGTTGTACTGGACTCCTAGTCAACACTTGCAACCAGTTGTGTCGGCCCCCTTTATTGCGACCACCACCGGTGACTGTAAACCTGATGGTCCAAACCACCTTTGGACCCAGAAGCCCAGACTAAGGAGAAGAGGACCACTGGTGTCTCTGCATCTCCGAGCATCGCAAGAACGGAACCCCGTGTGTGGTTCACCCAGACTGAGGACTAATGGGAAAATTATTTGGTTCGATATCTCCCAGCAACTATCGGACCTAGATCTCTGCCTAGAGGAGGATTTCTATGTCTTTTGAAAAGTCAAACTGACTCATAGTAAGTGCTTTCAATTAATCTCTCTACTTTTTCTTTCCCCCCACAAGTGTACTGTGATTTGGGCTGTACTTGACATATTTACCAAGATAAGCGATTTAGTTGCAATACCTTAGGTACCTAGGATACTCACAATCTCTCGATTAGTGTCTTTGTTTCTATATCATGTGTATGATCTACACCGACTGCCTGAAGCAGTTTTCTGATAGAGGACTGCTATGTTTTGAAAAGCTTTCACCAGACTTTTTGCCACCCAGGTTTGATGTTCCGCAGCCTTCCGTCCTTGGACCGACTGGCACACAGAACATACTTATTGAGCTATACCTAAATTGCCTCACCTCCTCTACACAAACTGACTGGCCACCCTTGTAACAGTTTGCCAAATTTCCCAATAGTACTTTGGTATGTTCTTCCATCAATACTATTTGGCAAGTTTGAAAAACATTCTAAAATACTCCCAGAACTGTTTCATTCTTTTACTGTCTGATCAATTACATGCAACTACAAAATCAGCCAAGAAGATGCAACAACAGCTGCAGTCATCTAAAGTCAAGTACAAACAAACAAGCTGACTAAAAGAGATGACCTGTTTCACATTATTCAGTACATGATAGAATATGGCTTTCAAATAAACATATGCACCTCCCAGGTTTTCAGGTAATACTCTATTCCATGTTCTTAGATCTGTTATCCATCACTCAAGTTATCAGTCCACTAACCAATCACTTAAATCTACTAAATAACTTTTTCACGTTTCTCTGCTGGAACCTGCCACACCTTGATATGTTCCCAATATAGGGCCAGATGTACGAAAATGCAGTTTTGCACTTTTTAAATAGTGACTTTACGGAAATCACTATTTAAGAAGTGCAGAATGCAATGTACAAAGATACTGATTTCCTAATGGTGATTCCTACAAAGTGGGAATCACTTTTAGGAAATCGATATTAAGAAATCCAATTGCATTTGAGTCAATGGGCTGGTTTTGCATTTCCTAAAGAGCGATTTCTTAGTAGGGAGTTGCTATTTAGGAAATGCAAAACCAAGGATGGCAATGGGCAAAAGGTCCCCTCAGTGCACCTGTAGAGCACACCTATGCCTGTGTGTGCTCTATTACAATTCTTTTTAAAAGCACTTTGGGGGTCTTTTTTGAAATTGCACCTGGTAACCATTGACTTCAAGTCCATGGTAATAGCATCTCCAAAATGTCCAAGTCGTAATTAGGAAGTGCATGGTACATCAGAATGGGAATCGCAAATAGGAAATCCCTATTTGTGATTTCCTATTCGGGGAATCGAAAATTGGTATTTCAACAGGGTGGAAGTCGCAATTTGCGATTCCTTAAAGGGCTTTGTACATAAGAAGAGCCCACTTTGCATTTCTTAACGGCCCAAAATAGTGATTCGGACCTTTAGGAAATGCACACAGGCTTTGTACATCTGACCCATAGTCTCTTCACTAATGCTGTCATGAGCAAAATCTTGAGTATGAAGTTCACCCTGTTTTACATTCAAGCAAACAAGGTAAAAGCGAATACTTGTTATATTGCAAAGGTTGTTATTTTGAAGCCCACCCATTAGTATTTTCCAAGATCATACACACACCTCAACTTCTAAATTCTTTTTATGCTTCGCTGAAAACGATGGGTACCCATCTGCAAGGGAGATATGGTCAGGGTTTACCTTGATTCTTCTTGTAAGCCCTCTCTTTCTTTTCACCCATCACAAAAAGCAGTAATCTATTGCCTGCAGTGCCAGCTCCCATGTGCACGCTCTCTGGTGGCTAACTGCGGTGCTGTGTGAAATGTGGTGTGGTGCCTGACTGTATGCAGATCCCAGCTGTCACAGCTGGGGTACCCAAGTGTGGAACAGGAGAGCATTGTTCATGCCAGCCCCTGCTGCAAAAGCAATGTAAATCGATGATTGTTGCCATAGCAACTATTCTGCTTCCTTATGCCTTGTGTCCTTCCTGACTATGGCCGCCAGATTTCAGGGTAAAGATAATATATGTTGCGCTCACTACTGATCCTCTGTTTTGCTTTGCATAAAATCATACAAGCGTGGTATAGTTTGAGCATGATTAATTGAAACAGTTAAAATATTCTCTCGGGAGGGTTCTGGGGGCTGGTGTCACCTGATTGGTTGGCTCTGTGGTTTGGTCCTTTAAAAGAAAGGGAAGGTGGCTGTTGTGATATTAGACTGGGGGCTACGGTGTGTGTGTCTATTGAGACGTTGCTTTTTTGAGGTCCCGGGGATCTTCGCCGCGACGGCGGGGAAGGATTCAAGCATGTGAATCTAATTAAATTTCCAAAACAGGAGAACTACAGTTACAGGTAAGTAGCTATTTTCTTCACCCCCTCCATCGCTCTCCTAGGAAATTGTGGGGAACTCTCTGTGCCCAGTATTATAAATCAAATGTAAACGTGAGGCAATGTGTTACCTGCTTTACAAAGGAACAGAAGTATTTATTAGGTACCCCCATGGTCTCCTCGGACTAATCGTAACTGGACACTGAGCAGAGCAATAACAGACTCTAATGCCTCTGTGGATGACTACAGTTTAGTGAATCCGGTGGTGGATGAGAAATGGCCTCCCAGCTGACCTACATAGCAGCAACGTGGAGCAGTTGCGCAAGTGCGTTTGGAAACCATGCTGGTGTGAAGAAACCCTTAAAACACACAGATCAGGATAAGATCCTAAATAGACTGTGGGGGAGAGTCAGCCCTCCAAAGATACCAAGTGCAGAGACAGAAACCTAGTAGACTTTGATCAAACCGGGTCTGAGGTTGGTTTGAGAAGACAATCCGGGTGAATAGCAGTGAATGGGGGACTGAGCCAGAGCAGAAACGTGGTGATCTGTAGGAGTCCAACAATGCAAATTCCACTAAAGCTGTGCTAGACTGATTGATGGACATCACTTCAGTTGAAACTCCTGACCCTGTATAAGAACTGAAATGTGCATATGTTGATACTGTGATTACCCCACACATGCGTAGTGCCATTTCTGAGGAGAGATGAAGAAAGATTTCCTCAACCCCAGGTGTGGACAGGACCACAAGGTAAAGAGAACAGTTGGCACCAAGTAGAGGGAGATAACAAACCGATGTTAACACCAGGTTAGAGATTCCTAATACGATCCATTAATGCATTGTTTTCAGAATTAGCTGATCAGACAACTAATGTTCTACATTTAGACTTAAATACCTGAAAAGATACAAATTATCCTTTGTTGACAGGAAGGATGTGATACTCCATTTTGAGAGACAGAGCCAGATTCCATAAAGCTCTGCAATCATTAATTGCTTGCAACCGTAGTAATTTTGTTTCTTATGGATTCTCCTAACAGGAGATTGCTGCCTTGTGAATCTTTCAAGGAGCAAGACTGGATCCATTAACTCCATAGCCTCTGCACTCCTGGTGGCATCATCTGTCTCGGTCACCACTTGTCCTGTCTCAGGACTTATGGATGAAGGGACACACATACGTGTCTCCCCTATGTGCACTGCCGTTGGTTGCACTTTAACCGTGCCCTTTGACACAGATCTAGTGCTCCAATATTAATATTTCTTGGTTACTTTACTTAGGTTTTTTTCTTCCAAAAAACTTCTTTCCCGTATGCAAGAATGACTCCAAAATATCAAGGTTAAACAATGATATATTTGCCGCAAGCACATGTTGGTCACACCTCAGCACCAAACATGATTCCAAGTCCTGCGGCAAATTGCACTGATTCATCCAAAGGCCAACAGAGATTGGGTAGCAGGAATCTGTGTAGCCAAGCACATTAAGTGGGGCGGTTCCTGCTTTAAGTTTTGAGGTAATTTCCATTGCCTTTCCTTTTCAACATCATTGGGTAAGTCCAAGATGAAGACAAAAGATGAGAAACCATAACAAATCCTAGTGAGGCTCTTCTTCAGCTTGACACTAGTGCTCCAATCAAAGATCTCTGAGTCGACATTTGAAATAGTTGGTTTAGAGGTCAGAATTTGATATGATTCTGATTCTTAAGTTGTTACGACACTAGTATCCCAGGCCATTGTCAACGCCAGATCCGTTTAGGGTCCCAGTCGGACTTTCACTGGTGGGTCCTTCCCTAATACTGATTGCTTCGCTTGCCAGTAACCTGTCCAGCTCTGGCATCTGACCATGTCTCGACTCCTTCAGCACATGCCTTGCAAGTTGTTCATGTATTTGTTGGAACCTTGGCTCCATAGGCACCTGTACCACAATCGGACCCAACTCAGATCATGTATTTGAACTGGAGTTAGCCAGGGTGCTTCCCATGACATGCAATACTATCATCAAAGTACAACTCTCAGTTGAGGATGACTTTCTTTCTGTGCCACTACCTTGGCAACATTACTTCAGGTGGTCCTCTTTAGATTCAAATTCTCTTGAAGGCCTGGTGCATGTTCCAAAAAATTGAAGATAGCAATAAGGAGAACGACCAATTTCTTCCCAAATCCTGATTACACTGATGCTAACTTGTATCTTAATCTTCAAAATGCCGTTGGGTCAGTCACTTTCCTAGGGACAGAATTGAATTTCCCTTGGTGTCTCGACATACAAAAGTGCTTCTTATTCAGTGGTAATACACAGGGCTGTGGTGGTGTTAGATTTACTGTTGTGTAGTTTTAATTATGCTAATGAGGCTACTCGATTTGGGTGGCAGAATCACCTGGATTGTGGGTACTGAGTACGATTCCACACCAAATGACGCCTGTCAGCCCGTCCAGGTTCTTCAGCTAACTAGCAGCGCCTCATCTCTGGCCGAGAGGATTGTGGCAACCTGGCACGTGACAAGAGAGACTCCTCAGGGGAATTGTGGTCAATCGGATCCCATCCCTTTCTCCCAGTTACCAGAGTCTCACACAGGCAAAGACAACAGAGGCAGAATATAGTTCAATATGGGTTTATTGAAGTAACTGCTTCTTAGATAAAAAAAAAAAGCATGTATTGCAATAACGAGGATGATAAAACACAATAAAAACAAGCAGGTGACTAAAAGAGGGAACCACAAACACAGTCCTACCATACTGTCATTAGGAGTGATCTATATTTCTCCTGGCTACGCTATGTTTGAGCACGTCATGTATGTATGTGTGTGTGTGTATATATATATATATATATATATATATATGTGTGTGTGTATGCTTGGCATGTTTGTGGGTCCTTGCATGGCTCCTATGTGGGTTGTTATACTGGAAATCTATGAATCCCTGCTGTCATCTTATATCACCCTATCTACCCATCACCATATGTCATGTCTCTATCAATCTATCCTCCATTCCCACTCTGACTCATCCCAAATCCATTCTACTACTTTCATCTCCTAAGTAGTTCTGCCTAAGCTCTTCCCTCCGCTTCCACATCTAACTCACCAAACCTCACTTTACTACCATGATCTCCCAAACAACTCTACTAATTCACCCTCATTTATCTCACCCTGCTACTATGATCTCCCTAATCCCTTCCACAGACTCTTCCCTCCTCCATCCTCCTTTACTCATCCCAAGCGTAAATCCTATTACCATAAACTCCCAATTAACACTTCTGTATTCTTTTCTCCTCCACCCCGCCATTACTCCAGTCAATCTAACTAACAAACTCTCATATCTGCAGCTCGAATTAACTCATAATTATACTAAAACTGTACTCATATTTCCCTATACTAATCCATCACTAATTCTTGTTGGGTTCCGGAGTAGCGTGCTACTCGCCGAAAAGCTCTTCGACGCCTCTTCAGGGGTAGTAAGCGCTAAATAAATACTATTACAATAAAATACAATACAATAGTAACAAGTGGCATCATCAATGGTGTCAATGACGATGGCCCCGTCGTCGAAATTGACTTTGTCGAGGATTTGTTTGTCAACAACAGTCTCATCGATGGTCTCGTCGACTGTACTCTCATTGACGATGGCATCAACGACTATGCTCTCATCTACATTGGTGTCGACGAAGGTGCCCTTGTCATCGATGTTCTCGTCGACTTATCTTTCAAAGATGAGGTCTTTTCTAGAGCCGCTTTAGTTGACGGCTCCAACGACGAATGTGACTTATCTGCGACTCTAACAGAAAGAATGGGAGCCTTTACCACAGATGTCGACGTGGTCGCAGTCAATGACGGTCTTGTCGACGAGACGGTGGTGACGGTAGTTGTGGAAACCGTCGTCGACGGTAGTGTCATCGTTGCTATCGTCGACAGTAGTGTTGTGGTCGACTTGAATTTAAGAGACATCTTTCTAGAAGTGGAAGGTTCTGATGAAGGAGAACGGTGAAGGGACTCCTTTTTGTGACAAGAAGAGGATGGCTCACATGAAATTGAGCTTTGAATGTCCTTGGCAGCCTCCTTATGGTGCTTCTTGTGGTACTTTCTGGATTTTTCAGCCTGCCCTAGGTCCACAGATCTGGACCTTTTATGAGGCCTTCCTGAATCACTCTTTAGCCTGCAACAAGATTAACAGCCTGCCTTCTCTGTCTCTAAGGGTCTTAGCAGAGAAGGTGCAGCATATTTTAAAACCCTTTACCTAATGCTCAGGATGTAAGCAATATAAGCAGTCCTTATGTGGGTAGCCTTTTCTTGCCACAGGTCTTACAAGGGCGGAAAAGGTCTTTTCTGGAAGAATCAGACATTTTTCTGAAGAAAAATCATTCTTGATAGAAAAAACTGAGCAGAGCTCAGGGAGACTCCCTTCACACGAAGTGCGGTAGAAAATCTGAGGGAATGAGCCTCTTTGGGGAATGTTCTAGAGGGTGCTGGAGCCTGATTGGTCATGAGTCAAGTTTGGTTCTTTTCACAAAAGGACATGGGTAGGCTATATGTGTGAATTTGCTAACATTATAGCCTATGGACATTTTTACTTACTGCTCTTATAGTATACCGTGGGGCTCCCACTTAGACAACGGGATGATTCAAGCATATAAATTTATGAAAGATACCAATACTGGATAACTGTAGTTACAGGTAAGTAACTTGTTTTCTTCTTGCTGCTCACCGACTGTAAGTCCTTAGTGTTGTTATTATCTGAGAAGAATTTAAGACAAGCTAGTCCCAGGTTGGTGAAGTTGTTAGCAAGATTGTATGAATTTAACTTGAACTGAAGCATATTCCTGGAGCAAGGGATTCCGGGCAGATTTTCTGTCTAGAAGCCTTATGAATGATGATGGCAGTGACCAAAAATGTAAAGAACTTGAGTGTGTTGTCGGCAGAGTTGATGGTACTGTAGTTGCTGGAGATGCAGTAACACTTCAGGAGTGAAATGCTTTTTCACTGCGCGATGCATTCCAGATAGCTCTTAAGAAGTTGGTTGCCAAGGATTGGCCTCAGGAGAGAAATCCAGAGGATGCGGTTAGATCCTACTTCAAAACCAAGGATGAGATGTCTGTGGAAAGGGATTTGGTTTTACAAGGAAATTTGTTGATCCCTCCAGCGGATTTGAAAATGTGATTGGTGAGGTTGGCTCTCCAGGGCCATGTGAGTATGACTGGCATTAAGAAGAGGGTAAGAGTTTACTATTGGTGGTCTGGAATGGACAATGAGGTCGAGGTGAATCTGAATAACTGCACTGGTTGTAATGAGGCAGATAAATCTTTGCATCTCTTTAAGACCCACGTTATGCCCTGCTGAACTTCACAATGGACCATGGGAAAAGTTAGCCATGGATTTTGTTGGGCCAGTGTATGATTTGCCTGGTAGCTTGAGGTATACTTTGGTAGTGGTAGATTATTTTTCAAGGGGGTGGAATGCAAATTCATGAGGGAACCTGCCACACACTTAGTCACTGCTTTTCTTTCCAAACTATTCAGAAGGGAGGGTATTCCTAAGAATTTGGTCACTGACAATAGGGTGCAGTTTAAGTCCAGCGCCATGCAGGAACTTCAAAATTTTTGATGTTAAAGATTTATCAGTGGTGTTGTACATCCCACAAGGCAATGGAATTTTGGAAAGAGTCGAAAGGTAGTTGAAGGAACGCATTCAAGTGGCAGTGTCTACTGGAACTGATGTAATGACTTCAGTGCAGGACAGGTTGTGGAGCTATTGCAGCACTCCACACTCCTCCACCTGGGTGTCTCAGTTTATGTTTCTTAGATGGAGACATTCCTCTTGTAAATTGTCACCTAATTGGGTTTTGAGTACAAAGCTGCAGCTGAGAGATTGTCTGTGTTGGAATATGTGCATCACAAGATAAGGGAGGTAAAGAAGAGAGCAAAGATAGGTGTGATGCCCTGAACATTATGAGGAACATGCATTTTAGGGTGGGTGACCTTGTAAAAAATAAGAGACGCCATGGTCAAAAGAGAGATTGTACTAAGTTCTTTCTCGCAACACATGTGGTAAAGGTGTCCAAGCACGCAATCTCAGTAGATAATGGGAAATCGTGGAACAAGAGGTTTGCTGCTGTGGTCCGAAAGAAGGATAGTCTGTGGGAGGTGGTTGATGCTCTTACAAGGTAACGTGTTGGAAGCACAAATGATCCTATGAATTGCTGGTTTGGAAACAAGTGTGCTGTTCACGTTTGGGTTCAGAACAAATCATAAGAGGTGGACAAGGGGATGGTGTTATCCTGGAAAGTAATGGGGAAACACACGCTGTTCATGATGGGAATGCAGGTGTAAGTACTCAGGTTGTTCACGGTCCTGCTCCTATTCCCTTGAGAAGGATAGGCAAGAGGGTCACTTGTTGTCCCAAACACTTTCAGGACTAGGATCTGAACTAATTTACATGCAGGACTATGATCCCTTGGAGGTCCTTGTTACAAACTATTCCTGCAGGTTCTTACTCTAATTAATGTTATCAAACTTAACTTTATCTATTTCTCGACTGTTATTGTCATGTATTTCAGGACTTTTAAATTTTCCTTAGAAATGTGTCAATGCCATTCTCTAACCTGTTGTTAAGGCTGGGTTTTATTTGGTTTATTTTAGACACAATGTTTTGTAGTTGTTAGTCATTTTTAATGTGTGTTGTATTCTATATTGGAATGTCATCTTTGGGTTCCGTGTTGAGTGTTCCAGGTCGTGGCAGTTGCTGCTGTCAGCAGGGATCACTGTGTGCTGTCCAAGAATGTGTTTTGAATAAACGTGTTTTCATAATCAATGGCCTCCTGACTATGAAACAATAGCCTTAACCCCTTCTCCAAAGGCTTTTAACCACTCAACAATGTTCATAGGATTGTCCAAAGGACCTGCAAGTGTAATTTGTGCCCATGAGACCTACTTCCGCAAGACTTCCCATTGAAACCTCCGCACCTCACAACTGGAAAGGTAGCCAAATCAAGGTTTCTCACAATGAAAGCACTGCAATGCTTCTTTCCGCCTCTAGAATTCCCACACCATGTTCAAGGTACCATCTCTTTTTTCCTATCAAAACTGGACCACGCTAATGGTCTGCATCTTGTCTCAACTTTGTCCTCCTACATGTAAAGGCACAAGCACACATCTCCATTGTTTTGAGGGTGCTACACTGGTTACCAGTTGCAAGAAGATCCTCTTTCAAGCTGATTTGTATCACATACAAACCAATACATGGAACGGACCACTCTTTATCTGGAAGAAAATAAACAAATATATGCACAAAGGAACCTTCATTCAGGAATGGGTCCCCCACTTTGTAATTCCTACATACGAAAAGAAAACCATGGGTGGAATATCTTTCTCTGTTCAAGCAGCCAAACAATGGAATTCTGGACCGTCAACATAAGATCCACAGGCAACCATTGCCACTTCAGAAGATTAGTCAAGAGCTGGCTCTTCCCCCACATGACTACTAGACTCACAACTCAAGAATACACCACAAGACTATTCTCACACATGACAAACTATAGTTCTCACACTATGGAAAAGAGCTGCTATACAAGTACACGTCATTGTTTGTTTAACTATACCTCATATTATAAGTAGTTAAATTTATATAAGGTGAAAAGTTTGTTTTACAACACAAGATAAATGTGTATATCAGATGTCAAAATTGCTGCTTCTGTGTACAAAATAGAGGCATTTATTGAGGGATTACACTTGCTATTATTAACTGCAATAAGCATTGTGTATATTTATGTATGTATAAGTTAATTACAGATATTTGAAGCCATATTAAACTTACTACAAGATAAATGTGGACAGCAAACAATGTAAATATTGCTGCTTTAGTGTACATATGGGTATTTATGCAGAGGGGTTTAATCAAGCAAACACAGCTTTACCAATCATTTTGTGTGTGTTGCTAATAGGAAGTTATAGTTAAACTGCTCCACTTTGCTGAAAGCAGAGTTTTCATCTCTTTCGCACGTTACCGTACAGGGAAAGAGATGAAAACATTGCTCCTGCACACAGGGAGCTGCTATTCAAAGCTGCTTCCTGCATGCAGGAGCAGTGCTGGCTCCCGCAGGATGCCGGGAGCTGTCTAGGACCGCAGGGTCCTCGTGTCCCCACCTGCAGTTCTGTCACTTTTTTTTCTCTCTCTCTTTCTCTTCCATTCCATCAAAAGTTTGAGGGTTCCAGTCTTGCTATGTCAGTTGTCTTTTTTCAGCTTTAACTTCTTTTCAACTTCAAATATTTAAGGTACCAACATAGAGGTGATCTCACTCTTTGTACTTGTCAAATAACATTTTTGTTTAGTTTGTCAGAACATTTCTCATTCTAAGTGGCGTGGGGTCGGTGGTTGCAGAGGGTTGGCCACAGGACGCGGCCATAGGCCAGGCCCTGAGGCCAACTTCTGCCGCGCAAGGCCATGGGCTGTGCATGGCATGGGGTTGGGTAGATATAGGGGGTTGGCCGCAGGCCCTGTGGGCAACCACTGCTGTGCACAGTTGAAGGCCGTGCACGGAAGTGGTTGGATTAGCGTATAGTAATTAAGATTATTTTCTGTAAAAAAAAGAAAAAAACATAAATATTTACTGAATAAAACAAAAGGTTATGGGGACATTATAGTTAGGTTCTAAATTTAGTCACACAAAACCATAGAAATTCACCTTTTATAGTTAGTTATTTCAAGTAACTAAAACTCGCTCCCTAAGGTAACTATAGCTCGTGCCCTCACCTTGCACAACTAATTACCCCAGATATTACAGCACTCATGACAACTTTTATAACATCATTAAAAGTATCAATGAAACATTAGCAATAACATTATTGATGAGATAGCTGTGCGGGGGCTTGAGTTATAATTACCTTAGGGTGTGAGTTATAGTTACTTGAAATAACTCTAAATATAACAGGTGCATTTTTTGGTTTTGTTGGAGTAAATTCAGCACCTAACTATAACGTCCCTGTAACCTTTGCTTTTTTTCAGTGCGTATATTATTTACATTTTGCAATTGAAAGTAAAAGAATAGCTAACAACCACTACTTACACAAACGTACTACTTCCCCTTTTCAGTTCCATTCCTATCATTCTATCCCTACTCTAAACTCTACTAAATGCACATGAAATCTTGAGCACTACCCTAACCCACCTAATGCACAAGAAAAAAATTATTGTAACTAACTCCCAGTGTTGGGTTCTGGAGTTGCGTGCTACTTGCCAAAAAAGCACTTCTATGCCTCGTCAGGGGTCGTAAACGCTATATAAATACATATTCAATTTACAGGATGATGTACCTATAAACAGGTCATGTTCCAGTGTGCAGCCCATGCAGAGCAGGCTTATGTATGGGTTTTCATAGCACAGATGAGAACACCTTGCCAGCTGAAAAATGCGTTTTTGTCAAGTTATTCTGTGAATTGCATGAACTTGTGAGACAGTTCTGGCATTTAACTAGCAGCACTTTGATACTGAGATGTGCAGTTTCATTTTTTTCTATTAGAAGAATGAGCTAAAATGTCCCAGCATGTTGAAAAGACAGGACTAGCTGAGTGTAAGATGACTGCTATAAGCCACTTGGTAGAAGTGAAATTTTCCACATAACTTCTTGATTTAGGTTCATAGTAGCTCGACTTCATTTAGCCTCTTTTTTGCTTTTTGAAAGACCATGAGAGGCAGGCATCAAATAACAGCCCTATTTCAGAAACACTCACAAAAGTTAGGTAGACTCCTGTTGTGGTCCCATCGGTCTTCCCATTTTGCTTTCTGTACAGCATTCCTATTCGAACAAAGATAGAGGCTTATCAGAGAGTGTGTTGTAATATCCTGAAAACTTCAACTTGGAAAGCACTGACAAACTCGTACAAAGATACAGGTCTTCAAGATTAAAAGATATTCCAGTGATTGACAACTGTGAATTTCCTTTAATAGACTGCATCCCTTCTTTATTATGGAGCCGAATGTATATCAACTCAATACCTAGCCACATTTGGTGAATCCTCTGTCATCAATGATGTATAAATAACCCAATTTAACAAATGAATTTGTAGTATTTTGGCTCGCTGCATCAGCGCGCGGAATTTTCTTTTATCCGCGCGCCGCTCTCGCGAACCGGTTCGGCACGAGACGCGTTCGGAGAATGCTCCGTGCCGAACGAATTTGTTTTTTGAATAAAGAGGGGAGCGTTGTGAGAAGCTGGACAGAGGAGCTTCCCTTTCATATGTCGCTAGGGTGGTTTCTATTTTAAATAAACCTGAATGAAATCTACTTACATTTGTGCGGCGTCATCACTACATTTGTGGCGACGAGGAGAAAGAAACCACCCAACGAACCCACAAGACAAGATTGGAGGAGTTTTCCACACGTCGTGAGCAGCGCTGTGAGTCTAAACCCCACCTCTACAACTAGAAAGCTAACCTTAACACACTAAATCTGTTTCTTTGTGGCTAAGTCGAGTTGTTTTTCTGGTCTCCACTCCAGCTAAGCCTTATTACAACTAGAGTGCTAACCTCTTTTTGTGGATTTGTTGAGGAACAGAACCAACGCCATTTTTTTTTACTAAAGAATTCTGAACATGTATTTTATAAATTAGAAGACTTTTATATTATTCAGTCAAATTGTCATCTACACAGCATATTTGCTCTCGAATCAGTATGCAGGCTGTTACACCACCACCACCTTTCCTAGAAACTCCTGGTGAACCACCTATCACATGGAAACGTTGGTTTGATGCTTTTGAAACATATTGAGGAGCGTTAGGAGCTACAAGATTTAGACCAGAAAGAAAGAAATGTCTTTTATTACACTCGCTTGGCTTTGAAGGGAGATCTACGTTTAAACATCTACCAGATATACAAATACAACAAGACGAAGAACTCAATGAGTTCCAAGAAGCAGTAAAAAAACTGGAATTGAGGTTCAATGAGCCCCCAAGTTTAGTCGTTTTAAGACATAAATTCTTCAAACGAACACAGAAATCTAATGAAGACATTGATACGTACATATCAGCTTTAAGATCTCTGGTGGCTGAATGTGAATTTGATAATTTTAGTGATCAGCTTATAAGAGACCAATTTATTTGCCACTGTTTAGACAAAAATATTCGACAGAAGCTCTTGACTTTGGGGAATCCAAGCCTTAATGAATGTATCAGAATTGCTAAAAGCATTGAAACTTCTGTACGGTCAGTGACGGAACTTGAAGACAAACCTCAAGATCATGTCTGCCCTGTGTACCATAAGGAGTTTCCAGTCTTTCAAAAAAAAAAAAGGAGATTCCTTGAGAAACACCAACTCTAAATCTTTTTTTTCACAGTCCAACTTTTGTTTCAGATGTGGAAATAATTTTCACAAGAAAGGGAGTAAACCTTGTCCAGAAAAGTTTGTTACTTGCAGATTGTGCAACAAAGTGGGCCATTTTGCTAAGGTTTGTCAAAGCACCAATTGTAACAAAACTAATGTTGGTGCTATCAAAGACGAAGCTCAGGAATTTCAAGAAAGTGATCTCGTCTCTGATCTACAAGACATGGTTTTAGTGGTTAATGATGAAGTTGTAAAGTGGCGTGATCCTTCAGACTGTGTTGATCCGTATGTGAAATTGGGCGTTGGAGACAAAGTTCTTCGTCTGTTAGTTGATTCTGGTGCACGAATTACAATGATCACTAAAGAACTTTTTCAAGATACATGGAATAATAGAATTCTTCATCCTCCAGACAGATCTCCAGTGTCATATGAAAGACGGAAGATTGACTTGTTGGGATATTTTGAAGATGTTCTGAAATTCAAAAAGAGAGTTATCTATGGAAAAATTTATGTAGCTGTAAAGGGTCTTAATATCCTTGGTTGGTTTCACCAAGGATTGTTCGGTATGATATTAAGACCGGGTACACGCGAGCAAGTGCTCGCCATGAGAGATTCAGATATGGTGGAAGATTTATTAAACGATTTTCCCAAAGTCTTTTCTGGAGAACTAGGGAAAATTAAAGGTTTTAAGCACAAAATTAAAGTGAAAGAAGGTGCCCTGGCTATAAAACATAAGATGAGGGGAGTACCTTTTAGTGCACGGAATGATTAGGAAAAGGAATTGATTTCTTTAACTAAGTCAGGTATTATTGAACAAATTGAGTCTTCACTTTGGCTTTCTCCTTTAGTCGTTGTTGAAAAAAAAATGGAGAGCTTATGGTATGCATAGACTTACGTGCTCTGAACAAAGAAATTTGGATTGACTCTCATCCCTTACCGAAAATCAATAATTTGTTAGCTCTTGTTGCTGGTGCTAAGTTTTTTACTAAATTAGATTTAGCATCTGCCTATCACCAAATTGAATTGGAACCTGAATCCCGACATTTCACCTCTTTTGTTTCACTGTGGGGAACCTATCAGTATTGCAGGTTACCTTTCGGTTTAGCATCAGCTGCGTCTGTTTTCCAAAGAGTAATGGAAAGTTTACTCAAGGGCATTGATAGAGTAGCCATATTCCAAGACAATGTGTTGATTTTTGGGCCGGATCGTCAATCTCATGATGCCACACTCAGACAAGTTCTGTCTATTTTTCAACAACAAGGTGTTGTGTTAAAAAGGGAAAAGTGTGAATTCCTCAAAGAAGAGGTAGAATATCTGGGCCATGTGATTTCTAGTTCTGGTGTCAAACCAAAACCTGGTTTGGTTCAGAACATTCTCAATGCGCCTCCTCCTGTTGATAAAAGTGGTGTTAAAAGCTTTTTAGGTCTTTGTGAATTCTATTCACGGTTTATAAAGGATTTTGCTTCCAGAGTCAGGCCTATCTCAAACTTGCTGAAAGCCAAAGTGGATTTTAACTGGAATAGTGATTGCATTGAAGCATTTGAATGGATTAAACTTCAGCTTTCCAAATGTGTGGGACTGAAACCGTTTAATCCTGAGTTGAAGTCTGTACTCACTTTTGATGCCAGTAATGTGGGTTTAGGTGCAGTTCTTACGCAACAAACCCCTGAAGGTGAAAACACTGTGGGCTTTGCTTCCAGAGTCCTAAGAGATTCAGAATGCTTGTATTCTGTTATTGAAAAGGAGCTCTTAGCCTGCTGGTGGGCAATAGAGAAATTCCGTACTTATCTCTGGGGTACTAAGTTTTTGCTCCAGACAGATCACAAACCTCTCATTTTTATACTAAGTGGGAGGAATGTAAGAAATTGTTTGCCCAGGATTGCAAGGTTCTCAGCTCGCCTTCTTCAATTTCAATTTGATATTCAGCACATTTCAGGTGGGAAAAATGCGCGAGCTGATTTTCTGTCTAGGTTCCCTGCGGTTTCCCCATCTCAGGTCTTAAAAGATGAATGTGACGATGAGAGTTGCATAATAGCGTCTATTGAATTAGATGAAGCTGTTCCATTTTCTGAAGGAGAATGGATTTCGGCTACAGATAGTGATCCTGTTTTGAAAACCGTTTCTAAATTTATCAGCGAGGGGTGGCCTAAGGAGAAATCTTTGGAACCAGGTATTCAGCCTTTTTTTTAAATTAATGAGGAATTGTCGTTGGAGGGTGGATTGGTTATGAGATCGGACAAATTGATACCTCCTCATGTTTTCAAACATCTAATAATAACTAAAGCCCATGAGGGACACCTAGGTTCGACTTTCACTAAACGTAGGGTACGTTCATTTTTCTGGTGGCCCCAAATGGATACAGAAGTAGATAATGTAGTCAAGGGTTGTGTTATTTGTGCATGTAGCGATAAAGTTCTTAAAACATGTGTACCACCATTAATGCCCATTGAACTGCCGGAGAGACCCTGGGTAAAACTAGGTGTTGATTTGATTGGTCCCTTTTACACCCTGCCGTCAAATTCTAAGTATGCATTAGTCCTGTTAGATTATTACTCAAAATGGCCAGAAGTTAGATTTATTAGTGAACCGAATTCAAAAGCTGTGGTGAAATTTATTAGACATGTGTGCATGAGGGAGGGTTTCCCCGAATGCATTGTTTCTGATAATGGGGTTCAATTTGTTTCCAATGAAGTGGAACAGTTTTTCAGGAGTAGTAGTATTAAAAAGTACGTAAAAAGTTCTTTGTTTCACCCTCAAACTAATGGCCTTGTAGAACGCTTTAATCGGGTCCTGGGTGATTGTATTAAATGGGCCATACAGAACAAAGTTGACATTCACTCTGCTACTCAATCAATGTTGTGGTTCTATAGGACTGCACCCCAACCTTCCACTTTGGTTTCTCCTTTCGAACTATTACGTGGAAGGAAACCAGCCACTGAGTTTAAGCCTGCGTGGATGTTCAAGTTATTGAAACAAGAGGTGTGTGTCCAAAGTTTAGATCATTTTGTGAGAAGGAATGTAGCAAGGGCTCACATTTCTCAAAAACTCCATTATGATGAAAGGAGGAAAGTGTCTGATTTGGAGGTGAATGCTGGAGATTTCGTGAAAATCAAATTTGGGGGTTTCATCAAGAAGAGTGACTCAAAGTTTTCGTCTCCGGTTTTAGTCAACAAAGTATGTGGAAATGCTGTCATGGTTGAGGGTGGTCATTGGTGGAACAATTCTAAGGTTGTAAAAGTTCTATCTCCAGCCAATATGAGCCTGTTAGTTGGTGAAGCTGAGTGTCATAAAAATTGTGATTTTCAGGATGATGGTTGCAATGAGCGTGAGGGAGCAGGCAAGGTTTGTGATGATTTCTCCATGGTACGCAGAAGTACTCGTATAAGACGTAAGCCTTACAGATTTAGATGAATAAATGTATTGTTGTTTTTTATTCCCTTAGAATTTTGTTGTTATAAATACAATTGTTCTATGCCTCTCGCCGTTTTATGTTTTTATCTTGTTTTATTTTGTTTTTTGTCAATACTTAAATTCCATTGTAATTGTCTAAATAGAGTTGTTTAGTATAATTACAGTTTATATTAGTGCTTTGTTCTGAGTGTAGTATATATAGTTTTCCAATGTACTGTCATATGTTTTCTCTTCCATTTGTTTTTTTTTGGGAAGAAGAAAACCCATGTAGTATTCCGTCTCACGGTATTTGCGCGCGGTATTTTCTTTTATCCGTGCGCCGCATTTTCTTTTATCCGCGCGCCGCTCTCGTGAACTGGTTTGGCACGAGGCGCGTTCGGTGAACGCTCCATGCCGAACAAATTCGTTTTTTGAATAAAGAGGGGAGCGTTGTGAGAAGCTGGACAGAGGAGCTTCCCTGTCATATGTCGCTAGGGTGGTTTCTATTTTAAATAAACCTGAAAGAAATCTACTTACATTTGTGCGGCGTCATCACTACAGAATTGTAATGGGAGAATTCATAATCTGTACTGAGAAACCTGAGATCTGAAACTAATAATTCTTTGGTTAACATTGAAGCTTTAAATCTGTTTCAGGTCCTGACATGCGTTAGTGACCATGCACTAGATATTTTTACTATTATTCCTATCGACCAATATTATTGTCATGCCGAAATGCTGGTAAATTTGGAAATCTACACAAGACGTACTAGAATACTCTAGTTTTCCATGGGAAACAGACTACTTTGACACCCTTTTGGAGTCCCTTGTCACAACCAAATTTCATGACCATTTGAACAATGGTCCAACAACTCCCTTGAGGTCTATTAATAAGCAACCTTGACTACCCTCTCCCATTAGAAGATTTTGTGTATCGACATAGACAAATGCCAAGAAACAAATATTCAAACTAAAGTGTCACCAAAACTAAGGCTAAAGTGGAAATGGCCATGTTTTGTGTGGTATTACCCTAGATTTTTTACTTCTTTTACTGAAACCGTTTTGTTGGTCATAGTACTCCGCCTACTTTATTCCTGGTAACCAGTGGTAAAGGTATTGTGCTCTCCCTTTTAAACCAGGTACCATTGTCAAATACCTAATTGGCATGTATAATGTATTTATAAGCCCATAGTACTCCCTTACCCAGGGCCTCTACATTAAATGCTTCTAGTGAGCTCCAGCACTCATTGTGCCACCCAGTAAGTAGCACTGTAAGACATGCCTGCAGGCCTGCCCCTGCAGATTGGTCTGTGATTTTAAAACTGCCATTACTGCCTGGGAAAACAATTTTTTTCCGAAGGTTTAAACCTTCCTTTTTAATATTTACAAGTCTGTGATCACAGACCAATCTCTAGTGTAGACCCTAAATGCCCATAGGGCAGGGTACATGGCATTTAAAAAGTAGAGCATGCATATTTAATGTTTTACTTTCCCTGGCAGTGAAAACCCTCTTAAGTTGTTTATCACTGTGGCAAGGCTGGCTCCCACATAGGAAAACAGTTGTCTACACTATAACACTCATAGTGCTTTATTTCAGTTTGGGAGCAGCTAGAAAAATGGTAGTTTAAAATCCAACATAATGGCCATGTCAGATTTCACATTACTGTTCTGAAAATGACACTTTTAGAAAGTTATCATTTCCCTGCCTAAGCCAAGGGTCTTGCTGCCACTCTCCAGTGTCACCTGACTGTTGATGGCTCTCCTGTGGTGAGATATACATTGGTCCTAGCCAGTGGACAAAGGGCTTGGGAATGGAAAGGAGTTTTTCTCCCGTGAGCAAGATAGCCTGTGTGGCGGGGGTTGTGTCCATCCCTTTCATATGCTTCAAGGGATGCCTACCCTGTCACGGCAGACGTAGCTCACACGAAGCCCTGCCTCCCTGTTGTGTTGCTAGTCAGCTTGTCTTCAAACTGAGTGGGAGCTGCCAGAGAACTAGTTTGAAATTACCACAAGGGAGGGTTTGTCCATTATGATAGCCAACCCTCTATGTGGGTACAAGGACCTCTAACTAGTGGATGAAAGGTGATACCATGTTGGATTTAGGTAGAGGGGGGACACTGTGAGATAGTTTACAGAAAACATACAGAAAAATTCCTGCAAAAGTGGGTAGGGTCATCCCTTGGAACCTTTACCCCATTCTAGTGGTCAGAATATTCCTCCACCCACAGACTGGCACTGGACATAAATGTGGCATCCTCAGCACTCTCCTTGGAACATTCCTTGTCATCTGAAGAATCGGAAGAAGGGCTGCTCTGATGTCTGAAGAACCTGAAGAAAATTGGAGCTGCTTGCCTTAAACCCAGGACCCCCAGAGGTATCTGACCTCCTGTTAGAGCTACAGGGACACAACAATTTTCCAGAGGCCTTCCTGCAACTGCCCAACCAATCAGTACCAACTGGACCGGTCCTGGACACTGCTGATGGCATCAGTTGGAGTGAGCCCTACTCCTAAAGAGGGGTCTCCAGGTCCTGGACCCTTGGCTGATGCACTCATCCCGTTCTCAAAGTACAAGAATGGGACTTAGAAACTTTCAACTTTCTGCCTGGAGAACTGACTGAGATTGTGATTGCCATTGAAGTCGCAGCTATTGACGTTACCTCACAGGTGTTCCTCAGCTTGCTTAGTTGCCCTGCAGAAGGAAAAATGACTTTCAAAAAAGTTTATAAGTCTGTATGTAGAGGGCTTCGTTGGGACTGACAACAAGGAGGATCCCATTGACATTGAGGCCTCCTCCTTCATAGACTTCAGACTTTGCCCTCGGCTCAGAGGTTTCACACCTCCAACAAACACACCGGACCACTCCTCTTCAGAAACCTTCCGCCATGGAGCCTTTCTCCGGATCCAGCTTGCCCCGACAGCGACTAACTGACTACCCTTTTTTCTCCATAAAAGTTTCCAAGTACAAAGGTAAACTTTCGTTTGTGATACACCACTCTCTCTGCATCCGACCTGCGCTTCATCTCAGTTGGTCTTAACTTTAGACTTTGACCTGATGTAGCATAACCAGATAACCGCAGTTGGAGTTTAGTGCCTTTGGCACTATTTTTTAATTCAAAATGTAAAACATCAAATCATATCTCTGGTTCTACTTACTGGATTGTTGTAATTTTGATTCTTATTTTCCTACATTTGTTTGGGATTTTTCTAGTATTGTGTTTTCAATGTATTATTAAGTGCTGCATATATACTTTACACATTGCCACTAATTTACACCTGACTGGTTTTGCCAGTCTATGGAAGGGTTAATCGGAGGTGTATTTAATTACTTTTGTGGTTCACCCTGACAAGAACTGAAATTATTTGAGTTGGATTCTCACCACCATCAACTAATAATTTAGTTTCTTACAAGAAGCATGTCTTTTGCAAAACAAAAATTAGCGTTGATCAAGTCTACTAAAACAAAGCCTTTTATTATCTGAAAACTGCACCATATAACTGTTCAGAATTTCCAATAAATGTATAATGTTGCTAATAATAAAAGTTCCTCGTGAAAGATATTTTATGTGCCATATTATTTATTGTAAAAACTCAACATACTTGCTGGTGTAAATGGTTTGAAGTAACTTGACTTAATGACCATACAAAAATGAAATTTAAATCATTATCGTGATAATGCGTTGCAGTTAGCAGACAATCAATTTCTTAAATGTTAGCTGTAATTTTGTATCCTGTCCCTAGGTTGAATATTTGAATATATTGCAACACATACGTTCTTTTCATCCACAATGTTTGAAAAACAATAAGATTTTCATTTTGTTGCACACTGCTGGTTTGGCATCAGACAACTAGAACATCATTATTATTTTTTTTCTTTTATAGAGCAATTAATTCCTCTTTCTACCATTTACGAGTATTCATTAGTTTGCGAGGTGATCATGTCTGATATTTGAGTCTTTTAGAAAACAGTGAGTCAGGGGGTGTAAGGTTGCAACTAAGTGCTATTTTACCAGCCTGGCCTGTTTTTTTACGCCAATGCCATTAAAAAAAATGGGAAAAGCAGAGAAGTCCAGTATTTGTTCCCCATTTGGAATAGGACTCTGAAATAGCAAACAGATGAAGAAATCACTTAAAGTATTTGAGAGCAGGCTAAAATATTTCTAAATGACTGTAAAAGTAAACATAGAGATACCCATCATTTTACTGAATAATACTGAGATTTTAATACAAATTCTTTTTTACCTACCAGATTATCTCTAAATGATTAGTAACAGAGGCATCTCATGGAAGAATACTTAGAATTTTACAAATGTTGTTTTTCGTCTACCAACTCTTGGCATTCCAGAATATCAAAATGTAAAGAAGCGGTCCGTATATATATATATATATATATATATATATATATATATATATATGTACGCACACACACACAAAGGTGATAATCTTTGTTGTGATCTTATTTGGGCTCACAGGTTTTAGAAGTCGACTGAACAGTAAATAATTCATTAATTCTCTTAAACAAGGGTTCACTCTCTCCCAGGCTAAAGGCCAGATATTTTACCACCCTGCACCCTCCCACGTTAAAGGCAAACAACAACAAAATGACAATTTCCAGAAACGTACAGATGATGCAACACCATAAATGTAATTTAACCTTAGGCGTCTAAATACGGAAACACTATGGGCTTTAATGTAGAAGTTGATATACTTTTCTCAAATCCACACACAACTGGTTGTGCCTGGATTTTTTTTCCTGGTGATTGCCACTGGTGAATACCCCTCTGAGGAGTTAGTTAGCTCTATAAGACCCTCAGCACACAATTTATTAATGTTTTGGTCTATCCTCATGCTCAGTTGCATTTGTCTGACTTTGTTTCACTGGAGTACCATATTTTTCAAAGTTACTAATTGCAGTATAATTTTCCCCATATGTGCAAAATGTGATTCACCAGATAGTCTGGTGAATCTGTCATTTTTTGAAGGGTAAATTTATTTACCACAGAAGGAAGAACCCTGCCCTTAGAAAGCAGGATAAAACCTGTGATTATTCATTTATCATTGTTTTGTTTCACGTAAATGTGAACTGTTGTGGGTGCTGTGTGCATTGTCCCTGCCCTATTGCGCATGGGAGGTTCTTTAAGTACACCGGACTTCTTTTGAGATTATGTTGATCTGAATATTGGAACTTGTCGGGATTAAGCTAATGCCAACTTTGCAAATAGTTACCTTAATTCTCAAAAAGTGTAGCTGCCGAAAGATAAGCAACGTGAATTGTGGGTTACGTTAAAGTTCTGGACCATCTAGAGGCAGTCACTATATGAAGAAAAACATCATCGGACTGTCCTGGCCTTTGAGGCAGCAGCTGCCCAAATGCCGCTTGAGCACTGCTTAACAATAAAAGCTGCATGTGCAATCTGGTATTTTTGTGGTTTTCAGCACGTTTTAGAAACTTATTAGCTTGTGCTGTCTTTTGTGGAACCTGCTAATTGTTTCAGAAACATTGCTGAGGGCATACACTTGCAAGACAGGCTTCCCACAACTACAGGGTATTGAGAACATTCCTATTAAGTTGCATTGACGTAACAAAGGCACTCTTCAGTGCAAAGGTATTTCACAAGGAAATTTATTTATAGCCAACTCCTTAGAACATCAGTGAGACTCATTGTTTTATGTTACTGGAGAGAGAAGGTGTATAAACGAAGTTCTTTCTTTAGATGATAAAGTTAGAGCTCACTTTGCTAATAAACGAGTTCTCACCAGGTTACAACTAAGCATCGCCAAAGCAAGAATCGTAAAGTTGGAAGCCCCATAAAGTCCTTGAAGGTGATTGTTCTTTTAGTGACCGAGTGCTTGTTGAACACATTTCTGGATCAGCTGTTGTGATATTAAAGCCTGGTCTGAAAATATCATTTTGGATGCCAAACCTGAAGAAATGTAGGATACTTGGTTTGATTACATATCTGACAAGTGTGATGACAGTATTTCAGTGTCTGGGCTGAAGTCGAATTGTTATTCTAATTTGAGTATTTCTACTTATGGTTCTTCAGTTCATTTGCATACAGAAACTATTCAGGATTTTCATTCCATTGTTCAAGGGTCAACAAGAGGACTTTAAGATTACCTGTTAAATTGTATGATAATACATTGCATTGATCTTTTATTTTATTTGTGATAGCTTTAGTGTGTTAAAATGTATGTATAGGGGCTATGGAAGACACAGACTGGGAAACTAACCTGTTGCGCCCTAGGGAAGTTGTGATTAAAACAAGGCTACACCTAATCCAATTTAAAATCCTTCTTTGATCATGCCCCAATACGAGTAGGCTTCATAAAATGAGACAAGCCCAAACATCCACTGCTTAAAGTAGGACATAGATGTGGGCACCCTCATACACACAGTCTAGGGCTGTTGTAAAATACAGCAATATTGGCAAAGTATAGTACTGGAGCTGGGGAGGATCCTGAATTATGAACTACTTCTGATGCCCCAGTTTGGGATATTGGAGATCCCAAACAATATAGACCTACCAAGAAGAAAGCTTGAATTATGTGTAGTGCACTGGTAATGGTGAAAAGAGACTAGGCAAAGAACTCTGGATTTTCGAGGCAGCCCGCTAAAGGAAATGGCAAAATGGTATGGATTTATACATGAGGGCAGAGAGAGTGACGTAGGCAGCCAAGTAATGCCCCACGGAATTTCACATGGTCTGGGGTTGATGGTGGGACTTCTGTGGATTCCATACAAATATTCATGCCCTAGATGTCCATGAAACCTACTTTGGAATTAAAGGGGGAAAGGGGGAGAAAGATCTAAAGGGCTTGAACCTGTTCATGGACCTCGAAATTGTTACACATTCTACTGATTTTTAAGTGTTCATAGATTACTGCTTCACCTTCCACTTAAACCAAGACATTATAGTATTGGGTGTATGACAATGTTAATGTTATAAGAATAGTAGAAAAACCTCATAAAATATTTTTTTTAAATGTCTGTGTATCCCAGGCTTCCTTGTACAACTTTGAAAGATCTCCTTTGTGAGGCGTTTGGGTTCTACTGCTGTCCCAGTACTTGTTATCATGAGCTGTGAGACAACAGTGTGAACCTCACTTTCCTCTCGATTCTCTTGTGTGCCAGTTTGCTTATGAAGTCACACAAAATGTTTTTTCTCGGATCTGGTGAATAAAGATACATTTCAATTAACTGTGTCCTGAATTTTCTGGAATCACCACAACTCTACAAGATTTGTTTCTCACAATTCTGTTCACATCTGTCCAGGAGAATATCAAAAATCGTTCTTCATGCACTAGTAAACGTCTGTCCGCATTCATGATATGAATATGGCCGCTAGCAGCAAGAGAGCATTAAATTATGAAGCAAGAAAAGGCAAATTATGTGGCTCAATCAGTCAAGGATTTGTAGCAGCTAATCAACCTTAGGGTCTCAAGGCACTGGATGTGGGTGTGCTTCTCAGTCGGAGAGCCAGATCTTGAGGTCCTTCCTGAACTGCTTCAGTGATGCGGTCTGCCTGAGCTTGAAAGGTAGTGCGTTCCAAGTCCGGGCTGCTAGGTACTTAGGCTCATTCTGTGGGAGTGTCTTTTTCGGTATTTGTTAATGGGCAAATACTTTACCAATTTAACCCCTACAATCAATAACTGAAAAGTGACTGGTTAATCTTTGCAAAAGGTCTTCTAATGCGTAGCACTATCTGTGGTACTTCATTACCTAGAAATAAGACTTTTTGTTGAAATCTGCGAAGTAGGTAGCAAGAAGTGGAAAGAAGGTCTATGATGTGTCTAATGTGACAAATAATTAGGTGTTCCATAATTATGAGGAATCACCATGGCTGCAGAATTTCATAATTTTTGTGACCCTTTCTATGACCTATAGAGAAAGATGATATATCATCTAGGAGCACGTTTCACATACTCAAGTGAGTTTGTAAGGTAGGGAAGCCCCTCCGTGGTGCAGGGAGATGGGGTTGCTTCGGCCATATGAGAATAACTCATGTGCACAGCAGGAAATGGTGCTGAGGATAAGTGATGTGGCAAGTATACGTAAGCAAAGTACAGTGAGGGGAATGAGCAGGTGTTTAGAAGTAAGACAGGAAGGAGAAGAGAGGAGGGCTGAGAGACAGAGTAGAAGATTCTGCCAAGAATAGTGTGGGTGCTAAGTCCAAGAACATCTAAGTAAGTGATGGACAGTGTTACATGGTGTATGCATCTCTACTTGATTGCATGCATTAAATGTCACAACTGTTTAATTGCATCCACTGCATCAACCTACCCACTACGTTGCAAGATAACTAAGAACAAAAATAAAATATGTATACAGCAGATAATTGGATTAGGTAGACAATGTAAATGTTAAAATAATACTAATATAGCTATATATTTCCCACAATAATGTAGTTGTAGGCAAAATGGTACTGACATAGTTGTCCATCAGTGTAATTATATATATATATATATATATATATATATATATATATATAGTACCCTATTCTGCACTATATAAAAATATTGCAAATCACCTAGGAGTTCCGTAATGACCTGCCTTTGTTGGTCACAAGACTCCGAGGTGATTAGCAATATCATTATATCATTCATAATGTAAAATAAGCGGGATACTTTAGGTCATGTAATATGTGGACTGTTTCCCCCCTTCTTCTTAAAAAATACATTACACCTGACAAGTGACCCCATGATATGTGTAGCATCTTTTGCAGGTCTTACCTTTTTTGGGAAGAAGGTTTATTATGTGTCTAACGTGACAAATAATTATGTGATCCATAATTATGAGGGAACACGATAGCCGCTGAATTTAATAACTTCTGTGAACCTTCATGTGATATATAGAGAAAGATGATATATTCTGTTGGAGCATGTTTCACATGTCACATAGAGTTCTGAATGTTGGAATTTTCAATGTTGAAGCAAAACTACATGTCCCAGAAGGCACCATGTTGCAGGTTAAAATGGCAGAACTTGCTGAAGGTGTTACACATCACGTGGGACCTCTTGGCAGCTATGCCTAGATAACCTCCAGGAATCATCGTCTATCCATCCAAGAAACAAAAAAACATTTCTTTACCTGGTGAAAGGTAAAATAGACCGTTTGTTTGCACATCTACGCTTCGTCTTTGAAAAGGCCTGCACTGATCATTCTTGCAGGCTTTTTGGGAAATCTTGCAATGCTTCCTGGAGTGTATGCGGAAAGCTGAAAGACAGCCCCCCAAGTACTAATACTCTAAAGCATCCTTTAATTTTTAAAAATGATGCTAGCATAGAGCTTTGTTTGGGCTCACATGCATTAAGGGCCATCACACAATGTGAGTTCCTCCATGCCCCTTGAGCACTATGATGCTACAATTAGCTTGGAATAACTTAGTACAAGCTACTAGTGCATCATTTCCTATTACAGGCTCGTTCGCATATCAAAACGCAACTATAATATATGGGCTACAGTACCTCCTGAAGTACATCATAAGGACATTGCAAGTCACCAAGGAGTTCGATGAACATATAGAGGAACGAGGACTAAGACTGACTTCCTTTATAAGTTATGGAACTCCAAAGTGACTCGCAATAGCCTTATCATATGCAGCAGCAAGAACTTTATAACTCTTTCGTAAGAAAGAGAGAGGAAGTTTGCAAAAATGAAGAATAAAGCTAGTAGTACAGTGTTAAGCTTCAAAGCTGTTAGCTATTTATTGGAAAAAATATGATAAAACTGGATTTAATACAAGTTAATTTAAAATACTTAGTCGCTTGGAATGTGTGGAAACATGCAGAAAGATTTTAACTTTTCAATATCTACCTTAGGCTTGTAAAAAATAAACATGTTATATATTTCCCCTCTTTGCTTGTGGTACAGCTAGAAAAACAGAGCAGAAGAAACAGCTGTTTTACCTATGCTCCATGCTCTGACCTGCCTTTCCCCTTGGCTGTTGGCTCTGGTAGTGGCATTGTGGCATTAAAACTCAACTGTAATAAGTTATTACAGTTGAGTTCTGACATAGTTTCTTTGTAATTGATGATTGAGTATGTCACAAGTCCTCAATTATAAAGAAATTAGGGGCAGGCTTCTAATACAGGGACTGTAGAATCCCATGCAGTGCAAGATAATAAAAAAAAAGTTAATTTATTCGGAAATTACAATCTGACATATTAGAGTATTCTGTCACTGTGCTAGAGAGGGGTGGTAGGGAATCAAGAGGAGGAGAGTTGTGAAGTGGGGTGGACAATGGTGAAAGAGTTCCCCAAATTAGTAATGTAGGTGTTAGGGCCTTACGCATTTAGTGAGAAGCATCAAAATTAGGTGTTTAAGCAGTAAGGTGCCAGAGAGAGGAAGAAAAGTGGTAATAGTTTTAGGTGATCAGAGATGGAGCATAGATCATATAAGAGATCGGTCCAGAATAGCAAATATGGGCTTGACTAGTGGTCATGATTAGGCTTGTCCCAGAGGGCCTTCAGCTGTTTTTGGAATATAATTGAAATCATGCTCCAAAGTTAAATAATGCCTGCTTTGGTCAGTTCATTTAACCAGTGTTGTATTGGTATTTCACGCATCGGTAATTTTGTCATGCAAAGTTGGTAATTTAAGGTAAGCAGTATGCCATGTAGTAGAGCTAGGCTAGAGTCATTCACATGCATGGGTAACTGACTATGTCCCACTTCTGCCATTATTCCAGACGTAAGCCAACATGTGACTGACTCTACTGCAGCCTTACCAGCCTTTCAAACTGATTCTCTGATACAACCAGTCTTTAAACGTGAAGATCTGACTTGCGACTTAATCCACTAATCCTACTGACCCTTCAGAGGTGAGCCTGAAATGTGGCTGACTCTGCTCCAGTGTTACTGACCCTCTAGAGGCGGTCCTTACCAACAAGTGACTTTTTTCAGTGTCAAAACCTTGCATGGGACTGATTGGCCACCAACCCTCCTGGTCCTTCCAGGGTGATCCTGACGTGATTGACTCAATCCACACATTATAGGCCATTTGAATGTATTAGAACATGCTTTGTGACAAGTGTGGGAAGCATTGCAAAAGTATGCGGACGGCATTTATAGAGTGGCGCTTAAATAAAAGTGGATGTGCATGTGCCCTCCTCCATTTTCTGGTCAATGCTGCATTGATTGGAAGTCTTCTTATCTGATAAATAATCTTATTGTTTGATTCTAACTAAAAGTGGCCACCAAAATGGAATGGACTACTAAAAGAAGTGGCTATAAGCTGATCCGTATGACTAGTCACCAGGAAATGTGTATCAGTAGCATGAATGTCCCTGTGCAGTGTGTGCCTAAAAACGTGTTGCCTCAACAGCTGGTCAGATTGCCAGCTTTTTTAGTATTGATATGGAGGATTCAAATGTAAACAAATGTTGAGGAGTTTTATAGCAGTGGCACATACAATCTTGCTAAAAAATGTCAGTGTTAATGTAAGAAAATGTATTATTAGTTGTGTGGCCTGCACAAGTAATGGGTCCACATTTTTCCTCCACTGGGAACCAAACGCCCTATTGTAGCGCTTGACTCTCTCAGGGTAACAAAACGGAGCAATCCAAGGCCTATTTAAGGGAGGCGTTGTTGGTTAGTATCTATTCACAGATAAAAGATAATAACACTCAGTAAATGATTATCCAGTCTGTGCTTTTTCTTTTGAAAAAAACGAAAAAGTACATGTATTACACACACACTACTCAATACTACGCAGCAATTTACAGATATACACAAGGTGATGGAAATGCTTCTTGATGACATTTCATAAACATTCTTGCCCTCCCCAGTGGGGTTGAGTTCAACAAATCACATGTCCCAACATTAACTTGTCCCTAAATGCAATGATTGAATCTAACTTGGAGTAAGAGTACTTAACACTGGCATCAAAGCTAGTGGCTGTCAATCTCGTTATCTCAGCAAAGCATTTCACCATATGAATGAATGCATTAAGTAAATATGACCATGACTGAGAGCTATTAATACTGCCAATAAAACGTATCTACTTTGACCACGAGTGGCTGTCAATCTCATTGTTTAAATACAGCATTAGCAAGAGTAATGTCTGTGCATGTTTGAATGATTTTTGCATGAAGTAGGCAATTAAAACATCCTCTAAAGGGTATTACATTAATAATCGCAACACTGTACAGTTACAAACTTTCACCCCTAGAGTGTGGTTGTGCAGAATGAAACCTCATGTTGAACCTCTTCAGGCTGCAAAGACTGCAGCCCTAGTATTTGCCCCAGATAACATAACTTGTATTTGTAAAGCACACGTTCACCCAGAAGGGTATCTTGGCGCTGAATAACAGATGTTTATTGTTACCCAACTCAATGGTACTTATTTTATCGACCTCAGATGGACGAAAGGCTGAGTGGACCCACCGGGATTTGAACCTGTGACCATGAAGTTGAACACAGGCCCCTATAGTGAGCGCATTAATCCACTAAGCCACCAGACCCCACTAAAGATGGCGCAGCACTCTAGCCTGGGCAGTGCTTAAACCAGGAAAGAAGATCCTTGGGGATATGCTTTTGGAGTCCCAACCAGCTGAGGTTGGGGACTCTAGAGATCCTTTGGGGGGAGGCTGCACTGCTCTTGCAGCTTTCCCCACTTCTGCTGTCATTTGGCGGTCACCTTATCCTCCTCAGGCCACTGCAAGCCAAAAATGAGGGATTTTATGGCAAAAACATGAAGGCCTTGCAGGTCATTATGGGGCACTCCTCCACGAGTGCCATGAATACTTTATTAGAGGCTCTCCTGCTCTGACAGGGAGAGACACAACTTCTTTGATACTTTGTGGATTTTTTTAATTGCCGGCCTCGCACCATACTCTTTTTTCCTCTGGGTGCTCAGTCCTACCCGGGAAACTCATGTGCATGATGCCTTGATGAGGGACAGCTGAGGGAGCCCACGCCCGATGCCCCCCACTGGCTCCCTGAGTGGCCAGCACTCTCATGTGTTAATGCGTGAGCAGTCAGCAGTCTTCTGGCCTGCTGTCTCCCGCAGGCAGGCTCATGCTTGTGACTAACCTTCCTGCTCCCCCTCAGACACAAGAAGCAGAGCGGGCCGGCCATACAGGGGAGTGTGGCGGCACTCCTCCCTTGCCTTCCATGACATCGGGGCCAAGAGTTACTGCGGGGAAGAGTGATGGTGCTCTCTTGCCCTCTTCTTCTTCAGGACCCAGGGATGTCGTCCTGGGCCCCCTTTTCCAGTATCATGGGGAAGCGCGACAGCACTGCCTTGCCAGTGTTACCTCTTGGGGCCCAGGGATGGGATCCTAAGCCACTTCCTGCTCCCGGGGGGAAGGCGCAACAGCACTTCCCCACAGTGGTTTCTGCTTGAGGGTAGACTCTGGGCCCTGGCCAATACCAAGGGCAAAGTGGGGTACAGCGACTGAGCCCCGTGCGCTTCGTTACTGATTAAGTCACTGTCCTCTTTAGGCCAATACTCTGGCCCGTTGGGTTGTTTTTTTATCTCGTTCTGCTCCTCAAGCGAGTCCTAGCCACTGGGAGCACTTTGTGTAGGCCTCAGTTTTAGGAAACTTTGCAGGGAGATGGTCTCACTGGCTTCCTGCACTAACCTTTCTCCTTGTTTCTCCTCTGTGCTTTTTTCCTCCCTTTACAGAGGTCCAGTCTTTCTCCCAACTGGTCCTCGGGTTGGAAGTGGACCAGCTTCCTTGGTCTTGGGAGTGGCCCACTGGTCCTGGGGTCAATTAGAGTTCGACTCCTTAGTCCAGATGGCTGTCAGGGGGTTTCTCCTTCCAACTGCCCATGGTGGCTGCCTCTAGTTCCAGTGTCCAGCAGAAAAGCACACCCAAGATAGAGCACTCTCGCCAGTGTAGGACCTTTCAAGTGGGTGCAGGAGTGTCCAGCAAGGATGCCTTCTGGCTTATCCTGATGTGCCACATCACCTCTTCGCCCCTGTCCCAACCTCCTTGTCCCGCCTGCTGGGATATTTCAAATGGTGTCACCTTAGAGTCACTTGCCACATCTGCTCTGGTGGGAGATTGGGGGGGGGGGGGGTGTCTCAGCTCTACCCCCGCTGACATCACTGCCAGGGCCTCCCCCTGAAAATCTTCAAAGCAGCCCCCTTCTTGTTTTCAATACAGGGTTTTGGACGTCCTCCTTTGATTAGAGTGCTTGGGCAGGCCCTCTTCCTGGCACAGTGTGACAGCTGGCTGATTGATGCAGAGCAATGTGCCCACCCCTTTCCTCCTCAGGAGCTGACTTAAGCACTGTTAATGGCTCCCTTTGTTGGACAAGGCCTTTGTTCCTGCTGCTGGAGAGAAAAGTAATCAACTCATCCCAGCAGGGTTGCAAAAGGCCTGGAGTCTGATCCTGAGCTGAACCAGAGAAATATGACATTCCTGGATGACACATAAGCTGTTCAAATATGTCTTTGGACTTTGCAGAATTGTTCTTTTCACACGGGTTACACTGTATATCACTATGACTCTAGTGACTGCAGACCAAGGGGAAGTGGAGCTGCACTCTAAGGCAGCCTTCCTCATAAGTGTATAAGGGAGTGTCACTGCAGACAAGACAGGCCTATCCAAGGTCAGTACCCAATTCTGAAGAGTCCCTTCAGTGCTAGGCTACTTCTGCCCAGTTCCTGGGCTGTGCACTACAGGAGTCTCCCACTCACCACCCTCACAAGCACGAACATGCGTGTGCACACATGTTCACATGTAACCATCCAAGTGCTTCTTACCCTTGCTGTGCCGCAACGACCTTATCTTAAAAAGCAGACACTGAAGGTAGACATACACAATCCATTTGCCGTGAGTTTACTGTAGGTGAGTCCCAGGTTATAAGGCACCACCACGGAAAAATAAAATAAAAAGTCAGAAACCAGGTGATTAAAAAGCTAAAAATATGGGCAGATTAGATGGACAGAGCCATTTTCTTACAGTTTATAAAGCTCTGCTTCTCCTGTTAGCTGTGCAGCTGCTGTTTTTTTAAAGCATATAGGCATATGTGCAGAGTTGGGTGTAAAGTGCTGTTCGCCACCAGCGGTCCTTGTGCTTTGCATTCCTTTTGACTGTGTTTAAGGCCTAGAACAAAATTAGCTGTTTTCCTTGTGGTTTTGGATAGTGAGACCTATACTCCTGGGAGCTCGCAGTAGGCTTTGCTAGTTTGCTTTTAACTCTGTTAGGAAGTTGGTCGGTTGCTTCTGAAACGTTCCCCATTTCTAGACTAGAGGAAACACATGGCTTGAGTCACAAAGCTAGCAAAAGTCTAACCTTTGTGTGTACAATTTGCAATTTAAGCATAAATAACATATGCCCAAACTGCAAAGCATCAAAGAGGCAGAAGGGCATGCAATTTACAAATACCTAGGTAGCCACTTCTTCCTACATTCACACTCACAATTGTACACTTAGTTTAAGCCAGGCAGTGTTCTTAAACGAATGTTGAGTAAATCCTGTGCAAGACCAATGCATTTCCAACATTTTGCGTTAAATCACACTAGGACATGAATGGCTTACATTTAACGCTGCTCTAAGAGAGGAAATGTGTACCACCAAATTTTGCATCAGACAGACCACAGAGTAAGAAGGGAAGACTATTAAAGGGAAATATATTTTATGAAGAATGAAGTCAATCAGTTGGAGAATTTTAATTATGTCTATTATGGATAGTGGGAGGCAAGATTCTTTCACAGAACTTTGTACATATTATTTGTATGTCTATGCGTGCCATAGGCCTTTGTCTTTTATTTCTGCCAAGGTGTGTGGTTGTTCATCTCTTGACTTAAGGTGTGTGTTCTGTTCCGGGATATCATGGCTGATAATATTATGTAATTTTGTGCACATGTGAGTATGGTATAAACTTGCTGTGATGTGTTGATTTGTGAAAGAAAATTGACCCGTGGAAGGCATTCATTTGCCTTCCTTTTAAGTTATCCAAACATAAACATATTTTGCGACCACAAACTGGCAAATTATATACATGTCCAAATTTATTTTGACTCTGTGGTAATGAGTTGCAAGATCCAGTTAACATTTTGAGTCTAGATTCCAGATCTGTTATTGACAATATACTTAGATTGGGCTTTGAGTCTGCCCCTAAAGTAGTGACTTTCTTCGGCTAGCCTTTAGTTTGTGACTTTGTCAATCTCATCTTGGCTAAGCCTTATGGACTGTACATCTCTCACTTCCTGTTGTCTGTTCGCGTGTTTTCTTCCACCTCTACCTAGGTGCTTGCATTGAAATTCATGAGGTACAACTTTGCAAATGTAGTCCTCCCTGACCTCTCACGCCGGCTTCCTCTGATGTTTTCCCTAATGTGCTAATTCTGCATGTGCTAGCACACTAAACGCAGACTGGTTATATTTGATCTAAAGCATGTCCTGTGAAGGATGCAAATGAAAACATCCAACCTGATTGTATGTTCCAAATTCCACTAGATCGTGGTTAACCTTCCTTCAGGTGTGTGCAGCATCTTGATTCGAATAATTCACTTGTTACCAGGAAGAATGTTTAGAAAAGGGCCGTTTGTCTAAGAAATGAGGCCAATTTGTTATTTCTAGTATAGTTATTCTTTTGTAACATTTTGGAATGTTCCCTTCACTAAGACTCGTGGTACTTTATCCTCCAGTTCAGTGCGTGCCTGAATGCTCTTCTGGCACATTAAAGGTTCTGCAGAGCTCTCTGTTAATGAGACGCGGGCCGCTCTTCTATTATATGCCATGCTTGCACGTTTTCTCTGTTAGCATTGCTCTGTTCCCAGGAAATCAGACAGACATTCCTGTAGGTGTGCGTCAGCTCCAGTGACATGATTGATGCGGGAAGGTTGAAGGGGAATGACGTCTTGGCTCAGGCGAGGTTTACCTGAGAATTATCTTCACTTGTATGCTGCTTAATGTCTGTGTGACTCATGGCCTGAAGCTTTGCCATCCTCTGTTCTTCTAGAGGGTCAGCTCACACTTACCTCATTCTCTGCCTTCCATTTTCATGCCAGATTCACTCTAAGCACACATATGAATTCGTTTGTTTCTAAATGTCGACCGATCTCCTATATTAAGAAACAGTTAGGGTAGATGTACAGAACCTGTTGGTAATCGCGTGGATTGGATGAATCGCCGAGCGGTTACCAGCCAATGAAGTGAGATTTTCGTTATCAGTAATGTCACCGAACTCACTTTAAGACGGGTGAAGTGCCTGCGTACTTTGTCACCTATCATACTCAGTATGCTGGCTTGGCAAAGGCTTGAATGTGTACTGCATTTTTGTTTGTTTGTTCTCATGGGATTGATTGCACGTATCCCTGGTAGAAGTGAGTTACTGCTTAATTTGTATAATAATAGTAATAATAATAATAATAATAATAATAAGAAGAAAATGTTTATCATTATCAGTCATCATCAGTGCTGGGTTCAAAGGTGCTTCTTAAGAGTGCACTGTTGCTGGCATCACCTCCAGCGCTGGCCGTTGCTGCCCAATGCCAGTGCCACAATTTCCAAATGAACAACAGACACGTATAACATTCTGGACTAGTATAGGTTACCTCAAGCTGTATAGATGGCCTGGGAGTGCTAGTTCTGTATATTTTTTAAAGTATATTATGTTGTTAAATATACTGGTGTTGCGCTCTGCTAAGAAATGGACAGCACCACCACGTTAGAAACTGTCAAAAAAGTGCAGTCGTTTTTCAGTAAGTGCCAACTGAGCACCAGTAAACACCAGCACAAATTAGGCACTGAAAAGATGCAGAAAAAGTTGGAAATCAAGAATCATAAAAGATTGTGTAGTTGATAGGGCACTGTATCCAGATTTGAAGGAATACAGGGTCAGAAAAACAAGAATTTAGTGAAATGTGTGGAAATGTGATTGGTGTTCAGTGTGTTATACTATAATTCAGTGGCAGCTGTTGGAACTTGAAAGGTTTGGGGCTCCTTTTGTATGGTTTCCAAAGATGGGAGCTTTTCATTTTAGCACATCCGTTTATATCACTGTAGTGAGAGGCATTTATTAAAACTGTTAATAAATGCCTTACACTATAGAGATATTATTAACTGGTGTACTAAAGTGCTTCGCTCCTGCAGGTTAAAAGCTTACAGGAGACTAGAACACCTTTGTTGAGGATGCGTGCACCCTGAACTCAACAGATTTAAAAGTGCTCTCTTGTATGCTTTTCACATGCAGGAGCGTTTCACTTTAGTATTCAGACTATGCCACTATATTGAGAGGCATTTATTAACAGTTATAATAAATGCCTTTCAATATAGTGATTTACTAAAGTGAAACATTCCTGCATGTTAAAAGCAGACAAGAGACTAGAGCACTTTTAAATATGTCACTTCAGGAGGCATACATGCTGAACTCACCTACTTAAAAGGGGTGTCGTGTATGCTTATAACATGCATGTGCGTTTTAGTACACCTGTTTATATCACTATGTTGAGAGACATTAATTATCAGTTCTAATAAATGCCTCTCAATTTAGTGATATAAACTAAAGTAAAAAGACATGCGTGATAAAAGCACACAAAAGGAACACTGTTAAATACATGAGTTCCGGATGTGTTCTCTGCTGTGCCAACCTTTGGTTTGTTTTTATTGTTTCCAAAACAGTAAAAATGAACCACAGTCTGGCTGGCTGGCTGGCATGTAGAATCCTCCATCCCCTGTCCCACTAACCTGGCAAATCCTGCTCTGGAACACCCACAGATGGCCGTGACAGGGTGTGCTGTTGCTGCACCAGTGCAGGATGGGAGGCTGGAGGGTGACAAGTGTACCCTCTTGGCCTCCGATATGAAGGCATGTACGTGGCTCGAGGTCACAGAGTTCTATGACTGTGACCTCGAGTCCCATGCCTGCAGTCTTTCACATGCTGTAAGCAACACCCTTTCCCAGCACGTCACAGGTGGCGCGTTGGGAAAGGGTGTTGCTTACAGTCTGTGAAAGTGATTGACAGGCAGTCTAGGGAATACAGGGCTTATGCCCTAGAGGCCCAGGACTGTGTAAATATGACGCTGCTGGTGCCATGAATGGGAGGTCTCTTCAGACCCCTAAACATTGCAGGCCAGGGCTGGCGCTAGGTCAGCCCTTAGTCTGCATTGTTTTTTTTTTAAGGAAAATGCTGAGGGACATCTCACTAGAGCATGTGTCCCACTCAAATGTACCTGGCTGCCTGACTCTCATGCACAGTGTGAGAGGCAGCCAGCCAGGCACTTAAGCAGCACCCCATGGCCTCAAAGCCATTTTTATTTAAAAAAAATAATAATAACATATGGATAGTAGTTGCTCTTTGCAATTACCATCCACATAACAAAACAAAATTAGGTGGGTGGCACCCTCTAGTGGCAGCCGCTGCTGGTATAATTGATTTGCAGATTGGATGTGTCTGTTTTATGGTGTGTTCATGGTTGATCCAGTCTTTAGGCCAGTCAGCCAGCGCCCTATGCTCCGGTCTGACTGATCATCGTGTGTGCTGTTTTTTTTTTTAGCAGTTTGTGGGCCTATTTATTGAACAAATGGGTCAAT
Organism: Pleurodeles waltl; assembly: GCF_031143425.1. NCBI lineage: Eukaryota > Metazoa > Chordata > Amphibia > Caudata > Salamandridae > Pleurodeles > Pleurodeles waltl. The sequence continues at coordinate 714,238,595 of NC_090447.1, forward strand.
TTTTCCTGTTGATTACCCTGATATTACCACAAACATTGACTGCAGCAAGCATTCTCCCAAGCCATGCAAAATACCCATACAGCATGTCTTTACAGGATCAAAACTGATCTGATTTCCAAATGTAGGGCACTTTGCTTAGCTATTTGGATAGCTAACAGGGGGCACTATTGTGTTAGTTCCTAGGTGTTGCAATTAAGTGGGTTCCGCACATATAGTACACCTCTTTTTCAGTGCTTTTTTGATAACCCAGTTTTGAACTTTTAAATTTAGGTGAGTTTCACATGGTAATCCTGTGGTAAATGGACTGCGTTTGGTAGGGCTCTCCACTGGACCTCACTCCCTCAAACGTCTGCTCTTCCTCAGATGGATACACTGGATTTGTCAAGCAAGCAGGCACTGTTTCTCCAGGCTCTAGGACAGGTGGTCTTGGTTTCTCTGGGTGAGGTCCTCTTGGCCAGCAAGGAGATTAGCAGGCCTTGGACCACTCGTCCTGGTCACAGGCAGAATTGTTGCAGAACCTCCTCTTCTTACACAGCCCATGTGGCTCTTCTTATAGTCCACTTCTAGGCACCAAATGTAATTTATGGTCTGGATCTTTGAAGTTCTATGTTGGTCTTTTGCTTCTTTTTAAGTGTACGATTTTCTCTCTCTTCGTTCTCTTGAAAGGCTGTCACAGCAGGAGAGACTCCAAAGCTGATAGTCCCACAGCGCAGACAAAAGTAGTGACTAGAGTTTACACCTGGATGTCAGCCACAGGGTTATATGCATCAAAAGGATAATCCTGGGCTCCCAGCCCTACTTTCTGTGATTGCCTTATCAGCTTCATCTCCTTCTTGAGATGTGTCCAGGTCTCTTCCTTAAGATCTATTACTGAATCAAAGAGCACCCTTTTGAACTGTACAGGGGGAGTCTCTCTCTCTCCCTTCCTTCAGTGTGTCCCACCCAGCTCACAGGCATGCAGCAATGCACAAATCTGTCTGGGGAGGATTCTACTCCTGGTGTCTTCACCAGACAGACCTGGTGTTAGAAATTGGGTTTCTGATTGGCAGAGGTATGCACCCTGTCTAAGCAGGAACCACAATCCTAGTCAGGGTAAGTCTGATAGACATCATAAATTAACCTGTGCTCACCCTCTAGTAGCTTGACACAGAGCAGGCAGGCTTAACTTAAGAGGAAATGTGTAAAGTATTTGTGCAACACTTCGAACAGTAACACAGTGAAAACACCACAAAAAGTCTCCAAATCCGGTTAGGAAAAATAGATAATATTTTTAAGGCCAAAATGACAAAATCCACTAGGTAGAAGTCAAGTTATGAATTTTTAAAGAATAAACTTAGTTGTAATGCTTAGAAGCATAAGCACCAACCAAGGCTGTCTGGTCACGCTAGACCGGATCAAATCTGAAAAGTCAGGCCAACCGCAGTGAAGCGTGGGTCGGATTCAAGGAAAAAAATACCTTTGTTCAAAGCTGGGTCAGCGTCGAGAACAAGGTGCGAGGACCAATGGAGGCGATGTGTTGCCGTTGATCCTGCAGATGTAGGCAATGCGTCAGCTCCCAGCACGGCGAAGTCAAAGATGCATCGGGAATGGAGGCGATGCGTCATACAGTCGGCAGTGCTGTTCCCGATCCTCGCAGAAGCATTGATGGAGATGCGCTGGTTCTGATCGACACAAAACCATCAATGCGCAGGTTCTGGCAGGTGCAGCACTTTAAACCCATTTCCAAGGGCCCAGGACTGGATAGGCACCACTTTGTAGCAAAAGATTTCAAGCCAACAAAGTCCAGGTGCAGTTGGTGATGAGTTGGAAGTCTTTGTGTTCCTGAGACTTCAGTAGAACAAGAGGCAAGTCAGCAAATCCTTGGAGTAATTTTGGTTCTAGGTTGGAGAGAATCAGGTCAAATCCTTCTCACTACCAGGCAAGGATGGCAGCAGGTCAACACAGCAGAGCAGGAATCCAGCAGAGTGACAGTCCTTTCAGTAGCACAGCAGTTCCCCTTCCTCGCAGAGTATCCACAGGTACAGAAGTTTACTGACTTGGTGGTGTCTGAGGTCCTGTACTTATACATAGTGCTGCCTTTGAAGCCCCCTTTGTGTTGGGCTGTCTGGAGGGGCTGCACAAAGGTCCAGCTATCACCCACCCACATGTGTATTCTGAGACAGGCAGAAGGCACCAGATGGTTAAAGTAAGAAAATGTAAACTTTCTAAAAGTGGCATTTTCAGAATTGCAATTTAAAATCTGACTTCACCATAAATTGTGATTTTAAATTGTGAATTCAGTTACACCAAGCTTGAGGGTCTCTTCTCTTCCCAATTGGAAATGACATTTATAAAATGTAATAAGGTAACCCCAATGTTATCTTGTGGGAGAGTTGGGCCTTGCAGTAGTGAAAAAATAATTTGAGAGTTTTTTTTACTACAAGCATATGTAAAACTTAAAAGTACATGTCCTACATTTGAAATACACTGCACCCTGCCCTAGGGCTCACTAGGGCCTACCTTATGGGTGACATGTATTTTAAAGGACAATATAGTAGTTTAAAACTGCACACTCAGGCTCTGCAATGGCTTGCCTGCGGCATATTTGAAGGACTACTGAAGTGGGTGGCACAATCAGTGCTGCAGGCACACTAGTAGCATGTAATTTATATGCTCTGTGCACTGGAACTGCACTTTACTAGGGACATAAAAGTAAATTCAATATGCCAATTGTGCATAAGAAAATGTTAGCATGTTTTAAGAAGAGAGCACATGCACTTTAGCACTGGTTAGCAGTGGTAAAGTGCCCAAACAAAAACGATTACGGGTTAAAGGGAAGGAGGAAAGCAAAACATGTGGAGATGACCTTGCACAAAGGATCATGTTCAACACCTGGGCTTCCCAAAATGGAACCCAGAGGCCTCCATGCAATGTACTATTGCAGGCACACTGGTACTCGGTGTACATACACAGCACACATACTGTTCAGTGCAGTCACCTCCATTTTTAGTGCCTCCCCCCCGGCTTACATACATCCAGAACACACAATCATTAGGGGCACACTGCTCACTACTGTATCCTTTATTATTGTGCCATGGTTTGCAATGTGCAAACACACACACTGCCGGCACATACACTCCATGAGCGAGCTGTGCAACGCTTCATTCTTCATTTATGGTACTTCTGGCAAGCACATGCACACCCTTGCTTTTATTGCCGTTCAATGCACAGCAGTACATTTCTCATGTAATGTATTCCATGCAGGCATACATACATTCAGTACATACCCAAACCGTGCTTGTACTGCACAGCACTGCTCTATCCCTTTCCTGTACCCTTCCTGCGCACACATACATCCAGCACAGTCGCCTGTCCTGTCCTGTGCTATGCAGCCATCTACATCCAACTGATGTAGGCCAAGGGTGAGTTAAGCACACAGCAGTGGAACTTTAAAAAAGGTGAGTGAGCCTGTAGGCCTCACTCCAGTGACACAGGGTAAGAAGGATCTATTCAGTCCTACTGGTCACTGCATGGCATACTACCACCACCACACTCCTGCAGCTTAGTTCTTAATGAAGGCAGTAGCTTTCCACCACTATGAGGGTAGTGCTTTGGGCGCCCCTCCCAGTCCAATCAGACCGCAATCTGAGACAGGCCTATGTCATGGCGCACATGCATGATCCTTGTTTGCCTATAACAACAAAAATCAGTATTATGGATCGAGACAACAGTACATTTGGGTACTCAGGGCAGGGGTACACAGCTTTTACCATGCAGAGGACTTTTCCAACTCTCTCTCTCTCTCTATATATATATATATATATATATATGTTCAATGGCATGTGTAGCTGCAGATACACATGCTGTGCATTATTCTGCCATCTAGTGTTGGGCTCGGAGTGTTACAAGTTGTTTTTCTTCGAAGAAGTGTTTTCGAGTCACGGGATCGAGTGACTCCTCCTCTTCGGTTCCCTTGTGCATGGGCATCGACTACATTGTTAGATTGTTCTCTTTCCGCTGTCGGGTTCGGACGTGTTTCCTCTCGCTCCGAGATTTCGATTCGGAAAACTTTGAAAACCTCTCTTTTTGTCAGTATTGTATAGATCAGGTTTATATCTTCCATCGACACAGCGGTACTGTTGGAAAAAACAACTTTACTCTCCCTTCGGGGCGCACGCGCCCAACTCGGGCCTATTGGGCCCGACCACGTGGAAGCCTCATGGATCACACTCCATTCCGGTCTGTCCTCAGTGCCACGCGAAATACCCATATACAGACCAGCGTCTGGTTTGTAATCTTTCCCTTTCCCCGGATCAACGGGAAGAGAATTGTGAGGCCTGTCGATCCTTCAGATCGAAAAAGACTCTTTGAGACAGGAGGGCACGAAGACTCGAAATGGCGTTGAGAAGCAGTGAACATCTCAACGTGGAGGAGGAAGAACTGATGCAAACAGCGGTCTTGGTTTGAGAAGACAGACCGGTCACAGCAGGACAACATGTGAGTACGCCTGCCCCTGTACCCTCACAAAAGCAAAAACATAAGGCCTGGGGTACACCACTGCTGGAAGGCCATGGCTCGGCCCGAAAAAAGTCTATTGGGGACCAACTTGCCAGTTCGGCACAGAAAAAGGCCACTCCTCCCAAAACATCGGAGGCAACAAAGAGCTCCGTGTCAGACTCCAGCAAACATCATTTTTTGGAGTTGAAAATTCGAAAATCGCTTTCGGAGCCGAAATCATCGACCGTATCACCTTTTTCAATCCTGAAAAAGCTGGCTTCGGAGCCGAAAGGGCCAGAAACACAGAGGAACATGGACTTTCGAAAAGACTTAAAGAAAGCCACAGAACCTCTGAAGAGGAGTATCAAGTACAACCAATACTTGAAATTATGGATGAAAGGCAGTCCAGGATTCACATACATAAGGAAACAGGCAGCATTCAGACAGCACCTCCTCTAAAAACAAAGAGAAAGCTAGCCTTTCAGGAGGAATTGGACACTATGCAGCCTCCAGCAAAAGTGCCAAAGCAGAAGGAGAAACCACCACCTCTTCAATCTTCTCCTCCTCATTCTCCTCTTCACTCTCACACCTACCTACCTCTCCTCCTACTAGTCCCACACCAGTGCAGTCACCCACTCACTCTTTTGACTCACAACAAGACAATGTGGATCCATGGGACCTTTATGATACAGATCCCATTCCTAGTAATGACCCAGACAGCTATCCCTCTAAACCTTCACCACCTGAGAATAGCACTGTATACAATCAAGTTATAGCCAGGACTGCAACATATCATGGGGTCACCGTGCATACAGAACCCCTAGAAGAGGATTTCTTATTTAACAACCTATCCTCGACACACTCTAAATATCAATGCCTTCCCATACACCCAGGCATGCTAAAACACACAGGTCAGATAGTTAGTAAATCTGTTAAGGCACATATAATAACACCCAGGATAGAGAAAAAATATAAACCTACACCCTCTGAACCTGATTACATCACCCATCAGATACCTCCAGATTCTGTGGTCGTTAGTGCTGCCAGAAAAAGAGCAATCAGTCAGTCATCAGGAGAAGCGCCCCCCATCTGATAAGGAGAGCAGGAAATTCAATGCTGCAGGGAAACGAGTTGCATCCCAGACGGCAAATCAGTGGAGGATAGCCAATTTGCAAGCGCTGTTAGCTCGATATGACAGAGCCCACTGGGACAAGATGCAAGACATAATCCAGCATCTCTTCAAAGAACACCAAAAGAGGGCACAACAAGTAGTGGAAGAAGGGCAAGCCATTACTAACAATCAAATTCGATCTGCCCTAGACGCAGCAGACACCGCTGCTAGAAGTGTCAATACTGCAGTCACAGTACGCAGGCATGCATGGCTCAGATCTTTTGGATTTAAACCAAAAATACAGCAGGCTGTGTTAAATATGCCATTTGGTAAAACACATCTTTTTGGGCCAGAAGTTGACACAGCCATAGAGAAATGAAGAAAGGATCCAGACACAGCAAAAGCAAAGGGGGCACTATATTCAACACCATACAGGGGAACCTTTCGGAAACCTCAGTTTCAAGGTGGGTTAAGACCACAGACAACAGAGACAGCTACATCACAGGCAAAGCCAACCTACCAACCACAATACCAACGAGGTGGTTTTACGGGCGCATATAGAGGACAGTACCCCAGAAAAAGAGGGAAATTTCAGACCTCAAAGCAACCTCCACAGCACCCTAAACAGTGACTAATCTCGTTCCCTTCCACTCCATACCTCTCCTGTGGGGGGAAGACTACAACTGTTCTCCACAAATTGGCAAAACATTACCACAGATAATTGGGTACTATCAATTATCCGCAATGGTTAGTGCCTAGAATTGATACACACTCTGTCAAATATTCCACCAAGGTCACAGAAACTATCCACAGAACACATCAGTCTGTTACAAGAAGAGGTCCAATCTCTACTACTCAAACATTCAATAGAATTGGTACTACAATCTCAAATAGGGACAGGAGTTTAATCACTATATTTTCTGATTCCCAAAAAAGATGGCACCCTCAGGCCAATATTATATCTCAGGACCCTCAATCTTTACATCCTGTCAGAACATTTTCACATGGTAACTCTACAGGATGTAATCCCACTACTACAAAAACATGATTACATGACAGCATTAGACCTCAAAGATGCGTATTTCCATATACCCATCCATCCTGCACACAGAAAATATCTCAGGTTTGTCATTCAAAGAAAGCACTATCAGTTCAAAGTGTTGCCCTATGGAATCACAACAGCTCCAAGGGTATTCACTAAGTGCCTAGCGGTAGTCTCAGCCTACCTAAGAAGACAACATATACATGTCTTTCCATATATAGACGATTGGCTAATAAAATCAAACAGTCATACGCAATGCCAAAATCATATGCATTATTTAATACAAACCTTGCACACACTAGGGTTCTCAATAAACTACCAAAAATCACATCTACAACCGGCACAAATACAACAGTATTTGGGTGCAATACTAAATACTCAGCAAGCGCTAGCATGTCCAAATACACAAAGGATACAAGCTTTCCAAAATGTAATCACACAAATACAAACAAATCAACAATACACTGTCAGATTTGTCATGAAAAATTTAGGGATGATGGCATAATGTATTGCAATTGTTCCACACGCAAGACTCAACATGTGGCCCTTACAACAGTGCCTTGCACAACAATTGTCACAGGCACATGGTCAACTTCAAGATCTAGTGTTGATAGACCGCCAAACATGAATGTCCCTTCAGTGGTGGAATTCCACAAATCTAAGCAAAGGGCAGCCATTTCAAGACCCTGTGCCTCAGACCATAATTACAACAGATGCATCAATGATTGAATGGGGAGCTCACCTAAACAGTCACAACATTCAAGGGCAATGGGATGCCAAACATAAACAGCTACACATAAATCACTTGGAGTTGTTAGCTGTCTTCCTAGCACCCAAAGCTTTTCAACCTCTTCTCACACAGAAGAATGTTCTTATCACAACAGACAACATGACAACCATGTATTACCTAAACAAACAGGGAGGGACACATTCATCCCAACTCTCCTTTCTAGCCCAGAAAATTTGGAAATGGGCAATCCACAACCAAATTCACCTGTTAGCACAATACATTCCAGGGATAGACAATCAATTAGCGGATATCCTCAGCAAAAATCACCAACAAACACACAAATGGGAGATTCATGATCAGGTACTTCATAAATACTTTCAACAATGGGCAACACCAAACATAGACCTGTTCGCCACAAGCGAAAACACAAAATGACTAAACTTAGCACCCAGACACCCACATCACCTATCCAAGGACAATGCTCTATGGATCAATTGCTCAGGGATATTTGCTTACGCTTTTCCCCCTCTCCCACTCATTCCGTTTCTAGTCAACAAGTTGCGTCAAACTTCACTCAACATGATACTCATAGCAGCAACATGGGCATGTCAACCGTAGTACACAACATTATTAGACCTGTCAGTAGTGCCACACTCCAAACTCCCAGACAGACCAGATCTGTTGGCACAAAACAAAGGACAAATCAGGCACCCAAATCCCAAGACACTCAATCTAGCAATTTGGCTCCTGAGGTCATAGAGTTTGGATATTTACAACTCTCATCAGAATGTATGGAAGTTATTAAACAAGCAAGAAAACTCACTACAAGACAGTTCTATGGAAACAAATGGAAAAGATTTGTATATTACTGTCAATCTAAACATATTGACCCTCTTACAGCATCAATACAAGACATCGTATGCTATTTACTTAATTTACAAAAATCTAATTTAGCATTCTCTTCCATAAAAATTTATCTTACTGCAATTTCAGCATATTTACAAAATATACAGCACAGCTCCTTATTTAGAGTTCCTGTCATTAAAGCTTACATGGAAGGTTTAAAACGCTTCATTCCACCCAGGACACCATCAGTCCCCTCTTGGAACTTAAATATAGTGCATACACGACTTATGGGACCACCATTCGAACCCATGCGCTCCTGCCAAATGCAATTCTTAACATGGAAGGTTGCCTTCCTAGTGGCAATTACTTCTTTAAGAAGAGTAAGTGAAATCCAAGCCTTTAATCTTGAAGAGCCATTCTTCCATGTACACAAACATAAAGTTGTACTAAGAACACACCCAAAATTTCTTCCAAAGGTCGTATCGCCATTTCATATAAATCAAACAGTGGAACTGCCAGTCTTCTTCCCACAGCCAGATTCTGTGGCAGAAAGAGCTCTACATACATTAGACATCAAAAGAGCTTTAATACAGACAGAACTAAACCATTCAGAAAGACTAAACAACTATTTGTAGCCTTCCAAAAACCTCATACAGGCAATCCCATATCAAAACAAGGTTTAGCTAGATGGATTGTAAGATGCATCCAAACATGCTACATTAAAGCCAAAAGGCAACACTTTGTTACTCCTAAAGCACATTCTACGAGGAAAAAAGGTGCTACAATGGCTTTTTTAGGGAATATACCAGTGGCTGAAATATGTAAAGCAGCCACTTGGTCAACACCACATCCCTTCACTAAACACGTTTTATCACGACAACAAGCCACAGTGGGCCAAGCGGTATTAAGAACATTATTTCAAACAACTTCAACTCCTACAGGCTGACCACCACTCATTTATGGGAGGGCAAACTGCTTTGTAGTCAGTGCACCGCATGTGTATCTGCAGCTACACATGCCATTGAACGGAAAAAGTCACTTACCCAGTGTACATCTGTTCGTGGCATGTTCCGCTACAAATTCACATGCACCCTCCCACCTCCCCGGGAGCCTATAGTAGTTTAACTTACAAACATTTGTACATATGTATATACATTAATATTAGCGTAGACATAATTTACTCTGTACCTATATACTCTATCCAGGGATGTGGAATTCCTATCGCCCGACGCCCGGGACATCTTGTTTGGGGTCAAGGGCAACAAGTTTTTATGTTTACTTTGTCCTTGGGACAAGTAGGCCCAACCCTCTGCAGCCCAAACCCTTTGGCTGCCTGTTTACAGAGAGTGGAGCTCTCTGCAGTTGAGGTAATGTGTTTCCAAAAGATAATGCTGTTCGAACTTGTATTTATGGTTCATTATTTGAAAGCCTTCATTATTAGGGTGAGTGCTGTAAATAAATGTTTTAAGGTCACACTTCACTAATGACGTTGGTTCCAGTACAAAAAAAAATAAACGTGTATACACATGTTTGAAAAGTTTAGGCTATGAGGCGAAGTATAATGCTCCGAGAATGCTCTCTGATTAGATGCAAATGAAGTGTCTTTTAGTAAAATGTGTTGATGCATTCTAGTATTTCCCAAAAATATTTCTAATGGGAAATCAGTGTAACCATTTTCAACACGATTATGGGAAGCAGGAAAATAAACAAACACTGACAAAGCCAACTGATCTGACATATTTTTTATAAGTCTTTTAGTTTCATCAATGCGTGTCTTGTTTTGACATGGCTTTTGTAACACTTTATTGTTTTGGGAGCTACCAGGCCCTCAACATTGTAACAAACACTGGCAAAAAAAAAAAAAAGGTTTTTGAACTCTAAAAGCACATGTTGCCACCAGTGGCATAACAAAGGCACCGCAGCCGCCCTCCAGGGGGCCCCTTCAACACAGCACCTGCCCTGAGTGAGTCTGGAGAGGGGGCTCCTCCATGTTCTTTGCAAAGGGGCACCCTCCAGTTTCGTTACGTCACTGATTGCCACTGTAGTTCCTGACACTGAACAAAACTACTTTGTGTGCCAATATGCTCCTTGTGGAAGAGCAGAATGCGATCACTTACAGTAAAGCCAGCCGAAAGAGAGAGAAATAGAAGTTTAATAAAAACAAAATGTCTTTGTTAACACCAGACCTAATTAGGGACCAAGACCCACATGTAGGTAGCTTTTTGCATGTCGCAAACAGCGACTTTCGCTGTTTGCGATGTGCAAAAAGCACATTGCGATGCACAAATCCAGTTTTGCGATTTGGTAACCTGGTTACCGAATTGCAAAATGGGTTTGCAACTCGCAATTAGTAAGGGGTGTTCCCTTCCTAATCGCGACTCGCAGTGCAATGTAGGATTGTTTTGTGACCACGAACGCGGGCGCAAACCAATCGCAGTTTGCACCCATTTCAAATGGGTGCTAACACTTTCGCAAAAGGGAAGGGGTCCCCATGGGACCCCTTCCCCATTGTGAATGTCACTGTAAAAAAAAATTCAGAGGAGGCAGTGGTCCTGGGGACCACTGCCTGCTCTGAAAAAATGAAACGAAAACGTTTCATTTTTCATTTTTGTAATGCATCTCGTTTTCCTTTAAGGAAAACGGGCTGCATTACAAAAAAAAACTGCTTTATTGAAAAGCAGTCACAGACATGGTGGTCTGCTGTCTCCAGCAGGCCACCATCCCTGTGAGGGCCGCCATTCGCCAGGGGGTCGCAAATTGCGACCCACCTCATGATTATTCATGAGGTGGGCATTTGCAAAGCCCTTGCAAATCACAGATGGTGTCAGGGACACCATCCTACATTCGGATTTGCGACTCGCAATTTGCGGGTCGCAAATCTGAACCTACCTACACGTGGCCCCAAATTCTTAAAGAAAGTCACAAAAGTGCACCCATGGTATATGTCTTACCCCTATAAAATATTTGTGAACTGTATTTTAGCATGGGTAAATACGCATGTGTAGATTTGCTCATGTGAAAATCTGTTGAGCATTTGCAAGTTCATTTTCCCTCCAGCCACTTTCTTCCCAACCCTGGAAGAAGTTCTAATTCTGCCATTGTCAGGAGTAAATGTGCAACCTTTCTTATTATGGGAAAATATTAGAGAGAAGCTGGTGAAAATCTTTAAAACATGCAGGTTAGTAGGTTTGCAGACTCAAAGGCATTCCAGCCCTGGAACTATTGCTTACTGCTTCCTCCAGCCCCAGTATGCAGATCTGCAGAAAGGTGGCAAAATAAGGAAATTGCTACAGTAGGGATTGAAACTGCAAGTATTCAAGCCCTACTATGGTAGTAGCCCTGGCATAATCAGAGAGGCTATTATCAGAGCTCTTACATAATGAGATTGCTGCCATAATTTGTCGCCACACTACATGGCACCAAAGGGACAAGTAGATCTTTTTACAGGACAAGTAGATTTGAGAAGCAACCTGTCCCCTGGACAAGTAGATGTTTTAATAAATTCCACACCCCTGTCTATCACTCCTTCCTTTACCCTCTGCGGGAAAACAATCTAACAGTGGAGTTGATGCCCATGTGCAATGGAACCGAAGAGGAGTTATTTGATCCCATGACTCAAAAACACCTCTTCGAAGAAAAACAACTTGTAACACTCCGAGCCCAACACTAGATTGCAGAATAATGCACAGCAAGTTTTATATGTATTAACATGTTGGCAACTCTAACACAATTTATTTATTTCTGTGCAGATAATGTTTCTTCATAATTCAGATTATCTGGTTGAACATTGGGTTTACTCTTTGAGGTTGTATTTCTATTTAATAAAACTGCTATTGAAAAAAATAACATGAAAGGCACATAATCACTTTGATGTATGAATGTACCAGAGTAAATTTAAGGACTCTTTTCCCACTTGTTGCAGTAATTAATTAAAATGATCAGATCTCGAGGCTGAACAATGGGTGTGCCAGATGATCACATGATATACCATAGACCATGTACACTATAGCGCTTTCAGAATAGGTGTTGTCAAAGTATCAGAAGTTAGCTCTGCTAAACCTTCCTAAAAGTTGCAATTTTGAACACCATATATCTTTGTGACACAGTCCTATCTTTTGATTGTCTAGTAATTAAATTTGCTATGTGGTTTGGCCTCCTGGTGCCATTGGCAAGCTGGTGTCTTTCCATTTGGATAAAACCAGTGCAGACTGGGATTTTGATCAGCTTGTGGTGATGTGCTATGGTTATTGTGTTGATCTGTTCACTGCTAGGTGGCTATATCCAAAGGTCGAAGTGGACAGGATCTATTGGGAACGACGTTCCCAACCTTTATATTTTATTTTATCGAGAGTTCCCCTACATACAATTAACCCTTCCTGCACAGTTAATGCTGATCTTGAGTCACCACAGGCTGAAAGGAAAGGGTTGGGGTGTCACCTGCATTGTAAAGCAAGAGTAGGGAAAGGCAGCTAAAGAAGAAACAAGGCTTCTTTCCAGGGTTCCATCTTGCCTGAAATAAATATAAATTTGGGCATTTGGTTACTCAGCATATCTATGGCTGTTCGGAGAGCCAGTATAGGCATTAATTGAGTTTATCATTAGAAACTTAATGGTGTCAAAGAGTTAAATCTTTTGAGAGTTAGTGTAAGAGTGATCCAAATTCTAGAAAGCGTCCTTTTAGGGGGCCCATATTAAGAATATAGGTTTGCATTAAGTACAGGCTGACTTCAAATTACTCGTCCCAATTTCTTTTCATTTAAGTACTTCGGTTTGTTTTGCCTTTGTTTACGTGCCTTGTAATTGATGTGAAGTCAATAAGATGTCAAGAAGCATCCTTAGGGGTTTGGCATTTGAACAAAAAAAGAAAATGTAGCCAATCTGAAACCGTAGCCCTCCAGCTTAAGAACCTTGTGTAGCATAGCTTTTGTTGAGGACTATGGCATAAAGACTTTCAACACCTTAATGGTTGGGATTTATTACCAGTCGATTGTTGTAGAGTATGAACATTTGAAAATTAGATACATGCATAGGGACAAAGATCCTCCCACTACACACAGCTGTGACATGGTCACTATTGTTAGGCTTTATTGCTAACCCTACATGTTTCCAATAGAGGACTAACATCCGAGAGGCCCCTGGTGGTGCTCTGTGTGATTTTATGTTGTTACACCAACGGATCCCTGCTGAATTGGATGTTCACCCAAAGTACGACTTCACTGAGGAGAAGGTGCCGCTACCCTCTCACAAGCTACAGATCGACTGATGGTTGATGACTGCTGAGAGCCTAAAGAGGGGCACATGTGTTTTTAACAATTCTCCATGCAAATGAGTCTAACAGCTGTCTTTCAGGAAAGTATGCAAAGTCCCCAATAACTGGGGTTCTCCTCCTCCCCCCATAAGTGTGTGTTGTGTATTGATCCTTACATGTAACATTCATGGAGACTCTGTGTGGTATGAATTGTGTCCCGTACAACTACATATTCCATTGACTAATAGAACAGTGTTTCCCAAACTGTGGATTGTGACCGGATTTTGGTGGATCACGAAAGTCCAGGCAATAAATAAAGCCTTTAAATTTTGTAATTATCTTGTCACATTTGGAGGGCTTCAAAGCCTGAGGCCAAATTTCAGGTTATGTCTTCTAACAAATTGATGCTTACTTTGTTTAACATGGGGTTTGGTCTTCACAAACGCCTCTCATTTTGCAATCAAAGAAAGAAAAGTCAATTCAGTTTTGTGACATTCTTGCTGGCATACAGGGAGTGTGGAAGGAAAGGCTGCAGGACATAATTTTTCTGTATCACACAACAATATTTTAATAACTGTACGTATTCAGCAGTTAGGAAAGCAAAAATGAAGCACATGTTTTCGTAATTCTGAAGTATGATGGAAACAAAAAGTTAGCAGATCAAAACAATCAAGACACTTTAATTGGTGATGCACAAATGATAAATATTCACTGAAACCATGTTTCCATACATTGTCATTTTTTAGAAGTATCATTAAGAAGAACAAGGTACTTACCGTCAGTAGCGCTCTTTATGGTGGATAAAACAACAGATTCCTCACCGCCCCCTCACCATTCGGTGGAATGATTTCTTTTACCATCTAAGAAGGTTACAATTTAGAAATCTGTACATTGTTATTCTTGATCTGGGTCTGCTTCGGAGGGTGCGGACAGACTCCAGAAGGAAACTGATTTCTTGATGCATGTATGGCACTTCTATGCTACCCCGCTTCGTCAGTTCTGGAGCTGAACAATTCCAATGTGGACCTGCACAGCATGACCTAGTGGCTTGTAGGAGCATTGCTGTTAAATATTCTGCATCCTGTCTTGCACCTGGAGCTATTCCAAAGGTAAGGAATGTGCAGTAGATACAGTATCCACCAGAGAGTATTCCCAAAGATAAGTAAGTTGCTCATTGAATTCAGCAAACATGTTCATGACTGTGCATCAACACTGGTATAAACACTAGGCTGCCAGAGAATTTCATGATAATTTAAATTTGTATGTAAAAGATTGGAGCTCTGATGATGGGTATCTAAATGTGTATTGACATATTTTATCACTGAAAAACTGACAGTAGCTTTAGAGCACATCCATTATTTAACATTGGTGGGCTTTACGGTCTCTCATGTCACTTCTTATTTGCTTGTCTCTTATTGGATGGCTTACTTACCTCATCTTGGATTTGCCCTTTCTGTGAAACATTGCATCTTTACCATTGTTTTGATTGCCTGACTTGTATCCTTCAATTGCTCATGTTAACAAATTCATTTTTTCCCTACAACATTCCAACAGAGTTCATGTATTTCCATATGTGTCCCTCATGTGCTTCTCCCTCCCCATACCTACCTTTATGCACTTTTTGTGGTTCTCTACTCCCCTCACTTGCTCTCTCCCTTGTGTGCTGGCTTTCTAATTAATAGCACTATTTGTTCCTTCCTTCCTCACCCATCAGACTCTTCTTTTTTTTTTTTTTTTTTTTTTTTTTTTTTTTTTTTTTTTACAAAAATATTTATTTAATCCTCCTCAACCACTCTCAATGCTTCCTTTCATCCACTACTTCTTTGGAAGCCCACTGCTTGCCCCTACCCAATCCTGTTGATTCCACCCCCTCCTACCCTCACCAGCTCCTCCATTGCTCTCTGACTTTTTGTGGTGTTTAATACTGTTTAATTCAGCACTATTTTGATGTGACTTTTAGGTACAAAAAGTAAACAGTCACCACATCTGAAGAAACATTTCTAATGTCCTCCATAATAAAGTTCCCTTTATTTGAAACTGAATATAAAACAAACATTGGCCAAGAAGTCTCACCTATGGGGGAGCTATTGGCTTTGCCGAATGGGTGGCGGTGCAGAATGGGAGGACACGTAGGAGTTGCGAAAAGGACAGTAAAAAAGCGATAAAAAGCAGCCAGTGCTGGATGTGTCATATCGCTTTTTTTCCTTCTGTCGATAGGGGGAGAAATAAGCAACGATTAAGAAACAAATGCACCACAATTTGTTTTCTTTGACCCCGGATGTCTGGGCACATTTGAGGGACTGGGCACCCATTTAGGACAGCACCTCTCATGTTGACTGGATAATCAAACGTTCTAGTTGTTTATAGTAGACCCCGTTCACTGTTGAGAATGGCAATAGGGTTTTCCACAAGTGCCACACTGTTAAGACAACAGCAATTTGAATTTAACAGACAACACTATAGGTTGAAGTTCACATCTCATGCATTTGTGATTCTGATTCAAGAGGGATTTTCAAACTAGGTACCTCTAGAATACAAAGCAGTTTGTATACAATAGAGCTGTGTGGCTTTAACCAAGTGGTGGGTAGTGAGGGGGGATAAGAAATGGGGATGGGCGAGTGAGAGTGGAAGAAGAAATATTCATATCAATACACAACGAGAGAGTATGTGGGAGAGAGGGGGGGAAGAAACGCACAACCGTACTCAGCTCCCAAAATAACTGCAAAAACACAAAAAGGAGTATGGGGTTCTTTTATTAGAACGAGGGACGGATCAATGGTGTATCAGTTGTGCCACCAGACCCCTTGTGGTCCTCTAATGGAGGCGGGGTATCAGTAAGCTGTGGTACTGCAGAGGGTCTGGAGAACAGGGGGGGGAAGTTTCCTTTACGGACTAGGTGGACTCACACACTATATAGTGTCATGCTTCATCATATGATCACCTAGCTCCACCCAGGTAGGACAGTGCCACCTGGGCGGACTCAACCTCACTGTTAAAGGAACAGGAAGGAGTGCGTAAATTAATTCTGGTTCTGGAAACAGTGGGATCCAGCTAATCTAAGGAATAAAAACACCTAAACAAATACCTGTGTAAGTATTTAATAAAAGGTTCTGTTTGGTGTGGTTAAAAATGGAGATTGGGACACCTCTGTGAGAACAAGGACTCACAGGGTCACCTATTTAGGAAGTAGAAGCCGACATGTTTCTGCCCTCAGTAATGAGCTCTGGAAGGTCTCGGGGCATTCATCAGGGCGAAGGATCCCTACTATTCACGCTAAGAGTGTGAGAAAAACACGGTACGGTGAGTAAAACATATTATAGACGGGGCCTACCTTGCCAGGAAAATACCTGGAGGGGGCCTATAGGAAATAAAACAGACCGACAATGAGAGTTGCATTGTGACACAGCACTGCACAGCAAACCACAGCACACGTGAGGCAGATAATCATGCAACAAACAGAATTACTGAGTGCAAAATACATTCATCACATATAATTTATCGTCAAAAATCACATCTAAGTAGTGGACAGTATTAGTAGGACGGTGAGTAGGAAGTTCTTAACCTGTCCCTGAAGGCTACTGGCCTCCGGTGTCCAGGAGAGGGAGTGTCCCCTTATAGTGAGACACTAAGGTTCAAAAGAAGGGGGAGAAGCAGGAGAACATAAAGATAAAAACAAAAACATAAAAACAAAAAAGGTGTGCCCTGCCTCTGGAGTTCAAAGGCGAGGCCCAGTAGTAGGAGCCCACCTGCTAGGTTTCTCGTAAAACAAAAGCGCATGTCCCAGAGAGGAAGGGGGAAGATAAAAGAACAAAGGAAAAGAAAAGACAAAAACAGGAAAAAAGAAAGAAAGGAGAAGAAACAGAAGAGGGAACAGGTAAAAGGTGAAAAGAGAGAGCAAAAGGAATGAGGAAGCATGAAGGGCACAAAAATCTTATCTGTGTTGTCCAGGTTTTGCCGAATCACTCACTGGATCAAAGGAGGCGCTCACTGTGCGCCTAAACAGTCCTCTCCCTGGACCGCTTGGATAAAGTGGTCTGGGAGAGACGGGTTAATATAGTGTTAATCGCCAAGGGAGATTGTTAATAGGTGGAGAAAATCACTGCCGCAGCCCGTAGTCCGATCATTAATTGGACGTGGGGCCCGGAAGAGGAGCTTCCGTTTAGGCTCGGCCGGTTCGTTGTCTTTGGGATTCCATGGGGGCCTGCGCCAGGAAGTGACGCAGGCCCTGCGGGGGATGCCTGGAAACGTAGTTCCCCGGCGTCCGTGGGGATCGCCGGGGAACAGATCTGCCCACCGGCCTGCGGGCTCAAAAATAAAAAGCGAGAGAGGGGAAGAAGAAAAGGGAAAGAGAAGGGGGGGATGAAAAAGTGGGAGAAAGAAATCAGAAAGGGCGGAGTGGGCCCGGGGGAGGGGGGAGCTCAAGAATGAAAGCCAGAGAGAGGGGGAAGAAGAAAACAAGGAAAATAAAAGATGAAGAGAGGGGGATGGAAGAAAATGAGAATAAGGAAGGGGCGGGGGGAGGTTTTGGTTTTTATGTTTTTGTTTTTATCTTTATGTTCTCCTCCTTCTCCCCCTTCTTTTGAACCTTAGTGTCTGACTATAAGGGGGCACTCCCTCTCCTGGACACCAGAGGCCAGTAGCCTCTAGGGACAGGGTAAGAACTTCCTACTTACCGTCCTAGTAATACTGTCCACTACTTAGATGTGATTTTTGTCCATAAATTATATGTGATGAATGTATTTTGCACTCAGTAATTCTGTTTGTTGCATGATTATCTACCTCACGTGTGCTGTGGTTTGCTGTGCAGTGCTGTGTCACAATGCAACTCTCATTGTCGGTCTGTTTTATTTCCTATAGGCCCCCTCCAGGTATTTTCCTGGCAAGGTAGGCCCCCTCTATAATATTTTTTACTCACCATACCGTGTTTTTCTCACACTCTTAGCGTGAGTAGTAGGGATCCTTCGCCCTGATGAATGACCCGAGACCTTCCAGAGCTCATTACTGAGGGCAGAAACATGTCGGCTTCTACTTCCTAGATAGGTGACCCTGTGAGTCCTTGTTCTCACAGAGGTGTCCCAATCTCCATTTTTAACCACACCAAACAGAACCTTTTATTAAATACTTATACAGGTATTTGTTTAGGTGTTTTTATTCCTTAGATTAGCTGGATCCCTCTGTTTCCAGAACCAGAATTAATTTACGCACTCCCTCCTGTTCCTTTAACAGTGAGGTTGAGTCCGCCCAGGTGGCACTGTCCTACCTGAGTGGGGCTAGGTGGTCATATGATGAAGCATGACACTATATAGTGTGTGAGACCACCTAGTCTGTAAAGGAAACTCCCCCCCCCCCCCTGTTCTCCAGACCCTCTGCAGTACCACAGCTTGCTGATACCCCGCCTCCATTAGAGGACCACGAGGGGTCTGGTGGCACAACTGATACACCATTGATCCGTCCCTCGTTGTAATAAAAGAACCCCATACTCCTTTTTGTGTTTTTGAGGAAGAAATATTGCCAGGGGGTTGGGCGGGAAAGAAGCAACATGGAGGGTGCAGGTTAAAAAGCAGCAACACGGACGGTTATAAAGCAACACGTACATGAAGCTGGCGAGAACATTAAGAAGCAACACTGACGAGGGAGATAAAGAAGCGAGAAACGGAAAAAAAATAGTACCTCAGTTATAGTTTCAGCCGCGGAAGGACCTTAATCTATCTGAAACAGCCAGAAGACGAAGTGAAAGCAGCTAGTGCTACCCAATTGGAAGGCAGAAAACAAGAGTGATAATGAAGCTCTCAAATGGTATGCAGTGGGCAGGCTCCCAGCACTTATCCAACACACTATCTCTTGCAAGTGAGAATGCATGAGCTTGTGCGTGTTCTTGCAGGTGAGACCTAAAAAAGTTTAGGATTGCCAACTTTTTGGTTGACATTGTGATAGAAAGGAAATAACAATAAATCTGATTGTATCTTTTACAGTAGGCACCAGAGAGGCCATG
The DNA here is from genome assembly GCF_031143425.1 of Pleurodeles waltl. Classification (NCBI taxonomy): domain Eukaryota; kingdom Metazoa; phylum Chordata; class Amphibia; order Caudata; family Salamandridae; genus Pleurodeles; species Pleurodeles waltl. The sequence continues at coordinate 714,258,040 of NC_090447.1, forward strand.
TGAATCGAGGCATTTTGTTGGTCTCTCCAGAATCATGTCAAAATTTAATTTTTGTGTGATTTTAAGCATAGGTAACAAATTTTACTCTCCTAATTGGTCTTCGTGTGCCATGTTGTCAGACCAGTAAGGGTTATAAATAATACCATTAGAGTAAAAAAAAAAAAAAAAAAAAAAAAAGGAACTGTGAAAATGAAGGGCTCCTGTTTTCATGTTTAAGGCCATTGCAGTGACGTTTTAAATGTGTACTCCTTGAAGTGCTATAATAGTGTAACTGGTAGTAGTTTCCAAACATTACATAACCGTCTCTTGCAAAGGGACTAGAGACTATAGTGGAGTTTTGTTTCTTCCATAGACCTAGTTCCAAGAGCAGCTCGAGCAGTCAATAAGAATACATTTCTTTAATCATTATAATTCATTTTGGCTGATCCCGCCACTTTTATGAGATACCACAAGTCATTTTTTTGAGATATTGAATGTCTATTGCTAGAGCATTATACATGTTAGGCCTACAGTGGTTGCTCTATTAGAGCTCTTATTCCCTGCCAAATCAATAGCAGTTGCTCAGGACAGCAGCAGCTCATTCACTGTTTGTAGGAGGCTGGACTGGCTTGTAGTGAGTACCTAGGGGTACTTGCACCTTGCACCAGGCCTAGTTATCCCTTATTAGTGTATAGGGTGTCTAGCAGCATAGGCTGATAGATAATGGCAGCTTAGCAGAGCAGCTTAGGCTGAACTAGGAGACGAGTGAAGCTCCTACAGTACCACTTAGTGTCATATGCACAATATCATAAGAAAACACAATACGCAGATATACTAAAAATAAAGGTACTTTATTTTTATGACAATATGCCAAAAGTATCTCAGTGAGTACCCTCAGTATGAGGATAGCAAATATACACAAGATATATGTACACAATACCAAAATATGCAGTAATAGTATTAGAAAACAGTGCAAACAATGTATAGTTACAATAGGATGCAATGGAGACACATAGGGATAGGGGCAACACAAACCATATACTCCAAAAGTGGAATGCGAACCACGAATGGACCCCAAACCTATGTGACCTTGTAGAGGGTCGCTGGGACTATTAGAAAATAGTAAGGGTTAGAAAAATAGCCCACCCCAAGACCCTGAGAAGTGAGTGCAAAGTGCACTAAGGTTCCCCAAAGGACATAGAAGTCGTGATAGGGGAATTCTGCAGGAAAGACACAAACCAACAATGCAACAACGATGGATTTCCAGTCGAGGGTACCTGTGGAACAAGGGGACCAAGTCCAAAAGTCACAAGCAAGTCGGAGATGGGCAGATGCCCAGGAAATGCCAGCTGTGGATGCAAAGATGCTGCTACTGGACAGTAGAAGCGTAGGTTTCTGCAAGAACGACAAGGGCTAGAGACTTCCCCTTTGGAGGACGGATCCCTCACGCCGTGGAGAGTCGTGCAGAAGTGTTTTCCCGCCGAAAGACTGCCAACAAGCCTTGCTAGTTGCAAATCGTGCGGTAAGGGTTTTTGGATGCTGCTGTGGCCCAGGAGGGACCAGGATGTCGCAAATTGCGTCAGGGGACAGAGGGGACGTCGAGCAAGACAAGGAGCCCTCTCAGCAGCAGGCAGCACCCGCAGAAGTGCCAGAAACAGGCACTACGAGGATGCGTGAAACGGTGCTCACCCGAAGTCGCACAAAGGAGTCCCACGTCGCCGGAGAACAACTTAGGAGGTCGTGCAATGCAGGTTAGAGTGCCGTGGACCCAGGCTGGACTGTGCACAAAGGATTTCCGCCGGAAGTGCACGGGAGCCGGAGTAGCTGCAAAAGTCGCGGTTCCCAGCAATGCAGTCTGGCGTGGGGAGGCAAGGACTTACCTCCACCAAACTTGGACTGAAGAGTCACTGGACTGTGGGAGTCACTTGGACAGAGTTGCTGGATTCAAGGGACCTCGCTCGTCGTGCTGAGAGGAGACCCAAGGTACCGGTGATGCAGTTCTTTGGTGCCTGCGGTTGCAGGGGGACGATTCAGTCGACCCACTGGAGATTTCTTCAGAGCTTCTAGTGCAGAGAGGAGGCAGACTACCCCCACAGCATGCACCACCAGGAAAACAGTCGAGAAGGCGGCAGGATCAGCGTTACAGAGTTGCAGTAGTCGTCTTTGCTACTATGTTGCAGTTTTGCAGGCTTCCAGCGCGGTCAGCAGTCGATTCCTTGGCAGAAGGTGAAGAGAGAGATGCAGAGGAACTCGGATTGGCTCTTGCATTCGTTATCTAAGGAATCCCAAGAGACAGAGACCCTAAATAGCCAAAAAAGAGGGTTTGGCTACCTAGGAGAGGGGATAGGGTAGCAACACCTGAAGGAGCCTATCAGAAGGAGTCTCTGACGTCACCTGATGGCACTGGCCACTCAGAGCAGTCCAGTGTGCCAGCAGCACCTCTGTTTCCAAGATGGCAGAGGTCTGGAGCACACTGGAGGAGCTCTGGGCACCTCCCAGGGGAGGTACAGGTCAGGGGAGTGGTCACTCCCCTTTCCTTTGTCCAGTTTCACGCCAGAGCAGGGCTAAGGGGTCCCTGAACCGGTGTAGACTGGCTTATGCAGAAATGGGCACCAAATGTGCCCATGAAAGCATTTCCAGAGGCTGGGGGAGGCTACTCCTCCCCTGCCTTCACACCATTTTCCAAAGGGAGAGGGTGTGACACCCTCTCTCAGAGGAAGTCCTTTGTTCTGCCATCCTGGGCCAGGCCTGGCTGGACCCCAGGAGGGCAGATGCCTGTCTGAGGGGTTGGCAGCAGCAGCAGCTGCAGTGAAACCCCGGGAAAGGCAGTTTGGCCTTACCAGGGTCTGTGCTACAGACCACTGGGGTCATGGGATTGTGCCAACTATGCCAGGATGGTATAGAGGGGGCAATTCCATGATCATAGACATATTACATGGCCATATTCAGAGTTACCATTGTGAAGCTACATATAGGTAGTGACCTATATGTAGTGCACGCGTGTAATGGTGTCCCCGCACTCACAAAGTCCGGGGAATTGGCCCTGAACAATGTGGGGGTACCTTGGCTAGTGCCAGGGTGCCCTCACACTAAGTAACTTAGCACCCAACCTTTACCAGGTAAAGGTTAGACATATAGGTGACTTATAAGTTACTTAAGTGCAGTGTAAAATGGCTGTGAAATAACGTGGACGTTATTTCACTCAGGCTGCAGTGGCAGGCCTGTGTAAGAATTGTCAGAGCTCCCTATGGGTGGCAAAAGAAATGCTGCAGCCCATAGGGATCTCCTGGAACCCCAATACCCTGGGTACCTCAGTACCATATACTAGGGAATTATAAGGGTGTTCCAGTAAGCCAATGCAAATTGGTAAAATTAGTCACTAGCCTGTTAGTGACAATTTGAAAGAAATGAGAGAGCCTAACCACTGAGGTTCTGATTAGCAGAGCCTCAGTGAGACAGTTAGTCATAACACTGGTAACACATTCAGGCACACTTATGAGCACTGGGGCCCTGACTAGCAGGGTCCCAGTGACGCATACAACTAAAACAACATATATACAGTGAAAAATGGGGGTACCATGCCAGCCAAGATGGTACTTTCCTACACTGTTTGCCTCTTGACAACCTTTACATGTGGTGGGGTAAATCTACTTGTGCCTCAAACACATATGCAATTTTTTTGATCTGCTGTGTGATGGCCACTGTTGCTGATTCAGGAAGATGGCCCTAGATCCTACTTCTCACCCATCCCATCTCCGAGAAGCCAGAGAATCGTAAACAGAGATGTGTGGTCAAGGAAATATTATCTCTCTGTTGTCACCTCCACCTCAGTCCTCCCCTGCTGTTTTTTTAAAGAAAATGTGGGACTGAGATGAAGTGCATAAATGCTTCTGAGGGAGGCTGCGCAGTTCAATGAGGACTGCACAACTGTACGTGTCCTCCTTTCCTCCCAGATGAGTCTCTAGGAGGTTGGTGGATGTTTTGCACCATGGCTTAGTGGTTGAATCCCTCTTGGTGCTGCTGGTTAGGTGTTTGGTGCCTCAACATTCCATGACCTCAGCAGGTCTACGAGAAATCATTTTAATAGAGGCAATTGGCTTAGTCGCTTTAGGACTTTGTTGTTTAAAACCTCTATGTAGCTTTCTGTTGCCTTGCAGCTAGATATCTTTTGCTGCACTCGGAAAAATGTTTACCATGTCTCATTTTTTCTGTTTTTGCCAGTTGTATGATTAAACATGGTCACCGCTTGTGTAATCCTTTCGTATTTAGGGAAGAGTGTGAACCTTTGTGCTTGAAAAGAGGAATGGCGATTTGCATCTTTGTCCAATTGTTTAAGTTGTATTTAATGCACAGTTTATGAATGTGTTAAACTCTAAACAAATATATTTTGTTTTTCTTAGGTAAGCACAATTTCGCTGTGGATTTTCTGTTACAACTGCGTGTTTCGTGGTAAAGTATTGCATCTATTTCATTTTTCTGGACATTTGGTCCGTCGCTCCAGGTTCTAGTCCCTTTTATTATCTGGTTGCCTTAGATCTCGGGTAGTGTCGCGTCGGATGAAAAATTTGAACGATTTGTGATCTTCATACAATCCTTCAGAAACCTAATAGTAAATTATACTTTTAAAACAGCAGAATCGATGAGATTCAGTTTTTTAAATTGAACTGTTCCAATGTTTGGCATTGCTGAGGCCTGTGATTCTAAGCGTGGATTATGTGGATGGTGGGCTGGGCACAGTGCGTGGCCAAACGCAAATATAATGTCTTAAGTATCAAATCATTGTGCCCCATCGTCATTAAGTTAGACATGGTGAATATCTTTGTTTATGTTTAGTTGTTATTAATTTCACACTTAAAAGCAAGGATATACATAGACCAGCTTACTATATCAAAATTACACACTGTATCCATTAAAAGCTCAATAATTTTACAACACTGCAGCAGCGCCTTGTTATTAACAAACAATCTTAATTATTCCGAGCTAATGTAACTTGCTGTACTGTCCTACGTGATGAATAAATTGTTGCCATATTTGTTGTGGTACTATGGAGCTTAATGCTGATGATTGAAATTGTTTGTGTACTATGTGATCAACACAATAAAACGTTTTTTAGCTAAATTCATAACATGTCTTCTTTGGGTCAGTTGAAAGCTGACTGATCCCCACTGTACTGTGAAGAGTGACTTGTGGGGTAGCACTGATGTGTGGATTTTAATGCTTTACTCGTGCTGTTTGATGCAGAGGCTTACAGGAGTTTGGTTTTTTCAATGGCATTTTATACTGCACACCAGAGAGTGCACAGTTATGCACTCAGTTACCACATTGGATTACACATCGTTCGGGGCAAGAAGACATTGTTTCAAATAATCAAAGTTCAGTTTAGATGGGCACAGAGAAACACAAAGACAAAAAGAACAAAAAGGGCAAAAAGAATTTGGAAAAAGGTAATCTTAGGCAATAAGTTACTAACTAAGTTGGGCAAAAGATAGGCAAAAAGGTAAAGCATCAGCATGTCAGAAGCTTGGTCAAGAGTCTTCTGCAAGGGTTAGGAAAAACATCTCTAATCCTCAGCAAGGCATTTCAAAGGGGCAAAGGCAGAGAGGAAGATCCCTCTCCAAGGGACTCAGTGTGAGGGTTTCTTTATCTGCAAGGCATCTGCCTGGATTCCAATAGAAATCTGACCAAAGTCCTACCGGGTATCAACATATCAAAGTTCATTCGACAATCTGATTTATCAGGGCAAAAGTTTATTTGACGTTGAAGGGTCATCACCTAATAGAAATAGATTATTGGACTCCAAGTTGAAACATCATCAGGTTTTCTCAAACTAGTCATGAGCACAGCATCCATCCATGCATGTAGCTCCACACGAGATTGAAGCAAATGTTTAAATTCCTAGTCTCTAGTCCAGGTTGTACCACATCCAAGGTTGATTTTTTACAACAATGTGTAAAGCAATAGATGCCTATTACCAAACTAGTCTTCCCATGGGAACGAAATCTGAAAGGAAAGTTTATGTTAGCAGAATGATTTGACATTTTCTGCACAGTCACAATATACATGGCCTTACAGGTCTCACTTAGGCTGATGCAGGTGAGTTAATATACCATATTAATACATTCAAATAAAACGCACATGTCTGGGGACACATCTAGAAGAACGGTTAATGGACACAAATTCTCAGACTTGAGAAGGGAAGTAATGTATTGCCATTGTTTTTCTAGGCACACCCTTGTGTTCCAAGATAATCCTTAGAAACACTACTCCATAGTGTCAGCTTCTGCTGTTAGATCCTACAGTTTCTATAGTTTCCTTAACGTCCCTATGTAGTAGTCACATCACTTGTACTTGGCTTCCACATTTCAAGAAATGCAATAAATATATATATCTTTCTTTTGTAGTTTTCTTTTTCCAAGTGATACTTTTGTCCCTCCTTCATATATTCTACTGGCCTAGTTACAAGTGTTTAGAACAGGCATTCAGATTCCTTAAATGTGCTTTATTTTAGTTTATTCAACAATATCTAATTTTGTTTCTTGTAACTTTAAGAATTCACCTATATTGTTCAAAGTGATGTAGCAGAAATGTTAGTACTGTCCCTCATGTTTCAGTGATCAGTTTATGCATTATGTTAATCAAAGTACAAATAGCTTGATTGCAATGTGATGCACTGAGAAGCCATGTTAGTGTGCATTCACCATAGACTAGTCCTCTAGACCTATGTGGTATTGAGATTAAATTACATGTCTGAAGGATTCATCTTGCGAGTATGTTATATTTTAAAGTCTAAACTAATAGTCTGCATTAAAACAATATTAGATTTCAGATGAAAAGTATTTTAAGTTTGTATGCAAAAATAGAGAGATGCAGCTCTGAGTCACATTAATTGATAAATGTATTAATTGAGTTATTTCATTTAAAATTACTGCAAACATGAATGCCAATGAGTGTTTAGCAATGGTAAATTTGCGTATTAAAATGTGTTTATTTGCCTTAAGTTTATGTACAGTTTTAATCCACTTCAGTTAGCCTAAATTAGGCTTGCTAGGCCCTGTATTTGTGAATGTGCAGAAAATGTAATGACATCTTGTTAACATGTACTTTTCTTCCAAATTTTGTTCTCATGAGAATGTTTTACAAATAGTTAGTTTAGGAAGTCGTCATTGAGGATGGAACATTTAGGAATGTGGATTGACAATTTATACAGATGTTGCAGTCTTTCATGGAAGAGTATAGATGGACACCATGCTCATGACAATCCTGAGAAACCACACCAATGTTTCAAATTGGAGTTGCACGATCGATTTCTATTGGATGTTACCCCTTCAAAGTCAGGTGGACTGATGAGCTGACAGATCAACTTGCCCATGAATTTTAATATACCTATCCTCAGTTGGACTTGGGTGAGAAGAAGAACCCGGTGAAGGAGAGGAGCTGTGCTTTCCCAGCTGTTTGCCCCATCTCATATTGCTTGCTGAGCTCCTTGGACTCTGAAAAGTACTGTCCCCTCTGCCTTAGCCCCTTTGAAATGGCTTACTGAGACGTAGAGATTTCTCCCTAACCCAAAGGGGAAGATTCTTGACCGAGCTTTTAGAAATGCTTACACCTTCCTTTTTTGCCCACCTTAGTTAGCGACCTCTTGCCCGCGATGACGTTTTTACAAATTCTTTTTGCCCTTCTTGTTCTTTTTGTCCTTTATTCGCATGTGTTCTGCTCAGCACATTATACCCTGATTGGCTAATCTGTAGGGTTTTCCCTTGTACAAACTAAGCTGAACCTTGAGTAGCCTTAATGCTTATCAAAACTGAGCAACACTTATTTTCTGTTCCTGAGATAATTCTGTTGATATTTTGTTTTGTTGATATTTTGCATCATAGTTGTAGAGTGCTTAGTTCACCTGAACCTATATCATCTCCTTGGTCAACCCTTGGAGATACTGTATCTTTATAACTTTGTCTTGAGAATTGTCTACATGACTTTGAGCTTAAGTTTCTAATAAAACCCCTTAACTTTATTCCCGACTGGAGTTATCCTTGTATGGCCACATTGGTCATGCTGTGAAATTGAATTAGCTTGTATTAAAATTTGTTGTCTGGTTTTCCACACCCTTATGCTGGGTCCAAAGATCCATTGACCTCATTGAGCGTTGATTCCTGCCAAGGCAGAAATGCTCCAGGAAACCGTATATGAAAATATACACAATACAGAACGTTCCTCATACAAAGTGCAATACTTTTCCCATGAAAGGAAAGTTTAAATATACTCATTTTCATGTTTGTGGGTGAAAACTATGTTTTGACTGAAGAAAAGCACCTGTTCACTTCAATTTTTACAAAACCACCAGAAATGAAGCCTCCAACAAAAAAACAAAAAAACTGATTTTCAAAGCCTTCAAACACATGTAAAACCTGGACAGACCCTCCTGTCCGACATTCAGTGTCAAAGAGCAACCCCATCAATCATTTATTCATCGAAAAGATAAACAAGTTCATAGCCCACATCAGTGACACCTGACAAATTTCCACTATGCATCTTATTCTCCTGTGGTTCACCCCTAAATGGACAATTGTAAACCTTTTTTCACATGCTGACTTCGCACAGCACAAGGACTATGACCATTCATTAATTTAACAATCCGCTCCTATCACAGACACTATTGACCCTACCTCCTGAGTCTGCCTGAGAACTCTATAGACTGTTACATGTTTGACCACCTTGCCCTGATGCACACACTGGAAACTTGCGGGCTTCTTAGACACAATCCTGCAAGTGTTTACCACCGACCTCAACCATAGCCACCAAATAATCAAGATATGACCGCCAGGTCGCACAAGGCCCTGAATTCTGCAGGGTACACCATGACACTTTTCATAAACTTCAACATCTACATGGGAAAACCTTCAAATTCATCAATAAGCTATTGACATGCAACTCTGCCTGATAACCCTCTCTGCTTATGATATTTGCTGACTCAAAATCTCCCTCTGACTCACTCAGAACTTGATTTCCAGTGCCTATATAAAACTCAGGCTGTGAATTTCTTCTGTTTACCAATTGCAAAAAAAACACTTGCCCCGTTCAGATCTCCTCCCTCACACATCAAGAGCATTGTCCTGTCAAGCTGAAGTTTTCACCTCAGTGAGCATCAATCTACCGAGTTACCAAAGTATTTTTTTTAGGAGCCCCATAATGTCACATTCACCCCACCTACTAACCTCCAAAACTGGTGCATAACACCAGGTTTTAACTGATATACCTACTACAAGAAGGTGCTGAAAGACCCACCAACCACCTGGATACTTTGAGACAGTGGTGTACCTCAGTCTCTCTCTGCTTGTGAATATTGCCTAGACAGGACATTTAACCTCCCAGATGGTAAACTTTGTTTAACGTTGTTCATTTGCGCAAAAAACTAAATTTAACTCTTTCAAGGCAGCCTGGACAACTTTGCTGATTCTGAAAAAATTCTCACTTGTCATGCATACCGAGCCAACATTCATGCCAAAGAATAATGACTGCACTTGCCAGGGTCCATTTTGATTTTCATAACTTTGTTTCTTGTATCTTATCAGATTGCGGTACAAAAATGTTTTTCCCGTACACGGCACTAGGGAAATGTATCCTGTCTTGCATAGTTTATACATACTTTATACATATATCGGAAAACTGTAAATTAACTTTGGTGTACAGGCATTAAAAAGAACGAATATTAAAAAACTAAAACAAAATTACAAACAAAACTAAGTACAATAGTAGACTAGAATGTTCACTAGCAAATAGTTATGCATCAACAGCCGTTCTGTGATGGCTGCAGTAGAAAGTAGGTAGGTAGATGTTATGAAAGTAGGATTAAATGGTTTCAATGGCTATATGTTTTCCTTGAAGAGAAGAGAGATTCAATATAGATAAATCCAGTGGTCCATATGTAAAGCGGTTGCACTGGGAATGTTTGTCTGGAGACAAGTAAATTATGAAACAAATTAGCAAAGACGTGCAAAGACATGTTTGAAAACACTTTACACTGAGATTTTCCCTATTTTGTTATTTCTCCTAATTGTTAGAAAATTTGTGCTGAGAGGTTTAGATATAATTATTTCTCTTTCAGACGCTAACATCCACCACCCAACAACGAAGCAGTCCTTAAGCTATCTAGGTATCTCCCCGCAGTGAAAGAATAGGGAGAAAAGAGTGGTTATTAGGGGGCGAGGAAGTGGGGTGGGTGGCTGCGATATAAATATCTATGCAGACATCCAGTGTACACTGAACACTTTATTCATTTGTCTAAATAAAATAGTCATCTCACCGAGCAGGCTGCTAAACTCTCCAGAATGCAGAAGGCTGAGGCTCCAGGATTGTTGGATGCGTTCAGTGTTATATTATAACTTACTTTTAGATCCAAAAATGTAAAGGTTTGAATGCCAGGAAACTACAAGCAAAGTTGGAAGAATACCAATCAGAGGTTTTGGCTCAGTGTAAGTCTAAGTGCTATGAGAGAGCCAGCGTCATTCCTGCTCTTTCTGTGGACTTATTTGGGCCTTGCTTAATTTTTAATAGGCTTAAAGTCAGGCTGATCACAGTGTCTGCCTGCTTTTGGATCTGAATAACAGATATAATTTCATTTTGAGATGGTAAGATTTCATGACTACCTATAGAAATTGGTGCAGTTCAGTAAAAGACTTATTAGGACTATGTTTTTACGAAATGGGTGACTATGTCTTCAGGAAAGATAAGTGCTTATAATTGTTCTGAGCCGTTTTGAAAATATTAAATGTATTCTTTAAGTGTACATAATTAAGTTGCACCTGGATGTGTCTTTAATACAGTAAGTCTTATTATTCTAAGACTTCTGTGTGTTAGTCTGTTGAAAGCCTTCTCTTCAGTTAACTTTCATGAGATGTTTCTTCCGATACAAAACAAGTCTTTACTTTAGAAATTTGCATTTTGCAAATTGAAATCATAGTGTTCGTTGCTAAAATGTATACATTTTGTTTTAATGCTTCCATTACTCAGTTTATCCCAATGAAAATGGGAGCATTCAAAAAGAAAGATGGGTGCATGACTATTTGCCTGGTTCAGCTCTTTTTGCAAATGATACTTTTTGAGGTATGAAACTGCTGATTAGGAAATAAACTGTTGAGTGCTCTTTTCAGCATTCACTCAATATTTGGTATTATGGAGGCTACTTAATTACACAGGGAATTATTCCATTTTATTTTTCAGGTTTTATGCCATTTTAAAACATCTTCATTAAAGAACTCCTGAAGATTTTTTTCATCACAGAATGCTGTTCAGTTTTTGACTAGTAGTTTGCAAGACGTTCTTAATTTACCTTGTGTTTTATAAAAACTTAAATTGATCTTCTGGATCTCATAAGAGCACTTTCAAAAATTGCAATATGAGGCATGCTTTCACATCAGTGTATTTGTTGTAATTTGCACTATGCACCAGGTTAACAAAATAAACACACAAGTCCCTAAACACACATCCATGCACTTTATGTTGCCTTCAGTCCTATACATATATTTTGCTGGCAGCTATACAACAGGATCCATTCCTAAACTATACACTAGTATAATCTAGCTGGCCACTATCCTGTGTGCCTCATCTCTAAGCATAAAAATACACAACCAAATACAATGCCGTCAAGCCATGTTGACTACAGTGAATACGAATATAAGAACAGTAAAGGGTGTCTAGTTTTCAAAAGTTCCATGAGACCATACCAAAAAGTTGTAGAAATGCATATAATATTACATAATATTTGTATTGAGCCTAACACTGCATTTAAGTACCTAGGACTGATTTGAACTTATCTGTTATTTAGATTTTTTTTGTTTTATTTATATGAGCATAACATGGGAATACTTTAAACTCGGTAACAATTACAATAACTTTCCAGGTCTCCAATTTTGAAGTGTATCAAGAAATATGAATTTCAGCCACAATTTAAGTAGGTAGATCAAGATAACTCTATACATGCAACACTAGATGCATTGCTCTGTATATCGGTCAATAAATATATCTGAAAGAAATTCATGTCTTTTTTTCAGAAACTACAATCTGATAAGACAAAGATGATTCATTTGGGTTTAAAGAAAGCTTGCATTTGCATAAGGTCAATGGTGAACTAATTCCAAAAAGCATTTCTATGACAATGTATTGCTGCACGTTTTTCTTGTGTGGCTGACTTTAGGAAGAAAGAGTTTCAGATGGCTCGTTGATCCACTGAGTATTAAATCCAGTCTCGATTTGAGAATTATCAACAAATATTCACTTCTGAAGTTTACTGTATGTAAATTGTGAATATCCTGAAATCTTGCCTGCATTTTACTGTTCGAAGATTCGATGACCCACACCCTAATTATAATATGAGTTACACACGACTTCCCATTTTGCCTCTCTCTCTGTTTACTCGTATCATTGTGCCTTTGACATTATTTCTTTTTTTATTGTTTTTGTTTATAAAGCCTATAACAACATAAATAAAAATTGTCATGGGAGACTCTCCTCCACCTCATATGTAGCATTAAAATAAGGCTTTTTGGTTTAATAAACATTATTTTGTAAAGTTACCCTTCCCGTGTTACTTCTGTTATCAGAGGATTGCGCTTGGTGTCTTTTCACTTGTGAAATTGCATTTTCCTTTGTGTCCACACCACTATCACAACCGTTCAATTGCACTTTCATCTAGGCTGTGGTTTTCCCTCCCTGGGGCCACGTGTGGCATCAAAGGCCTCATTACTAGGCTGGTGGTCCTCGCAATGACAATCGGACCACCGCAACTGTGTCGATCTAACCGGCACATTATGACCCCGGTGGTGGACCCACCGGGAGACGGCCATTTCCACCAGGAACATTATTCATGACGGGTTGACAGTGGTTTGAGTTGTACTCAGCCAGGGCGGCGCTGAACTCAGTGCCGCCTGGCCGATTACAACTCATCTTATCACCAGCCTTTTCATGGTGGTCACCCTGCCATGGAAAGGCTAGCCGTAAGGTGGTGATGGGGGCTACAGGGGGCCTCTGCCCAGCACCCTCTGAGGGTGCAGTGTGCTACGGTATTGGCCCCGGCTCTCTTAAAGGAGCAGAGTCCAATCTTGTAGCAATGTTCCTGCTGGTCAGCCCAACTGGAACACGCATTACAATGTTCCCACCAGTCAGCCCGGCTGAAACGTAATTCGATCTAGGGGCTCCCCGCAAGTTTGGAGGTCCTGTGGTGTGACCGCCAAACTGATAAGTAGGCCCTAAGTGTCCTGAGCAGCTAGTGAGGCTCATGAGAACATTATCCATCCACCAACTAATGGAGTCCCCAGCACAAAACCCTTGCATTGTTTTTATAACTGAGCCTCAATGACATCCTTTTATTTCACTGCCAAAGGAAAAAAATTGTTTTTACTGTTTCTTTGCGTCGGTTGTGCCAGTCTCTCAAGCAACACTTTTGGGCACTTAATAAGCATGGGCAAAGCCAGTAGACCTGGTTTTATCAAGCAAGTGATGTTTATTTTATTTTTTTTGCAAATCTACACAATAGATATTTAAAGTGTAAAAAGTAGATATGACCTTCTTTAAAAAAAAAAAAAAAAAATGAAAGCAGTTTGGCCTACCAGCACTGGCACTGAGTTGGTCTAAATTTTCGGTGGATGCGAACATGTGCACAAGTAAAGTGGTGTCATTCAGTGAATAGAGCCATAGTTGAAATGGGCTGACCCATTACCCTATGCTGTATAGTTCGGTGTGCAGAAAAAAAATGCGAGCAACACTGAAGTAGACCAATCAATGAAAAGGGCTAACCCAAACCTTTTCTATGTACATATTTGTATTTTATTGTGCATTTTTTGACAACCTGAGGCTGGGGAGAGATCTAAAGCTGTTAATAGACCGGACCTAGAAACGTTGCCATTAAAGTCGAGGATTCTTTTGTATTTTTCTTTTGATGAATTTGAATCATAGAAAGAGGAACCCATCCATTGACCTGTATTTCTTTTTCATAAATAGGTTTTGTACATTGACATTAAAAATGTGCTTTTCTTTGTAATATACCAAGTCGAAACATACATACATAAGAATACCAAACTCTGCTGGTCGAGAGGCACATAATTGGAACTCTCGAGTACAGGAAGTCTGATTGTTTGTTAGAAATGATTTGCATATTGTGTTTTTTTTACTTGACATCCTATTTCTCAGTGCATCAGAATAACTTTAGGCTTCTCATGTTGCATCTTATTTGATTAAAGTTTCCATTCATGGTATCGCCATGGAAAATCGAGCATTATCCCTGCAAAAAGAAAGAAAAATGAAGTGCAGATTTGCATTATTGTTGGATTATGTCATTTGTTCTGCAACATTGTGGTTTCCTAATAGGAGACTGGTTTGCTGGCGGAAGCATGATTCAGACAGGCCAACCCGGCCTTTGTGCAGATTTGCTCATGGGAGTTTAAATAATTTTTCTCTGTAATCTCTGGGTTTCAAACGTACATGCAATGATAGCGGAATGCTGCGGTGGCATGGTTTTACGGTCATGAGTAGCAAAGAACATTTCTGGTACAACATGTACCTCATGCTGGTATTCCAGTGATTTTCCTAAAGATCAATTTGTAGGATAAAACCCCAGGAGCACACCAAGCAATCATTTTGTTTCAACTGAAAATGAATTCTTATAATGTATTATTTCATTTTGTTCTTGGCCTTTCAAGTCCTGGATGGTCACTGACTCTTTTTAAAAGATGCTGGCCTATTTTGAGACTTGCAGCATTAGGGATACTTAGAAAGCTGATAGACTATAGTCTTTTCTGACGCTAACAAAATCCTACATTTACGATTTTCACATAGGAGTACTGAAACGAAAGTGAGACATTGCATAAAAGAACATGGTGACATTGTGTGTTTTCCATGCAACAGTGTAAACTTTAGAGCACTAAAGTAAAACTTGTGGAATTGCACAGACACTCATACGTTGTGCGCGAAAGCCGTGTTTACAACCCACAGGCGACACAGAAACCTAAAGCACTGTAATGTGCTCCAAGTGTCTAACAACATATCCTCAGCATATGGTGGTAGGGATCCAGTCACATAACAAACAAAAGGTCATAAAACAAAGGAAATTGAATGTGAACAAAGAAGCCTTTATCACAAAATAAAATGCAGAGACAGGATGGAGATACAAGTGCAGTGTTTTGCTTACCTCACGCTTCTATGTAGGGCTATTCAACTACACATTCAGCACATCTGCACCGTTGCCGTGCCTAAGGCAAGCCTATCTGCGCCCATGTGCGGCCGGATCGCGCCTAGCGCCGCTCCTCTCAGTCATTTTTTAACTCCCCAAGACTGAAGATTTTACTTGCAGGAGTTCCTGCTCGCTGTGGATCTCGAAGCTAAGAGCTCTTATTGCCATAAAGTTAATCCGGATAGTAGAGCTGATCCGATATCCTCTAGTTGTCAGAGCTGTACCAATTTAAGGGAAAACCGATACGGTTATGGCATTTGTCCCCGAGCACGCAATCTCGATATGCAAGGACCCCCAGAAAGGCATTCCGAAGCATGTTGTTTGTCTTGGTGACCTCCTTAATGCAAGGTCCCTTATCAAACATAAAACTGAATTTTCCCTATTCATTGTCCATTACGTATGAGACATAGGGCCATATGTACGAACACTTTTTCCCATAGACACAGAATGGGGAAAAACCTTTGCTACATCTGGCCCATAGTCATAGAAACGTGTGCAGATCCCACCTCTGGCCAAACCTGGCTACAGCCATCCCACAGGGCTTTACAATTTTTAGGGCTGACAGAACGCACAAGAGAGGTGGCAGCCTAGCCATAGTTTACCAAAATTATCTCTCAGCAAAATTTCAAGCTATCCCTACCGAAGTATGTGAAGCTCTCACTTTTAACATTGAACTGACTAAATCTCAGTCATGGTCTGGTGTGCTAATTTATGCCCCCCTTCCCCCCCCATATCCCCCAAAAGGCCCTAGAAACATCTTTAACGATTAGCTGAAATTTTCTAACTGAGGCAGACTTGTTTTTATCTAGCTTTACACTTTTGGGAGATTTTAATTTCCATCTTGAAGCTAGCTCTGACCACAACACTGTTTTTTCTATTAGACTCCTTGTCCTGCCCTGGAATTGAGCAATTGGTGAAATTCCTCACTCATAGAGCAGGCCATAGGTTGGATGGGATATTTACCAATTACGCGCTATTGAATATCATGGATGTTCTACCTTTAGGCTGGTCAGATCATCTTGCGATTCTGCTTAATATAAAGATCTGCCTAGATACGCAGCTCTTATTCAACCCCGTTCCTCAAAATCTTACAATCAGTAGACTAAAATAGATCCTGAAATGCTGAATCAGCTCTTATCCAATTCTAAGCCAGATTTAGCTGATGACCTTGAGATTCTTACTACAAATTCCTCAAATTGGCATTGTGCCTCGGCTCTCACTCTGGCCCCTTTAAAGTTGATTAATTCACACCGTTGTAAACCATCGGCACCTTGGTTTTCTGAGAAACTCTAAAAACAAGTTTGAAGAAAACAAGAAAGACTGTGGAGGAAGGACTGCAGCAAAGAAGAAAAAGTAAAATATAAAAAGGAGATTGCAGTGTATGAATCCTTGCTAAGGGAGGAGAAATCTCTGTATTTCATTCATGAAATAGTTTGCTAAAAACTCAGTCAAGGAATTATTCATGCCAGTTAAGAAGCTTTCTAATGTTCCCTCAAATAATACACTAGAAGACCGCTCGTCTTTCTGTAACTCCCTGGCCTACCATATTCTAAATAAAGTGGAACAAATCTTCAGTAAGTCCTTTTCCTCCTCTGCCTTTTCGGGTAAGGAGGACAGTGTCAGCCTTTTGGAGAACGCTAACTCCTCTTTTTCTAATTTCACCCCACTAACCAAAGAACAAGTAATTGAACTGATTAAAGTCACGAAGTGAGGCTCACCTTTTGACCCTTGCCTGGCCTACATTATGCATTGGCTTCAGAGGTCACTGCCATTCCCCTCACGACAAACGTCAATAAGATGATCTCAATTGGACAGTTACTACCTTATGGAAAAAGGCATCCATTCTTCCTTTGTTAAAAAAAAAAAACTTGGACACTGGCGACCCAAATAATTATCGGGCCAAAGCGAGGCTTCCGTTTCCTGCAAAATAATTGAAAAAGCTCTAAATCAGTAACTGACTGCCTTCATACAGACACATGAGCTCTTGGACCCTACGCAGTTTGGTTTCAGGAGCTGTCACAGCACAGAAACCACCCTGTTAAAGGCCAGCAAGGAAATTAATTGGATTCATCACGGACAAAGGTGGATGTGCCGCACTTATCCTTTTAGATCTATCTGCGGCCTTTGATAAGGTCAACCACAAGGTGTTGTTTGACCTTCTCGAGAGCATTGGGATTAAGGGTCACCTTTGTCCCTTTTGAGCTCTTTCTTTAGTGGAAGAGAACAGATGGTATCCCTCAAAGAATTCAAGTCAGACCCCTTTGTCCTGCTGTGCGATGTCCTCCTGGGTCATTGTTAAGTCCCACACTATTCAATATATACGTGACGCACCTAGCAGTGTTGATTAAATCATTTGACTTCTCTTAAACATCCTAGGCCGATGACACTCAAATCGTTGTTTCCCCCTCTAACCCTCTCAATAACACAGCAGAGATGTCATGACTGTTTGTTAGCCATCCGGGACTGGATGGACTATAACTGTCTCAAATTGAATTCCAGGAAGACTGAGCTCCTCCGCTTTGGGAGGGATAATTCCTTTTGGACACCGTCCTGCTGGCCTTCAGATGATTTGGGTATGTTACCACCTCCAGCCAGTAAGGCTAAGAATCTTAGTATCCTGATGGATAATAAACTAGTGTTCGGTGACCAAGTGAATGCAGTCATCTCAACATCTTTATATACGCTCAAGATAATTAAGAACATCCTACCGGATTTCCCCCCCCAACGCTTCAAACCATTGTAGTGACTGCACTGGTTTGCAGTTTGCTAACAAGCTCCAGGCTCTTCAAAATGCAACAGCCAGGCTGCCGCTGGGAATCCCCAAATCACAGTCATAGTGAGCTTCAAGGCTCTGTGCATCACCTTTAAGGCCTTATATGATCTGGGCCCTAAATTTCTCAGATACGTTCAGATGGTATCAGCAAGGGAGGCTGCTACGCTCAAGCTCGGCCATGAACATGGAGGTCCTTAATTTCAGGCTTTCGACGTGGGGTGGAAGAAGTTTCTCGGTGGGGGCTGTGAAACTCTGGAATTCACTTCCCGTGCACATTCAATCTCTGCCTGATATACTGGCCTTTAGAAGGGCTCTTAAAACCTATTTTTTCAATATCTAATGGGCAATCTCTCCTTCTAATCTTTGCTGCACCTCTGGATGATTGTCATGTTTTATAAAAACTATTTAACAAAACATAACATTTTTCGAAGAAGTGGAAACTGTGGCAGTAGGAGGTTAAATGCACTTTTCTTTTACTTGCGTGTGATATATGGAGGGGTGCTGGGCCCATACTGTCAGAAGATGGCAATGTAGATGGGGCAAAAGATCCCCGATGAGACACCAACCTGGAGTGCTTGAGGGAATGTTTACCACAATAAAACAAATGCCAACATCTGCCTGTGAATGCGGTCTTTTCAAAGCGCATAACAATCTAGATCAGTAATTTGGGATTGCAAGCAAATTCTCTCCATTCTGAAAAAGAATACCTAAATTAAATTCCCTTGTTTTACAATGTTACCTTTTTGTGCACTTTATGTAACTGTAAATGATTGAAAATACCAAAGATGCTCAGGAGAAGAACCTGCATAATATTTTGATTTATAAAGGAGGGTTATGTAAAAGATTGGAATGTGCTTTTTTTGCTATAAAACTATAAGCGATTTTACCTTGTTGTGTGCTAAAGTACGACTAAGGGGATTGCACATCCACACACACACTTTTTTCTCACACCAAACAGCTTGAAGAAAGTAGAAACTGAAACACTCAGAGATAGCTAAAATTAAATGGTTATTTACCTATGTGCATAATTAACACCTTCATAAAATGTCTCCACCAGTGCGAAAATTCTGGATGGAATGATAGCTAAACTTATGTCTGAAGTAAAACTCCCCATATTAGCAAACGTAAACAACCAAACAGCATAGTAGAATTCTTACATACCATTTGTCAGAACACAACATAAAACTCAATACAACCCAGAGTAATATAATGCACCGCCTTGATTTGTAATGCAGGCACGTTCTATTTATAAAAGGCTGTTACACTTGGGACTAATAGCTAAAATGTTAATGTCCTATTTTAGAGTTGGAGCACATAAGTTAAACTGAGATATTGAGGGGAAAACACACTGTCCAAGTGCGAATACTATGTTTTCAAGCAATTAAATCACATCATTATAGGAGGCTGGACTGGCTTGTAGTGGGTACCAAGGGGTACTTACACCTTGCACCAGGCCCAGGTATCCCTTATTAGTGTAGAGGGGTGTCTAGCAGCTTAGGCTGATAGAAAAGGTAGCGTAGCAGAGCAGCTTAGGCTGAACTAGGAGACGAGTGAAGCTCCTACAGTACCACTATGTCATATGCACAATATCATAAGAAAACACAATACACAGATATACTAAAAATAAAGGTACTTTATTTTTATGACAATATGCCAAAGTATCTCAGTGAGTACCCTCAGTATGAGGATAGCAAATATACACAAGATATATGTACACAATACCAAAATATGCAGTAATAGCAATAGAAAACAGTGCAAACAATGTATAGTCACAATAGAATGCAATGGGGGCACATAGGGATAGGGGCAACACAAATCATATACTCTAGAAGTGGAATGCGAACCACGAATGGACCCCAAACCTATGTGACCTTGTAGAGGGTCGCTGGGACTGTAAGAAAACAGTGAGTGGTAGAAAAATAGCCCACCCCATGACCCTGAAAAGTGGGTGCAAAGTGCACCTAAGTTCCCCAAAGAGCACAGAAGTCGTGATAGGGGAATTCTGCCAGAAACAACAACACCAGCAATGCAACAACAATGGATTTCCTGACGAGAGTACCTGTGGGACAAGGGGACCAAGTCCAAGAGTCACGATCAAGTCGGGAGTGGGCAGATGCCCAGGAAATGCCAGCTGTGGGTGCAAAGAAGCTGCCACCGGATGGTAGAAGCTGTGGATTCTGCAAGAACGACAAGGGCTAGAAACTTCCCCTTTGGAGGATGGATGTCCCCCGTCGTGAAGAGTCGTGCAGAAGTGTTTCCGTGCAGAAAGACCACCAACAAGCCTTGCTAGCTGCAAAGGTCGCGGTTAGGGTTTCTGGATGCTGCTGTGGCCGAGGAGGGACCAGGATGTCGTCAACTGCGTGAGGAGACAGACGGGGGCGCCCAGCAAGAGAAGGAGCCCACTCAGAAGCAAGCAGCACCCGCAGAAGTGCCGGAACAGGCACTACGAAGTGGAGTGAACCGGAGCTCACCCGAAGTTGCACAAGAGGGTCCCACGAAGCCGGAGGGCAACTCAGGAGGTCGTGCAATGCAGGTTAGAGTGCCGGGGACCCAGGCTTGGCTGTGCACAAAGGAATTCCTCGGTGAGTGCACAGGAGCCGGAGTAGCTGCAAAACACGCAGTTCCCAGCAATGCAGTCAAGCGTGGGGAGACAAGGACTTACCTCCACCAAACTTGGACTGAAGAGTCACTGGACTGTGGGAGTCACTTGGACAGAGTTGCTGAGTTCAAGGGACCTCGCTCGTCGTGCTGAGAGGAGACCCAGAGGACCGATGATGCAGTTCTTTGGTGCCTGCGGTTGCAGGGGGAAGATTCCGTCGACCCACGGGAGATTTCTTCGGAGTCTCTGACGTCACCTGCTGGCACTGGCCACTCAGAGCAGTCCAGTGTGCCAGCAGCACCTCTGTTTCCAAGATGGCAGAGGTCTGGAGCACTCTGGAGGAGCTCTGGGCACCTCCCAGGGGAGGTGCAGGTCAGGGGAGTGGTCACTCCCCTTTCCTTTGTCCAGTTTTGCGCCAGAGCAGGGCTGAGGGATCCTTGAACCGGTGCAGACTGGCTTATGCAGAGATGGGCACCATCTGTGCCCATCAAAGCATTTCCAGAGGCTGGGGGAGGCTACTCCTCCCCAGCCCTGACACCTTATTCCAAAGGGAGAGGGTGTAACACCCTCTCTCTGAGGAAGTCCTTTGTTCTGCCTTCCTGGGCCAAGCCTGGCTGGACCCCAGGAGGGCAGAAACCTGTCTGAGGGGTTGGCAGCAGCTGCAGTGAAACCCCCGGAAAGGCAGTTTGGCAGTACCCGGGTCTGTGCTAGAGACCCGGGGAATCATGGGATTGTCTCCCCAATACCAGGATGGCATTGGGGGGGGCAATTCCATGATCTTGGACATGTTACATGGCCATATTCGGAGTTACCATTGTGAAGCTATACATAGGTAGTGACCTATGTATGGTGCACGCGTGTAATGGTGTCCCCGCACTCACAAAGTCCGGGGAATTGGCCCTGAACAATGTGGGGGCACCTTGGCTAGTGCCAGGGTGCCCACACACTAAGTAACTTAGCACCCAACCTTTAACAGGTAAAGGTTAGATATATAGGTGACTTATAAGTTACTTAAGTGCAGTGGTAAATGGCTGTGAAATAACGTGGACCTTATTTCACTCATGCTGCAGTGGCAGGCCTGTGTAAGAATCGTCAGAGCTCCCTATGGGTGGCAAAAGAAATGCTGCAGCCCATAGGGATCTCCTGTAACCCCAATACCCTGGGTACCTCAGTACCATATACTAGGGAATTATAAGGGTGTTCCAGTATGCCAATGTAAATTGGTGAAATTGGTCACTAGCCTGTTAGTGACAATTTGTACGGAGAGAGCATAACCACTGAGGTTCTGGTTAGCAATACCTCAGTGAGATAGTTAGGCATCACACGCACTGGGGTCCTGACTAGCAGGGTCCCAGTGACACATAACAAACATACTGAAAACATAGGGTTTTCACTATGAGCACTGGGCCCTGGCTAGTAGGATCCCAGTGGGACAGTGAAAACACCCTGACATACACTCACAAACAGGCCCAAAGTGGGGGTAACAAGGCTAGAAAGAGGCTACTTTCTCACACAACCTCCCCCCCCCCCCCCCCCCCCCCCCCCCCCCAACGAAGGACAATAAGGCTAACCTTAGACAATAAAGTCTCAACTGGCCAAGTGGTGATAAGTAGAGAGTAGCTCTGCCATAGACTGGTTACTCCCTTTATCATCCACTATATGGTTACTTCCCTGTGTGGATGTAAACCACCCTGTTTGAAGTTTTTTAGCTAAGCAACAATGTGAAGATATATTTTCAGAGTTTCTATCAGTAAGTTTTAGTTTAGAGCAGTGGGAATTGTCCACTGAACCTATTTCTAGTGATGAGAATGCCAGACAGGGATGCTGTCTCAGAAAAGCCATAGCTGGGCAAAAACTTTGTCCATATGGCTGGAAGAGAGAACAGGGATGCTGTTTCTCTTGAGTTGGAGCAGGGCAGGGATGCTGTCCTATGAGCTCCACACTAGGGCAGGGATGCTGTCCTAAGTGTTGTGAGGCAGTGCAGGGTTTCTGCACTAAAGTTTCTCTGGGAGGGTTGGAGGGATGCTCCATGTTAACTAAAATTGTGCTCTTTTTCTCACCAATGTTAGTTATCCCACAGAGAGGTACTTCTACCTCAGGGAATCCAGCTATGCCAGCTGATGATTCCCTTGGAACAGGTGCCACCCCAGGAGAGGTTTCTCCCACCACAGGAATGGTATCCTGAATGGCAGGGTGGGTAGGGGATACTGTGATACCCTTTTTACCTGTTGTTGGAGAGGGATCCTGAGTTTTCAGGCCTTCTCTCCTTTGCTTTTTCATTTCAGTAAAAATGAGAGGGAACAATTCCTCTGGGATGCCCAGCATGGCTGCATGGGCATAAAACTCTACCTCAGCCCAACCTGAGGCCTCTAGGTCATTACCTAAGAGACAATCTACAGGTAAGCTAGGTGATACTACCACCTGCTTAGGGCCAGTAACTCCACCCCAACTAAACTGAATTATAGCTAAGGGAAGAAACTTAGTGGAGTTATGGACATCAATAATCTTATTACTGTTGTCCAATGATGTGTTGTTCAGGATGCACTAGGTTTTCAGTCACTAAAGTGATACTGGCACCTGTGTCCCTGTAGGCCTGGGCCTCAACACCATTTATTGTAACTGTCTGCCTGTACTTATCCATTGTAAGGGGACAAGCAGCCAGTGTGGCAAGGCCAATGCCACTAGGTGTGACAGAAACTGTCTTGGGACTGACTACCCCAGTTTCTATTATGGACCCATAAGTGAACCCAACTACACCCTTAACTTGACTGTTGCCAGCAGTCCCACCACTAGTACCACTACTGCTAGGGGCACTAGAGCTTGAAGTATTAGTGGTGGTAGGCTCAGGGGGTTTACCTGGACAGGACTTATCCCCTGGCCTATGGCCTCTGTTTTTACACACAAAGCACCAAGGCTTTTTAATGTGTGCATGTTGTGAAGAAGAGGAAGAATTTGTTTTATCCCCACCCCCTGAAGAGTGTTTAAGATTTGAAGTAGGATCTTTGGTTTTACCCTTATCCCCATGCTTATCTTGAGATTTCTCACCATCTTTCTTCTTGCCATCCTTGTCAGCCCCTGTATGAACTTTTCTGTTCACCCTTATTCTGACCCATTTGTCTGCCTTCTTTCCCAATTCTTGGGGAGAGGTCAGATTAGAGTCTACCAGGTACTGGTGCAACAAATCAGACACACAATTATTAAGAATATGCTCTCTCAGGATTAAGTTATACAGGCTTTCATAGTCAGAAACTTTACTGCCATGTAACCACCCCTCCAAGGCCTTCACTGAACGGTCAACAAAGTCTACCCAGTCTTGTGAAGACTCCTTTTTGGTTTCTCTGAACTTCATCCTGTACTGTTCAGTGGTTAAGCCATAACCATCTAGGAGTGCATTCTTAAGAACTGTAAAATTATTGGCATCACTTTCCTTTACAGTAAGGAGCCTATCCCTACCCTTTCCACTGAAAGATAGCCATAGGATAGCAGCCCACTGCCTTTGAGGGACCTCCTGTACAACACAGGCCCCCTCAAGTGCAGCAAACCACTTGTTAATGTCATCCCCCTCCTTGTAAGGGGGAACTATCTTGTGCAGATTCCAAGAATCATGCTCTTTTGCAGGATGACTATTTGGAATACTGCTGCTGCCACCATGGGGTCCTAACCCCAACCTCTGTCTTTCTCTTTCTAATTCCAAGGACTGCCTATCTAAATCCAGCTGTTGCTTCTTGAGCTTCAGCCTGGATTGTTCCACTCTCAATCTATTGAGCTCCCTTTCTAACACTCTGTCATCAGGGTGGGTGGGTTGGGCATGTCTTGATACAGAAGAATGGTGAGAATGAACAGAGGGAGACCCTTCCCTAACAGATGGCACTCTTAACATTCTGGCCTACAGAAGTTACACTTCTACTGTGATGAGAAACAACACTATTACTGTGATGTGAATTCAAATCAGTACCAGCTATGCTAGGTGGCCTGCTAAGGGGCAGGTTGGAAAGATTCCCTCCCAAATCTTTTGCTAGGGGTGCCCCAGAATCAGAGTGGGAACCATCAGCTAATTTCTCACCAGAAGTGCCAACTAAGGACTTATCTTGTTGAATTAGCATATTAACCAACAGTTGTCTTGAGGGATTCTTCCCTACCCCTAAACCTCTATCAACACAGAGACTCCTTGCTTCCTTCCAGCTAAGGTTGTCATAAGCTATGCTGGACAGATCAAGAGTTTGTACCAGACATGATAGAAAAGGTTTAAGGGACAGAAAAAGAAAGGAAAAGTTTCAGAAATTTTTAAAGAACAGAAGAAAAAAAACTTTTACAACTTTTTAAGAACTTTTTGAAAGTTTAGAGGTACTTTTCAGCCCTTAGAAAAGAAGCAAGAGAAGAAAAGCAAAACTTTTTGGTTAGGTGTACATACACTGAACTTGGTTTGTATATTTTTCTCTTATGAAAAGTACAATGACAAAAGTGGTAAGTAGTTGCAAAGTACTTATCCCACCGCTGCACAAACAATGTAGGAGGCTGGACTGGCTTGTAGTGGGTACCAAGGGGTACTTACACCTTGCACCAGGCCCAGGTATCCCTTATTAGTGTAGAGGGGTGTCTAGCAGCTTAGGCTGATAGAAAAGGTAGCTTAGCAGAGCAGCTTAGGCTGAACTAGGAGACGAGTGAAGCTCCTACAGTACCACTAGTGTCATATGCACAATATCATAAGAAAACACAATACACAGATATACTAAAAATAAAGGTACTTTATTTTTATGACAATATGCCAAAGTATCTCAGTGAGTACCCTCAGTATGAGGATAGCAAATATACACAAGATATATGTACACAATACCAAAATATGCAGTAATAGCAATAGAAAACAGTGCAAACAATGTATAGTCACAATAGAATGCAATGGGGGCACATAGGGATAGGGGCAACACAAACCATATACTCTAGAAGTGGAATGCGAACCACGAATGGACCCCAAACCTATGTGACCTTGTAGAGGGTCGCTGGGACTGTAAGAAAACAGTGAGGGTTAGAAAAATAGCCCACCCCAAGACCCTGAAAAGTGGGTGCAAAGTGCACCTAAGTTCCCCAAAGAGCACAGAAGTCGTGATAGGGGAATTCTGCCAGAAACAACAACACCAGCAATGCAACAACGATGGATTTCCTGACGAGAGTACCTGTGGAACAAGGGGACCAAGTCCAAGAGTCACGATCAAGTCGGGAGTGGGCAGATGCCCAGGAAATGCCAGCTGTGGGTGCAAAGAAGCTGTCACCGGATGGTAGAAGCTGTGGATTCTGCAAGAAAGACAAGGGCTAGAAACTTCCCCTTTGGAGGATGGATGTCCCCCGTCGTGAAGAGTCGTGCAGAAGTGTTTCCGTGCCTAAAGACCGCCAACAAGCCTTGCTAGCTGCAAAGGTCGCGGTTAGGGTTTTTGGATGCTGCTGTGGCCGAGGAGGGACCAGGATGTCGCCAACTGCGTGAGGAGACAGAGGAGGTGTCCAGCAAGAGAAGGAGCCCACTCAGAAGCAAGCAGCACCCGCAGAAGTGCCGGAACAGGCACTACAAAGTGGAGTGAACCGGAGCTCACCCGAAGTTGCACAAGAGGGTCCCACGAAGCCAGAGGACAACTCAGGAGGTCGTTCAATGCAGGTTAGAGTGCCGGGGACCCAGGCTTGGCTGTGCACAAAGGAATTCCTCAGTGAGTGCACAGGAGCCGGAGTAGCTGCAAAACACGCGGTTCCCAGCAATGCAGTCTAGCGTGGGGAGGCAAGGACTTACCTCCACCAAACTTGGACTGAAGAGTCACTGGACTGTAGGAATCACTTGGACAGAGTTGCTGAGTTCAAGGGACCTCGCTCGTCGTGCTGAGAGGAGACCCAGAGGACCGATGATGCAGTTCTTTGGTGCCTGCGGTTGCAGGGGGAAGATTCAGTCGACCCACAGGAGATTTCTTCAGAGCTTCTAGTGCAGAGAGGAGGCAGACTACCCCCACAGCATGCACCACCAGGAAAACAGTCGAGAAGGCTGCAGGATCAGCGTTACAAGGTCGCAGTAGTCGTCTTTGCTACTTTGTTGCAGTGTTGCAGGCTTCCAGCGCGGTCAGCAGTCGATTCCTTGGCAGAAGGTGAAGAGAGAGATGCAGAGGAACTCTGATGAGCTCTTGCATTCGTTATCTAAGGAATTCCCAAAAGCAGAGACCCTAAATAGCCAGAAAAGGAGGTTTGGCTACCTAGGAGAGAGGATAGGCTAGCAACACCTGAAGGAGCCTATCAGAAGGAGTCTCTGACGTCACCTGCTGGCACTGGCCACTCAGAGCAGTCCAGTGTGCCAGCAGCACCTGTTTCCAAGATGGCAGAGGTCTGGAGCACACTGGAGGAGCTCTGGGCACCTCCCAGGGGAGGTGCAGGTCAGGGGAGTGGTCACTCCCCTTTCCTTTGTCCAGTTTCGCGCCAGAGCAGGGCTGAGGGATCCTTGAACCGGTGCAGACTGGCTTATGCAGAGATGGGCACCATCTGTGCCCATCAAAGCATTTCCAGAGGCTGGGGGAGGCTACTCCTCCCCAGCCCTGACACCTTATTCCAAAGGGAGAGGGTGTAACACCCTCTCTCTGAGGAAGTCCTTTGTTCTGCCTTCCTGGGCCAAGCTTGGCTGGACCCCAGGAGGGCAGAAACCTGTCTGAGGGGTTGGCAGCAGCTGCAGTGAAACCCTGGGAAAGGCAGTTTGGCAGTACCCAGGTCTGTGCTAGAGACCCGGGGAATCATGGGATTGTCTCCCCAATACCAGGATGGCATTGGGGGGGGCAATTCCATGATCTTAGACATGTTACATGGCCATATTCGGAGTTACCATTGTGAAGCTATACTTAGGTAGTGACCTATGTATAGTGCACGCGTGTAATGGTGTCCCCGCACTCACAAAGTCCGGGGAATTGGCCCTGGACAATGTGGGGGCACCTTGGCTAGTGCCAGGGTGCCCACACACTAAGTAACTTAGCACCCAACCTTTACCAGGTAAAGGTTAGATATATGGGTGACTTATAAGTTACTTAAGTGCAGTGGTAAATGGCTGTGAAATAACGTGGACGTTATTTCACTCAGGCTGCAGTGGCAGGCCTGTGTAATAATTGTGGGAGCTCCCTATGGGTGGCAAAAGAAATGCTGCAGCCCATAGGGATCTCCTGGAACCCCAATACCCTGGGTACCTCAGTACCATATACTAGGGAATTATAAGGGTGTTCCAGTATGCCAATGTAAATTGGTGAAATTGGTCACTAGCCTGTTAGTGACAATTTGTACGGAGAGAGCATAACCACTGAGGTTCTGGTTAGCAGAGCCTCAGTGAGACAGTTAGGCATCACACAGGGAACACATACATATAGGTCACAAACTTATGAGCACTGGGGTCCTGACTAGCAGGGTCCCAGTGACACATAACAAACATACTGAAAACATAGGGTTTTCACTATGAGCACTGGGCCCTGGCTAGCAGGATCCCAGTGAGACAGTGAAAACACCCTGACATACACTCACAAACAGGCCCAAAGTGGGGGTAACAAGGTTAGAAAGAGGCTACTTTCTCACAATCATCTCCCGTAGTGAAACTAGCATTTTAATGTACAATTTTAGCGTTGGAGCACTGAATTCAAACAGAGAAAATGAAGTAAAAAACTCTGTGCAAGTGTGAATGCCATGTTTTAAGCCAACTAGCTAATCTTTGTAGCACAGTAGTTAAAGTGTAGGGGTTGCCCAAAAGCACACATGGTGTGCACCAATGATGTGTTTAAAGCCCACAAGTAGACCATAATCTCCACAAGCAGACCATAATCTCCCTGTACTGAAACCAAAACGTATATTAATAATGTTAACTCTGTAGTGCTGAAGTGAAATTGATGAATTGGACAAAACAACACCATGCACGCACAAATGCCATGTTTTCAAGCGTAGAGCTCACATAATCTCCCCGGAATAAAACTACAATTTTAATGTACAATTTTAGCATTGGAGCGGTGAAGTCAAATGGAGGAAATGAAGCAAAACACACTATGCAATGCCCATGGAAATGAACATGACAAATGACTCAAAAACACACAGTGTAACAGCAACTGGTGTGTTTTCAAAGCAGGAATGTAGCCTTTGAATCATTAATGAAAAAGTGAGGGTATTGCATACAAAACGGCAGTGGTGTATGACTGCAGACTTTTTTTAAACAATCAGCAACATGGACCATATTACGGAAAAATGTATAGAAAACATGACCATTAAAAGAAGCACGTTTGCTTTAAGACACGCAAGACTCACATACGCTTAAGTGCAGTTGGTTCACCACCTTTAAAACACATCTTCACAAAATCGTGTGGCAAAACAAAATAAGAAAAGAGTACCTTGAAAACAACATACATGCAGACAGGAGAAAGAAGACGTGTGAAAGGGCTAGTTGCCATGGGCAGAAAAGTAAACACAAAAGGCGAGACAATAGAGATGGCTCCACCACCCAAAAGACAAGGATTTTAAAAGACACACAAAAACACCAATGAAAAAAGAGGGGCGTGTGAGGGGCGCAATGTAAGCCCACAGTATAGATGCAGCATGTCTCAGTTCGAGACAGCAATGCGCACCGTCTAGAGTGGAGACCTAAAAAGCATTATAATTAACAGGCCTCGCGGTGGGGTATACCTGACTTTTTAGGAAATATTGCGCCGTCCTTACAGCTTTATCTGCAGGATTTTGACCTCTCACTTTTAAGCAGTGGTGACAGAATACTTTAACCATTGTACTACTTTCCTTGTTCCCCTATTTTCAGTTTCCTCTTTTATTGCATGTTTCCAGTATTTACCTATTTCTGGCCTTCACTGTCATATAGTCATTTGACCCATAAGTGCTTGTGCACATTGTCGAGAACATATGCATGTTAGTAATACAGCGTTAATCATGGATACTCAATTGCCTTACTGTGATGAAAAGCATGAAACGAATGTGCAACTAATTGTGGTTTACGGATGAGGCTGCTAAAATTACGTGGCAACGCAGGACTTAATTATGTAGCAAGCTGGTTAAATTATAGGGCTTGTTAAAAGCTGTTCGCTGTATTTACTTCTCTTGCTGGAAATGTATGCCACACATTCTGGGCTGTTATTATTTAACAATTATGATATTTTGACACAATTAAGTATGGAAACAGTGCTTACTAAACTGCACTTACTTCATGTAAGAAATCCTCTCTCTTTCTCACAGCTTTGGGGCATTTTGGGTAGCATAATGTAGCATTAAAGCCTCTCGCCGAGTGGTATACCACTTGTTAAAGGCCCTGAAATGAGTTATAGCAAGGGAGAGGGCATTTAACAGCCATTATAGCCCAATAAAGAGGGGTTATAAGCAGTCGCAGTCCGTCCAACACAGTTGATTCTTCTCTGCCCCCTCCTGCTTTCTCACACATGCGCTCCTGCCTTCCAAGATCAAAGTAGTTCTCTCTCTCTCGCTTGCTTTTCTCTCACCAGCTCCACATTGCTTTCTTTTTTGCCCGCTTGTTTTTCTCTGCTCCCACAGGTGTCCTCTGTAGTGCTTCTCCCACACCTGCACCCCCAATGTTGTTTCCAATTTGGGGTTGGGGTACATCATTGTTAAAAAACATTGGTAAAGCCAGTAAGTCCCAAAGGTGAGACCTATTAGCTTTGCAATGCTTGTTTACATGGGCGTAGGAAGTGTGGGGGACGCAGGGGATGTATCCCCCCCAGATTTTGGAGGGTGGGGGACACGGGGGACGAAGGTGGGGGGACAAGGGGACACAATAATTTCCCCACTCACATCTATTATTCAGAGGGCCATTAGCGCACAAAAGCGCTACTTATGATAGCCCTGTAGGGACCATCCTCCAATCTGATGGGAACAGAATGAAGGTGAGTCCGGAGGCCCCCTGCGCCCTCTGCCCTTTTGTTTGTCCTGTTCACAGCAGTGGGCATTAAGGGTGCTCATAAGAACAAAGGGCAGGAGGAGGAGAAGGGTTTTGGATGATTACTGTCTGCATCACCTGCTGCCTTGAAGAGGGGCACTGCAGGACGCCTTCAAGAGGAGCTGCAAGACAATGAGGAGGATCTAAAGAGGTAACAGAGTCCCACTCACCCTGATGCCTGCAGGCTAGAAAGGAGACTCTGTGAAACACAATATTTATATTTGACTAAGATCACACCAGTTGGTGAAACAGTGAAGTCGAGATTGAGCCCAGATTTTACCCTTTCACACAATAATTTAGCTATTAGAAGGGTATATTTTTCTAACATTTATTTTTAATGTTTTGTTATCTGGGTAATGAAGGACTTGATTACAGCGTGGCTAACAGGGAGAAGCCATATTTCATTTTGGGCCGTTATGCCTAGCGTTATTATTTATGTTGTTGTTATCGTTACATACTTAAGCATATTGAAGTATATTATCTTTTCTCTATCTTTTCTTCACTCTACTCTTAAACAATCTACCCCATGCCACTGCACCCTACACCACGTTTCTCCACTCTGTGCTATTCTACGCCACTGCAATCTATGCTGTACCACTCCACTCTACACAGCGCCACTGCAATCCATGCTATTCTACTCTAACCATTGTACACTACACCCCTGCACTCTGCCAGTGCACTCTTCACCACTTTACTCAAAATCAATGCACTCTATGCCACTGGACTCTATGCCAATCTACTCTGCACCACAACACTCTATTTCACTGCTTTCAATGCCACTGTACTCGGCGCCACAGCTCTCTATGCCACTCTACAATACACCACTGTACTCTGTGACCCTCTAATCTGCAACATTGCACTCTCTGCCACTGAACTCCATGCCACTCTACTCTGCACCACTGCATTCAATGCCACTGTACTCTGTCCCACTGCACTCTCTTCTGCATCACTGCAGTCTAATCTACTCTACACCACTCCACTGTAGGGCACTTCACTCTACTTTGAAATCATCTCCTCTATGCCACTGCAATCTACGCAACTCCACTCTATGCTATGCCAGTCTAATCTACCCTGCACCACTCCAATGTACCCTGCGCCATTCCAATCTGCTCTGCACTGCTCTATGCTACTGCACTCCACATCACTATGCTCCACTCTGCAACAATCTACTCTTCACCACTGTACTGTACTCTGCAGCAATCCATTCTATGCCACGGCACTCTATGCAACTCTATTCTACTCTGCACTACTGTACTCTACGCCACTCTATTCTGCATCACTGTACATCACTGCATTCTACACCAATGCATTCTATGCCACTCTACTCTACACCACTGCCCTTTATGAAACTCTACTCTGCAACACTGCACTCTGCCACTGAACTATACTCCTCTCTACTCTGCACCACGGCACGGCACGCCACTCTGCACCGCTCAACTATATGCCACTCTACTGAACTCTACACCAATCTACTATATGCCACTACACTCTATGCCACTCTACTCTGGTGTAGAGTGCAGTGGTGGAGTGCCGTGATGCAGTCTACTCTACCTTGCACCACTCCACTCTACCAGGCACGCATCACTCTATGACACCGCACTCTGAACCACTGTATTCTATGTTGTGCCACTCCACTCTGCACCCCTCGACTCTTCACCACTCTACGCTACTACAATGTATGCTAAACCAGTGGGGTCTTCGCCAATGCACTCTACACCTCTTTACTCACAACCAATACACTCTATACCACTACACTCTACACCAATCTACTTTGCACCACTGTACTCTATGCCACTTCACTCTAGACCACCCAACTCCACTCTATAATACTTCACTCTGGCATTACACTCCATGATACTAGACTCTGACACTCTATTCCTTTAAACTCTAACACTTTCTCCACTCTGTAACTCCCTACACAACTCCCTATACGCCACTCCATTCTACTTTACTCCACTCTATGCCATTCCACCCCACTCTCTGCCACTTCAATCTACGATACTCTACTCAACGCCACTGCACAACCCTCTATGCCACTCCACTATAACAATGTACTGTGCTCAACAACACTCTACCCAACTTACTCTATGCCACTTCACATTACTTTACTCTACACCAGTTCACTCTTCTTTATGCCTTTCCACTCTATGACACTCTGCCACTCTACGACACTCTATTACACTGTGACACTACTCCACTCAACTACTAATTTATGGCATTGGCGCTTGATTAGAGATTCAGATCTCCATTGATTGCCTTCTCACTCATATGAGACGTGAGTCAGATTTATCTTCGCCGTTTTGGTTACAAGCTCTCTGTAACCCTTTTAACTCAAGCTTAATGAAGGCTTAGGGTGATTCTGATACTTGTCCAGGGGATAGAAATATCGTCAGCCAAAGTACCTTGACTTGAATTTGTGATATTGTACATAAGTTGGCATAAGCATAGGTACTATGAGCTAATGACTTCTTGATTCACTATTTGACTCATTCATGTAAAAGTCGGTGTATAAAAGCTTGTAAATCATTATTGTGAATGCTAACCTTGGAAAGTAGCCTCTTTCTAGCTTGGTTACCCCCACATTTTCCCTGTTTGTCAGTGTGAAGTGTGTTTGAATGTGTCTACTGGGCTCCTGCTAATCAGGACCCCAGTAGTTATGATCTCTCATTTAAATTATGGTTGTTGCATACTGGTAACCCAGTATTTCACCCAAAATTGGCATACTGGTACCCCTTATAAGTACCTACTATAGTGTACTTAGGTACCCAGGGTATTGGGGTTCCAGGAGATCCCTATGGGCTGCAGCATTTCTTTTGCCACCCATAGGGAGCCCATGCAAAGGCTTCTGCAGGACTGCCATTGCAGCCTCCGTGAAAAGGTGCATGCACTAGCAGAGGTGCCCCCACGACCTCCAGGACCATTTTCCCAGACTTCATGAGTGCGGGGATGCCATTTTACACGTGTACTTGAAATAGGTCACTACCTATTCCCAGCTACATAATGGTAACTCCGAACATAGGTATGATTGGTATCAAACATGTTAGAATCATACCCCAAGGCTTTTGCAAGCATTGGTTGTATGATTTCATGCACTCTGGGGGCTCCTTGGGGGACCCCCAGTATTGCCATTCCAGCCTTCTGAGGTTTTCCAGGCAGCCCCAGCTACT
Source organism: Pleurodeles waltl (assembly GCF_031143425.1). Taxonomy (NCBI): domain Eukaryota; kingdom Metazoa; phylum Chordata; class Amphibia; order Caudata; family Salamandridae; genus Pleurodeles; species Pleurodeles waltl. Next base: position 714,291,721 of record NC_090447.1, read on the forward strand.
GCCACCTCTCAGACAGGTTTCTGCCCTCCTGTTGCTTGAGAAGCTCAAGTCCAGGAAGGCAGAACAAAGGATTTCCTTTGGGAGAGGGGTGTCACACACCCTTACTTTGGAAATAGGTGTTACAGGCTTGGGAGGGGTAGCTTCCTTCCCCAGGCCACTGGAAATGCTTTGAAGGGCACATTTGGTGGCCTCCTTACATAATCCAGTCTACACTGGTTCAGGTACCCCCAGTCCCTGCTCTGGCACGAAACTGGACAAAGGAAAGGGGAGTGACCACTCCCCTGTCCATCACCACCCCAGGTGTGGTGCTCAGAGCTCCTCCAGGAGGTCCCTGGGTTTTGCCATCTTGGATTCCAAGTTGGCAGCAAACCCTGGGAGCATCTGAGTGGCCAGTGCCAGCAGGTGGTGTCAGAGCCGTTCCCTGATAGGTGCTTACCTGTTTAGCTGACCAATCCCCCTTTCAGGGATATTTAGGGTCTCTCCTCTGGGAGGTTCTTCAGATTCGGATTGCAAGACTCCAACAGAAATCCTCTGCATCCTTTACTTCACCTTCTCACTGAAGAAACTGCATCTGGACCCTCCAGGAACTCTACAAACTGCAACAACGAAGCAAAGACGACTTCTGCAACATTGTATCTTCAACTCTTGCCAGCAAATGCAACTGTTTCCCGGTCATGCATCCTCAGAGGATAGCCTGTCTTCAGCCTGCACCAGAAGAATGAACAAATCTCTCTTGAAGTGAAGTAGTCACTCTCCTGCTTCAGCAGGCACCTCTCTGCAACAACGACCATCTGCGTGGGTCCCCTCTCCTGTCGAGTTGCATGGATCCTACATCACGGGTGGTGGACTGAAGTGGTCCCGATGGTCCTGACGTCCTACTGTCCAACTTTGGTGGAGGTAAGAGCTAGCCTTCCCACGCAAGACAGTACTCCTGTGCACCACATGTTTTTCAGTTGCCAAGGCTTGTTGCCATCCTTTTATGAAATTCTTTGTGGACAATGTAGCTCCGGCCCGAGCACTCCTTCCTGCGATGCACAGCTTCCTGAGTGGTTCTCTGGCAGCGTGGGATCCTTTGTTTTTGTGCTGCATGGGCCTCCTTTTGCAACTCCTTTGTCCCCGTGCTGGAGGACTCCTGTGTGCGCTGGCTGGTCTTCTGTGGGCTCTCTGAGTTGCTGAGAGCCCCCCTCTGACTCCTCCTCCTGGGTAGAGTCCACCAGGTCCCTCCTGGTCCCAGGCAGTGCCATTTTCCGCTAACCGTGAGCTTTGCGTGGGCCAAGGCTTGTTGGCGGAATCCAGCGACGCAAACCAGACTGCAATCATCCATCCGGTGTGGGATATCATCTACACCAACCAGGAACCCGCATCCATCTTCTTGGGTGCAGTACTGACTGTTGTTCTTCACCAGTGGTTCTTCTTTTGCACCTTCATTCAGGTTAGCAGGGGCTCCTGTCCTCCCGGGACTCTTCTGTGCTTCTTGGACCTAGTCCCATTCTTCCACAGGTCTTTAGGTCCAGGAATCCACCCTTTGTGTCTTGAAGTATCTTCTGGTTCTTGCATTATCTTCTTTCTCGTGTTCTTGTGTGTTCTAGGAAAGTTATTGTGATTTACTCCTGCTTTCCTGGGCTCTGACGTGGGTTCTATTACTTACCTTTGGTGTTTTCTAATACTCCCAACGCCCCTCTACACACCATACTTGCCTAGGTGGGAAACCAACATCCACATTCTACTTTCTTTGTATATGGTTTTTGTTTCCCCTAGGCCCATTTCTAACCATTGTGATTTTCATTAATTGCACTGTTTTCTAACTGTTTTTATTGCTATTGCTGCATACTAGTGTATATAATTGGTTTATTACTTGCCACCTAAGGGAGAAGAGTCTCTATGCTATTTTTGGCATTTGTGTCACTAAAATAAAGTACCTTTATTTTTGCAACACTGAGTATTTTCTTTCATGTGTGTGAGTACTGTGTGACTACAGTGGTATTGCATGAGCTTTGCATGTCTCCTAGATAAGCCTTGGCTGTTCAGCTACAGCTACCCCTAGAGAGCCTGGCTTCTAGACACTACCTACATTTCACTAATAAGGGATAACTGGACCTGGTATAAGGTGTAAGTCCCATAGGTACCCACTACAAACCAGGCCAGCCTCCTCCATACCACTGTACTATATAGGTTACTTTTTACATTTTTCTTGTAATTGGTGACATTGGGTCATCCAGATAACTTGTCTAATGCCCGAATACCAGTCTTTCTCGATTTCCCCTGTTGATGTTTTCCCACTACATTTGATCTTTTATATTTTGATTGAATAAATGCATGAAACATTCCATTTGCATACTACTTTAATATCATTGTTTATGGGAGTGGTGTTGCATTTTATTCAAGGGACCCCTGTTCCTTTAAAGTTAGTTTACTGCTCCATTCTAGGACACTCTACTTACTCCATGACACTACACCACACCAGTCGATGACACATCATTCTCCTTTATGCCATTAACTTTGCGCCATGCTGAATAGTAGTCTTGCTAGTGTACAGCATCGCTAAAACACATTGGCAAAGGAAATAGAACTTGCATAGGCGAGACCTATTGGCTTTGCCAATGCTTGTTTATAAGGTATGAACTTCAAGGTGACTTGCAATATCCTTATGTACGCCGGGGGTATCTTACCCCATATAATACATGGTCACACCACCAACTTTCCCACAAACCACTTAAAACCTTAGTGCATATCTTCTGTCATTCCAAGCTATTAAAGTAGAGCAGAAGAAAGAAAAGCAACATTCAATTTTTTGCATTAAACAGCTGCATTGATTATGCTCTGTGACCTGATCTGCCTTTCAGCTTGGCTGCTAGCTCTGGCAGAAGGCATTGTAATGTCAGAACTCGACTGTAATAACCCTATCATAGTCATTTTCTGATGTATTTTCCTTATAATCAGTGAATGTCTTTTCTTTATACGCAGTGACTTGGTGCATCACAAACAGCCGTTTCTAAATAAATTAGTGACTGCAGTTTATACAGAGATTAGAGAATCCATGTTTATATAGCCTGTAACTCCAAGAGCTTCTTCAGTTGAAATACTTCTAGTTATGACTGATGTGGAGCTGAGCTGCCCAAGATCACACACAGGAGTAGAAGTGTTATTAGAACTATGGTTTCCGAGCACAGTTTACAACTCTTGTACCTAATCGCTTTTGATAGCTCCAGTGCGGTTCCAATTGGCATGAGGCGAAGGGCATGGTGGGTGTGGGCGCAAAGGGTATGTTCTTCCTTTTTACCCTCCTACCTTTATTTGCTTGGTTCATGAAGATGCAAGGTTAATCAACATGTTATTTTCACATTTGAGCTAATTACTTTGTGAATGTAAATAACAATAAAAGATACTTTCAGACTGTGAAAACATGCCTCCCTTTCTCCCTATTTCACTTCCAATATATATGATTGTGTATATTTATCGGAGCCAGCAGTTTGTAAACAACGACCGATTTGTATAGGGTTGATTTAAAGTCACCAAGGCTGTCCCTGTCCCCCCCAGAAATGTATTGTCTCCTACGCCCCTGCTTGTTTAATACAGTTACCTTTAATCGCACCCACTGTTCGTGTGTTTGGCTGCTCTGCCGTCCTCCCTTAATGGTCTGAAAGTTACCTGTGTAAGGCTTGACTCTCAACTGTCATAGAAGTGCAGATGAACTGCAAGAATGCTCATAGCCACATATGGTTTGATTGGCTTAAACGATCCAATCCCCTCCATTTCTAAAGTTACCTCATAAAATCTCCTTGAGCTCTGTAAGAATGACCCTACCCATGCCTTCAGCGCTTACAGAAACTCAAGATGATCTTCGCGCTTGGACATAATTGCCCTTGGTTCTGCGGGGGGAAATGCTTATGCGAGTGGGGTATTCTTTCTGAACAGCGATCCTTGAAGCTTGGTGGTAGACAACCAGTTCCTTTTCCCTGTCCAAGTGCTATGAAAATGGAACATGCACAAACAAGGGACACGTGGGGCATGTTCTCCTGGAGGTTTCAATTGCTAGATGAGTGGCTTGCAGCCCAGCCCCTATTAAGTAGCCATCCGATCCTTAGAGTTGCATTAGCAGGCCCACCAAGGAGCGGAAAACAACTCTGGCTCTCTTATTGACATAGGACCATTTTTAAGGCTCTAATGATAATTGGAGCCTTGCACACTATTCCCCCTCCGTTACTATACACCGTAGCAAGGAAGAAAGTGACAAAGATGGCCACCTGGAGGCTGTAATGGGGGTGCACAGTAGCGGGATCACTGCCAAATCTTAGGCAAAGACCCATATCGGGAAACTGGAGTACCCCTGGAAATTGCTGGTACATAGCAGCTGGGCAGATGGACTGCCACTTGGCAGGGCAGCTTGACAGCCAGTTGACATCAAAACAAGTGTGAGAAGTATTCCAGTGCTAAAAGATGGACTAACCGGGTGGCACCGGTGGTGCTGGATCTGTGCAGGGCCCTGGGGGATATTCATACTTTCAAAGACTTTGCCAAAAAGGAAACACAGAAGCTAGGGCAGTGCAGCTGGAGAAACCATAGCTATGGAGCAAAGGCAGAGTGAAAACAAGAAAACTAGTTATCAGAGAAGAACAAAGAAAATTGGCCGTTTGGAGAACGAAATGCGGGTCAGGGATGCTGCACCCTCTAGGGGCCACTGCACAAAATATGGGCCTACACCTCCCCGCTGGCCACAAAACATAATCCTTTTGCGGTTGTACTTTGCAGGGTTAATACGACTGCTTCAGGGGAAAGTGGCGCAGCGGGAAAAACAGGCACCACCATAGAGCGCAGATATCGAGAAAGGGGTATGCACTATGGAGAGCAACCGAAGACTAGGAATAAAAACATTCACTTTGTCTGAAGGGTTCCTGGAATTTACATCACACAAGGGCTGGACCAATTGGCCTGTATGGACCCCCAAAGAAGACGTTACCGAAAATGTGAAAACGATTTTTTTTTTTAAAACACATTTTTATTGTTTTACACAACAGTCTGCTAGGTCAACGGAACAGTCGTGACTTTTTTTCATTCAATGTCACCACAGGGAAACATTAGTGTTTTACAATTGTTTGCCGGTTATTAGTCTCACTGCCTATGTGACTCAGTCAGTGAAAGAGGAAAAAACACAAAATAAACCAGGACGGTAAGCAGAGAACAATCCCAAGCAATGAGCGAGGGGAACACAATGCTAACACAGTGTGAATGTTAAAAACTATGATTTGACATACTACCAGAGAAATGCCGCGATGCTTGACTTTGAAGGTTGATTATTTATGCGCAGGTGCATTGTGAGCAGGCCACTGGAATTCTGCGATTGTGCGGCCGCGGCGATTTTCGCATAATTGTAGATTTGCTGCATTTGCCAAATCCATGGTCTGCCGCATAATCTGCAGATTTTAACACAAAAATTGCTTCTTGCACAAAGGTTTTTACATTTGCCAAAAACGCAGAGACACGTGTTGCTGTGTGGTGGAAATCCATTTGACTGGTACACTTCCTGTAGTTTATTGCTATATTTAGCTGTTAAATTAGTACTAGTGAAGTGCAACTACTACCCAGATAATGTTAAGTTTCAAAATGATAAACTAATGAGGTAAAATAATCACAAAATGTGCCGCATAATTTGCATTTTCTTGCTGCATTATTTACTTAACCCTATCCGATAATCTGGTCATTACCTGCCGCATAATTCCAGTGGCCCTGATTATGAGTGATCACAAGCAATATTTGTGTTGCAGGTGAGTGACGTGGGAAGGGTTGCAGTTAATAAATAAGTGTCACAACTACTACTTAAACTACATTCTTGTTCTATGTGTTTATTCATAGCAACCCTCCATATTCCTGTAACGACTTCCAAATCATAGACCATGTGTTTCCCTGTCCCCTTCTTGGCGGTCGATCATCATTTTTGGCTTTTACTCTCACCACGTGTACATGCCAGACATATTACCTCAGTTTTTTCCTGATAATTATCATGACCTCAGCTTCCGCCAGAGCTCACTTTTGCTAGTCCTTTTTAACCAACTCTTAATAGTCGCGGCTAGCGCCGCTTTCAAAGATTTGGTTTGAGTAGTATCAGTGCTAGGTCAACAAATTTACACAAGTGTCTGTCCTTGGATACATATTACATCACCTCACCCTATGTTGTCCGTAGTACTGCACATTTCCACACCATATGGAAAAAGCCGCCATCCTGCTGTTGGCATCTATGACTATTGGAGGACGGCCCCTTAAACATACATGGGATGCATACACCGTAGTGTCAGATATGTCTGGGGCAAGTAGTTAAATTGGTTAATCTAAACCTGATAGTTTTTTCACATGTTCTAGTGACCTACTCCATTTTTTGTCCGTGATATCCACACCCATGTCTCGCTCCGACGTTAGTTTCACATCTGATGTCGCCTGCTTCTGTTGTGCCAACAGTGCAATATTTAATGTGGTGATTGCTTCCTACTGTGTCCTTGTGTTGGGATGCAATATAGTGACCTCAACGATGGCGCCTCTCAACGTACAGGTCCCAAGCTCAGATGTGCTAGATAAAGGATGACATTGTATTGTAAGAAATTATCTCGCCGGGATCCCAAATGTGGCACACACACTGGGGAAGGTGTATAAACTATTATCTGTACACAGATCCTCCAAGTGAATTACCCTTTTATCAACACATACTTTCTTCTTGCGTGTTCCCATAAGTGCTTTCATTTCCGGCAGCGGCCATAGTGGTAACTGGGATGCATATGGGCATCTCCACAGTGGCGGAACAAAGCCCCCCGTGTTGTGTGTGTGTGTGCGGGGGGGGGAGAACACTAGCGCCAGGGTGTAACAAAGCCCCTGTGTTGTGTGTTTGTGGGGGGGGGGGGAACACTAGCGCCAGGGCGTAACAAAGCCCCCCGTGTTGTGTGTGGGGGGGGGGGGAACACTAGCGCCAGGGGCCTCCTGACCTGAAAAATCGTGAGTGAGTTCGGGAGGGGGGCCCTCTGTATACTTTGCGGAGGGGGGGGTGGGTGTCTCGGCTCTCTCAAGTTGAGTTACGCCATTGCACCTCCTCCCTGTCCAGACAACATAATTATCCCACCATTTATTTGCTACCATAGCTGAGAAGCATCCTTCAAAACGCCGTCATAACCTTGCGAGCCTTTACCACAAATCCTTGACCACACACAGGTGTATTTTATGATTCTTCTGTGCTCCCCACCTCCTTCTCATAAACAGTGCATTTAGAAAGTCTTTATTATCTTCAATGCTCTTGGCATCCAGTCCTCTGCAGACGCGTGGATCCTGCATGTTCCTCAAAATCGAAAAATCTACTCTTCTAGGGTGGAAACAAATCTACATCTTTAAGTTCAGATGTGGGCTATTTTAGTTGACAACCACATGGCTCCCTGACAACACTAAGATAATAAAGATACCAGGGAGGATTTCATTGGGCCAAACCACAAAAGTGAGGATTTTTTTTGGATTTTTTTTTTTACTCCTGTTACATGTACTTATTATTGATGATGGTTTTATTTGTACTCATGCTGGGTGTTTTGTTTGACCCACACATATTTTCTCATTCTCCAGGGTTACCTCTCCACCTTTGATGTGACCACAGGATTTTAACCCCTTCGCTGCCAGGCCTTTTTTTGGCTATTTGGGGCAGGGCGCGCTTAGGCCCTCATAACGTTTTGTCCACGTAAGCTACCCACGCCACATTTGCGTGCTTTTTTTCCAACATCCTAGGGATTCTAGAGGTACCCAGACTTTGTGGGTTCCCCTGAGGGAGACCAAGAAATTAGCCAAAATACAGTGAACATTTCGTTTTTTTAAAAACAAATTGGAAAAAAGTGCAGCAGAAGAAGGCTTGTGGTTTTTCCCTGCAATTGGCATCAAAGGGTTTGCAGTGCTAAAATCACCATCTTTCAGGAACAGGCAGACTTGAATCAGAAATCCAATTTTTCAACACAATTTGGCATTTTACTGGGACATACCCCCATACCCCATTTTAATTTTTTTTTGTGCTTTCAGCCTCCTTCCAGTCAGTGACAGAAAAGTGTGTGAAACCAATGCTGTATCCCAGAAACCTAAACATTTCTGAAAAGTAAACAAAATTCTGAATTCAGCAATGGGTAATTTGTGTAGATCCTACAAGAGTTTCCTACACAAAATAACAACTGAAATAAAAAAGAAATATTGAAATTGAGGTGAAAAAAAACAGCAATTTTTCTCCACGTTTTACTCTATAACTTTTTCCTGCAATGTCAGATTTTTTAAAGCAATATACCGTTACGTCTGCTGGACTCTTCTGGTTGCGGGGATATATAGGGCTTGTAGGTTCATCAAGAACCCTAGGTACCCAGAGCCAATAAATGAGCTGCACCTTGCAGTATGTTTTCATTCTATACTGGGTAAACAGCAATTAATTTGCTGAAATATAAAGAGTCAAAAATAGGTATCAAGAAAACCTTTGTATTTCCAAAATGGGCACAAGATAAGGTGTTGAGGAGCAGTGGGTATTTGCACATCTCTGAATTCTGGGGTGCCAATACTAGCATGTGAATTACAGGGCATTTCTCAAATAGACGTTTTTTTTTACACACTGTCTTACATTTGGAAGGAAAAAATGTAGAGAAAGACAAAGGGCAATAACACTTGTTTTGCTATGCTATGTTCCCCCAAGTCTCCCGATAAAAATGGTACCTCCCTTGTGTGGGTAGGCCTAGTGCCCGCGACAGGAAATGCCCCAAAACACAAAGTGGACACACAACATTTTCTCAAAGAAAACAGATGTGTTTTTTGCAAAGTGCCTACCTGTGGATTTTGGCCTCTAGCTCAGCCGCCACCTAGGCAAACGTACCAAATCTGTGCATTTTTGAAAACTAGAGACCTAGGGGAATCCAAGACGGGGTGACTTGTCGGGCTCTCACCAGGTTCTGTTACCCAGAATCCTTTGCAAACCTTAAAATGTGGCTAAAAAAACACTTTTTCCTCACATTTCTGTGACAGAAAGTTCTGGAATCTGAGAGGAGGCACAAATTTACTTCCACCCAGCGTTCCCCAAGGCTCCCGATAAAAATGGTGCCTCACTTGTGTGGGTAGGCCTAGTGCCCGCAACAGGAAATGCCCCAAAACACAACACGGGCACATCACATTTGCATAAAGAAAACAGAGCTGTTTTTTGCAAAGTGCCTACCTGTGGATTTTGGCCTCTAGCTCAGCCGCCACCTAGGGAAACCTACCAAACCTGTGCATTTTTTAAAACTAGAGACCTAGGGGAATCCAAGACGAGGTGACTTGTGGGGCTCTCACGAGGTCCTGTTACCCAGAATCCTTTGAAAATCTCAAAATGTGGCTAAAAAAACACTTTTTCCTCACATTTCGGTGACAGAATGTTCTGGAATCTGAGAGGAGCCACACATTTCCTTCCACCCAGTGTTCCCCCAAGTCTCCCGATAAAAATGGTACCTCACTTGTGTGAGTGGGCCAAGTGTTTGTGACAGGGAATAGCCAAAAACACGTCAAAATTGAGGGGGAACCAAAGTGGGTCCAAAAGGGCAGTTTGAAAAAAAACATTTTTAGGCTGACAAGTGCAGCAGAAATTTTATTGGTATAGATGAGACAATGCTGGGTGGTAGGAATTTTGTGGATTCCTGCAGATTCCGGAAGGTTCCATCACAAAAATGTGGGAAAAAAGTGTGCTTTCCAGCAAAGTTGCAGGTTTGCAGGGCATTGTGGGTAAGGAAATGGTGCAGGGTGCATGTGAAGCACACCACCCTGGAATCAACTAGATGTTTAGTTTTCAGATGTGTCTAGGTCTTGTGGATTTTTCTACATGGCAGCTTTCCAAAGTAAAAAAAAAAGTGCAGCCCTCACCATTCAAGTGGGACGATTTTGAGAGTTACCAAGCTCTCATGGCCCAAATGTAAAACAAAAACCAAAAATAATCAAATGTCCTCCTGCTTGCCATGGGATAAGATGTTTTAGTGTGCGGGGGAGAGCTGAATGACTGTTAGTCCCTTCAGTTCGGGGTGGGGGCATAACCAGGCCCATACTGGTTGGTAGCCACCACCCCACTATTTTCCTTTATTTTTTTTTATTCCCTGGCATCTAGTAGACTTTCTGACCCCCGGGGTGTGGATCGGGGGTAATTGCCCAATCTGCCCACTGGTGGGCAGAACAACTTTGGCCGTATTTATTTGGGTGGGGGTATGGCCATACCTCCAACCTCTTACTTTAAAAAAAATCTTCCCTGGTCTCTGGTGGGCTTTCTGCCCCCCCTTGGGGGCAGATGGGCCTTCCAAAAATAGGCCCATCTGCTCCAAAGGGGGGCAGTTATGGCCAACAGTAATGTGCCCCCATGGGGAGCGACCCTTGCCCCCCCCAAAGCAAAACACACACATACACACACACCAATCCATGGTGTCTAGAGGTTTCTGCCCCAAGGGGGTAGGGCAGAAATGGCCTGATAATAATTCCCCCCCAATGCCCCCCTCCCGAGTGCCGTAGGGGTCACTCCCCAAACATAAAAAAATACAAAACAAAAATTATCCCCAATAATTTTAGGCCGATCTGCCCCCAGGGGGAGGCAGAAATGGCCTAAAAGTCATTTGCCCCCCTGGGGAGTGGCCCTTGCACAAGGGGCCACTCCCCTTATGCATAAGTATAAAAAAATCCCTGGTGTCTAGTTGTTTGTTTCTGCCCCCCCCCGGGGGCAGATGGCAAGGCCAACCAGAAATGGCCTAATAATAATTTCACCCCCGATCCCCCCCTACCCACACACACACACATACACAGGAGCGACCCTTGCCCAAGGGGTCGCTCCCCAAACATAAAAAAAAAAAAAAAATGATCCCTGGTGTCCAGTGGGGGCAGAAATGGCCTAGAAATAATTTGCCCCCCGAGGAGCGGCCCTTGCCCAAGGGGGCGCTCCCATTATTTCAAATAACAAAAAAAAAAAAAATCCATGGTGTCTAGTGGCATTTCTGCTGCGATCGGGCAGCAGAAATGCTCAGAGAGACATCAAAGGAGAGGAAAGGCCTTTCCTCTCCTATCATGCCTCTCCGCCCCCTCCACGTGATCGGAGGAGAAATGCTTTTGCATTTCTCCTTCGATTCAGCGCCGGGGGTAAGGCCTCTGATGAGGTCAGTGCGTGAAAGCTCACTGACGTCATCAGACGCCACGGGGGGGCTGGGGTGGAAGGGGAAGCGATGCCGAGGACGAGCCCACCTCGCCTGCGGCACCCAAGGGGTTAACATAATTTTAGTTATCCCATTTGTTCATTCTCACTGCCCCAGACACTACTGTGCATAACCTTCAGCTATGCCCATTGATCTTTGAGTGCAAGGAGTGACCTTTGGCTAGGACCTGCCCCCAGAATCTGTTGGGCACACATATGACTCTACCCAGCAGACTCCTGCTACAATGCACAGCCTTAACTCACCATTTTCTGCCTCAAGAGCACACTAATTTAGGTCTTCTCCTGTGCTTAGCAAGCTCAGGACGCAGAACGAGGCTTCGACCACACCCTGTATCCAATTGCCTTGCCCTAATTTGGTGCCCACAGATGATGCTCAGTAACAGTTTGCAACCTGTTCATTGAAAACAACTATGTACATGAAATGAGTTACTGCTGGCTGGAGAAGGGCATTTTTACCTCTAGGGACCACATCCTCTCCTCCTTAGCATCTGATGTGCCCATCGTGCCTTTTATGGCCCCAGGAAAACAGACCTCTCAAGTTTCCCAGGTCATACGTTTTGATAAACAAGAGTACAAATACCAGAATGCAAAGAACATGCATTGGCAAAGCCTCTAGGTTTCGCCTGTGCGAGATGTGCTGGCTTTGTCAATGGTTTTCTTTAGACATGTTGCACAGAAATGGGCTTTTTAAAGCTACAAAGAAAAGGTGTTATGACACAGCCAACATTGACCACGTCATAGTGTTTAAAAAAAATAATTTGTAAGCCAGGTTGCACAGAGGTCTTTTTTGCTGCCCAGTGTGACTAAAAGCATTAAACAAAGCCAAATACCCCTTGGATCCACGAGAGCTATAGGGCTTTGTGTAATGTTTTTGTGGGGGGCATGGTGTGGGAGGCAGTAATAGGAACTGTGGGGGGGGTGTTACCAACTCAAGGGACATAGGGAGGAGGGTGGGGGCAAGCAATACAAGTGAAGTGTGGGTGACTAGGGAGGGAGTAGCAACACCATGGAGGATGGGGAGTGCAGTGGATCATCAAGCAACATGAGGGAGCTGTGGGAGAGGAGGGAGAGCGCATCAACACAACGGGAGATACAGGGGAGGGAGTGCCAGGCTGTCAAGCAACATGAGGGATATGTGGGTGAGGAGGAAAGGAAAAGGAACAGAATGAAGTTGGGGTGGGGGCAAGAGCACATGCAGTGGGAGGGGTGAGAGACAGATGCACTCGTATAGAGTGCATGTAAAAAAAAAATGGACCTGCAGGAGTGTGTAGACTGGAAACTATACTTGTTCCATGGTTCTCTGCAGGAACAAAGACTTGAAGACCCTTTAGGAAGTAGGAGGTGGTGATCAATAAGAGGCAAGGAAACGAGTGATGGTGAAACCAACCAATCGTAAGTGATAGGCATGCTCTAAGCCAGTTTTCATGTTTTTGCTGTTGAGAAAAGATTTTGCTGACAGTTCATGAACACTGTCTTAGGTGAAACCTAAAAATGGACTAGATGAACTATGTATAGACATTGGAAACTTTAGAGTTCTCTGAAATGTTTCCAGAATGATGACTGCAGACTTGGTTTACGGATATCAGAAAATACTGGCTAGAGCAGAATGTTCAGAAGCCAGTAAGGCTCTAATACATTCAAGTGCTAGTATTTTGAACCAACTGGGCATGCACCGCATGATGAACCTTCAAAGCATTTTGTCAAGTAGATATCACATTCTAGGCAAAGTACTATGTTTCTACTAGTTTAGTGTCATTCACTTACCAGTTTTTGCTGTAGCAAAGAACAAACTTGTCTTAAAATAAAGGTTTACCTATATAGATTAGTGATTGTTACACTTTGCTTCTGTTTTACCAATCTGTGCAGAATTTGAAAATAAGAACTATTTCTGGATTGACCGAGTTGTTGCCAAATTTCATTCAGATTTGTCAAATGGTACTAAAGGTATTAGCAATCTAAATAACCTGTTTCATGTGGGCCAACAATCTCATCAATAGTGACAAGTTATCTTCTACTGACTCTTAAACCCTAAACTATCTATAAATTAAAATACATATAAAAAAAATATTTTCTGAAGTTTTAAAGTTTCTTTAAAAACTCTTCTTTGATAGAGATTAATGCGTCAATCACCTTTTAAGGTAGTTAATTGTACAATATTATCTTAATACAAATTGTTGTTAAAATTAGTCAATTGAAGAGAGAACTCCATCTTAGAATAGAAAATAGTGAATTACGATTTTTCATTTATAGTTATGGCTTAAAACAAATAAGCGTATTATATTACATTTGAAACAAATTCAGATTGCTTACAAATTTTGTTTGATTCAGGATTAATTACCAATGACTTCATCTCCATCACCAAAATATTCATAACCGTGGGAATTACATAAGAAACATGTTCATGTTAATTGCAACACTTTGCAGATTCTCGTACAGGTTCTCAGCCAAATCATATGCTTATCTGAGACTGGCATCTTACGATAAGGCATGTGTTAAATACTTTTGGCACACAGTCTAGGTGTGAGTTAAAAGATGCTAGAAACATCCGTGCATTTATTAATAATTTTCAAGTGACAAACTTTCATCCTCTGATGTCTCTTCAGTTTCAGCATTAGTATGTAACACCCTCTTTCCAAGTAGAATGGAAACTCCGTCTACCCTGTTAAAGAGATTCCAGGCTATGCATTTTTCAGGGTGATTTGCATGTTCATGTAATCCTACTTTCTGATGTTCTTCCCCTCCCCCCAAAAAATGTTCTTGCATACCTAAAACTTCAGGGTGAGGTATGTGAGCCATTCTAGTTGTCTTCTGTAAGCATTGCTGATCCCCACAACTGGTATGTAGCTATCCCCAACCATGACTCCTTTCACTCTCAACAGCATCGTACGCTTCACCATGTTTAAATCACATCTTTGAATTTCATGCATTCAACCAACATCTCCTACAAAGGATTTAATGCATTCAACACTTTCTAACCGCATGTCTTCAGAAGGGTTCCCAAAACATATACAAATTGAAGCACTTTGGGGCCTTGTGAGGGGTACATGGCACTATGTGAATGCTCCCAACACCATACTTCAACTTCCTTAATGCCAGGGTCCCCATTTTTTGTCCTTAAGATTCACCTTCATCTTCCTTTAGATTTTAATTTTTTGATATTGTTTGGCAACTGTTCACATCTCTGGGGATATATATGGTATTATATCCTTCCCACTTCACATTTTCAATTCTCACCTGGGTCAGCACTGGAGACTAATGCATCCTCTGAAGAAATATATTTGAACTCATGGACCAAGGTTTGTACCAAGAGTTTTACTCCACTTTTCTTCCTCCTAGGGTAAATAAAAGAAGTAACATTGACATGGCTGCTTGTAGGTTGTGGCTCATTGAAGAAAGCATGACTTAGCCAGTGGCTTCCAAGGTTTTTTGTAATATTTCTATTGGAATTGTTATAAATAACAGCAACAGCGAAGGTAGATCTCTTATTATTACATTTTATGGTTGTATGCTGAAATACTGGCAACACAAATATCACCCAAAAAACCCACAACTATTGACGTTATAAACTTTATATGTGAAGTCCAAAATATAGACAACAAAATATAGACAACCCAATGTTGTCAAAAAATGGGTAAGTATACCAAATTTTATCTATAATAAAGAATAATACTTTTAAAGCATGTATTAACTCTAAAAAAATATACCTGTAATATAAAAATATATGTAAAACATATTTATAACTTAAAAACCTAAAAATTAAAATATGTACTGAAAAATTGTTGCAAAATATATATATATTTTGAAAACATAGTTATTTAAACATAGTTATAATATCATACACCAGATATTAAACATTTAAAAACGTATACATTTAAAATAAATTAACCAAAAAAAGGAATATAATTTATATTAAACAAACTTTTAAGCGTAAAATATATATATTAAAACATCTTAAACAAATAATACAAAAATAGACTTGGAGGGGTAAAATTCATTACTCCCACTCCAGCATGAGTAAAAGTAGAGAAAGTGATGGAACTTGCAGGGTTCAAATGAACTATTCCCATTCCAATCTGAGCAACAGCAGGGAAAGTGTTGGACATTGGAGGGATCACATTTACTATTGCCTTACAACCTAGGCAACAATAGGGAAATGAGGGGTTAGATTGACTACTTCCTCTGCAATCTAAGCAACCATATGGAAAGTGTTGGACTTTGAGGGGGTCAGATTTACTATACCCACTCCAATTTAAACAAAAGGAGGGATAGTGTTAGATTTTGGATGGGCCAGATTTATTATTTCCACTCTGTTAGGAACAGCAGGGACAATATTGGACTTTGAAGGATGGGATTTCAAACTTGCTATTCCCACTATGAAAGTTTTAAAATAAAACATTTAAATGTAGACTAGAAATTAAAACATATTTAAAGTAATAAATCTGTTAATTAAATATAGAACAAAAACAAATTTAAAAAACACAAATTTGTCCTACAAATAAAATACAATTACAATTTAAAAAATTATAAACATATTCTATTCTATTCCTACTACCCTAAAACATGAACAAGCAATTAAAATGAATAAAAAAGAAATGTTATAAGAAAGAAAGCATATCCATAAATTAGTTATGAAATAACATTATTACAAATAAAATGATACATTATGAATTAATGAAACTGATCAACCAATGACTTAAAATGTAATAACTAATTAAAATATTTAATCAAAATTTACATTATTGCTTAAAAAATTGAATTACATAAATATTAATTATAAATTAAAACATTAATGTACGTTTTAAAAACGCCCCATCTCATGCCCCTTCCACACCAACAGTCTGCTACTAGATTAACAATGTCTAATTGCTTAAAAAAAAATCTCAGTGCTGTTTGGAACGCATTTAAGGTGGTGATGAGAGGCAGGTTTATCCGTGTTGCATAGGAGCGTCACTTCTACGCAAACTAGAAATTCAGAAACTAGAACAGAAGACTAGGGAATGGGAAAGGGCCGTTGCCCCAGTCTGACAATTTACATGCAAAATGATAGCAGCTAAAGGCCAACTCTGCCTGCATTACACAGGCAAGGCTGAATTGCCTTTAATGCATCTAAAAAAAAAAATGGATGTACATGAGGGAAATGAAGTGGGGATGCAGTTGGCTTGGCTGCTCTGTTGTAAATGGGAGAAGGGATATGTCTAAGTCCTTTCCATTTCAGAAGAGGAGCAGGTGCCAGACGACATGGACACAACTGCCACATTTTGCCAGCCTCTATGATAGAGAACAGCTGGTCTAGCTGGAAGAGGTTAAGCATGCAGTTAAATCTTTGAAGCCCAACAAGGCCCCGGGTCTAGATGGAGACACTATACCATTTTAGAAAACATTTGTTTATAAATCTGCCCCCAGACTTATGTCTGTTCAATTCCCGCACAAGCAGCGAAGCCATCTCGGCTTCATGGGTAAGGTTATCATGGTCTTGGAAGAACTTTCAACTGTGCACTTCATTTCAGCCAATACCCTTGTTGAATATCGATGTAAAGCTCTATATTAAGATTCTGGGCATCCATCTAATGAGGCCTTTCCCACCCTGGTCCATCCAGAGCAGAGTGGGTTTTTTCAGGGGCTCCAGATGCATGATAATATTAGATCCACTATGCACTTGGTCGAAAAGGTCATACTTTAAATGGGCTCGGCAGTACTCCTCTCGTAAGATGCAGCGAAGGCCTTCAACTTGATGGATTGGTCCATTCTGTGTCTCATCCTCCAGAAGAGGCCATGCTTACTGGATGGGGTCTCTTCCAGTTTACCCCCATCTGACTGCTGAAGTCACCCTGAATGGTCAAACCTCTTAGACGTTTGCATTTGGTAGAGACACGAGGCTGGAGTTCCAGTTGCTACCCTTGCTTTTTGCCCTCTTTAGTGAAACGTTGGATAACCTGGTTAGGTAATCAGAATCGTTGAATGGGATTACATTTGGAGTCAATGAATATAAAATCATCTTGTACATAGATGACATTCTGGTTGCCCTAGGCTCCCCTCGGTCTTCCCTTCCTGAAGTCATGGACATTCTTTGAACCTTAGATTTTGTGTTGGACCATAAAATTACTTTTGATAAATCAGACGCCCTCGTCTGGACCCTCGGGGAGGGCGAGGTGGCAGAGCTGAGCCAACGTATCCTTTTCTGCTAGTCTAGGAGGTCATAAATGTATCTGGGTTTGCATGGTCCCAGGAATTTAGCGAATCGCTAAAATTACTTAAACCACCCAGGACTTAAAACACTGGGTTGATCTTTCCTTTTAGGGGATGGGCAGGATTAACACTGTCAAAATTCATATTCTCCTGCGTCTCCTATGCTTGGTCCAGGGTCTTCCGGTTTGGCTGAATGCTCTATTTAAATCGAGCCTAATGAAGTTCGATGTGCTTTGTGTGGAGGAGCAAACCACCTAGGCTCTCTCATAACTTACAGACTCAGGCTAGAGGGATGGCTATGCCTAGCATTGCCCACAATTATGCCGCTGCCCAGCTGCAGATGGCATTGGAGTGGTCCATGCTAGAATCCGAAATTATTGAAGGCAGGTGGCACTCAACGATCTACAAACCATTGTGAGAGTTTATTATTTGGAGAAACAATACAGACCTCCCAATGCATCCCTATGTACTTTACCATGCCTGACCGTGAGGATCTGGGACTCTTATGAGGTGGGCTGGCAGTGGGTGAAGTATTCTGCGCCCCACACACCTATCCATTTTAATAATGCTTTTGGGGTTTTGAGGGTTGGGGGTTGCCAGGTGGTTTTAAATTAGTTTAATGCTTCTTCTCCCAAATCATTTTTGCAATGCAAAGCACAGTTTCACTTATCAGAGAAAGAACGCCCAGTTTATGCTCATATCGTCATTGGGTTCTCTAACCTGATACCCGATAAGCAGTTAAACAAGATAGAACTAAATGCCATTGGACTAAAGACACTATTTTTAGCCTGTACTGCATATTACTCTCTCCAAAGGCTCCACGGGCCTGGAAGCATGATGAACCATGAGAGTGCTTACTGGGAATGCACGTTACTCAGAGGTTGTGGGAAGAGGCTCTGACTGGACGTACACTGATCTTCCATTGCCTTCCATGGTAGAGAAATCCATTACAAGGTGTGGTATGTGTGCACTGCGTTCCAGCTCGTTTATATTATTTGTATCCCAATTTAAGCGCCAACTGTTGGAAATGGTGTGGGTTCCTTAGGGATGCACGGCACACTTAGTGGCTTTAATCCGAAATTCGGCAGTTCTAGGAAAAGGTTGCAGACATGTTGAAAGGAATTTTGTTGTTCCTGCTGCTCTTAATGCCAAAACTGTTACACTTAAGGATAAAACCCCCTGCACTTAAGCTATTGTTGAAATACGAGTGGCACATGGTGTAACAATGCCTCAGAGTGACCAAACAAGGGATAGCACACAATTGGAATAAAACAGAAACTGTTCCAGCGGTCCATATAATTCAGTCCCTCCTGACTATGGAGAATCTTACCAGCAACATTTGCGGAACTTATTTATGTTTATAGGCCATGTGGACACCTCAGTATAGACTGATGTGTACCAGCCTTCCCAATACTGTCTTCCTTTCCCAGAGGCACTCCTTGGGCTTGTTTGACTGAAACCTACCTATTTCAACTACTGAAGCTTCAAGTCTCTTCTTAAGTATTTGGAGGTTGAGCGGACTATACTTTGTGTATCTGAATTCCAGATGTTGTGTGGTATCGAGGTGGGTGGTGGGGGACTTATCGTTCCTACCCCTTTATTTAGGAGTTGGAGGGTTAGTTGGGATGGGAGGATTTATCATTTATAGGAACGCAGCCTTTTTCTTTCCTGATTTAACTCAGTTGGCGCTATGTTGATTCCTGGAATTAAATATAATGAAGGTGTATATGTATCCTCAAGAGGGAACGATGCAGCAATTGTGGATATTATGCCTCTTTGTTTTGTTCTATTAAAAAATGTAATGAATAGAGTTACACAAGAAAATGAATTTTTTTATGCAAACTATGCTAAAACAAACACAAGTTATTATAATTATCTCAACTTATACTAATATAACTAGTATTTACCAAACAAATTAAACAATATTTTGTTCAACTGTATTAAATAAAATTATATTATATGCTATAATTTAAAAAAATAAATACCTAAAACACATTATTCTTACCTTCTTTATAAGGTCTCATGATATTTTGACATTACAATATTTTTGACATATTTGTGACCTACAATATTTTTCAGGCAATATTTTGTAAGAATACCACATTTAGCACTTACATAACTTTAGTTAGTTAAGGAGAGACATGCTAATGCAAAACAGTTATGCACTAGAACAAAAAGAATAATGGGTCAAGGTCAATCGATTGGCAGATATATTTAGGTTCATCAGATGTGGTAGGGATGACTGGGGTTTAGTGATCTCAGGTTCAATTATATGAAGATAAGCAATCAGTGGATTTGTACTCCGCAAGAGTCGTATGTGTAGGTCACCAGTACCATTTGGAGATGGTGGGAGAGAGTGCCACGGAAAAGGGGGGACCACTGAAGCTGCAAAATGGTGGGACTAAACCTACAGATGTTGGATCTGCCTGTGGGTTATATATAGAGCCCGCATTTCCTTTTCTAAAAGATTCCTTCATTCGAGCCCCACTAAAAGTCCTTACAGTAAACCACTTCGTGTCAAGCATATTTAAGCTAGGGCGTTTTTTTTTTGTTTTTTTTGTTGCTAAAGACATCTTTAGGACATTCACAAAGCTGACCTAGGAAGGCATTCTTTCCATTGTTTGCCATCGGCTTAGTGATTTGTAACTCACATTTTCTTGCTTTCCATTTGCTGGCTTTATTTGTTATAAGCTGGTCAGCTTGAGCTTGATCCCTTCCTTGTCAAAACTTATTTACAGAATCCTTCTGAATGTTCTCTTTCTGTAAACAGGCCTGTAATCTTGTTCCTATCTCGTCACATTTGCTGTGCATTCAAATGCAGAGGTCATATGGCAGGTGCAGTCTTTCAAGGGCACTTGTTTACTTTTCTTTCTCTGACTTCAACGTAAGAGGATTTATGTGACAATCTTGCTCGATACTGGGAGTAGGAAAGAAGTTTTTTTTTCTAGCACAACATTTAAATGAACTGTGTAAGTATTTTAGAATATGTCAGAATTATGAATGAACAAATGAAGCACATTGTTTATTATTTCTGAGGCGTGTTGGAAACAAATATTTTCATATGATCAAAATGACTCAATAAACTAGTGATGCAATTTCCACACATTTTAGGCTGTGCACTGTATAGTATTATTAGTTAAATCGTATGTCTGTTCAAATATAACGGTCATTTCAATTGAAATTTTGTTGTCTGTAATGGGAGTGTGCTACCACACCATGAATACTCCACTCTGCGCCACTCTACTCTGCACCACAATCTGCCACTGCACTCTTTACCACTCCACTCTATGCCACTGCACGGCACTTCATGCTATGCTTCTCTACTCTATCCTGTAGCACTCCACTCCATGCCAACACACACTTCGCCACTCTGCTCTACACTACTGCACTTTTCGCCACTGCACTCTTCAGGACTCGAGCCTAGGCCACATGAATCTTATCTGCACAACTCCACCCTACTCCACTGTACTCTACAACACACTGCACTATATGCCACTGCACTCTATGCCAATACACTCTATGCCAATACACTCTACTCTGTAATACTCAACTCTATGCCCGTGTACTCTGCACCAATCCACTGTATGCCACCTGAATCTACTCTGCACAACTGCATTCCATGCCACTGCACTGTACACTACTTTACTGACTGTACCCCACTTTACTCTACCCCATTACACTTTGTGCCACTCTATGCAACTCAACTCTAACCTGCAGCACTCTACACCATGTCACTATACTGTATGCCACTGCACTGTACGTCACTCTACTCCACAGCACTGCACTCTATGCCACCCCACTCTAATCCGCATCGCTGTACTTTACGCCACTCTTTTCCACTACACTCTACTCTGCAACATTGCACTTTCCACTGCTGAACTCTACGCTACTCCACTCTATGCTATTCCATGCTACGCTACTTCACTCTACACCACTGCACCCTATGCCACTGTATGGCACTATACTTTACACTTCACTACTCTGTGCTACTCTAGTCTGCACCACTCTATAGAACTGCACACTATTCCACTCTACTCTTTACGCCACTGCACTTTACGCCACTCTACTCTAATTGGCGCCACTCTGAGCTGCACCACTCCACTCTGAGCCATTCCATTCTGCGCCCCTCCACGCTACAACACTGGATTGTACGCTGCTGAATTCAGTGCCACTGCAGCCTATGCCACTATACTCTGCAACACTCCATGCCAGTGCACTCCACCCCAGTTCACTCTACGCCATGCCACTCCAGTGTGTGCCACTCTACATGACTCCACAATATGCATCTCCAATACACAACACTCTCTGCCACTTCACTCTACAACACTAAATCCACTTGCGCCATTCCACTGTAGGACACTCCACTCTTCTTCATGCCACTAACTTTTAGCCTTGCTGTCACAGGAGGCCAATTTTATAGGATTTTCCAGAAAATTATGTGTGCTTTTTATGAAGGGTTTGCACATTTTTGGGCTTGTTACTACGTTTTTGGGCATGTTAATTTTGAGCATCTGTTATGTTAAGCTTTTTTAAGGCCCATTCTTCGCTACTGGTATGCTTTATATGTGAAGAATGCATATAACAGATAGCTGTCTGAAAGATGTTTACTTATTCATAGATAATTGTGTATGATGTCTGATTTCTGTACCTTTTAATGCTGGGTATGCTGGGATTCTGATACAGTAATTTGGAGCCATTTCTTGGCGTAAGGTTTAGAGAATGCCACTGTTGTGTTCTTGTTTCTCTCACAACCAACTGTGTTTCTTGCCAGCCCGAAGTTCTGGGTTCTAATTCCTAATTCAGAATGGGCCCAGACATGTATCAGCCTAATTTGTTTATCACCCCAAGACTAAAAAGTTACCTTTCTCACTCTTATATGTATATATTTTAAATGTAAGATAATGTAAAGATGAGCTATTTAGGTAAGATGTATTGCACTACTGTGTTACTAGGTGCAATATGCCAGGTAGAAATTATTTATTTTATAGTTATATTTTCAGATACTACCATCAGCCCATTAGTTACAGTATTTATGACATCACGGTATTATCTTATATCTCCACAATCACTGGCCTTCGCCTGCTTCTTCCCTAGACAAACAAATGAGGAGGTGATTGTTCCCTTATTATGAAAAGCATACTATAAAATGAAGTACATTAAGTGTATGACTCGAGTGAAGAACTATTAAAACATTAAAGCAATTGGAAGCTATTGTGCCATTTATGAAACAAAAGCTGCTCTGGGAGTGCACGCGGCACTCTATAACTCAACATAAACTGGTCTAGCATACAGTATCAGAAATATGTATGCTTACTTGCTCTTGTCGTTTTGGAGTCTGGCAGAAGTTGGCTCATGTCAGATAATATGCAGTTGCATATCACTGAGCTGTGAAGCTGCCATGCTGTTCCTTCCCACCTTCTTCCCAAATATGGGCCTTCAGCTCCATCACAGTCAGTGGTGGTGGTGCCACCTACTGACCTCTGATTCCATTGAGTGGGCAGGTAGTAATTGAAGCAGTCGGTTGTTAGAAGGTAGCATCCGTTAGGGAAAACTAAGGTTTGCCCAAGGGATCATATTCCAAAAGCGACGGGCACCTATAATGTTGGTGGACTTTACGCTGCCATATTGTCAAAAGGTTTTGAGTCCCCCTGCTTTCCAGTTTCCTCACTCACTGCTAGATAGACCCGCTATATTTAACCATGACTCCATTCCGAAAATGAATTTAAACAAATATGTGCAAAGACTGTAAATATGCCAGTTAACCTTCTGACCTGCAAAATTTGTCGAACTGGTTGACATTTCTAAAGCTTGCTAAGACTTTGACAACCCTCTTCTAATGCAGGCTATGGGCCAGGTGTAGGTAGGTATTAAATTGCGACTTGCAATTTGCGAGTCATAGCGACTCCCAAATTGCAATTCGCAATCCGAGATGCCGAAAGGTGTCTCAGACACCTTCTGCGACTCGCTATGGGGTCGCAAAGACCCACCTCATGAATATTAATGAGGTGGGTCGCAGTTTGCGACCCCATAGCGACTCTAGGCACTCACAGGGATGGTGGCCTGCTGGAGACAGCAGACCACCATGTCCGTGACTGCTTTTTTGATAAAGAAGTTTTTTTTTTTTTCTTTTTGCAGCCCGTTTTCCTTAAAGGAAAACGAGCTGCAAAAGGAAAAAATTCCGAAACCATTTGGTTTCGTTTTTTTCAGAGTAGGCAGTGGTCCATATGACCACTGCCTGCTCTGAAAAAATATTTTTGTGGGCAGTCACAAAGGGGAAGGGGTCCCATGGGGACCCCTTCCCTTTTGCGAATGGGTTACTATCCACTTCAAGTGGATGGTAACTGCGAGTTGGTTTGCGACCGCTTTCGCGGTCACTAAGCAACTCAGCATCGCGATGCGGTCGCAAATAGGAAGGGAACACCCCTTCCTATTTGCGAGTCGGAATCACATTTTGCGAGTCGGTACCGACTCGCAAAATGTGACTCTGCATCGCGTTCAGTCTTTT
This sequence comes from Pleurodeles waltl, assembly GCF_031143425.1. Classification (NCBI taxonomy): domain Eukaryota; kingdom Metazoa; phylum Chordata; class Amphibia; order Caudata; family Salamandridae; genus Pleurodeles; species Pleurodeles waltl. Next base: position 714,315,615 of record NC_090447.1, read on the forward strand.
GCGCCTCGCAAACTGCGTTTTTCGCTTCCTACATCTGGCCCTATGTCTTTACATTATTTTTCATTACATTTATTCCGGAACTCTGGTGGGAAGATTTTATTTGCCATAAACCACAAATACAACTGCATAAGCAGTGTGACCCAATCTACGAATACTTCAAGAACAAAAGAACCTCAAGCACAATGGCCCATGTCTTTCATTCACACTCTTGACCTAGCATCAGAAAGATTGTTCTCTGTAAATCTTAATTATACCAGTGAAGGATAATTAGATAGGGTACACCATAAAAGACAAAACAAATATCGTTTGAAATGTCTCCATGCCTGAATGTTATGAAAATTGGAAGTAATGTAACAGAAATGTTATTGCTACCCCTAACGTCGCAGTTATCATCCATATGTGAGTATCTATGTATTTATTAATCAAAGTACTAATAGATTCATTGTAAAGTGGGGCACTGAAAGCCTATATTAATGTGCGTTCACTGTAGGTTACTAGACTAAACTGTTGTGGTATATCCTTTAAACTTCATGTATAACAAATTATTTCAGTTCTATGTTATACTTAGGATAATTAATAGAATGTACTAAAATGACAATAGTTTTCTGAAGAGAATTTTTTTTTAATTTACATGTCAGAGTTGAAAAATGTAGTTCTGCACATAGTCAATGCAGTGCATTAACAGATTTATTTCATTTTAAATCTACTGCAACATGAACATCTAAAAAGCTTAATGTTGAATTCATAATTTTGAATGTTTTATGTGCATTATTTGCATAAATGTATGTGCCATTTTAATTCATTTTGCTTAGTCTAAGTGAGGCCTGCAATGCCCTGTTTCCTTACCGTTCGGGAAATGTTTTGTCATTCTTGCTAATGTGAACTTTCCTTTCGTTCCCATGAGATGCTAGCTTTGTAATAGATGCCCTATTGTTTTACACATAGTGAGCCTAAGAAACTTAAGTACATTCAGGAACTGTGGAATGGACTATGTATACAAATGTTTCAACACGCATGGATGAGCTAAGATGGAATCTTTCTACATGTTGGTAATGGGAATCTTCACTGAGGTTGCAGTTTTATGTCATACGACTGCCTGTGATTGGACAGTTACACCTTACACATCATGTGGAGTGATGGATGGATGAATCATTTTGCACTATGAACTTTAATATACTGTGCCCCAGTTGGACTTTGGTCAGTCTTTCCAACTTTTCACTTCTTGCTTGACCCTTGGAATCTGAGAGATATAAACCCCTCTTCCCTCACTCTACTTTGAAATGCTTTGCTGAAACTTATAATTTTTAACCTGACCCCAAAAGGAAGACTTTTGACCAAGCTTCTGACATTCTGACAGTTTCCCTTTTTCCCTACTTTAGTTACTTACCTTTTGCCCCAGATGTAATTATTCCAAATTGTTTTTGTCCTTTTTCGTTTTACCTTTTGCTTGCATGTGTTGAGCCCAGCACATGTTAACATTTGACTTGATAATCTGTAGGGTTTCCCTTGCCCTAGCTAGCTAAATTTAGAACATTTTAAATTGCCTTGATGCTTATAAGAACTGAATAGTGCTTGTTTTCCGTACATCAGGTTATTTTTCTGATGATTTGCATTGTGTTTGTTGAATGCTTAGTTCTTCTGATGTTAGTTTTCTTGAATCTTTTGCATCACCGTGGTCAACTCTTGGCGATTCTGTATTTTTATAACTTTGTGTTGAGAACTCTCTACATGACTTTGAGTCTGAGTTTGTGATAAAATCCTTTAACTTTTCTAGACTGGAGTTTTTTTTATGTGGCCACATTGGTCATACTATCACTCTAAATTGATTTGTTGGTACATTTTGATGCCTATGTCTCCACACCTTGATACTGGGTGAAATGATTTATTGACCTTGTTTCAAGCATAATCCTAAGTGGAGAAATGCTTTAGCAGGAAGTTGTTTTGCCAAAGCTGAAGAAAAACATGAGACCAGTTATGGTCTAGATAAATGATTTGAAGCCGATTACTGTCACTGAAATGGAAGCGGTCAACAATTGCATAAATATGAGCTGTGGAAAAGGAATCCCAGAACCTTAAAAGCAGGGGCAAATAACTTGGGAGCAAAACCTCTAAACTGAAAACTAGATTTTCTACCCTATCCCAGTTGATAAAATATGCTTAACAGACCTAGAACTCTACATCTTTCTCTTCTAGAAGCCTCACTAAATTGTTCTGCACAGTTTTTAAGCCTACTGTCACCACAGTTGTTATTTAAATCTGTTGTTATCAACCGTCTCACACATTTCCTATAGCTGGGCCACGTTTTATTTGATTTGTTTATTGTATAGAGATCTAATGGCTACTGTTAGTTGCCATTCCAGAATTTTTGTCAGTTGCCAGTTCGCTTTTTATGCCAAATGACAATGAGTCCTAAGTACGCAATACAGCTTTCTACTAGAATTTAGAAAAAAAACTGTTGTAGTTATTTGATAATTTCCTTTCTTCTTGGTGAATTATTTTATTCTTGTGAAGCCTGACATTGTGTGTCTACATGACATCACACATGTCTGCAACTGCAGACTGGCCATTATGGCATGTTCCTGCTACCACTCTTTGAATGGGAGTCACAAACTACTACAACACACTGCACTATCAAATATATACTTAATATTTTTAGCATATTTATCGCCCAGTTAAATTGAGACATGTTGGCAGGATAATTGTGTTTTTTTACTTCATCCCCTATTATTGTCAGTCATAAAAATCATGGCTGCTTATAACAAAACCTTCAATTGTTTATTGTCAAAAAGGCCTATTGTAACATTGTTTTAGGGCTTCCTGTCCTTTCGTGCTCTAGGGCAGGAGCATGTATTGCAATATGAGTGACCTGCATGTACATGCCTGGCAAATGCTAGGTACTGTGGTCTGGGGCTGTTGTCTTTCTTCTGTGTGTGTCATCATATTTCTTTTTGTGAAAGATGATTTTGAACTTGTTTGCAAAAGGGTTTAACGGTAACGGATATTTCAACATTCTAATGTGGGAGGAGGTACCTTATACTCACATAAAACCACTTCCTATTGAGCTTATGTCTCACCCTTTATTACATCTCTGATAGAGATTGAATTTTACTAATTCATTAGTGCCATAGAGGTAAGCTAATGCTGACTTACAAACCTTCATTTAGAAGTCTAACAGAAAAATTAACATGGAAACGTAAAATGTGCACATTTGAATTATGGTGGACAATGCGGCCTCTGTTCGTATTTTGGCATCACATTTTAACATAAAGACATTGTGCATTTATATTTCAGTGAATTACTAATTCAAATTAATGTTCAAAGTATTATTTTTAAGAAGAAACAGTAGAAATGAAGTATATTATGAGTATTAAATGATCATGAATTAATTGTACTTATCTTGAATTAAATGGATTATATTAACATGAGTTGCATGTGTGCAGAGAATTAAATGCACATTTAAATTGTGTTCTAATATGCCATAAATAATCTTTGCAGAACATTTTTTGTTTGTTGCATATTTGATTCAAATTGTAAGGGGCACAATAGGATTTATGTCTACTAATTATATTAATGTGCACTTAGGCTTTGTTAGCTGTACTAGGCCTGAAGTTTCATTCTTGCAGCAGTAGAGGAAAATGACTTGCTTTTTCTGTTCCCGCTGACCTGAATTGTTCCCTAGGTTGCTGTGATGTTGAATGTCCTATTGTATTGAAGATGAAGAACATGTTTAAGTGCTAACTATGCAACAATATTTGTTCTAGCTGTTGAACTTGACAGAAAACTTTTATAAGCTGCATGTGAGAATTGTTTAGTTCATTCTCTGTTGTGAGAAAGAATTTTGAAATAACAAACAACTAGAAAATGCAATATTTTGGCGGATGTGTATGAAATCGTTCAAATGACTTCATGCTTTCCCAAAGAATATCCAGAATAGTTGCAAACTTGATGGTGTAACTGGCTACCGATGAATGACGAATTTCGTGCATAAAATGCATCCACCTTGAGGACCAATCAATAGGCCCCTGGATGTTTCTAATTAGTGAGAGACTTTGAAACTTTGAGTTAGTCCATCTAGAACTCTGCTAGAGTCAGTCTTGAGGCGCTCATGATCCCAGACAGGGTGCTGCCCTCTGCTCCTTCTGAATGACTCTAGCCCTTAGCTATCTTCTGATGAATAAAGTCATATTTTAATTGCCCCGTTTGCTTATGCTGTTCAGTACTAATATGCCCAATAAACGCTGAACTGCTGACCTGTCCTATGTGCAGCCCGGGTTCTGCACTGTCCTGACGCTGCTGTATACTGATGTTGCAGGAAGGTGAATGCTCATCTGATAAAACTTTCCTGTCTGCTGTCCCATGAGGAGATGTATAACTTAATGTGGTTTCTTGTTTCATTTTTAGCTTAGATAATTACACCAGCATATTTTTATAGAGAGTTGCCCTAGTTAGATGAGTTTTCCAAATGATTTTTGTCTTTCCCTTTTTGTTTTTGCCTGCATGTGTTAGCACGTTTAAACTCACATGCAAGTCAAAATTTGTGTTAAAGATAAGGATGGCCCACCTCTGAAATTGATTGCTAAAAAAATTATTTTGATCTTTTATTGATGTCACCATCATCTGCTTTGAAATCTGAAATTAATGTGCATATTGCAGTGTTGCTGATTTATTTCATTCTTATGGAGTGTTTAACTGTTTTGATGTCTAGTAGGCAAAATCTCTTTAGCCGTTTTGGTCACCTTGTGGTTTTCATGTACGTTTATAGCTTAGTTTTGCCACCATACACGTTACATTGATTTTGGGATTGTAATAAAGCTTTGAAACTTTGTGGTTTGGAGTTTGATTTAGTGTTTAAATTGTTCATGGTGTCTACAATTGTTTGTGGTTCTTATGTTATTGATCCATGTTGAATGAATCTGACTGCTACACTGCTTACTAAGTCCAAAGATCTAGTTGTCTTCTGATGGTGAGTAGGGTATGGTGTCTCACCAGTACGCCTGTGGTTTCTGAACCTGAGGCGGGAAGACCACCTCTGTGGTGCACCAGCAGGTCTCACTAAGGAAACTCTCTCATTCCAACTCATCATTGTCAACACCTCCCTTACTCAAGGCTTCTTTCCAGGAGCTTTCAAGACAGGCCAGATCCTCCCCTCCTAAAGAAACCTACACTAGATCCTTATGACATCACCAGCTACCTACATATCACTCACATACCCTTCAAATCAAGATTATTGAAAAAACTGTCTGTGCTTAACTCGAAGATAACATCAGTTCTAACCATCTCCCCCAAGGCTAGTAATCTAGCTTCAGATCATGCTACAGTATGGCAACAGCTACTTTACATATCATAGAATATGCCCTCCAAAATAACACAAATAAAGGTAATTTCTGCCTGATTAAACTCTTAGCTGTCTTCGACACAGTCATTGATCCCAGGCTCATCAATATCCTGAAGTCTCCGGTGGGATTGACTGGCAATGCCTTTTACTGCTTCTCCACCAACTGACACCAGTTCTAAGTCCCAAAAGATCCCCATCACCTGCGAAGTCCCCCAGGGTTCCATACTGTCCCCTGTCATCTTCAGAGTCCACATGGAGCTATTTAAGGCTCTACTGACATATATCTTCAAATTTCATCTATATGCTGGTGATACATAACTCTACTTGAAACTCTACATGAAAGTCTCCTCCACTTGAAACATCCAACACCTCAAGCACTGCACTTCCTTTAGACCTGGATGTTCATTGCCTACCTGAAATTCAACCCTGCCAAACCAGAATTCCTGTTATTTGCTAAGAACAGCAGCAAAGAAATAGTTCAAACCTGGCTCAATGAGATGAATCTTGACAGCTTTGAACCTTGACTTTCTCCAATTCCAAATCACTTGGATTCACTTTAGACACCAAGCTTACCTTCAAGGTATACATTTCCTGGTACCAGCTCTCTTCTCTAAAGAAAATGAAACTGTTCTTTCTAGAAAGCGGTTTCAGAATTGCTGTTCAGGCCCTCATACGTCTGAGTGGTGGTAATGCCCTGCTCCATGGCCCACTGTAATCCCCATATGCCCCATTCTCTCCCCCATGGGTATCGTACATGTTGCAGAACATCTCAGCCAGGCTCTGAAGAAATACTGTCCCCCTTTTCTTATGGAACTCAATGTTATATTATGTTATGGATATTTATAGCGTGCGTAAGTCACCTGATAGGTATCTAAGTGGAGGTGAAAAGTCAGGTCTTCAGTTTCATGTGAAACTGAAGAAGCAGCTCTGATGTGAAGGGACAGGTTGTTCCAGGATTTGGTGCAAGGTAGGAGAAGGCATGACCCTGCCTCTGGTTTTATGTATGCACAGGTTATGTGCAAAAATGTGTCCAGCTGTACGGAGGTATCTGATGGGCGTGGAAGTTAATGAAGTTGTTTTGGTAGGAGGGGCCAATATTGCGCTTTGGCTCCCCTTGCTGTCACACATCATCTTGAAAACCAGCTTTATCATTTACAATGCTATCATAACCAGCAGTCCCTGCCCCCACACACACCCATGTCTTGCAGACAGCCTCACTATCTCTATGACTTTCAGCGAACCCGCAAGGAGAATTACCTCAGACCCTGAGACTAAGAAGTGTTAAAAAGGAAAAAGAACACAGCAGCAGGGCTTTCAATCTGTGCACTCAGAATCTGGAACATTATCCTTGCATCCATGAGGACTGCCCCAGCACTGCTCCAAGTTAGGAAAGAGTGAAAAAGCATCTCTGTAAAGAGCATTACATCACCGTGCAGTAACACTACCCTTCTGCTTTCTGAGCCCAGCAACCTCTCCTATACTTCTTGACTCTATGCTTCCATGGACCTTCTAAAATGCTCGATTGCCTTTGGGCAAGGATCACGCTTTACAGATACCTCATACATACATGGTAACCTCTTTAAATGTTAGTGTAACCTATAGACCTTATTAAACAAAATACATTTACAAAACAGCTGTCTCACAAGCATTCAAATACAGTGTACATCAAGCATCAGTTTTCACTATTCCTGTTTATCACAGGTGCCATCGTACCCTTGTTAATATAATTGTAATAGATTCGTATATGAAAATGATGCAGGTTACTTCGGGGCAAATAAGAAAAATTGTTTTACCAAAACGTTTTCTTATAGAACCCTCTATTTATGGGTGTTGTACGGGATATTCTGCAAAGTGATGCAAAGCCAATGTCTTGTGAAGGAAATTCCTCAAAATGGTTTTCTGTTAACACAGCCAAAACGAGTATTGAGAGAGAAGACGACGGGCATACCCGTTCACCAGGGAAATATTGTCCCAACATGACACTGACATGCTACTTTAATTGGTTATGTTGATTGTTAATGTTTGCCAATTATAATTGGGTCATATCTTTCCAGTTACTTGATATGATTTGCTATTTTTATTTATTTGGTATGGTTTATGTGGTTGCTTACAGATGTAAATGTTATGTCCCCGCACCCTGTGACTAAGCCCAGTATAGCAGAACGTCAAACACTTTGAGCTCTTTGAAAACCTTCTGAACTGTCTTCAGAGGGGACTGGGTGCCTCTGAGGAGGCTCTTCTTCGTGTGAGACCGAATGTTTAAGCAGCTCGTTTGTGAAGACAGGGGTATGTTAGTTTTAATTCACAAACACACATTATGTACCCGTAATTATGGGTATGTTCTACCTCTTTACAACATGACCTTCCGCTCGAAATCCTTAGCTAGAGTTGGGCAGGTTGGAATTATTAGCTAAGCAGCTGGACAACATAAACTGCTCTTTCCAGCGTAACCTTTGCTTTTGTCTGAAAACCAAATCCTTCATTGTTTTCGTACCTGCCTTTATTTAGGAACTCTGTTCTTTATGAATTTGTGTGTATACATTAGTACCTTTTATGTTTACTGCCTAACATAGGCATTTCTAATAGATTATGCATTTACTGGAGCCCATATCGTGGGCTTGGCATTTGTTTATTAACTTATTTTAAACAATGTGTGAAACAGCATTATACTAAGTGTGAGGCTTCTAAAGGTATCAGCAACAAAATCATACCAAAATAAGCGAGTTACACAGTCTTCATAGTACCCAGTTACTACTTATGTAGAGCCAGAGCAATCACAATATCAGTCAATCAATCAGGAATTTGTATAGCGCACTACTCATCCGTAAGGGTCTCTAGGCGCTGAAGTGGGTGGGGGGAGGAGCTGCTACTGCTCGAACAGCCAGGTCTTGAGAAGTCTCCTGAAGGTAAAGAGGTCTTTGGTCTGACGCAGGAGGGTGTGAAGAGTGTTCCACGTCATGGCGGCGAGGTGCGAGAATGATCTGCCACTGGTTGTAGTTCTGCGGATGCGTGGGAAGGTTGCGAGGGCGATGTAGGTGGAGCGGAGATGCCGGGTCAGGGTGTAGAAAAAGAGCAGTCTGTTGAGGTATTCTGGTCCGGTGTTGTGCAGTGCTTTTTGAGCATAGGTGAGGAGTTTGAAGGTGATTCTCTTGTTAACTGGGAGCCAATGCAGGTCTCTCAGATGGCTTGTGATGTGACAGTGGAGGGGGATGTCCAGGATGAGGCGTGCGGAGGCATTCTGGATGCGGTGCCGCCTCTTCTGGAGTTTGCCCGTGGTTCCTGCGTAAAGGGCATTGCGGTAGTCCAGTTTGCTGCTACGAGGGCTTGGGTGACTTCTTCTGGTTTCAGTGGGGATCCATTTGTAGATCTTTCAGAGCATGCGGAGGGTGTTGAAGCAGGAGGAGGAGATGGCGTTGACTTGCTGGGTGATGGATAATGAGGAGTCCAAGATGAATCCTAGGTTGCGTGCACGGTCGGTGGGAGTCGGAGAAGCTCTGAGAGTAGCAGGCCACCAGGAGTCATCCCATGCTGAGAAAGTGGAGCCGAAGATGAGGACTTTCGTCTTGTCCGAATTGAGTTTGAGGGCTGCTGTTCTTCATCCATTCGGCACTGGCCTTCATTCCTTCGTGGAGGTTGGTTTTGGTGGAGTCCTTGGTGAGGGAGAGAATCAGCTGAGTGTCGTCGGCATATGAGATGATGTTGAGGTTGGGGGATCGGGCGATGTTAGCGAGCGGGGCCATGTAGATGTTGAAGAGGGTTGGGCTGAGGGACGAACCCTGGGGTACGCTGCAGATGATTTTGGTGGCTTCTGAGCGGAATGGGGGGAGGCGGTCTCTCTGGGTCTGCCTATGAGAAAGTAGGTGACCCAGTCCAGGGCTCTGTCGCAGATTCCTGCATTGCTGAGGTGTGAGCGTAGGGTGTGGTGGCAGACAGTGTTGAATGTGGCCGAGAGGTCCAAGAGGATGAGGACCACAGTTTCGCCATTGTCCAGTATGGTTCTGATGTCATTGGTGGCAGTGATGAGGACAGTTTCGGTACTGTGGTTGCTGCAGAATCTGGATTGGGAAGGGTCCAGGGTGCTGTTCTCCTCGAGGAAGCAGGTTAGTTGTCTGTTGATAGCCTTCTCAATGACTTTTGCCGAGAAGGGGAGCAGGGAGATAGGCCAGAAGTTCTTGAGGTTCTTTGGGTCTGCCTTGGGTTTTTTGAGGAGGGCCTTGATCTCGGCGTGTTTCTAGCTCTCTGGGAAGGTGGCGGACTCGAGGGAGCTGTGATGATCTTCTGTAGTTGGGGTGCGATGACGGAGCTTGCTTTGTTGAGGATGTGGTGAGGGCAGGGTTCAGATGGAGAGCAGGAGTGGATCAACTGAACAGGTTACAAGTACCAGTACACAAAGCAACATATATACACAACAGAAGACTTGTGTAATTATGTTTAGGGGTGTGCAAACTTTAGGTAACTTGCTTTCACGTAATTCCGTGAAATTTTGCCATAATTAATGCAAAATGCAAATCCATCATTGTGCGCTATATTTTAGTGCAGCATGCATCCTTGCATCAATTTATGAGGGGATGCTACATTTTATGCTTTAAAAAAGTGCAAAAATAAAACCACATGATCAACAGCCTCTGCGTTCTATTGTTCCTGTGTTTTGTTATGCGAATGATGCGTTAATATGAATTACGCCCACGTGAATTAAATTTCACCCATGCATATGTCAATGTAGCACAATGAACTGTAATCATTAATCGTACCAGGTTGCTCTCAAGTCTGATATCTGGTGACGAGTCGCAGCAACTAATCACTCCCGGGCAATAATCATTTCAGCTTTAGCAGAGTATGCATGCCCCTTCACCGGGTAGTGAATAAATGCTAAGGTTTTAGACAGAAGTATCTGTCATGTTTCCACCGTTTGTTCCCAGCACCGAAAATGGCCCGTGATTGTTGCATGTTGATTTAATTATGTATCAATGACTGATGATATAAAATCGTTTCTATTTATGCACCTCAAATCAGGCTATCTTTGCGTGCTTGTGTGGTAGGTGCTCTGTGATCAAACTCGGTGCTTATTTCATTCATCATGTTTGGAAGTATGGAAGGTCACTCTGCGCTTCTGAAATTTGACTCCCGACCCCGAAAGCACCGGACCCTCGGCAGTCAATCCCATTCAAGGATTTGCAGCTGGTTTCTTCATTTAGTTGCTGGCATTTTGGGTGTTTGAACATCAACTAACAGTTATTGAGTGCAGTTTCATCTTTCAATTGATTATTGGTGCCTAATGACGCCTGTCAGATTCAGCTTGTATTTTTTTTAAGTGTGATCTAATTTTTATTGGGTTTTCTGTTGCGGATGTAACAAAGGGCGGACATATCCACCAATGAGCACTCCCCAGCCTAACTCCCCCTCCTCCCATCACACTTGCTCTACAGTTTATCCCCCTCATCGATCCTCTCCCTCTAGCTCAGTATCAGTACTCTATTAGGGTGATTCCACAAGCAGCTTTGACATGTCCACATAGTCCCCTCTAATTTCAGTCCAGGCAGGTGCCCTTCACTAGTAGCCACTACACTCTCCGCCTTCTCTGCAGGTGAGGGCTCAATAGTCTGTGTTAGGGTATGAGAGTAATGGGCCCCATATTTTACCAAACTTTCTTTCCAGGCATGAGGCACTATACACCAGCTTCTTCTAACTCAATAACAGCTGTATCCTCTGCACCACAGTTGTAGCGCTAGGACCTGTATTCTCCCCCCATAGTGCCAGTATCATTTGCTTGGTTGCTTTTGCTAACAGCAGCCTAGGTATTCTATTCATAACCAGGAGTGGATATGATACGTCCCCGAGGACGGTCTTCTTTGCAAAACCACCTCAGAGCCTTTTGTATTTTCTTATCTGTGTACCTAATACTCTCTGGTATCTCATCCCAAAATCAAGAGAGTTGGGGGCAGCTCATTAGCACGTGTGTGGTAGTGCCCTTCTTCCCTTTAGGTGTAGTTTAGCAGTGGAAGGGTGCAATCTCTACAAGATCTCGTAAGCTATTTCCTTTCCTTGGGCGTGTCTTGTGAAATTGCACGACATAGGTCTCCTTCCATTGCTTTGCATCCAGGACAATGTCCCAGTTCTTTTTCTTATTGGCGTTCAAAAGGAAAGTTGCAGGACAGAGCCTGTGAATTAAGGAAGCGATAAGGTCTGTACACCAAATGCTTTGTTGATGTTAATGTACAGAGAACGGTGGTTAACTGTCATAAAGCACCTTGTTTCACCCCAGGCAGCATTTTCCAGTGCTTTAGTTGCAAATAGTGGCATCTTTCGAAATCTGAGATGGCGAACTCCTTCATCGGTTCCTCAGATGATTTGATTGTTAAACCTGGGAACAGGTCTTGCAACTTGTGGTATCCACACATGACATTTACGCCTGTCAAGCGTGGTGTGAAATCTTTGTTTCCAATAAGGGACTCAGTGGTGACATGTTATGAGGTCAGGCCTCTACCTACAGTAGCACAATCTCAGACCTTGAGGGAGGAGCCCACGACTGGAGAGGAATACGTATTTTCTAATCACTGTGCTCTTAGAACCCATGAAATTACTCCCAAGAGATGGTTTGCTGGATTTTGATCTATAAAGCAGCACAATGTATACAATATTACCCACCGCCACTCTACCAGATATCGCAACTACGACACCTGATGGTAATGTGATAAATGAAGCATCCTTAATTTTCCTGTCCTACCTATGGTGTATATCACACTGTTTCCAGCTCATTCTCCAGGCCCTCCATCCCTGAACGAAAGTATTGCTGAGCTTTTAACTTATCATTTATAGGGAGAAATGTGTCAGGAACACATGAACTTTTGCGGGAAATCAACCTTTTTAGTGCAGCTATACGTCCCATAGATTATAGCATATGAAAGTGCCAAGACATCTGGGTGACCCTGACCATTCAAAGTAAGACCACTATGTTCCCACAATGTATATTTGTAGTTTGGGGTCAGCCTGATACCTAGATAAAGGACTCCAAAATCATCCACTAAAGGGAATTTCTGACTTCAGTGCTTTGGGTACTTTTCCTCACCTAGAGAGTATGAACCTCTCAGATTTACTTAAGGTCATGCAGACGTCTTGTAATGCGTGAAAGACTTCCAGCATGACCATGGGTGCTGCATAGTCCCTAATCCACTAGAATAATCAGGAACATCTTTAACGAATGCTGTGACCTTGAAGGTGTTTTGTCTTAACCTGGTTTCCTTTATGGCCTCATTTCACATGATTTTTTTGTAACTGTGGTTTTAGAAAGAGATCAAAGAGCAGCAGGGCTGCCTTGACAGGTGCTTTGCTGAATTGTAACACCGTCTGTAAACTAGCTGCTCACTCATTAATTTTGCCCTTGGCTTTTGATAGCTTGCAAGCACCCAACTTACACATCGCTGACCAACCCTGAATACCCTCAAGGCATCAGTTATTGCACCCAAATCTGCCCGATCAAATGTGTACTTGGTATTGAGGGAGAGCAACACTGAACCCTTCCTTCTCCTCTGGGCAAGAGTAGTAGTTGCAATTTCTTCTTTGTTTTGTCATTCCAGCTACGACCGTGAAGAAAACCAGCTTTGTCTGAGAGTACTAGTGAGCAGAGTACTGTGAGCCAAAATCCTTGTCAAGATCTTGGCATTATGTTAAACAATGATATGGACCCGTAAGTGGTATATAATGTTGAGGTTTTAGCAAATCAAGGAGATAGTGGCCTCCTGTGAGAAAGTAGCCTCTTTCTAGCATGGTTACCCCCACTGTTGGCCTGTTTGTGAGCGTGTGTCAGTGTGTTTTTACTGTGTCACTGGGATCCTGCTAGCCAGGACCCCGGTGCTCATAGTGAAAACCCTATATGTCAATGTGTTTTGCCTGTCTCACTGGGATCCTGCTGGTCATGATCCCAGTGCTCATAGTTTATGGCCTAATGTCTGTATTGTGTATAGTGCTTAGCTGTGTCACTGAGGCTCTGCTAATCAGAACCTCAGTGCTTATGCTCTCTCTGCTTTTAAATTTGTCACTATAGGCTAGTAACTTCATTTGCCAATTTCAATTGGCACACTGGACCCCCTTATCAGTCCCTAGTATATGGTACCTAGGTACCCAGGGAATTGGGGTTCCAGGAGATCCTTACGGGCTGCAGCATTTCGTTTGCCACCCATAAGTAGCTCAGACAAACCCTTCCACAGGCCTGCCATTGCAGCCTGCGTGAAATAGTGCACACACTATTTCACAGCCATTTTCACTGCACTTAAGTAACTTATAAGTCACCTATATGTCTAACCTTCATTTACTGAAGGTTATGTGCAAAGTTACTAAGTATGAGGGCACCCTTGCACTAGCAAAGGTGCCCCCACATAGTTCAGGGCCAATTCCCGGGACTTTGCGAGTGCGGGGATGCCATTACACGTGTGCACTACATATAGGACAATACCTACATGTAGCTTCACAATGGTGACTCCGAATTTGGCCATGTAAGGTGTCTAAGATCAAGGAATTGTCCCCCAATTCCAAATCTGGTATTGTGGAGCCAATTGCATGCATCCTGGGGGCTCCACTATGGACCCCGAGTACTGCCAAACCAGCTCTCTGAGGCTTGCACTGCATCTACAGCTGCTGCCTCCTCCCACACAGGGTTCTGCCCTCCTGGGGTCTGAGCAGCTCAGTCCCAGGAAGGCAGAACAAAGCATTTCCTTTGGGAACAGGGTGTTTCACCCTCTCCCTTTGGAAATAGGAGTAACAGGCCGGGGAGGGGTAGCCTCCCCCAGCCTCTGGAAATGCTTTGAAGGGCACAGACGGTGCCCTCCTTGCATAAGCCAGTCTACACCAGTACAGGGACCCCCAGTCCCTGCTCTGGTGCGAAACTGGACAAAGGAAACGGGAGTGACCACTCCCCTGTCCATCACCACCCCAGGGGTGGTGCCCAGAGCTCCTCCAGTGTGTCCCAGACCTCAGCCATCTTGTTTTCCAAGCTGTGGGGAGACACTGGAGGCTTCTGAGTGGCCAGTGCCAGCAGGTGACGTCAGAGACCCCTCCTGATAGGTCCATACCTGATAAGGTAGCCAACCCCCTCTCAGGGCTATTTGTGGTCTCTCCTGTGGGTTTTCTTCATATTCTACTTGCAAGTTTCCAGCAGGAATCCTCTGCAACTACTGCTTCATCCTCTGACCTCGGATTGAGTGCCGACTGCTCCAGGATCCGCTGTAACAGCAACAAAGTAAACAGAAGGGCTACGTTTCCTCTGCAACTTCAGCTCCAGCCAACATCTGCAACAGTTTCTACAGTGTGCACGCTCTGGGGACTCCCTGACTTCACCCTGCACCAGGAGGACCAAAGAAATCTCCTGTGGAGTGACAGAGTCACTTCCCTGCTCAAGCAGGCACCTTCTAAGGTGACGACCGGTTCTCTTGGACTCCTCTCCTGGTGACGAGCATGCTCCTTGGAACACAGGTGTTGGACCCCTTCGACATAGACTGTCCTGAGATCGTGCTGTCCCAATTTGGAGGAGGTAAGACCTTGCTATCCCTGAGTACGGTACCCCTGTGCACTGCATCTTCTTCACCTCCTGAGACCTCTGTGCACTATTTGCAAAATGTATTTGTGCACAGCCTGGCCCCCAGCACTCTATCCTGTGACGCTCAGCTCGCTGAGTGTGCCTCCGGCTGCGTGGGACCTTCCTTTGTAGTGCTACACCAACCGCATTTTGCACCTCCTTTTCCTCGTGTCCTGGTACTCCCGTGGGTGCTGTCTGATCTTCTGAGGGCTCTATGAAGTGCTGAGAACCCCCTCTTCCTCCTCACACACAGTTGAGGCCCCCATGTGTCTGCTGGGTCCAGGCAGCGCCACTTTGACGCACAGCGTGACTTTGCCGGAACCAAGGCTTGTTGGAGGAGTTCAGCGCCAAAACTCACCTGCCTCCAACTTCTCTTCATGGGACATCCAGTGCATCATGCAGGAACCCGCTGACATCTTCCCTGGTTGCATTTCTGCAGTCTTCATCCAACCGGGTACTCTTCTTTTGCACCTTCTTCCGGGTTAGCAGGGGCTCCTGTCCTTCCTGGAACTCCTTTCGACTCCTGAACATGGTCTCCTTCATTTGCCGGTCTTCAGGTCCAGGAATCCACCATTTGTTGTTTGCACTCTTGCTTGGTTCTTGAATAATTCTAACCACATCTTGTAGTGTGTCCTAAGGAAACTTGCAGTACTTTACCCCTACTTTCCTGGGCTCTGGGGTGGGGTATTTTACTTACCTTTGCTGTATTCTTACTCTCGCAGCGATTCTCTACACACTACACTTGTCTTGGGGGGAATTCTGATTCACATTCCACTTTCTTAGTATATGGTTTGTGTTTCCCTAGACCTATTTTCCAATATTGTATTCTATAGCATTTCCTATTGTTTGCACCATCCTATGTCTAATTACATACCTTATTTTGGTGTCTAGTGTATATATTGTGTATATTACTTACATCCAGAAGGAGTATTGCCTCTAAGATATTTTTGGTCTTGTGTCACCCAAATAAACTACCTTTGTTTTTGGTAACACTGAGTATTGTCTTTACTTGTGTATAAGTACTGTGTAACTATAAGTGGTATTGCAGGAGCTTTGCATGTCTCGTAGTTCAGCCTAGGGTCCTCTGCTATATCTACCTCTATCAGCCTAAGCTGCTAGAACACTACTACATTTCACTAATAAGGGATAACTGGACCTAGTATAAGGTGTAAGTACCCAAGGTACCCACTACAAACCAGGCCAGCCTCCTACACCTCCTCCATCGATGGGGTCACCCATCACTGTTGGAGAAGTTGTGGAAACATTTGTAGCTGTGGCAACACAATTTAGGACAACTGATTTATAAAATGTGACTGAGAAACTGTCTGGACCATGGGACATTGGCTGGCTTCAGCTGCTTGATTGCTTGGAAGATTTTATTGTTATTGAAGTGTCCAGTGCATCAGCACGGACATTGCTCATTTTGGGAAGATTTCTGGAAGATATAGGAAGCGCCGTCTGGCCCGAGTCCTGACGGTTCTCACCTATATAGAGCTTGGTAGAACATGCTGAGGCATCACTGTTTCCTCCTTCTGCTTTATGGACTGTGCCCTTCTGCGAGCGGAACCCCAATAATTTACTGAACCCTAATATCAAATAAACTCCAAAATATACCTTAGATAGTTAAGCTCCTTAACAAGCCGTCTCATTGATTAAACAACAAGATACTGTCCTCCCTGTTAATATACAAGCTTAGCAGAGTAAAATCATTCTTAGTAATTGGAACCCTTCAAAAACTGCGCTCTACATCAAAAGTAAGTTTAAAAGAATTAATACATTATCATCTAAATGAGCACTACAACTTTGCATATTCTGCCGTGAGGCACAGATACAGAGTATAGAATCATAAATGATAACAGAAACGTTAGTTAGTTAATCTTATCTCTTAAATGTCAAACTCATAAGCAGTTCTGACAGCATCCTAATTAAGGAAAGTCTCAAAGTAATCGGACATAGGACACCCTTTTCAGCTTTAGCTTTAACTATATAAGTGCATGCTTTATGTGAATATAGCTTGTTAGCCATGATCAATCCAGCTTTATTAACCACTTCATGGAGCGGTATGCCCAATCTTGCCAAAATGTAATTGGCATTATAGCTGGCTAGAGTGCGAATTTGCCCTCTCCGTGCTGACAGTTATTGTCACAGCTTTTTCTGTGGGAGAACGTGTGCTGCTGTTCTATCTCCTTAAATTCTTGGTTAAGCTTACTCAATAGGGCCTCCCTTATCTTTAAGAAGGCAGCTTCTTTAATAAGGACCTCTTCTATTACTGCTTTCAGAGCACAAATCTGCTCTCTATCTCACCTATGTCATTAAGCATTAAGTTTTCTTCGATCTGCACTTTTATGGGATCCAGGTCTATGAGGTCCTTGTTTCTCCAGGTTCCTGCCCTCCTCGCTCCATCCTGATGGGGTGCCCATAATTGGGTCATGATCTGCAGTCGTTGGTATTTTTTATCTATTTAAATTTTCTTGAAAGTGGAGCAAATTCTTAAAAGAAAAAATAAATCTGAGACTAATAGCTTATTTAAAAAATGTTTGTAGATTTACACATTTTTGGGATTCACAACATTCCCTAACAGCATGCAAGGAAATACAAGCCCATTGTAGATTTTGAGGTGTATTCCTACTTTCTTTAATTTAATTATTTCGGTTAGACTGCAGCCAGGCAACACCGCCCATCCCCTCTACGCTCTGCCGCTTGTCTTGTTGCCCGAACACTGTAAGCTTCATCATAGTTCCCTTCCTATAACCACTGAAAACCCTTAGCTTTGATGCTGAATTACGTCCACTGTTCTTACACTTACTTCTGCACTATGCACTGTGGAAAAAAAACCTCAAGCACAGACAATGCTCCATTGCTTTTTACTTAGATTTTCTTCTTATGGAAAATTAGTTTCCATTTCACCTAATAAAAATATAGGAGTGATTGGAGATCTTTTCCGCCATAAATGTAGAACCTTTTTAGGTCGGGGTTCAAACTGTCTCTACCAAACTTTTGTTAATAACACCTAATAATTCATACACAGACATTCAAACATTTGTAGAGAGGCTTTTGGTCAGCCTCTGACTGCCACTGCTTTCTGGAACGGTTATTCACTTTCTGGTTCAGCCCGCATGCAGCATATATAGCGTGAGGCAATGGTCACTCCTTTTCTAAAATTACTTTTTTTGAAGTGGCAATTGTTTTTCCATTCGACCAACAGAACATCCATTTGTTATTAGGGGTGACGGGTATCAGGAATGAAAGCAATTTCGCCCTATATCTAAGTCTGCATGAGAAACAGAGTCAAAGGAGTCCATCTTCAGGTATCAACACTGTGCACCGAAGAACGACAATACAGGGAGTTGGTATTTGAAGTACGAGTGGTGAAGGGGAAGGCAGCAATGCAGTCCTTGTACACAGAGTAGTTGCTGCTGTGAAAAAAAAATGAAAACCTGTATAATCTGTACTAATCAATGGGTTTAAGGCTAATCCAAGATGGCTGTCCCTGCTTTGCTCACCTCCTGTAAATCATACATAAACCACATTTTGCTACATTAGCATTCAGATATGATACTACAGAATGTCTATCCTTTAAAACCCTTGTCTGATGTTTGTATTGTCTCATTCAAAAATCGTATTAATACCTTAAAGCAGGGTTAAACCTTGATAATATGCCTGACCACAAAATGTCTGACACCAAGGTACTGTAAGTGCATGGCCGTGTGATGTCACAACATGCAACTTTGGTTCAGCAGAATTGTGTCTGGGAGCTGATTAGTCATATATTCCCTCGCCACATGCTAGATGTGTAATTTATGCACCTTATGGCTGTCAGAGCATTAGTGCCTTGTCAATTCTTTCTGCCTATATAGCACATTTGAAGTCTAACTCCAATTTTCTCCTTGCTCAGGATATCTACACCCTGCTTTTGCCTAGGATTTGTCCACTGCCTTGCTCTACTGACAGTCATCCTGCACAGAGAAGTCGTTGCAACAAGCCCTGGTGTACCACCAAACTGCCCTCACTTTAGCACACCATGAGGTTGCCCCCCCCACCTTTGTTGAGAAGACGACGTTTACACACTGGCGAAAGTTCTCCACATTGTAAGCACCACCGGCTGAGCAGCTGCATCTACTGACACTAGGACTATGAATATCATCAATGGGTGAAGGTCTCAGAAAGAGGCAGTGAGGAATATACTGTGTCATTTTATGTTCAGCAATTCCCAGTTCTTCATAGAAGCATGTAAATCATTTCAACGTTATCATGTGATAGAGCTCATCCTTAATGCAGCTGTTTAAAAAATCCCGATACACATCATCTGGGACTGAGCATGGTTGTAGATGTTTTTGTTAGCACACCGATTTTAGACGTATCATATTAATGACGGTGAGCATTAACTTTGATGTTGTTCATGCTAACATTTAATGCTTGCTAGTATTAAGTTTTATGACAGATTATAGAAGTAGTAGAGCAGAAATCGAACATTTTTGTGATTCTCGGTGGAAAGATATGATGCTTGTTTTGGTTTTCTAGAGAGATTTGTATAATTTACAATCTCGGTACTGGGCATTTGGCAATTGTGAGCATGTACATATGAAACAATTTTTGATTTGTGGCCCTTTAAGATATCTTCTGTAACAAAACTGCACTGTACCTGTTGCTTAGATAAAGATTGTTGCCCCATTACATACAAGGTAATAAGGTGAAAAACTGTAAAAAGGCAATTTTTCACCTTGTTCACATCTCTGTTAGCGTTTAGAAATAATAAACGCTCTCCCAGTGTATTTGTTGTCATGATCTATTGCAAAGGCCACACCACATGCGAATAAGCCCCACCTTGCGGCCTCCTGCACATTCTGCAGTGCATTGCTTTAATAACAGACCAGTACCACTCTCAGAAAGCACACCCTTGGGATAATCCGAGTTATTTTTAACAATTTTGGTCGCATGGAGCTTCCCTTGGGCAGATAAACCTCCATTCCAAGTGCAGAGGTAGCTGAATGCAGTGATTAGGTCACTGTTGTGTATGTTGTTAGGAGAGGATGTGTAATGGGTGCATGCTTATTGGCTCCATAGGTGCCATCTTCAGGATCGCACGATTAGCAGGTATTCCCTAACACTGGATAGTGGTCTTACAGCCTGCATAGCCGTGGCCTGGCTGCCATTGTTCCTGCTGTCTGATAGTGACCTGGTGACTGGATGTTTCTTAGCCGAAATCGTCTGGAGATAGGCAGAGTTGAGTTAGCCAGACTGCTTTATTTCCCTCTCCTGTCCCCAAGTGGCAGCACCTGGCTCCTGAGGGTGATTGCTCCAGCAGTGCCCATATCTGTGTTGCCTATCAGGGGAATGTAGCTCTTCATTCCTCACAGGGTCTTGTACTCGACCAAACAGCAACAAGTGAAAGGGCCCATTACAGCACTCTGGTAGTAGTCAGCAGACCCCAGAGCCTGTACTAGCTTAGGACGAAGACCTGACAAGATCCTCAGCACCTTGGAGACACAGATATGAACTGCATACCTTTCCACAGTGTAACTCCCCTCCCGGATTGTAGCCTGGCAGTACTTATTCAAGAGGGTTTAGGATGTTGTCATAGTGTTTAATGTGTTTGATTAGGATACCAGAAGCTATTGAAACTGCGGTCAGCAGCTAGGTGCCTTCCAAACTTAATGTCGATTTATAGAAAAAAAGGTTAAAATATGGTGATCGTGACCTATTCTCTTCACTGTAGTATGGAGACTAGTAATGTATAATGCATGTGAACCAATATTTTCCGTCTTTTTTTTCCTTGGAAACATCAGCAATGTTGCAAGTGGAGTATATTGTTGTTGGGAAAGGTATTTCCCTTCAACTTCAATTATGTCCCATCTGGATTTACTAAGGCCATGATCATATCTTGATTGACTGACGCTAGTGATGCATCACCTGATTTCGAAAGTTAGCTGCTTCTACTTTACCTAGACAAAAGATCCTTATTACAGACTTTCCTTGTATCTACGTACGTCTATTAACATACTTTTGAATTTGGGAAGGTCTTTGGTTTAGTATCTGTCCTTAGAAATCTCTCTTAGAGATCGTTTTGGACCTGTGGAGAAACTTATGCTAAGTCACTGCCAGCTAAAGTTTTCAAGGACGTACTTCTCCAGTTTCAGACATGATCCTCCTCCTCTGCTTGATGAGTTCATAGTCACCCGTGATGCACAGTAAATGTGTTTATCTACGAACACTGCATCTATATATGTATACTATTTGTTCATCTACATATATCACACAATGTGTGGTCATTAATCCGCATTCACCTAAGATATCTACGACCTATTGCTAGTTTCATCATTGCTGGTTTGTATTGTGTTTTTCAGGTGGAAATATGCTTTGCCAATGTTTGTGAATACAGACAAGGTTCTTATTTTGTTGGTGTTACCAAAAGTCCTACAAAGAGTGCCCCTGCCTAGGGCTGAAGTTGTAAGTTACTCTGGATGTGAGTTTGGGAATGGCTCGAGATAAAGATTGGAACAAGAACCTTTTTATCCCAGGGTGGCAAACACAGCTGTGATTGTTTCTTGTCAGGAAATGTGGCCGAGCTTCGACCATATATAGCTCCCCCTAGTTTTTGATGAATGAAATCTATTTTCTTTTATTATTATGTGGCAGTTATTTGACTATTTTGCTAATCGTTCCAATTATGGGGTATTTATCACGTTAACTACTCAAAATTCTGTTTTCTTAACATTATGTGTTATTAAAGACAACTACCCCTTGTTATTTCTTAAGGGCTTTAATGTATATAAGCACATGCCTCATATACAGCTGTTGTGACAGTGAAGGTGTTCATTGGACATACAGTTTGTTTTGTTACAGTTATAAAAAATGTGGCAAGGTGCCTAGGCTGAACTGCCAAACGTGTTTGTTTTCTAGCAACCAATATAATAGAATAACTTGATTATTTTGATCTGCGCCTGTTGTATCCGTTTTAACCGTGACTGTGTTGGGATTTGTAAGTGGAAACAAAGGCTGAGCAAGGCGTCTCTGGTTCTCCAGGTTTGTGCATTGGCACGTCCAAAACCCGTGTTCCTTGACGTCTATCGAGCAGCTCTGTATAAAACAGAGCCACGCGATGAGAAGACATCATGTCTGCAAGTCAAATGTGGATGCTAGCCAACGGCATGGGAAGGAGTCAGAAACCACAAATTGTTTTCTCGTTGGATGCAGAGCTCAAAGCAACATAAAGTTAATTGAAGAATTCCTTGAAAGTGAAGTCACTGAAATTAAACCTAGGGTCTGTAATTTTCTAAAGTTGAATGGTATGCGAGCAGAGCCACAGCTGAAAGAATGTGAATCTGAACGTTTTTCTGTAAACACGCATGGATTGTATCGGGGTGGCTCGGCTCTAATTATTCGTCCTAACAATTTAGATTGGCAGAAGAGGCTGTTAATTAGGGCTGGTTAATTTATTGACAAGGTCTCCCTGGAGGAAATGATGTCGTATTGCTCTAGAAAATGTCATGTTTGGTCACGCTCCGGAAAAGCCTCTCACTTTCAACCTGGAATGCCTTCGTGTAAGTAAGTGCGTCTTCCTGACGCTGATTGCCCGTTGCCAGTTTGTTTTCAGCGCTGAACAATATGATATAATTTTTGTGAAGTTTTTGTAATCGCAACTGTTTAACTTTTTGTTTGGTGATTTAATTATTTATCTTCATTTGTGCAAAATCAACTTGGCGCTGTAGTGACCTGAGTGGTAAGGCAACTCTACACAAGTAATATATGACGCGGACAGCATGGCTAATAACTAGAGACACACACCTCAGTATATACTTTGGTTGGAAGACTTCGTGCGGCCGTACCCCCATTTATTTATAGCCTCTGGCCTCCCCTGGCCAGAGGATGTATTGGCTGCACATCCGGGGCAAAAAAAAACAACAAGCTGTCACACCCTAAGGGCTGCGCAGCTCATTACATCCCTCTCCAACTCGGTGTTAATGCACAATCAATTGTGCGCCATACAAAATGCCTCTGACTTGGTGGTGGATTTGGCCAGATCCCTTACTGCTAGTGACGAGAGCCTCTTCCTGAATACCAGGGGGCTGTCCAACTGATGCTCTTGCACATTCTGTCCAAGGATGGGGTCACGGGATGTTGACCTTCTGACTTTCTTGTTCGTCCAGTATTTGGTATTATCGAGGTACAAATTAGTTACAGGGGATTCACTGAATGTTGTCATCCGGAAACTTGAAATGTTCTGGGTTACTTGCTCAACTCTTCTGTGCAGTGACCATGGTGCCAGCCCTACCAGTGACTATACATATTGCAGGTTATAACGGCGTTCTGAACTTCCAGTTAGGCCGCCTGTCCCTAATGATCACCTGATCGCCGGGATGTAGGTGCCATGTTGTGGCACGTCTTCTCTTGCTTGTTCAATCTTTTGATTCTCACCTTCTTGCCTGATTCTCTTCCGGGCAATAGAGTGACGCAGTCACCCTGGATAGGTTGGGATGGTGTCACATGTTTCTCCATTGAACACAAGCAACCACGGGGACCTTTACATTGGTGCAGTGCGGGGTTCTTCTGTAATCTCTCAGAAAGCACTGAAATCTGAGCTCCAGGTGAGATGCTTCAAGTGTGGCAATCCAGAGGGTTTTGTTCGATATCCGCAAGAAGCGCTCAATTTCACCATTCGCCTGTGGCCACTGTGGGGTGATTCATCAGTGTCGTATGCATAACCTCCTCAGCATGTCTTGGAAATTTTACTCATTAGAAGGGTGGCCCATCGTCAGTTTTACTCTCCTCAGGAAGTCCGAACATTGCAAATATCTTCTCCAACATAGATGCAACATCGGTGAAAGCAGTGGAGTCAATAACTTTGACAGTTGGATACTTTGAGTACCCATCTATCAGGACTAAGGTGGTCCTCCTGTCTGTGAAGTTCTCAAAATCAAGACTGACTTTGGACAAGGGCGTGGTGCACTGTTCTTCAGCCATTACTGGTGCTAGCGCTTTAGGTTTTGTTGTCAATTGTCAGGTTGGGCATTGCCTCACAAAATCATCAACCACAGTTTCAAGGCAGGGGAACCATACCTTCTCGCACATGCATGACTTCATCTTAGCTGTGCCTTGATGTCCCCATGGGCTTGCGCTGTGACCTGTTGTTGGAGGCTGTTGAAGCTCACCAGCTGGTGTCCTGGCAGTCGGAGACCATCCTGGGTGGTGCCAAGTTCGTTGCAGAACCTCCAAAATTGTGTCAGTCTTTCCTTGTCCGGGCTTGACCAGGTATTGGCATCTTTGAGGAACTGTTGCCAGGAGCCCTCTGCTAGAGTGTGTTTTGCTTTGGCAGTACGGCATCATCATCTGTGGCACCAGAGCTCTTTCAATCTCTACTTCTTGGGTCAAAATGGCTCCCAGGCCTACTGGGCTAGCTTCCACTGTGAGCTCCATCTTCTTCGGGTCAAAATACGCCATGGGTGTCTTGCACAGCAGCGCTTCTTTAAGTGCTTGAAAGGCCTCTTCTCTGCATCCCCATGACCAGGAAGCATCTGCTTTGGTGAGAGCCCGCAGCGGCTCTGCCAGCGTGGCTAAGTTTGGAAAAAATCTTCTGCAGGAGGTGGTCATTCCTAAGAAGCTCTACTCTTCAGTTACAGTTCTTGTCGGTAGAGCTTGCTTTATTGCCTAGGATTTCCATTGGTCAACTTGTACGCCTTTGTGGCTGACCACCTACCCAAAGAATTTGATGGGCACCTGGAAGAATGAATATTTTTCCTTGTGAAGAGGCAGGCCGTGCTCGGACAGGCACTTTAGAGTGGCCATCAAATGTTGGTGGTCCTCCTCTACAGTGGTGGAGTCGATGAGGGTGTTGTCGCTCACGTTCATGAATCCCTGACATCGGGATAGTGTCTCCCGGATGGGTTCCGGGAATGCATCCACAGTGGAGGAGATGCCAAAGCTCAGACATTTGTAACTCCTCAGCCCTAGGTGTGTTGAGAAGGTGGTTATGTACCTGTTGTCCCCCAACAGGCACAACTGATAGTATCCTGCATTTACTTCTAACTTGGAAAACCACATGGAGCCGTTAGGTCAGCCATTATGTTGTCTTTGATGCGCGTTGTGTTTCTCCGTCTTGATAGCTTGGTTGGGAAGATGCATGTTGATACATAGCCGTATCTTCTCCGGCTTTTTTCACTTCTCTGCGATCACCATTGGTAATACCCAAGGGGTTAGTCCTGATACCTTCTCTGTTTACTCCTAGGCTCTCCAGCTTGCCCAGTTTTTGCTTCACTAGTGGATGGAGGTGAAAATGGATGCGCCAGTGGTGTAGGGCGGTGGGCTTTACCAACTTGTCAATGTGCAACTTGATCAGTGGGGCTTTCGGACACCCTTGGCCAACGAACAGTTCAGAGAACTGGCTCAGTAATTCTATCTGGAATGTCTTTGGGATTTTGGCAAACAACACTAACCCTAAATATTCTGCTGAGTGGCTTCCAAAAGGGGTGTCAGCTTCCATGTCAACAATGTCGAATGTGGCTGGAATCTTTATCGGATTTGACGCTTACTGTCATAGCCCCTTCAGTGGCAAGGGTGTGAGCCACCCATATGTGAAGATCTTTGTGTTGGAGGGCCATTAGCGTTGGGAGTGGTTGAAGGCGCCAGTACTGCAGCAAACCCATCACGTTGACAGAGTCACCAGTGTCTATGAGGGCTTTTATTTGGGACCCTACTACTTTGATTACACAGGTTGGCTGGGTTCTCTGGTGGTGCTTCAGGTCATTTGTAAACAAGATGAGGGAAACTTCTTCATCAGGAGATAAGGCTTCAACTGTGTACTTTGACACATGATGACTTGTGGTCTTTTAAGTGGCAGTTGCTTCACCACCCTCGTTTGGGAGCTTTTACCCCTTGCCCATCTCCCTCAGGGGCCACTTCTGCAAACAGTCGCAAAATGGTTTATTTTTCCACAGTTGGAGCATATCCGTCCTTGAGCTGGGCAGTCTTTTGGAGCATGTTCTTCTCACCCACAATATGCGCAGCGTGCCCCTTTTCTTCGCGGGGTGTACATCATAGGTCTCCCCTTGCTATTTAGTGTCTGTACCGCGTTGGCATGATCCACCTTGATCGTGGGGGCCTTTTTGGGTGCTTGTTTTACTGCCATGTCCATCTCGTTGTTCTGGCGGCTGAGGGGTCCTGTGACTGTGAAATTATCAGGATGTCATCCAGGCTGATGTTCCGCTGTCGTAGCCATCATTAGCGCCAGTGTTTGGGAGGTGTCTGAAGAGTTTGCATATTTCATTACACCCAAAGTGTAGGAGGAGCGACCTTTTCCCAACTCAGTCGCGTTAGCGAGTGGTGATGAAATATTTCTCTAGCATCCCCATCCATATATTCCACCGAGGAGGGTTGTGGCTGGGTCCGCCAGTTCGCTGAATGGTGGGATTGACTTTACCATGGCATGCTGTTGAGATAGATGAATGGGGCTGGTTCAGGATCGTCTGCCATGTCTGACAAAAAAGGCTCGAAAATGACCTCCCCCTCCCCAGTGTGGCAGGCAACTGCAGGTCTTAATAATATGCAGGGGGTGTCGAACTGGCATATGGTGCAGGGGCATGGCAGGCAAAACAGTCTAGGCACAGTGTGCCAATATAAACACCCATGTTCATCAAATGCGTGCACCAATGTGCAGATCAGGTGCCCAGGGTCATGAGAACTGTATTCTGCTGCTGAAATGCTGTCCGAACGGGCCAGATGGAGGCAGATGGTTGGGGCTGGCGCTGCATGTGTCCTGTAAGCCCGGGGCAGCTCCAGTGATTTGCAGGGGGCGAGGTTCCTGGTCTAGCTGCAGAGGCAGTCAGTAGGCTGCGGAGAGGCCGGCATGAGACACTGGTGTGCGAACAGCACACTGTCTACGTGGTGGGAGAAGTGGTGATGTTGAAGGCAGACCCCAGATGGCAAGTAGGCACTGCCGATGTCAATGTCTGCTGCAGCAAATGCTGTCGAACAGGGTGAAAGGTGCCATACTTCAGGCGCACAGCTTCCTCTCGGGCAGGCGTGGGTGGCTCACAAGGCTGCGGGCAAATTTGTGATGTGGGGCGCTTGGGCAAGGGACCCCTCATTGCCAATGTAGTGGCCTGAATGGTAAGGCCACTGATACTCTGCACAAGTAATATGGCTCCAATATCCCGGCTAATAACTAAAGACACACCTCAGCAAATACTTAGGGTGTAAGACCCGGTGAAGTAATTCCCCCATTTATTTATAGCGTTTGGCCACGCCTGCCCGGAGGATGTATTGGGTGCACATTCGGGGCAAAAAGAAACCAACGAGCTGTCACACTGCAAGGGGCCGCAAAGCTCATTACAGGCACTACTGTGAGCAACGTTTGCTATTTCATTAACAGTTTGCAGGTTTTTTTTTCACGTGGCAATGGTATAATTTGAAATTATGGGCTAAAAATTAAGTTAGGATCCTCAAATTATTCTGAGGGAGCAGTGCAAGTACATCAAAAATAATATATTATGGACGATCAGTGGCTTTGATTGAATTTAGAAAATCTCCAACCTTCCAATGAAAATGTTTTTTTATGTTCATTTCAAAATTAAATAAAATAATTAATCATTTTTGTATTTGCTTGATGAATGCTTGTTTTTTGTGTATTGATTTGCGCTTCATATAATTGAAAATGCTTACCCTGGGGTCCCTGGATTCGAGTAATAACTCACTGGGGGTCCCCGGGTTCCAGCAATGATTCAGTAGATGTCCCCTTGTTTAAGTGATGATTTTGTGAGGATCCACAGAAGTACAAAGGTTAAGAACCAATAATCCATCAATATCTGTTCTTTGGGTCTCATTTGCCTTATTTGAATTGCCAAGTGTAAACAATTCAATACTTTGAGGTTCACCAAGATACGCTGACTGTGTTGATCTGTACAGTACGTCTTTGGTCACTCAACATAACGTCTAAATACAATTGTTTGGAATTAAAAAAAAATATATATATATATATAAATCTTTTTGTCTTTTGAACATATGTTTCCTGAGTGAGGCAGTAAATTCCAGTCCTTGTGCAGGGTTTTTGCAGAGACTGGTGTAACAAGATGTGCTTTGAACACTGCATCCCTGTAGTTTATCACTAATGACTGTCGGGAGGTGAAATGTGCTGGGATTACCTGAAATTATGCAAGTAATTCCTCATTCTGGTGAAGAAAACTCAGATTTTGAAGTGTTGACTGTACTGGTAAATCTTGCTCCTTGTGGAGTTGGTATTTACTGGATGCCATAAACACCTCCCACCCATCTGGGCCAATCGTAATAAGGATCTATAATGTTTAAACAGTCTTCCTATGAAGATGGAAAGGATCTAGAACTGAGGCATTTATCAATTTTAGACATTCTAGAGGTGAAGGCTCACCTATAGGATAGGCTTTATGCATCGCAGCATTGAGTACATTTACTGTGTTCTAATGTATTTTGACAGTTGACTTGTTTCCCGTGATCCATGAAAAGAAAGAGTATTGCTGTTTAGCCATGTGTTTACAGAGACAAAACTCTGTCCCACAAAGCAAAATCATACAGGCATGGCATGGCCCACTATCGTGCCAGTATTACACATCCCAGATGCGAGCTCCATCCTGGGTCTGTGCCTGAAAGTAAGCATAGTTCCTACATCCCTATCATGGAGAAGTGCAAATGTAGATTCCATCCTTTACACGTCAATCAATGCACATTTATATTTGACATTATATTTAGTGTGTGTTTAATATTATTAACTTGGGTGCATATCTTGACACATGAACGAAATGTAATTACTGAAAGACAGAAACTTTATGAGCATGCACATTAATGTTCATTTAAAATGCTCCCACATATCATTATTCACATTTTACATTTACGCTTTAATTTGCAGTAGTTGAAATAATATGTATTTCCTTATTTACATTTATTATGAAAAGTTGAACATGTGCATATGTATAACCATGTATTCGAAATGCACTTTCAATGTTTAACTGTAGCATGACTAATGTCCTTAATTCTAAATGAATTTTTGTTTGGTTAGTGTGTTCTTTCTTTGCAGGTTTGTTTCAAGGCTTTGGTAACTAGAAGAAAGGAATATAGTTTGTGTATTAGTTTCACTGATAGCAAGGTGTGCGAAGAGAAAGTCTTGGCACAAGACATGAAGATTTAATGAGCTGTTGAGGTTTCCTATTCACTGTGTACCAGGAACATGGGACGTTCAGGGTTGCAGAGACTGCTCGAATTCCATGGGATGAGAAACTTGGGTGATGTTAAAATTGAGGAGATGGATGAAAATCCCATTGGTCCCTGAAAAAGAGAGGAAAAGTCTACTGGTTTTAAAGGTTCTATTTCTTTTAATTAATGCTTACACTGTTAGAAGTGGGCAGATTCCCTTAGACTCTGAGGGGTACAGACCTCTCTGCTTCCTTTATTCTTAAAAGTGTAAAGCTTAAAAGTGTGAAGCTTTATGCTAAACATGTATTCCCAGTTGAGAGACTTATACTGGAGTCTTTACTGTGCTGACACCTTCCCACATTCCCAAATTGCCCTGAGCAACTCTCCACTCATCCTTGAGCCTTTATAACACCAGCCTTAAAATTTATTTCTGAAATATCCCCATTGTCTGCTTGGAACTCTAACTAGATGACCTTAGAATTATTTCACGGTTAATAGAGATAACAGGGGTTTCTTTATGGAATACCTGTTTCTAATTCTCCTCTTCTGTATTATTGTGATCGATTTGTATTATCTAGATCTATTGAGAAAGAACCAATTGTGATTTTTCAGCTTACCAGCTGTAATTCTGTATCTTTTCGATATTTTATTGACATGCATATATATTTGATTGATTATTGATTGGGAATAAATAGACTTAACTTCGGTCATTGATTTCTGGCCCTAATAATGGGCCCACATGAGCTTCACGGAAAATTTAATTGTTTATTATTGTAACTCCCTTGTACCTCTGGACCAACATAAAAAGGTCCATCGTACAGGAGTGTAAAATAACGCTCCTGCGTCCTCTCAATCACTTCTGTATTCATCATTTAAAACGTGGCAAATGTGGTGTCACCATAACAAATTTTCACTCTACGTTTTCTGTAACTGATCTAATATTTATTTAAGGAACTGCCCAAACAGATTGCAAATTTTTATACTGCCAAAGCAAACTCCATAGCTTTCTGGGGATCATTACATACAAGAATGTTCTCCAATTAATCCACATTCACGGTGTATTTCAAGACAATAATTAAAAAATGCATATCATTACAAATTCTAGGAATTGCGCTCTCCGATCAAAAATAGGTGTGAATACTAGGCAAGGTATATTTGTAGATACCACCTCTAGACTGCTGCAAAACAAGACTTGAAATGACTAGTGAAGAGGTCCACCCTATTCTACTATTCATACCCTCCCAAAAAGATGTTAAATTTAGAGGCGCCCACCTATTTTCCCCCATCCACATACATAAAATCAAATGCATAGTGTCTGTAAACCATGGTCACCAAATCATGTAAAAGAACATTTTATAGTGTGGTCTGCATATGAGCATGTGTTGAGTATTTAGTCCCTCTTTTCACTTGTGTTCAGGTTAAAAAACGATTTACATGATTTGGTTACCAAAGAATAAATGGCAATGGTAATTCTTTCATGTACCACTGCTGTTATAGGGCACTTGTTTCCCCTTCCTCCATGCAAAACATGTAATGTTCTGATAACTTGTTATATTTCTAAGGACATCCCCATCCGCCGTACAGTATACTTTCAGAGGACATACATTAGTGAGTCCTGTGCCACGTTTCCACCTTCACTTCCATTGAGCTATCATATTTCCAGGCCATATTCCGCCGTGCAACCATCAGCCCCAGGGCAGGGCATGAAGGCCAGGAACTAGGTGCAGAGCAGGGCGAGGACTCTTGAAGAATGTGTGACTACAGAGCTCACCTTCCTCTTGTGAACCTGTGCAGCCTAAACATTAATGGGGCAGTTGCAGTCAGAGGAAATACCCTGTTTGGTTTGTATATGCATGCTTGCGTGAGTATAGTCTACACTTTTACTGCAAATAGACGGTGACATTTACCATTTGTCTAAAGGGATTGAAATAGGAGAGGTCCTGAATAAACCCCATTGACCCAGAGGGTCAAAAAGGAGGGCTGAACCATGCCAACCAGTGGTTTGTGGGGCATAATATATCCTTATGAAGCCACCATTATTTTTTGCATGTAATCCTACCAAAGGTACTTGGAATAAAAGACTGTAAAGGAAACGCCAGGCAAATTTAACCATTTAATATAGAATCCCTTAGAACATAAGTGCTCCACTAACAAATTGTGTGAGCTTGCCCATACATATCCACGCTGGGAGTATGTGTCAAAAAAGAAGTGACTCCAAATACACTTTAAAAAAAAACCACTTCCAATAATCGCACTGTAGATACTTTTACACATTAGTAAGGCCTGCCTGACCATAATACTATGTTTGGCATCATGTATTTAATTACATTTTTAAAAAAGTAACAGAACTTAACTGCAATGTTTAAATAATTGTAGATATATTTAAACATTGCCAATTTAATAGAAAAATTGAGAAAAAATTCAGAGGGGGCCCGATTTTTCCCCCACTGATATAGACCCATCAGCGCCAAGACATAAAGTAGTAAGCCTGTGTCAGTGAAGTACACCATGTGCGGTGACTGGTTGCATCCTACCTTTGAGCAGAAAGTCTAGGTCACATTGCATCCCCAAATAGTGTTAAAAAATGAACCCATCTCGCTATTTCTTTTAATATAGGTGAGATTTTGTTCTAGTCCCATGGTGCACAGTCTGGACTCATTCATAATTTCAGACATCCAGGGTGTTTATATTAGCTCTGAGTTTTGGGATCCCCCGGACTGCAGCAATGATTCATTTTTCACTGATGTTTATGACAACTTTTTTTTGTGCGTAATAAAGTTTTATTTGATACAGGTTGTAGTGCTCTAACAACAAGAGACAGAGCATAGTACAACAAGGGGGGGAACTTAGTCATGCAGTAAGTTACAGTACAGACACGGTTATCAATTGAAAACTTGTTGAAACACTGAAGAGGCTTAATTTACAATCCCAGAGCATGCTAACCAGTAGTAACTCAGCAATGTCCACGGGTGCCACATAACCGACCAGTTTTAAAAGCAGTATGCAGCATCAAGAGCCACAGGACTCCCACAACCAGCATGGATTTGGCTATTCTGCAAATAGGCAGAAGGATTCAGGAGTCACTGTCTAGCGCAAGTAGATGTATAGCCAGCGGAGACCAAATGCCCTTCGGTCTAGAACGCACAGGCATGAGTTCCCAGTAGGCATCCAGATGTTGTTGGCAATAAGCCACATCAAGGAGCCAGCATACCATGGGGAGCCAGTGAAGCTTTCTGAGGTGCAGTGTGATGTGTGTGCTGCATGAGAGGTGAAGTATGAGTTTTGCCGTAATGTTCTAGATGATCTGGAGTCTGTGTAGGAGTTGTGGGGAATGCACTGTAGTGTGTTGCTGTAATCTAGCCTGCTGGTGATGAGTACTTGTTTGACCATCTGCCTAATGTTCAGAGGCATTTGAAAATCTTTCGCAACATGCGTAGGATGTGCAACAGGAAGTGCACTTTGCGTTGACTTAAACTGTCATGTTGAACTTGTCATGTAGGATGGTCCCTAGATTTCTTGTGTGGTCTGTGGGTGTAGGTGTTGGTCAGGGCCGGATTTAGAGCAGTGTGAGCGGTGCAGCCACACTGGGTGCTATCCTGGATTTTCTTTGGGGGGGCGCTGTGTTTAGCAATGAGTTACGAAATTTGCGATTTAAAAGCACCTGCTGAAAAGTTCTGTGTTCGTCCAGCCTTCAAGAAAGAAACAATTAAAATGTCAAGATACCTCTTGTGATTAATGTTGCTGCTAGGGAGGGAGATGTGAGTTTTGTCTAGCATCAGCTTTGACTCACCATAAAGTAACGCCGAGGGTTAATATGCCTGATGCAAAGATTAGATATGTATTTTATGTGGATAGCTGAGTGGATTAGTAAAGCCAGCCTTTACAAGCGCTCAAAAATTAATGTATGTAGAAGGGGGCTATGGAGAGATGAGGGGCACATTTGCGGGGTGGTAGTGAGTGAATCCGAAGAGGTGGTCATGGGGTGGGGTGGGGTGCGCCAAAAAAGACTGTTGCGCGGGGGGCCACCAATGCTAAAGTGACCTGGTGTTGGTCCTAACTCCTACGACCACCAGGTGGATTCCAATGGGGAGGTCATGTTTCCGAAGACTAGTACTTCTGTCTTGTAGAAGCTGAGCTTCAGGCAGTTAGTTTGCATCCATTCTGCTACCATGGTCATGCAGTTAGTGAAGTTGGTTCTTGTGGTTATCGTCTTGTCTGTCAGGGAAGAGGATGAGCTGGTTGTCATCGGGGTTGGAGATACCAGTGATGTCTTGTGATCAAATGATGTTGGTGAGTGGTGTCATGTATATGTTGAAAGGTGGGTGTGAAGAATGAACCTTGTGGGACTCTGCATATCAGTTTCTTGGTCTCTGATTTGAGGATTGGCAGCCTGACCCTTTGGTTTCTTCAGGTGAAGAAGGACCGATCCCTTTGAGACTGGATCCTTGTATGCCAGTTTTGTTGAGTCTTCTGATGAGGGAGTTGTGGTTGTGGGAGACAGTATCGTAGGCAGCGGAGAGGTCAACCATGCTGGGGGCCGATGTTGCTGGCTGCGATTAGCGCTCTTTCAGTACTGTGGTTCTTTTTGAATCTTAATTGAATGTTGCTGAAGTTAGAGGTGGGTTGGGAGTTGCTTGCCTTCTCAATCACTGTGGCTGGATAGGGGAGCAGAGAGATGGGTTGGAAGTTGCTCAGTTGATTCGAGTTGGTTGTGGGCTTTATTAGGAAGCCGTTGATTTCTATAAGTTTCCATTTATCCCGGACAGTGGCAGACGTGATGAAGGTGTTGATGATGTCAGTCAAGGTGGTGGTGTTTGGTGATGTTCCCTGGTTGTAGGTGTGGTAGGGGCATGGGTCATTGGGGAACCTGAGTGGATGTTCCACATGATTGTTGCTGTGTTGTTTCTGGTGAGAGTTGAACATTTGGTCAGGTGGCCGTCTTGGTTGGTGGTGGGTAGTTCAGCGCTAAGTTCCCTGGGGTTGAGTTGGTGTGCAAAGTTGCTGAACATATTTGCAATTTTGCTGTGGGAGAAATTGGATAGGTCGTCACAGAGTTGTTGAGTAGCAGCAATGTTGATGACAGTGGCTGGCAGCAGGGTGATCTTGATGATCGAGATCTCCTTGCAGCTGTAGGAGCTTACTTTGACGAGCCCATTAGTGCTTTTTTTCTTGGTGTCTCTTATGTGCTAGTGATAACCTCACGCAAGTCTTCTCGTTTTCCTGCCCGTTAAAAAAAAAAAAAAAAAGAAAAAACAGAGAAATTTTTGCCAACATTTCCAGTCCTGGCTGTGTCTCATGAGCTTGTAAAGCAGGGATCAATCCAATAAACATTCAACATCCTTCTTTAGGAAATCTATATTTCCCTCATGTAGGTTGTCAGATTTGTGATCACAAATTTCTGTAGATCCAAGTTATATAGACCAAAGTAGACTGTTAGAATTTCAAACAAGATTGTTATTTGCAATGTTTTGTATGTTTACAGTTCCTTTGTAAATCAACTGATATCAACATTTTTCAGTAGAGCATTGCAGCAGTGCATTACTATCTTGCAAATTAAGTTATATATTACTTTCTTTGCCAGCAGATTTGATTTCTCTTTCTGTATGTATTTCCGAAATTATTCTGTGTAAGAGGCACCAACAATACTTGTTTGCATGCCACAGCCCTTGATTATTTTAGCTCATTCTAGGTGCATACACAACAGATTGATTATATTTGTCTACTAATGGTTACTAAACCTCAAGTCTTGCTAACAACCAAGAGACAATAATCTCCTGCCATAAAATGTTCTTCCTCTTCCTCACAACGTCCTGTAAGGTCATATGGCTGACCATCTTTTTTTGTTATCCCCACAAATGCTAATATGCTGCAGGCACATTACAGTGCCTAAAAAGTAGCACATTTCTTCTTTAAAATGTTTTTGACCTCAAAACGCGGTTTGGACCTATAGCTTGGTGAGTGAATTATACAGCCTTCAGTTGTGGCCAGTAACACTGTATCAACAAAAATATCTTTAGTACCTCATTCCTGGCAGACCTTACCACTACTTGCTTTCATGTTCCGGTCATACTTGTTTAGCGTTTAGTGATTTTCTCTACTACGTGTTTTACCCATATAATGGTATTTTTTAATAGGACCTGAATAAACAGAACTTATTCTTATGAATGATGGGCTCCATCGTGGCTCCAGGAGATTGGCTAAAATAGTTGGAAAACTTTACAGTTGGCAGTAAGGACCACAATATATGGTTAAGATGCAGGGTCATATACATATTTAGCCTTCTTTGGGAGTTACTGCTAGGTTTGCCCATTCTTCTGATCTGAGACTTTTTTTTTTAATCTATTCATAGTCTTTCCTAAGTGGGCTAGACATGGAAAATTATTGAGGTCCAAGACTGCCCTAAAGATTTAACTGATGCAAGGTCTTTAATGACATGGGTAAAATATTTTTATTATTTCCTGATTGAAAATACATTTATTACTATAGCTGATGGAGATGTTGGTGCTTCATAAAATCTTTCGGCTAGCTTGACTGTTCTTGCATTGTGACGTTTTGGTGTATATAATAGCGTACCTTCCAACAATTTGTCCTCTTTATCATAGTCTTTTGACTGGGACAAATATTAAGTAATTTTTTCATCATATAGAGACTTCTAGCTGCAGACTTGTTTCCCTAGGTGTCAGACTGGATCCAGAATCTTTTGCTCGAGCAATACCCCTGCATGCAGCATCGGGTGGCTCCGTTCGGCTCGGCTCTGCGTGGCATCATTGGTGCCAGAAGTGACAGTGCGGTCACCTATATAGGCACCACCCGGTGAGCGGGCATCAGTTCTTTTCTTTCTGCGCCAGTTGGTGCAGATCGGGAGAGAGCTACCTCTCTGTCACTTTTTGACAGGCCTTTTTCCAGTGTTTTATTGACCTTTTTCCCCTTTTGTGTGTCGAGGTGGTCATCAAAGAAGGCTGGGTACAAACCATGTAGCTTGTCACTGTGCCATGTCGGTTAGGGACCCTCATCTCGTCTGCCTCTGGTGCCTCGAGCAGGAACATGACTCCAAGTCATGCTTGGACTGCCGGGGCATGGTGCTGAAGGCTTTGAGGGAGCAGACCCTAAAGATGCTTGTGGCCCGGCAGTCGAGGAAACAGCACATGCGACTCCTCAGAGGTCTTGGTCCCGGTCGAGAAGGAGGTCGCGGGACTGCTCCAGGGGCCCCCTAGTCCTCTTCGTCACATTTGAGATCCTTAGGACACTCGGTGGGGGGTGGGGGGGAGGCACAAAAAGAAGTCCAAGATGACTATGACTTTACCTCGGCCGACAAGATGATCGGGGAACATTGGCATTCCTGGCATAGTTCTGCAGAGCCGCTGCCCAGTTCGACTCCGCACCTCTGCCCATTTCTAGGAGCCAGATCAACACCCGCTCAAATAAAGGAATTTTATGGGGCCATGCACCACATATTCCAGTGGGCTGAACCCTGTGGTGGCCTTCGGGGCCCCACAGAGTCAGAGGACGCCCCTCAGGTTCTGTGCCGGGGGCTTCAGTTCCAATGTGGTTTCATGGAACTGGTCCCAATGCCAGTTCTCCCAGTGCTGCCAGTGCCCACTGGCGGCACCAGCCCCATTCTGATTCCCGATGACCCGGAGCCAGAACAATGGCACCCACAGATGCCAAATTATTTCCTGAGCCTTATTTTTTACAGCCAGGCATGGGAGAAGATTGGGAGGGGCCTCTGGACCCTTTAGAACACCAGTGAGAAAGAACTTTAGACTGATATGAGGAGCCGGGAGAGGCCAATGGACTGGACACCTCTCAAGATACTGTGGCTACAGAGGAGGAAGCTTCCTATGCAATGGTGGCGCATAGGGCAGCGGATGTCCCTGTTTATCAAGTGTCAAGATAAACATCTTGCTGAAGTGCTTCAGCCCGGTGCTTCCATTTCTGAGCCCCTTCTGCCCTTTAATGAAGCACTTAGGGATGTCCAGCTGGGAACTTGTCCAAGCCCAGCACAGGGGCTCCCGTAGACAGGATGATTGGCCGCTGCCATCGCCCTGCACCAGGCGATCCTAGTTTCCTCAGCCAACATCCCACCCCTGAAACCTTGGTAGTCAAAGCCTCAACTTCCCATGGCGCATTCCCTTCCACTCCCCTGGAGCAGAGAATCCAAGAGGCTGGAGCATCTTGGAAAGAAGATGTTTTCTTCCACCAGCCTGGCACTGAGGTCCGTGAACACCTCATGCTTATTGGGTGGTTTCTCACACACCATTTGGGATACGGTTGCGCATGTGCTGCCTCAGGTCTTGGAGGAGGCTCGGGCCATATTCTCCCAAGTAGTAAAAGACGGGATGGACGCAGCAAAGTTCACCATTCGGTGTGGCTTGGATATGATAGACTTTCTAGGCAGAGCAGTTGCATCAACGGTGGCCTTACAGCGCCACACCTGGCTGAGAACAACTGGTTTTGGGGGGATGTCCAGGCAAACCTGAAGGATGCCTACTTTGATGGGGCTCGCTTATTTGGCCAGAAGGCAGGCTTGGCGCTGGATCACTTTAAGGACTCTCTGGCTACGGCCAAGTCCTTGGGCCTCTTGGCGACCCCTCATGGACTGTGTGTCTTTCACCC
Source organism: Pleurodeles waltl (assembly GCF_031143425.1). Classification (NCBI taxonomy): domain Eukaryota; kingdom Metazoa; phylum Chordata; class Amphibia; order Caudata; family Salamandridae; genus Pleurodeles; species Pleurodeles waltl. Next base: position 714,353,288 of record NC_090447.1, read on the forward strand.
CTTTCGTGGCTATGTAAGGGGCATGACACAGTGCCAGCCCTACGCCAGCCACCGTTCTACACAACCACCCAGGATATGCTACTACGTGGGCGTGGTGACTTCAGACCTTGAGGGTCAGAAGTCGTCCGCCACTCAGCCTCCAGCAGCTGCAGCCTCAAAGCCCTGCTACTTTGGTTGCCCATTTGAAGGTCATACTTCGCCATCATCTCCTCCACTGGCAGTCCATCACATCAGGTGCATGCGTACTGCAGATCAACCGAAGGGCTATGCCCTGACTTTCCAATCCTGTCCTCCCTCAATACCGCCAACACTTGAACGGCTGGTGGCGTATCATTTGTCTCTACTCCGAGAAGAAGTTACAGTTCTCTTGGCCAAGGGAGCTATAGAAATGGTCCCACTATCAAAAGTAGGCAGTGGTTGTTTTTCCCCGCTACTTTCTGATACCCAAAAACCTAGGTTGCTAGTGCTGGACACACAGGATGCTTATTTTCATATTCCCATCTTTCCGGCCCGCAGGCGTTACCTGCAAATCAAGGTAGGCAACAAACACTTTCAGTTCACCGTGCTGCCATTTGGCTTTTCCATTGCCCCTCAGGTGTTCACCAAGGTGATGGCAGTGGTCACAGCTCATCTGCACAGGTCAGGGGTTTCAGTCTTCCCATATCTCGAAGACTCGTTGAAGGGGGGTTCTCCCCAGGTGGTTGTCTCCAAACTGCAGACTACAGCGAACCTTCTCCATTCACTGAGATTCACTATAAATGGGCTGAAGTCACATCTGACTCCCTCTCAGACAGTCTCTTTCAGAGGAGCTGTTCTGGACATGGTGCAGTTTCTGGCTTATCCTCCCGAGCAGCGAGTCCATGAAAATCAGGCTGTGCTACTGAGATTTCTGCCTCCAGGGTTTCAGTGAGACTGACTCTGAGGCTGCTGGGCCTCATGGCCTCCTGCATCCTGCAGATGAATCATGTCAGCTGGCATATGAAGGCTCTGCAGTGAGACCTGAAGTTCTAGTGGGAGCAGCATCAGGGAAAAACCTCCAACATGGTTCATATTTTGGAGGGAACTGCGAAAGGCCTGCATTGGTGAATTATGAACTGCGATTGGGTCAGAGGCAAATTCCTCTCTGTTCCTCAACCAGACCATACGGTAGTGACGGATGCATCTCTTCTGGGGTAGGGCAGCCATCTGAGAGAAGTGGAGATCACAGGACTCTGGTCTCCGGCAGAATCCAGACTCCACATGTTAGAGCTCAGGGTGATCCAACTAGCATTGAAGGCATTTATTCCCTCTGTCAAGGGGAAATTAGTGCAAGTGTTCATGTCAACACCACCGCCATGTGGTACTGCAACAATCAGGGCGGAGTGGGCTCTTGGACCCTTTTTCAAGAGGCCTTACATCTCTGGACATGGCTGAAACAACAGGACATAACCCTGGTGGTTCAACACCTGGCATGTTGTCTGAATGCCAGGGCGGACAAACTCAGCTGTTGATGCCTAGCGGTGGAGGTGGTACGAGAGCTCTTTCAGCAGTGGGGAGAGCCTTCGTTGGATCTATTTGCCTCCAACAAGAATGCGTAATGTCAGCAGTATTGCATGTTGGAGTTTCCAAGGCGGCAATTGCTTTGCAAGGCTTTTTATCACGAGTGGAGCTCAGGCCTCCTTTACACCTTTACACCCATACTACTACTGTCTAAAGTTCTCAAGAAGATCAAGAACGACCTGGCCTAAGTAATCCTTGTGGCTCTGGACTGGGTATGGAGACTCTGGTATCCCAAGCTTCATCAACCGTCCGATCAGGCTGCCCTTACGGAAGGATCTTCTGTCGCAGCAGGGGAGGATTCTCCACCCAAACCTGTCAACTCTACGCCTTTAAGCGTGGAGATTGAGCAGCGACAGTTGACAGCCTTCAACCTTCCTCCTGAAGTCTGCAATGTTATTTTAGCAGCCAGGTGTTTGGCCACAAAAAACAGTAAACGCCTGCCATTGGCAAAGATTTCTATAATATTGTACAGAGAAGTTGTCAAATACTCTTTCTGCTTCTATCCCTGTTGTTCTTCTTTTCATTCTGTCTCTTATCCAGGAAGACTCTGCTCTCGCCACTCTTAAGGACTGTTTGCTCTATCTGCTTTTCTATGGCTGCCTGACCAACCCTCTTCATTTAAGTCCCCTATTGTAAATAGGTTTCTGAAAGGGCTTGTACATATGTTTCCCCCTTGCACTTTATCATGCCTAAGTGGGATCTTAGATTAGTTCTCTTTTACCTCATGTGTGCTCCTTTGGAGCCACTGCACAATTGTCCCCTCTGGCTGCTCACTATCAAAACATCCTTTCTCTTGGCTTAACATCTGCCCAGAAGGTGAGTGAGATAACAAGGCTTGTCATCCAGGCCTCCATATCTCACCCTATTTCCTGATAAGGTAGTGGTTCACACCATGCCTCTTTCCTCCCAAAGGTGGTGACCCCATTTCATTTGGGACAAACTGTCACCCTGCCCACCTTCTTTGCTCCGCGACCTCCCTCTAAGGAAGAGGAGCGACTCCACTGACTGGACCCAAAAAGAGCATTGTTGTTCTTCCTTGACTGCACAAATGCTTCCTTGTGGACGACCAACTTTTTTGTGGGGTATGTGGGATCAAAGAAAGATCGGGAAGTACAGAAACATACCATTTCACACTGGGTTGTTCTCTGTATAAAGATCTGCTACGCCCTGGCTGAGAAGCAGCCTCCTGAGGACTTACAAGCTCTTTCCACCAGGGGAAAAGCTGTGACCACAGCGTTAACTCATGGAGTCTCAGTCATGGACATCTGTCAGGCAGCAACGTGGGCGTCCCTGGACACGTTTGCCAAACACTACTATATGGAGAGTCAGGTCCGCAGGATCAGGCATTTTGTATGCATCCCAGCGCCAGGAGGATATGGCCAGGGTATCTAGTCAAAGATAATGAATCTGCAGCTATAAGTCTGTATCAGATGAAGAAGTTACTTACCTTTGGTAACACATTATGTGGTAGAGACTCTATCTAGCTGCAGATTCCATACACCCATCCATGCCTCCCTGCTCTGTGGACTTGTTTGCTAGGGTTGGGGTGTTCCCTTTCAGAGCCCTAGTTTGGACATACATAATCGTCAATTCTTGTCATGGCTGTGCACCCGGCGTGGAAAGTTGTGAATAAAAGTAACTGACACCCCACATGCCTGGGTGGCACCTGTATAGGTGACTGCGACATCACTTCTGGTGCCAACAACATCTACGCCACGCAGAGCCGAATAGATCCACCCGACGTCATGCACACGTTTTTCTCGAGAAAATTTTTCCTGAGCCAGTCTGAAGCTTGGGTAAATTCAAAGGTAAGGAACCTGCAGCTAGATAGTCTCTACCAGATAATGTGTTACAGAAGGTAAGTAACTTGTTCATTAGTACATTTCAAGGTTGTTCAACATATGTTTTGGATTGGTTTGGTAGTGTGCAGCACTTTTTTCCTATGTTCGACAGTCGGGTGAGTTTAGTCGCTCTGGCGTATAACCTTGTTTAGCTTCTAGGAACTGAAATGTACTGAGACCTGTGCACCATCCAATGGACAAAGCAGGCAGGCAATCAAACACTATTCATTCCTGCAAGCAGTTGTATCTACTTAGCTAATGACATTTAAGTCTGGCAAGAGCACAGGATTTACCCATTACCTGTCTGCTACAACATGCTGGTCTCTGCTTTAGTGTCTCGTATGGGTTTTGCTCTTAAGTAAGGATTACTCACAGAAGGCAACGTCCATCAGCTTTTTCCATGGTCTTTGGACTAGTGGTCATCTGCTTTTTTTCTAGCCAGCGTGAATGCATTTTATTCACTTCAAAATGACCGTTCCCGGAGTTCAGATATGAAGGTATTGAAGGAAATCGACAGGAAAGCTAAGATATATGGACATGCTGCAGTCCAGAGTATAGAAAATTGGACTGCACTTTTTAGAGGAAGCAGAAGGATGATCTTTCTGGGAGTTGTCCGTGATAAAAAGCAGGTACGTGAACATTTAGTTTGAGAAGGGGCCATTCTTGTCTATCCCTTGTCCTCATCAGTCCTGCATTTCCTGAAGCTATTTGGCATTGTACATGTTAGTGTAAGGAATTAAGCTGGTTACTGCCAGCAGGTAAACAGGAAACACACAATTGAATGAGTAATGAGTATAAACCTCACTCCTTGACCTCTCCTGGTTATGTCACCCTGCACAAGATGCTTCACACTAGTGTTACATGGATGTTTTAATGCGGCTAATATCATTGTGAAGCGCACTCATGAGCCTTGGTAAACCAAAGAAATGTACAAAAAAATTGAAACAAAACAAAATTGTTCCCTCCTTGATATTTCAGAATCATGTGAGGTTTTGGACACAGAAGTATGTGTGCGGTGGAAAAAACACAAGGACAACTCTACTAGTTGGATGAAAACAATAACCGAACCCCAATAAAGCCCAGCCTTCTTTAGAAAAACAACAAATGCCAAGAACTTAACTTTATCTTGTAAATTTAAAAAAACATCACTGATCAATTTTAATGTCCAATAGAGAAACAGTTGTAAACAAAACCATGAACACCTTTTAAGGGTCGAGCGCGCAAGCGCTCTAGAGCCTGTTGTAACCACTCTGTGTGCTTTTAACCACACCCACTCTTGCTATTCATTCTTTGTTGTGCTTGCCTTAAATGCTTAATTTTTATTGGTGCATTTTGTGAAATGTCCCTCCTTTGTGTGCTGAGTTCCCTTCCCAGGCGTTTTAAGTAAGTGAACATTTCTGTTGGCCATCACAGAACGTCACGCTTCCTCCTGTTACAGCATGTGATGGCGCCTCCTCCGGTTTCGGTTTGCCATTCATCCCAGACACGATCCTCTCTAGACAATGGAGCCAATAACTTTCGCGCTTACGCTCATGGCGGCGGTGGTGCTTCAATTCGGCTTGCTTCTGTCAACTGTTTCACTTTTCATTTTTTTCAATCAGGGCCTGTCATGTCCCAGGCAGCCCACAAAGCGGTTTATATTAAATCATGTCAGTCTTGTTTCATGTTCCAACAGGACCGCAGAAGGGGGTGCGTGGTCCCTTTACAATCCCACGGGGCAGCTGCTGATTCTGTAATGGGATCACTGCTAGGGTTTGGGGAAGGTGCTCCGACTGGGAAAGCCTGGAATGAGGTGAGAAAACAAGGGAAGGAAAGGCAGAGAGGTAATATCCAGCAGTATTCAGGCATCCCTGTTTTGTCACAGAGTGTCAAAGGATGCACATCACCTACAATATGCGCTATGAGCCTCTAATCACCTCCCTGACAAACGCATTTCGCTTGATGCATTTTATTTTTTGTTTTTTTTTCTATGACGAAGAGATTTTTAATGCATTTGTTTTTTTTTTCTCTATCCAAACAAAAGAGATCTCTGTTCTCAAGTGATGTCAACGTTAATTTGGCATTGGTAGTTTTCATCTTTATACAGCATAACGTGGGGGGCAGGTTATATGAGTAGCTCCACTAAGATCTGCTACTGCACGTGGCCCAGTAATATACGGACCTAACACAAAACCCCATAAGGAATCAAGGCTTGATCAGCAGCAGTGCTTCCTTGACATACAGAGCTTCCACGGACTGGAAAGCAGCAATGCAGGCTCCACATAGGCGCACAAAAATACACACACACCCAGGCACCCACAGACACATCCAAGAAGAAGCAACAGTGCAAGCTTCACTTAGAGACAGAAAAAATATAGTACAGCCAGAAGTTGTGGCCCCTCCATACAATAACACCGAACAGTCATACAGGGCAGCAGCTGGGGTATGTTATTGCAGCCACAAACTGCTAGCACCGCATAGGTAGCAGAAGTAGCACCGCAGTGCTTCCTGACCAGAAACAATGTACCTCTCAGGTAGATGCAGAAGGTTTGTTTACACAGGACAGGACTTAATCAGGGGGCAGTGACAACCCAAAGCCATACAAGCCTCCTGTGATAAGGGAACAAGCATGTTCTGATCAGCAGTGCAAGCTTACTTCACATGCAGATCTGTCACAGGGTGAAAAACTACAGTGACCGCTGCATATGTCCACACTGACCTCAAAGACTACCGCATTGCGCACGCACATGCACACGCATGCACCCTCTCTCTGTCTCTCTCTCTTCGGAGGTGTGGACAGCTTTCTGCTTTAAGGTTATTCAAGCAGCAGCTTTCTTCTTACTTGGAGGTCAGCAGCTATAATACAGGAACACTTTTTACATAAGTTCATAGAAAAGGCAACACACTTCCAACCACACACCCACATGACCTAGCATGCTGTCTTGGTGGAGAGGCTTTTTGGCACCACACATAGAGGTAGCAAACACTATACGAATGCTGCAATACAATATGCAAAAAAAATAAAAGCTGGCCCTGGTATTGAAATTAAGTGCCCTGTTTATTAGTCTCTATATTAACTTGTCACCTGTAGGCTCAGTATTTGAAACTGTTTGCACAGTTTCCAGTCTTGGCTACCAACTAGCCTGTTTTGAGAGACTGGCAATATGTAAATATCTAGTTTTAATGTTTAAGCTTGGTACTTGGGTTTAGTCTGCATGATAGTTATTTCATGTTACCGCAAAAGACAACTGAGCTACAGTGAGAGGGATTAAGTAACTTGGCCAGTAAAAGACATTTCATCATGTGATGAAAATGGGATTTGAAGTAGAGTCACCTAGGTACACAGTCTCTGGGTTTTTGGAGTTGTACCCAAAGCAAAATAAAATTTTGCCATTTAGGTGTTTCCTTTCCCCTAGCAACAAGGATGTTTTTTAGGTCGAGTGTGCAAGCGCTTTGACCTGTTGTAAGTATTTTGGGCTTTTAACCACTCCCACCTCAAGCCCATCACTTTCACTCATTCGTGGGCTTGCCTTTCAAAAATCCTTTGTTATCATTGGTAAATGCTTTACTTTTGTCCCTCCTTGGGGTGCTTTTGTTACCGCCTTGCAGACTGCCCCTGTTACATGGATAATTGTTCGATTGCCTATACGTATGACTGGGAGCGAACTTTTTTTTCTTTCTGTGTCTCTCCTTCGCGCTCATGGTCATGGCGGCCATGGCGCTTTGAATTGGCTTGCTTACGTCAACTGTTTTACTTTTCATTTTCAATTTATGTGGTAAGAAAAGTCAATTTAGATATTTAGCTCTAACTCAAGCAAACGCAAGACCCATTGCATTGCAAATGCTTATTTATATATCTGTCTAGGATATAAACTTCATAAATGTCTCACTGCAAAACTTCAAATTAGTTTGAGCTTGTTTTACAAAGTTTCTTAAAAATAAGTCTCCTTTAGATGTGCTTTTCCGTGTTGTTTTTGAACTACGTTTGATGTAGAAGCTTTAATTTGTGACTCATTGCTTCCATGGTTTAATCTTCTTTTTCGGCTGCCAGCACTGTAGTTTGTAAGAAATCCATGTCCAGCATGTTTACATAGAAATGCAAAAAGAATCCTAATTCGTGAGTATTTAAGCAACATCACTCCTTAACAGGCATGAAGCACAGCGAGGCTCATCTCCGCCTTCTGCTTTCTGAACTGCTTAAGGTAAACAAACGTGGTGTACCTGGTCGTTGTAATTATGATAGGGAGGAAGACACTTTTTTTGCTTACGACAAGAAACAGCGTATATCTGACCTTCTGCTCAACTGCTTGATCCACTGGATTCCTGGAGGCAAGCAGCAGATGTTCTGTTTGTTACCTCGTAGGAGGTCGTAGCCTGCAGCTAGTTACATCATGGTGAGATAGCTGAGTTCAGCGAGCACCCGTCCAGGGACCTGTAGTTCACAGTCAGGACTTGCTCAGCCACCAAAGATAATATTCCTACATAGAGATGGCCTCCGGAGCACCAAGTGCATCGGCAGACACGTGAAAAACAAGAAAATACCTTGCAGAGTACCAAATGGAGAAAGCAGGTATAGAGCTAATGTGTTGCATTGTCTTCCCTTGTGGACAGCCAAAGTTTAGTGCAACAGTGTGGTAAACTAACCACAGTACTCGGGGTATGTGGTTCCCTCCCAAGGAATGAATTTCCTTTCCCAGAGTTTGCATCATTGGTGTTCTCATTTGAGGCACTTGTAGAAAACTAGTGCCCCTGAGCCCCACAGACAGGGCATTTCAGAAAACCGTGATGCTTTGGCTCCCCAACCACTACCTTGATGAATTCCACAGCCGATATATTTCAAGCAATCCAGGTCATGCACTGAGCTCTCAAAGAGAAGATATGTTGTCTTGGTGTTGGAGTATTGCTTCTTCAACAGGGCCTTCACCAGACTGCACCAAAGAATCTAAGGATCAAATCTCTAAACTAGAAAACGATTTGAGTTCCAGTATCTAAGAATTTCAAAGAATTCCAGGACATCACGACCCTGTTGGATCCATCCATCTGGATGAAGAAGTGGAGTGTAGATGCAGGAGAAAAAAACTAAACTTTCTGTGCCTGTACTCTGCTGTTGCGTTGTTCTACCTGGGCATGAGTCTGGGTGAACGAGACGCCCTCTAGGCCTTTCCCTAATAAATGGTGCACAAAAAAGAGAAGTCTCTTGTCCCCACTCCTCCTTGCCCTAATAATGGAGCCCCTTGTGGAATGAATAAGAGGGGACGCAGAGGTCTGGGGCATCAAATGGGATGGGAGGTTTGAGGACCGCATTTTGTTACGTACGGATGGTGTGATGCCTGAGCAGAAGCCCAAACTTTCAGCTCCATAGTCAATGCAGATTCTTAGAGTATATGCTGAAGCCCTCAGCCTTAAAGCTAACTGGAGTAAAATGCGTTTCATGTTACTCACTGAAGGGACACGGTCAAGAGCCGTTAAACGCCCTGGCACTCAGTAACTCACTGAGTCACTTCAGATACTCTGGTATCCAGACCTCAAGTGATCCTCTGGAATACCGGAACTTGTAGTTAATTGCCACTGACAATAATGGGAAAAGATGCTTTGTTTAAGATGATTGCGCCAAGGGCCTGCTTTAGAATTGGTGGCAGCAAGTTCAACAACCTTTGCTTGTGCACCCCCAGCCCTGGTGACATCCTTATCCATGGATTCCCTTATTTCTGCCCTTCAATGGTGCTGCTCCTCTCTCCTTAGCTCTTCTTTAACATGTAATTTCTTTTATAGCGCTGTTCATACCAATGTGGGGTGTTAGCTCAATGTATTTCACTCACATATTATGTAGACACAATGAATGAATGTGTGAAACAACATATAGTAGTTGTTACATAATGCAGAGAGGACCACAAGGTCGAATAGTCACATATCACCCATACTGGTAGGCATGTAACACAGTGTAGTAAACAAAGTTGCTGTGCTGTGTCGTGGAGAAAGGAGAGAGCACAACAGCACCATCACCACTAAGATATGGTGCTGTTGCACTTACTTTTGGCTAGCTTGTGCCAGTGCATCCCCATAGCTCAAGGGAGTATACCTGATTCCTAGCATAGGTTTTCTATTGGAAGGATTCCCTTCCAGTACAATCTTCTCTGCTTGGACAAGGTTTAACACTTTACCACTTTCTGTGTGTGCTCAACCGTTGCACCTGCTCCAAGGGGGTGTTATTTTTTTACGCAAGTCTTTTTCTACCAATGATAGCAGATAGGGATTAACATTAAGATCAATGGGTAGTTGCATGGGAAGATCCATGTACTGCATATAGTATGTCTCCTTGGCACAAAGTAGAGGATAGTGCTGCTTCATGTTACTTTGGGCTATTGTCCAACATAATTCAGGATTTGCGCTGGAAGTAAATTGCAAAACAACACTTTGCAAAAGGTTCGTGTCACTTCTGTGATGCACATCTAGCACAAAGAATTTGTATATCTGTCCCACAAGCACATGATAGAAAATGTAACACAGTGGTTGTGGTTATCTATACCAATAATACCAATGTTTTACTACTCAAAGGAATCCTATTTTAGCAAGCTTAAAATGATGAAAGATTGAAAAAAAAGCAAAACGGTTTAAGCATATGCTTTGGAATTTGCATGCAGCATTTTGATGCCAGTTCCTACCTCACTGTGCTATATTAAAAGGATAGTAATTTATGAAGTACAAGTAAAATAATGATCTCTGTGATAAGAGCAGTAACGTAGTGAGCTGTCTACAAAAAGTACAAATCGGTGTGAGCATTCTATATGTTGTGCTTTGCAGCAGGAACATTAACTCTCTTTGCTCCTTTAGTATTAGTCAAAACTATCACTAGGCAATCACGGAGCTCCCCATCAAGTGCATTAATCACTAGAGTTAGCATGCTAATGTTGTTATCCCCTGAAAAGTGCAGCGCATCCAAGGACCTTTGACGGGTGGTTCTATATCTCCTTAGTGACTAGGGACCCTTGTTATAAAGTATATTAACAAATGTGTGTCACAGCACTATTCCTTGGTGAGGACTGCAGTTCTTTATATCTCATACCTTGCTGGCCCTACAATCCTGGCAAAGGACATTTTAGTAGAGCGTCACACAACGGTTTCACTTGATAGTAGAAAACCCAGTGCTAGGCCACATGCTACCGTCCAGTAATGCTCTGAAGAAACCCCCAATATTTCCACCAATGCATATCATAGAATTATGCATAAGATATAGGAAACCTGACACCTTCACAGCCCACACTTAATACTCAAGAGGTCCTTTCCACAAGCATAAGCATCCTTAGAGGGCAGCTACCCTCAGTTATGACGAGAGTAATTGCTTAAGGCAGCAGGCGCCTACAGTCCCAGAGCTGCTTCCTGATAGAGGAATTCTCAAGTTATGTAGCTTTTATTAGTAGCAAGCACAACATAGATGCACCAGTGGCCTCACCGTACTCTGGATAATATTTGACACAATCCAGTTTCCATGCCCGCTCCCCCCAAACTCTTCCCTTGCTTAAGCGCTAGTGTGGTTCAGTGGACTGAAAAATTCCATCCAAATAACTGTCTCTTTCTCTCAGTTTGTCCTGCTGCACTCCAGTAGGGTGGCCGGTGTCACTCTACTTCACATGCCTCCACAGCAAGTATCTTTACAAGAAGACCACCATCATTTCCCATGGCTTGATCTAAAACGTGTGTTCCATCTAATAGGGATCTAATTCATTGGAATTAGCTTGTAAAAGTGTTGTTTTTCTCTTTGACATAGATTTTCACAGGCTGACAAAAGATTATGATAGCTTAGGGCTTGTGAAAGAACTGTATTTTAGTGTTGACCTTTTTCCTGTTTCAAATCACAAACTTCATTATGTAATTTACGGATGATAATGGTTGGAGTTAAGGGTGGTACAGACTTGAATTATGAAATAGGTGAATTGGCCCAATTTTTTCAATCTTGAGACAAAGGCAGAATTCCCTGCAGGTTTATTGTTCTCCCTATCAAAAAAGAGCCAGGGAGAACCACAAGAATTTCCCGAACTGCCCATGAAACAGGTAGTTACCTATACCTCATTTTGCTAGTGAAAGCAAAATAAACTACAAAAAAAGTTCAGCTCTAGTTTTGTGGGTCTTTTGTCTTCATTGTAGATAGAACCAAATTTCGTTGAATTTGCCAGAATTCACGTATGCACACCACGAAGTATAAACATATTTAGTCCATCACTAGTGGGGATGTGATCCTAGGGCATCGAGAAAGCTGAATATTGAAGTACAGTGCCAACACAATATTTCCATTTGGGTGCTGCTTTTCTCCTAGCAAAAACGCCACATGTGAAATTATTTGTGGTGCTCTTGTGACATCTTGTTGTCGTTTCTGATGATGTGATAAGGCAGCTGCCTACTTTGGCTTTATTGGAGCATCAGCCCTATATATGTTGCATCTGTTTCCCAAGCTGGAACTGTACTTAATTTTCTGGCACTCATCACAACTACAAACAAAACATTGCGTGTACGCTAGGGGGAAGGGCCGCTTTCAAGCCTTGCATTTCAGACAAGAACAAGCGCAGGTGCCAAAGAAGCATTTTCCATTTTGTGAGGACACTTGGTGTTAACAATATTGGCCCAGTGTGAGCCATTTATAACAAAATGTCTACGTGCAGGACCCATTTCCGTTTTTCTTCTCATAACATCGTTAAACTGTAGTCCAATAACGTGCATTTTCTTCCAGTGTTTGTTCAAACTATTTGGTTAACTTCACAGTGGAAAATCTGAGGAGTATATTCAGAACATAAATATTTACCTAACAAATGTATTCTGTTTAGTGAAATTTGTTTCTGAAGGTAGAATTAATGGTGGTGTTGGTCCAAAACGTTCAGTCAATATTGTAAGCAGACTAGTATTGTTAAAACTACCTTTTTAAGAGCACGTTCTGCTTTGTCACATTTACACTGCTCCGGTTGTGCATATCAAGCTCGGTTTTTCAGGAGACACCTCTCAGGTCTTTAATAGGCCAAAATTAAGTTTGGTAACCTCTTTCCTGTATTAAACCTGTTATTCTAGGTGCACGTTTCTGTTTGTGCAGAACAAAATAGCACATGCTCTATAGCTGATTAAAATACAGGCAATGGGAAACAGACCAATAAAGTCTGCCATTATTTAGGACCCGCACATTTTGATTTGATTTTGTGACAATATTTTATTCACCCCCATCTTCCTGAAATTCGGTTCACCACTCATTCCCCTTTAACAATTTTCTTTTAAAGCAGCATAATGTCTGTATGTTTTTTTCTGGTAGGTCTTCACACTTAAATAATGCTTTGGTGATTTATTTTAATGCACTTGCAGAACTTTCAATGTTTTCCTCATCACAAAATTGTGACATTTTTCTTGTTGTCAGGAAGGACCATCATAGATATTTTGGAAATTGCCAGCCTCATTCCTGCTTCCCTTTCTACGTATGCCTGCCTGTTTTGTCCAGTGTTATGCACATTATACCTCTGGCTAGGGAAGGTGGCCAGAAGAAACATTCTGCTTTGTTGTACGACATAGCTTATGTCAGATCTGAATGATTATTTTGATGTGAATATCTTATTTTTATGACAACCATACTTAAAAAAAAAAAAAGTCCTTATTAAGATTTATTTTCATGGTGTCCAGGTACATCAGGAGGGGGTCTGCTGACAGGGTGTTTGTTGGGAGAGGTTCACAAGTAAGAACCTCCTGCCTTGTCTGAGGTTTGATCACAAATTCACCTATCTGTCACTAAGGCCAATCATGAGTGACCTTGTAGTTTTTTTTAAACTAATGTCACACAGTGATTAAGGAGCAATTTCTTCTCATTTCGCTCGTTTGAATATGTTGGTGCTTCTCCATTGTCTTTGCAAAGTCATTCTTTAGAGGAGATAGCAGATGATGCTATTTGTCTGTTGTTTGTACTTCTCCTTTTTTCACTCAAAATCTTATATTCCATTATATATCAGGCACTAGGCCGTTGGGGCGGAGGAGCGTCACCACCCCCTCCCCCCCTCCTGCCAGCAGCAGCCGCTGCAAATCATCTTTAACAAACGGTCCTATAATAAACCTTGTTTATTATTGTTTCATTTGTTAAAGGGTCGGTGCATTGGGGATGACAACGATGAGGGGAGTGCACTGTGCACTCCCCTCAGTGCGCATGTATGTTTGGCCGGCAGTTTCAGGCCAGCCAAACATACATGCGCAGTAGGCTCTCCCCAGCCCAGCAACACTGTTGCCGGGCTGGAGAGAGGATGCACAGGCTCACAGTATGCCCGGGAGCGCCGTAGCTGGGTGCTCCCAGCCAATCCTAACGCTGCTTTGAGCAGTGTCAGGATTGGCCGCAGGGCAGGCTGGGAGCCTGTGCCTGCAATGCAGCAGAGGAACAGCGTGGCCGAGAAGCAGGTAAGTGATTTTGTTTTTTGAAAAAAAGTAATGTACATTAAATGAATGGAGAGTCAAAAATAATAAAACATGTCACCAATTAAATGAGTTACCAACCTAGGGAATCTCTTATGTTAGTCCATGGCAGCCAGACAACGTAGGCCGGAACATCTAGTTCAAACCAGAAGCTTAGAATGAAAAGGATCAGAGCCAGACCAATCTTGAGTATGCACCTGTCTTTGGGCTCCAAGATGCCTGATACAATTTGCAGGTGTTCCCCCTCAACCAGGCACAACATAGTCCACATGAGATAAAATCTTCTTGACATTGTCACCTTGCTAACAGTCCAACACCATGAGGCTACATTTCAGAGTTTCAGAATTTTTTTAGCATGAACACACTTGATACCATTATTAATCCCTTTATCTAAGAACCAAAATAGACCTCTCTATTAAGATTGGAAATACAAAGAAGGGATGAGAGTCAACACTTTGTACATCCTGCCATGTGCGCTTCCGGTGTTAAAGTAAAAACATCAGTATAGCAGGACTCTAACAAAATGGAACAGCCAGTCATATTATATAATTAGTGATCAGAAATTCAGAATATTGTGCAAAAAATGGAAGGGGCTGAAGTTTGACTAAAATATAATGCAGACACAGCAATGCCAAGTTGACAACTCACTTTCTGGAAAGCTCTTAGAGAAGAGGACCTTAGACGAGTTGTATGGGAAAACCTCCCTACTCCAACCAATCATAGGGAAGCAACAAGAATCATTTTGATCAGCGAACTGTGATGGATCTTTAAACGTAAAGATAACCTTCTGGGCCTGACTGATGGTATTCCCGAACACTAACACTCACTTGTCATATTTCTGTGTAATAAGAGCAGGTCCGACCTTAGGTGAAATGCAGTGCTGTTAACTCCTCCCCTGGAAAATGGGCCACAATTGAGGTTAAGTCCCTTTAGCGTCACCTGCTGGTAGCTTCCTGCGTGACTGCCTACTGATCTTTGCTGCGACAACAGCCCTCCTTGCAACAAGCTACTTTTGGATCCCACATTTCCTATCTTGGACTCCATTCCTTGTGCTCCTTTGGTACGATACACGTTGCCACAGTGTCTCAACCACATTATTGCAGGTAGAATGCATTATTGTTCTGTACTTCCTGTTTTATGTGTATATTATGGAAGTGGCAAAAGAGCTCAGTGAGATAATTGATTGTTCCTGACATCCAGTGTTCTCTGCACGTCTCAAGCTCAAAACAATGTAGGGCCATGTTAGCTTTCCAATATTCCCACTTCAAAAAATTGAGAGCCATAAGATTAAGTAATAGTAGCAACTGTTATCTACAGCACTTACGGCAAAAACTGCAGTATACACGCTATAAAAAGCAGTTATTAGGTGCAAAAGATTTTTCATACTTAAACACCATATTTTGATTTGCATTTGGAATGTCTTCGAAACTATAGGTGTACTTTATTTTAAAAAAAGCATAGACTTGGATGGTAATAATACATACAGTTTGAATGAATAACAAGGTTAACTGAGTACCCATTCTTCTGAATATTTAAAATGGAGTTTCTTATCCTACAGAGTGGGTGGTTTCCTTAACAAAAGATTTAGCCCCTAAATTTGGTCAACTGGAAATTGTAGATTTCGTGGAGACAAAAAAAAAATTTTTTTGCATATCCTGTGTCCAGACTTACTCGAACTACGGAAAAAGCGAGCAAACCTAAATTTATTGAAAACAAGAACTCGCAGCCAGCAACCTAGTTGCATTATAAACTTGTGAAATTTATGGGTCTGATAACTGGTAACTGTTAACTGGTATGGTCGTGAAAACTGCTCGAAAGGTCTTCTTAGTCTGTTCTTCTCTGTCAAGAGAAGAATGCAGACAGGTTCTAACTCTGAGCCCAAATAGATGCCTCATTTACTTTATTTGCTGAACTTATGAAATATGCTATCTGTTCTTTTACTTCCAGTGAATTATAGAAAGCCTTCTTTAGTCAACATTGCAGCAATACAACAATAGTCGCTGTAATAACATCAATTAAGCTGCGTATAATATATGATGATTTTCTGTATTTTTTGCAACTCTCTGTAAAACAGGCCTCAGTGCCAGTGCTCAGACCCTTAAAAAGTGTATGTATATGGGGATACACTAATTGTTTGGCCTGCCCTGCACTTTGTCCCCCATCATTCTTCAAACAGCAAGGCAGCGGGGGCCTTTTGATATTTAAGTACAGGCGAATAAGACAAGTGGGCACTTCCAGCAGCACAAGACATGCTGTTTGGTCTGGCCTCGACTCCATCGGCCATCCTCCACGCTGCGAGGAGGCAGGGGCCTTCTGATAACCCGAACGGGTGTGTAAGACAGTTTTGCGCTTCCCACAGCCTGGACTCCATCGCCCATTATCTTTCACACTGCCTGAGGTGGGGGCCTTCTGATGACACCAAACAGACAGCTGGGCACTTCCCACAGCAGGGGATGAGTCTGGGCGAAGACCGGGCCCATCTGCTCCCATCCGCACGAAGCTGGCTCCAGCCATTTCTCTTGGCCCTTACATTTCATTACAGTGGGGACCTAGCGCATTTACCTGTGACTAGACACTATGGGTAAGAGGAAATGTCCGGCTTTGACTATGCCTTCCAAGAATCGCCCATTAACAGCCTCCATAACCAGCTTTCTTAATAATGGTGTGGGCGCAATCAACTTGGAGTTTGTGTGTGTGAAGGAAAAATTGGGGGTAACTAAAAAAGCTTCATCAAAGGACCCAGACGATGATTCTAATACAGACCCCACCCCCATCACCTCACAGATGTGCCCATCCAATGAGAAAAGGTGGGATAGGAACTTAACCCTTCCATTTGTAATGGTGACTTACTGATTGCTTCTAACAACAGTCTGTCCAATAGCAGTGAACCTGTGGAGTCTCCACTTCCCAAAAGAAAATGAAATGTGCACGCAGTGAACACGTTTACGGATAATACACACTGGAACTAAATTGCCTTATAAGCTAGTAACTAATATAGCACTTCAAAAAAAGGTAATGTAAGGTATGAGGTGCCACAAGGCAATTATCATGCGCTGATTGTGCAGAAGCCCCAACTAATTGATCCTGTACTCTTCTTACTCAGGAGTTTGATTCAACACTTATGATGTTATTAGACGAAGGAACACACAACTTAACAGCTAGGGCCATGGGGACTATGGGCCTTCAAAATAGTGGTGGCGATCACAAGCCTGCTGATGGGCATCTGTGAAATTCAATAAAAGAACCCCTATTGACAACTAGCATAGCAAATGTCCCTTATGTTAGAAAACCATTTAGCAAACCAACTCCCACACCAAAAAATATTTCTCAACTGATACACAAAGGGGCCTTTCCCACCACCACTAAACTTAGAAACAACAAGGACCCAGAACAACAACTTTTCTTGTGTGTATTCTGGTAATGGTCATCACGCTATGGCATTGCATTTACCCCCAGAAACAACCACCCCCTTGTCATTATACTTAAAAATGTCCCGGTTCTATACCTAAATCAAACTGAAAATTATTTTCAATAAAAAATAGTCATTCATTGGATCGGCAGAACACTTGGGAATTTCAGCAGAGATGCCCTCTATGAAGATATCATTGCTATTTAGATAGTACCTTAAGTGGGGAATAGCCCGAAAAGAAGGGAAGGGGGACTTTGTTGTCATTAATTTTAAGGACCCATATTTAGTTGTTTTTTTCTTCTTCCTAGGCTGACATGTCCCAGGGTGATAGAGAGTAAAATCAAGCCAATCCCTTGAGAGAGATCAAATTTTAATAATATATTAGTGGATTAGAAGTTAGCCTATGGTGACTAATTAACTTTCAGTTAAAAGTCTAACAGAGAAGTTAAAATGGAAATATAAAATGTGCATGTTTGAATTATGGTGGACCACTTGGCCGCCACTCGTATTATACACTACGTGCTAACACAAATGTTTTGCATTTGTATTAAATGAAATACTAAAACAAGTTAAATTAAAGAGTGTTTTATTGAGGTGAATATTAGAATTGAAGTATTAAATTAATATGAATTAATCATACTTTAATTAAACAAATCTTTCTTATGTGAGTTGCATGTGTGCAGAGAAAATAAATGCATGTTTAAAATTGTTCTAACATGCTGTAAACGTTTGCAATAAAATAATTTGCTTTACATATTTGATCATAGTTATAAGGTGTGCAATATGTTTTATTAATGTATTCATTGTATTAATGTGCACTTATGCTTTATTAGCTTGACTAGGCCTGAAACGTTCATTTTGCAGTAGTAGTAGAACATTTCTTGCTTAATTTGTTTCCTTTAACCTAAATTCTTTTTTCTAGGTTGCTGATGTGATGTTGAATGTCCTATTGTAATGAAGGCAAGGAACATGTTTGTCACTAACAATGTTGCATAATTTGTTTGGCTGTCGAACAAGACAGGAAACTTATGATTCCCATGAAAATGTACTACTTCATTTAGGGTACCATGAGAGAAGATCCTGATGTTACAAACAATTAGATAATATAATATTTTGTCAGAATTGTATGAAATCATTGAATTGACAATGCACTTTCGCTGAGAAAATCCGTAATAGTTCCAACCTTGGTGGTGCCATCGACAACCATTGGACACTGAATCTGACCATTGAAGTGAGCCCACCTGAAGAATCAATGAGTGGATCTGCATATTTCTAATTAGTGAGGAACTTTGGAAAAAGAGAGTTAGTTTGTGCTGGTGTGAGTTCGAGTTGGTCATGATGTGCTGAAGATGTCCAGCTGCTCTCTGCTTATTCTGAATTCCTTTACCCCTTAGTTGCCTTCTGAAGAATAAAGTCTTTTGTTTTTAAATATCCCATTATTGTTATGTGGTTCAGCACTAGTAAGTCCAATTAATTCTGAACTGCTGATCTGTCCTATGTGCAGTCTGTGTTCTGCACTGTTCTGATGCTGCTGTCAGCTGATGCTGGAAGAAAGTGTCTGTTTTGCCTGACAAAACATTACTGTCTGCTGTCCCATGAGGAGAGGTATAACTAAATGTGGTTTATTTTCAGTTTAGTTACTTATACCAGCATATTTTTTATAATGAGCTGCCTTAGTTAGATTATTTTCCCAAATAATGTTTTTGTCCTTCTTTTGCCTGCATGTGTTAGCCCACTCCCACACATGTAAGTCCTAATTTGTTTTAGTGATAAGGATGGCCCAGCTCCGAAATTGGTTAAGAACTGTATTTTGATGATTTATAATGTCCTCATCATCTGATTAGACATCTGAACTTAATGTACATATTATTGTTTTATTGATTTATGTTATTCTTTTGGATTGTTCAGCAGTATTAATATTTAGTTGGTTAAATCTTTTCAGACGTTTTGGTCAGTCAGTGGTTTTCCTGTATGTTTACAATTTAGTTTTGCGCACCATATATGTGACATTGATTTTGAGATTGTAATTAAAGTTTTGACATCTATTCAGTTTGAAGCTTGATTTGGTTTCAAATTATCTATAGTGTCTAGAATTGTTTATGGTTTTATGTTACTGATTTGTGATTGAATGATTCTGACTACTACAGTCTTCGCCAAGTCCAAAGATTTAGTCGACCTCTATTGGTGCGAATAGTGATGGTGTCTCACCAGCACACTTGTGATTTCTGAACCTGAGGCGGGAAGACTTCTGCGAGCCCCCAACATCCTCTTTGCTATTTTTATAAACATGTTAATATTGCATCTACCAGATATGTCCCACTCCTAACACCATTGCACACAACAGTCACTACAAATGCTCTTAATCGTTTTGCCCCTTTAGAACAGGCTAATTGACTTAATAGTGAAAAGAGGCCAGTAGGACATTGGAATGTAATGTTATATCCTCAGGATTATGAGGCTGTGCCAGCAATGGAGGGGCTGGTGGTCTTTTGGGATATCGCCCCCCCTACTACCTACTTTTTGTGAGCAAACTCACATGGAGATTCCCCCCGGAAGCTGTCTAAGACCTGGTTGCTGTTGGCTTGTCATTCCAAGCTGACACACTGTTAACCTCCACAGTGTGGACTGCAGCAACTGCATCAGCATCATATTTTAATTGTCTGTTTTGGAGTGGTGCGGGTCTCACAAGTTGAATGATGTCTCCTGGAATGAACTGACCAAAGAAGTACCACATTGTGTGTTTGTATAAGACTTGTGTATGCGATACAGTATATATCAATGTGTATTTTTTTCCGTAGCTACACCTGCGGTCTACTCTTATTCGGGGCATCACAAGGGCAGTCTGTTTACCTTGATTTCTGTTTCTCATACAGGCAGGATTTTAAGACTTATTGTGATTCACTGTGCTTTCAAATCATATTTCTGTTCTGTCCTGCCAAGCTCATAATTGTACTCACTGATATTTATGATAATAATTGTAATTGCCATAGTACAGAGATAGCTAACTCACTTGATCAGACTCTAAGTAGGTTACTTAGTGAGCTAAAGGGGAATTTTGTAATAATTTGGGGAAGGGCTTGTGATTTTAATAGCAGACTTTGCACACTCTCGAGGAGTGTTGTTTGTGGTACTATGGAGCATGGTAACATGGATTATTTGCATTTTGGAAATAACACTTGTGGTGAAGTTTGTGAGAAAGTAGCCTCTTTCTAGCCTTGTTACCCCCACTTTTGGCCTGTTTGTGAGTATATGTCAGGTGTTTTCACTGTCTCACTGGGATCCTGCTAGCCAGGGCCCAGTGCTCATGGTGAAAACCCTATGTTTCCAGTATGTTTGTTATGTGTCACTGGGACCCTGCTAGCCAGGACCCCAGTGCTCATAAGTTTGTGGCCTATATGTATGTGTTCCCTGTGTGATGCCTAACTGTCTCACTGAGGCTCTGCTAACCAGAACCTCAGTGGTTATGCTCTCTCTTTACAAATTGTCACTAACAGGCTAGTGACCAATTTCACCAATTCACATTGGCATACTGGAACACCCTTATAATTCCCTAGTATATGGTACTGAGGTACCCAGGGTATTGGGGTTCCCGGAGATCCCTATGGGCTGCAGCATTTCTTTTGCCACCCATAGGGAGCTCTGACAATTCTTACACAGGCCTGCCACTGCAGCCTGAGTGAAATAACGTCCACGTTATTTCACAGCCATTTACCACTGCACTTAAGTAACTTATAAGTCACCTATATGTCTAACCTTTACCTGGTAAAGGTTGGGTGCTAAGTTACTTAGTGTGTGGGCACCCTGGCACTAGCCAGGGTGCCCCCACATTGTTCAGGACAAATTCCCCGGACTTTGTGAGTGCGGGGACACCTTTACACGCGTGCACTATACATATGTCACGACATATGTATAGCGTCACAATTGTAACTCCGAACATGGCCATGTAACATGTCTAAGATCATGGAATTGTCACACCATTGGCATTCTGGCATTGGGGAGACAATTACATGATCCCCCGAGTCTCTAGCACAGACCCTGGTACTGCCAAACTACCTTTCCCGGGGTTTCACTGCAGCTGCTGCCAACCCCTCAGACAGGTTTCTGCCCTCCTGGGGTCCAGCCAGGCTTGGCCCAGGAAGGCAGAACAAAGGACTTCCTCAGAGAGAGGGTGTTACACCCTCTCCCTTTGGAAAAAGGTGTCAGGGCTGGGGAGGAGTAGCCTCCCCCAGCCTCTGGAAATGCTTTGATGGGCACAGGTGGTGCCCATCTCTGCATAAGCCAGTCTACACCGGTTCAGGGATCCCCCAGCCCTGCTCTGGCGCGAAACTGGACAAAGGAAAGGGGAGTGACCACTCCCCTGACCTGCACCTCCCCTGGGAGGTGCCCAGAGCTCCTCCAGTGTGCTCCAGACCTCTGCCATCTTGGAAACAGAGGTGCTGCTGGCACACTGGACTGCTCTGAGTGGCCAGGGCCAGCAGGTGACGTCAGAGACTCCTTCTGATAGGCTCTTACCTGTGTTGCTAGCCTATCCTTCTTCCTAAGTAGCCAAACCTCCTTTTCTGGCTATTTAGGGTCTCTGCTTTGGGGAATTCTTTAGATAACGAATGCAAGAGCTCATCAGAGTTCCTCTGCATCTCTCTCTTCACCTTCTGCCAAGGAATCGACCGCTGACTGCTCTGGACGCCTGCAAAACCGCAACAAAGTAGCAAAGACGACTACTGCAACCTTGTATCGCTGATCCTGCGGCCTTCTCGACTGTTTTCCTGGTGGTGCATGCTGTGGGGTTAGTCTGCCTCCTCTCTGCACTAGAAGCTCCGAAGAAATCTCCAGTGGGTCGACGGAATCTTCCCCCTGCAACCGCAGGCACCAAAAGACTGCATCACCGGTCCTCTGGGTCCCCTCTCAGCACGACGAGCGTGGTCCCTGGAACTCAGCAACTCTGTCCAAATGACTCCCACAGTCTAGTGACTCTTCAGTCCAAGTTTGGTGGAGGTAAGTCCTTGCCTCCCCACGCTAGACTGCATTGCTGGGTACCGCGTGATTTGCAGCTGCTCCGGCTCCTGTGCACTCTTCCAGGATTTCCTTTGTGCACAGCCAAGCCTGGGTCCCCGACACTCTAACCTGCAGTGCACGACCTCCTGAGTTGTCCTCCGGCGTCGTGGGACCTTCTTTTGTGACTTCGGGTGAGCTCCGGTTCACTCTTCTTCGTAGTGCCTGTTCCGGCACTTCTGCGGGTGTTGTTTGCTTCTGAGTGGGCTCTTTGTCTTGCTGGACGCCCCCTCTGTATCCTCATGCAATTGGCGACATCCTGGTCCCTCCTGGGCCACAGCAGCTTCCAAAAACCCTAACCGCGACCCTTGCAGCTAGCAAGGCTTGTTTGCGGTCTTTCTGCACGGAAACACCTCTGCAAGCTTCTTCACGACGTGGGACATCCATCCTCCAAAGGGGAAGTTTCTAGTCCTCTTCCTTCTTGCAGAATCCACAGCTTCTACCATCCGGTGGCAGCTTCTTTGCACCCACAGCTGGCATTTCCTGGGCACCTGCCCACTCCCGACTTGAGTGTGACTCTTGGACTTGGTCCCCTTGTTCCACAGGTACTCTCGTCTGAAAATCCATCGTTGTTGCATTGCTGGTGTTGGTCTTCCTTGCAGAATTCCCCTATCACGACTTCTGTGCTCTCTGGGGAACTTAGGTGCACTTAGCACCCACTTTTCAGGGTCTTGGGGTGGGCTATTTTTCTAACCCTCACTGTTTTCTTACAGTCCCAGCGACCCTCTACAAGCTCACATAGGTTTGGGGTCCATTCGTGGTTCGCATTCCACTTTTGGAGTATATGGTTTGTGTTGCCCCTATACCTATGTGCTCCCATTACAATCTATTGTGACAATACATTGCTTGCACTGTTTTCTATTGCTATTACTGCATATTTCTGGTATTGTGTACATATATCTTGTGTATATTTGCTATCCTCATACTGAGGGTATTCACTGAGATACTTTGGCATATTGTCATAAAAATAAAGTACCTTTATTTTTAGTATATCTGTGTATTGTGTTTTCTTATGATATTGTGCATATGACACCAGTGGTATAGTAGGAGCTTCACACGTCTCCTAGTTCAGCCTAAGCTGCTCTGCTAAGCTACCTTTTCTATCAGCCTAAGCTGCTAGACACCTCTTCTACACTAATAAGGGATAACTGGACCTGGTGCAGAGTGTAAGTACCCCTTGGTACTCACTACAAACCAGGCCAGCCTCCTACAAAGTTTAATTACAATCATAAGCAAGCAGGATCTCATTCTTACCCTAGATTTAGAGCCGGCACCAGTCCAGAAGCAACTTACCTTCATAGGGAAGGGCCTTGGCGATATGATTGATTATATCATTATTTCAAAGCAGTGGAGCCTTAAGATCTCCAACTTTACCATTTTACATAACTGCTTGACTGATCAGACTCTTGGCACTGTGTATGGCTACAGGCTCCACGCAGACACAACATACTTGCTCTACACTACCAATAGAGGCGAGTAAGAACAAAGGCAGCTTGAGAAAATGGGCTAGTGAGGCTACTGGGCAGCTATTGACAGAAATAGTGGTCAGGAATAGGGAACAGTTGGTGATATGTCTGGAGATTGGGGCTGATCGTATCTGTTTGCTCATGGCCTATAATGGGATCCTTAAAATGGTGACTGAGCTTTTAACTATTTCAGTTCCATGTATGGAGTCCAGGAATAAAAATGGTTTGAAAGGGACTGTTCTACCACTCATAGCTGTTTAATAAGTACACTCAAGAAGTCGCCTAGGAAAGTGGAGGAAGTGAGGGTGTGCATATTGCGTTATAAGCAGGTGATTAAGGAGAAAAATAATGCAATAAGGTAGGAAGCATAGGAGAAATTTTATGAAGTTAGTAGCAGAAACAATTAACTCTTTTTTTGGAAAGCTATAAATGTTCCCATTTTTAAAGATATCCATAACACAATTATGGACACGATTATTCCTCCACACATGTGGGTGAAGCACTTCTTCAAGGTGTATGATAACAGCATAGTATCCTATACGACAGGCAGCATAGTCTTGGATGATCCATCCCTGAAGAGTAGAGATTTATCACCAGGTACTTTAAGGAAGTTAATATCTAAAATTGAACGCAGCTCTAGGAACAAGGCTCCAGGACCGGATAGGGTTCCTTTTGACCTATTTAAAGACAACATAGACCTACTGGGCCTTTTAATAGTGAATATATTGTGGGGTGCAGTAAATACATTTCCTCCTTAGTCTTGGTCTACTTCCATTATTGTTCCCATTTATAAGATGGATAGAGTTCACTTCCACTGTTACCGCCCCTTTCCCTTTATTTACTCAACTGCCAAGGTGGTGGGTAGAACTCGGCTAGAAAGACTGGAGTCTTAGGCCGCAGAAAAGGGTATAATTTGAGATGCTCAGTATGGGTTTAGATGGGGTCTGGGGACCATAGACCAATGTGTGACCCTCCACCTCTTATTCAGTAAATATACTAAGGCGAAGAGCGGATGTACTTATCTAGTGTTAATGGATCTTGGTTCCACATTAAATTGTGTCAGTCAAGGAAAATTCTAGGGGAAGTATATTATAAATGGGCTCAGCCCCCTCCATTTTGCACCATTTGTGTCAGCTTCACGCTGATGTTACTGGGTGAATTAGGTATGGGCCCAATAGTGAGTGTAATTTCCCTATTAATATAAGGCGTTGTGTCAAGCATATTGGCGCCTTGTATTTTTTTTGTCTCTACATTAATGAGCTTGATTAGTTTGTATTACAAGTCAAGGCTGGTATGCTTAGGGTAGGAGTCAGGTGACTTCCTGCATTGTTTTACACAGATAATTGCGTCATAATGTCAAGAACTGGTGTATGCCTCCAGAGGTTACTAGACAAATTTGTTTTGTTTATGAGTGAACCGGGTCTGCCTACTAATATCTATAAATCATATACTGTGGTATGTGGATGGTTGACCAGTAAAACAAAGTCACATTATATTAATTGGTGCAGAAGTCTATGTGTACAAACATTTATGTATCTGGGCATACCCTTTGATAATAGGTATACCTGGGCACATCTAGTGCAAGTAAAAAAATACTCAATTTGATCAGCACACAGCTGCAGTCTCTAGGTTTTCTGGAAAACGAGATTCCAAACCCCAGGATGAGTTGATTAATATCTACAAAGTACTTATGTGGTTCTGTGGTTTTGTACGGTGCAGGTATCTGGGGAAGTTGTGACACAACACAGATTAAGGTCAGTGAAAATGTGTTAATAATGTGACTGTTATCTGTCACCACTAATGTTCCCACATTGCCTGGCACCTAGAACTGGGGTCGAGTTGCTCCTTTAATAATATGGCTGTCAATTTGGTCAAAATCTGAAACTCTCCTCAGTCAGGATGTGATCTCTGATTCTTTCAGACTTGATAACATATGCAGCATTCTATGGTTTACACATGTAAAGACACCCTACTAGGGATACCAGAGCTCTCTAGCAACCTTCAGTGCCACCGTACCTCAGTTAAGGCATGTGTTAAAACAGCATTTATTACCTTATTGAGGAGAAGAGATATTTTAGAGCGTTGGAAGAGGACAGTCGCCACTCACCAAATTGTAAGTGCCAGCAACTGTATGGAACCCAACCAATATTCTTTACATCACCATCACTAAAGGTACTACCTGGTTAGGTTTAGCTTTAATATAGCCGACCTACTGGTTTCTTATCCAAAAGATGCCTATGAAGAATATGGTCTTGTGCCATGTCCACGTAACTCAGTCTGTGTAATCAAGGTCACATTTTTTCTTCTTTTGTAACTTGTATACTGTGCCTAGGAAACTATTTTCAATCCCCCTACTTCTGTCTCTTAAAATAAGCAGATGTAGGTCAGCCTTATTTTATCTTCAATTACAGCAGTCAGAATTTGTCTGTATAATAGTTCATAAATGTACTTAATCTGCAGTAAAACTGAGACACAAGGGCAAATCATGTTATGTTTTGTAGATTTGATCGGTTGGATAAGTTGCTCTTTATTAATCTGTGTTTTATCTAACTCATTTTAAGCATGTTAGAGGGTATAATATGAACGGGTTGTTTTATGCAATTGAGTTTTTTTAATATGGCTCACCTCTATATTGTAGATAAAATCATCCTTCCTTTAAGCACCAGTCACTTTATGAATTCATTTTACAATTAAATTGCTGTTATGTGTCTTGAAGATTTGTGTGTTTTGTAATCTTTTATGACTTTTAATGTTCCAAAAAAAGATTTATTGATTGATTGAGTGTATGTTTGATTGGCTCATCCACAACCAGTATAAGTTATCTTACTTATAAGTCTCGAGTATGGTACCAGGGGATACCCGAGGCCTGTAAGTTAAAGTGTCCCTTGTGGACTTCAGCACTTATTGTAGCACCACAGGTGTGAGAAAGCAAAGGAAGACTTTCAGCCTGCTATTGCTGGCTGGTTAGTACATTTTTCAAACTTCGAACTCAACTATTCTATTTCATCTAATAACAAAGTTCAGACCTTCCTTTTTAATTTATATTTTACTCCTTAAGCATGCTATCAAGCTTTAAGGCAGGGTGCTGTCAATTATAAAGTGTGACATGTTTTATATGACCTAATAAACCCTATGTTATTGTTTCCGCTGCAGAAATGCTAGTGGTTTCACACAAACAGTCATCTGAGTAAGATTAATTATGTTACAACATCTTATTTCATCATTAGCAGTCTGTTCCTGATCACACTCAAACAATTTGATAGGATGTTTTCACACACTTTCCACTAAACATGCTTCATCACAAGTGTAGGAAAGTACCATCTTGCCTGGCATGTTACCCCCATATTTCATTGTATATATGTTGTTTTAGTTGTATGTGTCACTGGGACCCTGCCAGCCAGGGCCCCAGTGCTCAAAAGTGTGCCCTGTATGTGTTACCTGTGTTATGACTAACTGTCTCACTGAGGCTCTGCTATCCAGAACCTCAGTGGTTATGCTCTCTCATTTCTTTCCAAATTGTCACTAACAGGCTAGTGACCAATTTCACCAATTTACATTGGCATAATGGAACACCCTTATAATTCCCTAGTATATGGTACTGAGGTACCCAGGGTATTGGGGTTCCAGGAGATCCCTATGGGCTGCAGCATTTCTTGTGCCACCCATAGGGAGATCTGACAATTCTTACACAGGCCTGCCTGTGCAGCCTGAGTGAAATAACGTCCACGTTATTTCACAGCCATTTACCACTGCACTTAAGTAACTTATAAGTCACCCATATGTCTAACCTTTACCTGGTAAAGGTTGGGTGCTAAGTTACTTAGTGTGTGGGCACCCTGGCACTAGCCAGGGTGCCCCCACATTGTTCAGGGCAAATTCCCCGGACTTTGTGAGTGCGGGACACCATTACACGCGTGCACTATACATATGTCATGACATATGTATAGCGTCACAATGGTAACTCCGAACATGGCCATGTAACATGTCTAAGATCATGGAATTGTCACCCCAATGCCATTTTGGCATTGGGGAGACAATTCCATGATCCCCTGAGTCTCTAGCTCAGACCCAGGTACTGCCAAACTACCTTTCCCGGGGTTTCACTGCAGCTGCTGCTGCTGCCAACCCCTCAGACAGGTTTCTGCCCTCCTGGGGTCCAGCCAGGCTTGGCCCAGGAAGGCAGAACAAAGGACTTCCTCAGAGAGAGGGTGTTACACCCTCTCCCTTTGGAAAAAGGTGTCGGGGCTGGGGAGGAGTAGCCTCCCCCAGCCTCTGGAAATGCTTTGATGAGCACAGATGGTGCCCATCTCTGCATAAGCCAGTCTACACCGGTTCAGGGATCCCCCAGCCCTGCTCTGGCGCAAAACTGGACAAAGGAAAGGGGAGTGACCACTCCCCTGACCTGCACCTCCCCTGGGAGGTGTCCAGAGCTCCTCCAGTGTGCTCCAGACCTCTGCCATCTTGGAAACAGAGGTGCTGCTGGCACATTGGACTTCTCTGAGTGGCCAGTGGCAGCAGATTACGTCAGAGACTCCTTCTGATAGGCTCTTCCAGGTGTTGCTAGCCTATCCTTTCTCCTAAGTAGCCAAACCTCCTTTTCTGGCTATTTAGGGTCTCTGCTTTGGGGAATTCTTTAGATAACGAATGCAAGAGCTCATCAGAGTTCCTCTGCATCTCTCTCTTCACCTTCTGCCAAGGAATCGACTGCTAACCGCGCTGGAAGCCTGCAAAACTGCAACAAAGTAGCAAAGACGACTACTGCAACCTTGTAACGCTGATCCTGTCGCCTTCTCGACTGTTTTCCTGGTGGTGCATGCTGTGGGGGTAGTCTGCCTCCTCTCTGCACTAGAAGCTCCGAAGAAATCTCCCGTGGGTCGACGGAATCTTCCCCCTGCAACCGCAGGCACCAAAGAACTGCATCTCCGGTCCTCTGGGTCTCCTCTCAGCACGACGAGCGAGGTCCCTTGAACTCAGCAACTCTGTCCAAGTGACTCCCACAGTCCAGTGACTCTTCAGTCCAAGGTTGATGGAGGTAAGTCCTTGCCTACCCATGCTAGACTGCATTGCTGGGAACTGCGTGTTTTGCAGCTACTCCGGCTCCTGTGCACTCTTCCAGGATTTCTTTTGTGCACAGCCAAGCCTGGGTCCCCGGCACTCTAACCTGCAGTGCACGACCTCCTGAGTTGTCCTCCGGCGTCGTGGGACCCTCATTTGTGACTTCAGGTGAGCTCCGGTTCACTCTTCTTCGTAGTGCCTGTTCCGCACTTCTGTGGGTGCTGCTTGCTTCTGAGTGGGCTCCTTGTCTTGCTGGACGTCCCCTCTGTCTCCTCACGCAATTGGCGACATCCTGGTCCCTCCTGGGCCACAGCAGCATCCAAAAACCCTAACCATGACCCTTGCAGCTAGCAAGGCTTGTTTGCAGTCTTTCTGCACGGAAACACCTCTGCACAACTCTTCACGACGTGGGACATCCATCCTCCAAAGGGGAAGTTTCTAGCCCTTGTCGTTCTTGCAGAATCCACAGCTTCTACCATCCGGTGGCAGCTTCTTTGCACCCACAACTGGCCTTTCCTGGGCATCTGCCCACTCCCGACTTGATCGTGACTCTTGGACTTGGTCCCCTTGTTCCACAGGTACTCTCGTCAGGAAATCCATTGTTGTTGCATTGCTGGTGTTGGTCTTCCTTGCAGAATTCCCCTATCACGACTTCTGTGCTCTTTGGGGGAACTTAGGTGCACTTTGCACCCACTTTTCAGGGTCTTGGGGTGGGCTATTTTTCTAACCCTCACTGTTTTCTTACAGTCCCAGCGACCCTCTACAAGGTCACATAGGTTTGGGGTCCATTCGTGGTTCGCATTCCACTTCTAGAGTATATGGTTTGTGTTGCCCCTATCCCTATGGGCCCCCATTGCATTCTATTGTGACTATACATTGTTTGCACTGTTTTCTATTGCTACTACTGCATATTTTGGTATTGTGTACATATATCTTGTGTATATTTGCTATCCTCATACTGAGGGTACTCACTCAGATACTTTGGCATATTGTCATAAAAATAAAGTACCTTTATTTTTAGTATATCTGTGTATTGTGTTTTCTTATGATATTGTGCAAGTGACACTAGTGGTACTGTAGGAGCTTCACTCGTCTCCTAGTTCAGCCTAAGCTGCTCTGCTAAGCTACCTTTTCTATCAACCTAAGCTGCTAGACACCCCTCTACACTAATAAGGGATACCTGGGCCTGGTGCAAGGTGTAAGTACCTCTTGGTACCCACTACAAGCCAGTCCAGCCTCCTACAACAAGATAACCCCATGCTCTCCAAAAACATTGGTTTGATGGAAAGTGGGCCTACACCCTGAGGTCAGGGAGCCACTTATTTGACCTAGGATCCATGAAACCAATGTGGAAGCCCAGCATGGTTCTTACTTTGTAGGGTACTGTTAGAAATGGGACCTCTAGTTGGCAGTGGTTTGCACCCTGTCCAAGTAGGGGCCCTCACTCTAGTCAGAGTAAGGGAGTCACACAGCTAAGATACCCCCTGCTCACCCCCTCAGTAGCTTGGGTCAAGCAGTTAGGCTTATCTCAGAGGCAATGTATAAAGTATTTGTATACACACACAGAGTAACACAGTGAAAACACCACAAAAGTACTCCGCACCAGTTTAGAAAAACAGCCAATATTTATCTGAGTAACACAAGACCACAATGATAAAAAAAAACTAACATACACAAGTAAAGATAAGTATTTTCAAATATGAACAGTAGTTTATAGCTTAGAAACACAATAGGTCCAACTGGGGCTATCACAACGGCTTGATAGATTCTCTTTCAACAGTCCGGTGCCACCCACAAGGGAGCGCAGCCGGTCTGGGAGTCATGTAGACCACAGTTACAGTACCTTGGAAAACGATGAGGAAACAAAAATGTTGCACAAAGTCGGGGAGGTGTGGTGTCGCTGGAGCTGGTGCGCCATCGGTTCCTTACTGCCACTGGGGAGGTAGGGCCTTGGTTCCTTACTGGTCGGCAGGTGCGGTGAGGCATCAGTTCAGTTTGGTTGCAGAGGGGTTATGCGGCATATGCTGCGATGCATCGGTTTGTTACAACAAGGCGGGGTCGATGAATCCAGCAAATCAAGAGCGAGACATCAACTTTGCAGTATCATGATCACATTATGGGGTCACAGGTGCTGTGGCGGAGTCGGGTGCCACGGACACCAGTGACACAGTACTCTCATGCTGTGGTGGGACTTCGGAGGCGCTGCAGCGGCATTGGGGCCTGCGTTGTAGGTCGCATTCGTTGCACTCAGAGCGGACCACGGGTTGGTACATGCAGCAGCACTGTGTCGGAGAATGGCTCCAGTTCCAAAGCTTTTCTGGAAGTCGATGCACCAGTTTCTTCTTTGTTGCGCCAGAACTCACTCCCATGGTCCCAGGAACTGGGTTTGGCACCACTTGGAAAGTCAGGATTCTCAGCAAGATAGCCCAGGTAATGGCAGGTGAAGTCTTTGATGGCCCTGAGACTATTTAACAGGAGGCAAGCTCAGTTCAAGCCTTTAGAGAACTTTGGAAAGCACGCTGCAGAAAGGAAAGTCCAGTCCTTTCACTCCAAGGACAGAAACAGCAAGCAGCAGGCCCGCACAACAAAGCAAAAGGCAGGGTGGCAGTCCCTCCTACAGCATCTTCTTCCTGGCAGAATGTCCTCAGTCCAGAAGTGTTCTAACTAAGTGGTATCAGATGTCCATTTGTTATATCAATTTCTGTCTTTTAAGTAGGCAAACTTCAAAGAGAAGTCTTTGTGGCGCACAAGCCCCTGCCTTTCCCTGCCATGGCCACAGACACACTCCAGGGGTTTGCAGACTGCTTTGTGTGAGGACAGACACAGCCCTATTCAGGTGCAAAGGTGAGCTCTGCCCACCACTCAAGCTCAGGAAGACCCATCATCCTGGTATGGGCCATCAGGATATGCAGGGCACACCTCGGCTCCCTTTGTGTGACTGTCCAGAGTGAATGTACAAACAGGCTAACTGCCATCCTGACCCAGATGTGTATTCAGCAGACAGGCAGAGGCACAAAATGGTTAAGCAAGAAAAAAAAAAACACTTTCTAAAAGTTGCATTTTCAAACTTACAATTCCAAAACCAACTTCACCAAATATGTATTTTTCTCATTGTGACTTCAGAGACTCCAAGCCTCTATCTGCTCCCAATGGAAACTTACTCTTAAAAGATATTTCAAGGCAATCCCCGTGTTACCCCATGGGAGATATAGGTCTTGCAATAGTGAAAAATTAAATTAGTAGTATTTCACTATCAGGACATGTAAAACCCACCAGTACATGCCCTACCTATAAAATACACTGCATACTGCCCATGGGGCTGCCTTGGGCCTACCTTAGGGGTGACGTACAGGTAATAAAAGGGAAGGTTTGGACTTGGCAGGTAGGTGCACTTGCCAGGTCGACATGGCAGTTACAAACTACACACACAGACACTGCAATGGCAGGCCTGAGACTTTTGCAGGGCTACTTGTGTGGGTGGCACAATCAGTGCTGCTGGACCACTAGTAGCATCCGATTTACAGGCCCTGGGCACACCAGGTGCACTATACAAGGCACTTACTAGTAAGTCAAATAGCCAATCATGGATAAACCATAACCAGTACAATTAAGACAGGGAGCATATGGACTTTAGCACTGGTTAGCAGTGGTAGAGTGCCCAGAGTCCTAAAGCCAACAAACACAGGTTGGAAAAAATAGGAGGAAGAAGGCTAAATGTTTGGGTATAGTTCATAGCTTCCCTGGTTACTTGAAAAACAATCATATAATATGTGTGTTATGTATCAATACTCTTATAGGCTGATAAACCGGGACATAAAGTCTTTCAGTCTCATTTAAGAAAGATGCATGTGTGTAATTGTGACACTACATTTGTGTATCACGGCCATTCAATATTGTGTAGTGTCATGCTGTGAGAACCTGTTCACACACTCTTACCCTATTGTCTCAGGAATTGGGTCACTACTTGAATCCCTTTCACTTTTTTTAACTACAACTTTTACTGGTTTTTCAAAAAGGAACTAGAGTGGGAACAACCATTTCTATTCGCACAGGAGATACACTGTTATCAAAATTAGTTCTCAACTCTTCAAGCCTATCAAACATTCTTTGACATATACTTTTCTGAACAAAATCTCTGCTTTAGTAGAAGTGCGACATATCAACACTGAAAATATAATTCATAATCTTATGGCATGTACCAGACCCTGTAGATAACTACCCCCTATGAGCTTGACATCAATCCTTATATACATACTTTTGTTGCAGCATGGTAAATAGTGTCCTTACGATTGTGCTTTACTATGTCCCACTCCATTGTTATTGGCCATTTTCGTATCCCTCTGTATTCATCTCAGTGGACAGCTTCGCTTTCCACCAGTCCCCATCTTTCCACCTCTTCCCTCCATTGAGACACACACTGTGCCACTGCAGATTTCCATTGTGTAAGTCAGGAGCCACTTGACCACTAGGAGCGCCAAATCTGTGAACTGCATCAAAACCCTAGCGCCCCTAGGCCAAAGATAGAGTCCCAGAATACAATTCTCTAAATATTGCCAATCATCCTTCCCGGCTAGGTCCGTCAGTTTGGAGCAGATCTGTGTCCAATAGGTGTATAGCACAAGGCATGCCCAAAGCATATGCAACAGGTTCGCATCCGGGTCATGACATTGGGGCATACGGGTGAACATTGTATATAGCCTATGTGGTGTGAGATATGCGTGGTGTAATATAAAGAAATTAATTAATTTAAATCTGGAATTTCAAGAGATTTTCCTGTGTAATTGAGAAGGAAGTCCAATTCCTTATCCCTGAGGTTACAGCCTATATCCTCCTCCTACCGGGATTGTAGGCAGATTACATAGTGTGAAATATCTGTCATCTCCATTTCTTGCGTAATTTAAGGGCTTCTAAGGTGGTGAAGTGTGTCTTTTGTAAGCACACTACGTGTGCTTGACGTTGATGGAGTTGGACAAATATTCTATGGTGTTTGTGTATGGAACCCAAACCTTGGGTGTTCCAGGTAAGTAAATTATAATGGCGTGTCACGGACGGATGCTCGGTCTGGTGGCTTAGTGGACTAATGCATCCACTGTAGGGGCCTGTGTTCGACCTCATGATCACAGGTTCAAATCTCGGCGGGTCCACTCAGCCTTTCATCCTTCTGATGTTGATAAAATGAGTACCATTGAGTTGGGTAACAATAAAAATCAGTTATTCAGCTCCAAGATACCCTTCTCGGTGAGCGTGCGCTTTCCAGAACACCTCCGCACGCCTCATCCTGGACAACCCTGCCACTACCACATCACAGGCCACTTGAAAAACCTGCACTGGCTCCCAGTCAACAAGAGAATCACCTTCAAACTCCTCACCCATGCTCACAAAGCACTGCACAACACCGGACCAGAATACCTCAACAGACGACTCTCCTTCTACACCCCGACCCGTCATCTGCGCTCCGCCGACCTCGCTCTTGCAACCATCCCACATGTCCACAGAACTACAGCCGGCGGTAGATCATTCTCGCACCTCGCCGCCAAAACGTGGAACACTCTTCCCACCCACCTGCGTGAGACCAAAGACCTCCTTATCTTCAGGAAACTTCTCAAGACCTGGCTGTTCGAGCAGTAGCAGCACCTCCCCCTCCTTTCTTCCCCCTCCCCTCCTCAGCGCCTTGAGACCCTCATGGGTGAGTGGTGCGCTGTACAAATTCCTGATTGATTGATTGATTGAAATACATATGTTATGTTACATTGCACATATTGGAGCATGGGCAAATAAGCATATGCATATAGGAATTAGCATTAAACACGTATATCAAGTGGGTTGATGTCAGCAGAACAAAAACGGGACCATTAATAATCCCCAATACACGGTCCACTGTTAAAAACTTGTTTGACCAAACTCGTAAAACAAAACAGTCAAATTATAGAGCAAATTGTGCCGTTGCTTGCAGTATGTGTCGCATTATTATATCAAACATTACAAAAGAGTCCACAGGCAGATCCTATGAGAGTTGTCTGTTCCGAAGCTTAGGATCTGGCAGCTAAATAGTATTAGTGAGATCTTAATGGGAGAAAGGCCCACCTTATGCAGCTATCAGTATTACTAAAGGACATATTAATTATGTCATGAACCAGGTGTCAATGTACTGATGTGGATACTCTTATATGCATTAGCATCTTTACCATTTTTGCTGTAAAGGTAATGTAGTAATATACCCCGTCCAGCAAGCCTCAGGGGTGTATAATGACAACTCCCTGCATTCCACAGATTGGTCTGAACCATGGTCAAAGTACATACAAAACCTTTAATCCAGGAGGTCGTTTATTGTCTGCAGTGAGATTGAGGGGAACAGCACCATGCTGCTTTCCGAGTTTGAATGAGGTGCATTGTCGGATGAGGAACCTGCAGTGGAAGGTGGTTGGGCGTCTCTCAGGGAGGTCGCAATGACGAGCACCGCTAGTTGGCTCTCTAAAGCTTGTCTCTGCCACAGACCTCCATTTCTGCTGATTGAATCCTCGTCTTCTCTGGGACTGTCCCTGTCTTGGGCAGTAGAGACCTCTGATCTTCAGGTCTAGGGGCACCCAAAAAGTTGTGTAGCCATTCCCATGCAGCCTCAGGGGAGTCAAAGAAGTTGCTCCTTTGTTCAGGGATTACTTCACGTATAGCTGGGAACAGCAGAGCAAAGGAGAGGATCGTTGTTTGCAAGTCTCTTTCCATCGCTTGAAAGGAAGGCCATCTGACGTTGGACTGAGATTGTGTAATCCGGTAATAATGATATTCGCACATTGTCCATCAGGATAGGCGCTTTCTCTCAAGCACTAGGAAGAAGAACATCACAGTCTCTATAATTGAGAATCCAGATTACCACTGGTTGTGGCATTGCCCCCGGGTGGTCGTCTAGTTGGAACACAGTTTGTCCCTTCTACAGTGAACATATCCATGTCGGCGCCACCTCATTACATAGCCAATTTTCCACATATTGTGTAGCATTAGGGCCCTCAATTCCTTCTTGCATTCCAATGATCCTAACGTTGTTGCGGCATGCTCTCCCCACCGCACATTCTTGTAAGATATTAACTTAGCTCTGAAGTTGCACCACGTTGGAGGCACATTCCGATTGGTAGGGCTTGAGGGGACAGCAAGGAAGGCTTCATTGCTTTTGGCTCTCTCGACCAGCTTTTTATGGTCGTGGAGGAGAAGGTTGATAGCTTTTGTGACTGTCCCAGGTGTTGATCAATAGCCATTGTGGACTCGAATATTTTGTGCAGGATGACATCCAGCTTAACTTGAGGGGGAGCAGCGATTGTAGGAGATATGCAGTCTTCTGTGATCATTGTAGAAGAACTGTCTGAGCAGGCTGATTGGAATCCAGTATGATCTTGACGATCAGTGGACTTGCCTCTTGGGTGGCCCATGGCGGTAGGAGCAACATGGGAAAGGGGGAGGTCCAAGTGTTAATCTCGAATGGGATGTCACAGGAAGATCTCCAGGCGCACCCACCAAATCATTCGCTCCAGTTTAGGTGTCACTGTGTTTTTCAGTGCGAGGGTGAGGGATTTAGTAGACTTGCATCCCATTTGTGTATGTTGTGAACTTGTGAGATTCTGCAGGTAAGTGCTTAGGAGAAACAGGTACAGGCCAGGCCTCCTGGTAGGTGTGACGTGATTTTGTTACGGAAGCAGCAGGAACACACTACAGCTAATCACCTGAGTAATAACCAGCACTTCCATCAGTGAAAAGCATCCTTCCGCTGTCAGCTTGTGCCCAGGGGGAAGTTCAGGGCATCACCAGGTCGCGCAGGGCAATAAATGCTAAGCGGTCTACATGTTGTGGTGATCTCTTGAGTCAGGGCCAGGTGGTGCCTCTCTGTGCCCGTAGTCCCTCAGAATAAGTGCAGCCTCTGCCAAGCCATAGATGCAGTAGGCTCATGGACTCTGCCAATCTGTCTCATTGCCTGTTGCTCCCCACTCTGACCTACCGCTTATAGTCAGTGGGCCAATCATCCCTGTCTTTGTGCAGCTTCTGTTTCCATTCCTTGATCAGGTGGGGTTCATTGGGCCACCGCCACACCTCATATGGGATGCTGCCTGCTTCATTCAGCCAGTCGTGTCACTCCTGAGCCGTTTCACCCTGTGTAGGAGTTCCTCCGCACATCACAAGGATGCGATCACCTTGTTAGGCCGCCGGCTTCAAGACCCACCTGTAGCCTTCAGGCCGTTCCACCAGCATGGTCGTTGCAGTTGTAGGAGTCATCTTTAGCCCGCTCCGTGCCGGAGCTACGTCGGGTATTTCCAACTCTGTCACTCTGTCACAGGCAGTCGTGCCCTGGCTCGGGCCACAGTATTTGGGGTCAGTTGTAGGATGTACTTTACTATCCGAAATGGGGCACATCAATGGCCAGTACCGTTGCCCTCAGTGTGGCCTGCCTCTATGCACACCAGTTCAAGGCTGATCATGTCTTTGTCCCAAACAACCCATAAAATGATAACATAAAACTCTAGCCCCATTATATTGACGATGTATTGATAATATGGCATGGCATTATGGAGCAGGCAAAGGAATTTGCTCAGTGAGTTAATTCCAGGGGCAGATACCTTAACTTCACTGATGTAATCAATAGGGGCGGGACAGTTATTCTAGACCTGGCCATCACCATTGGTGACACAGGAATAGAAACCAGGGTACATAATAAGGCCATGGACAAAAACAGCTTACTACTGTGTGATACCTTTCTCCCAGGACCCTCTGCAAAAATCTTCAGTTTGGTCAGTTCCTGAGAGTCAGACATAACTGCTCCACTCTTGAGTCTTTTGAAGCACAGGCTACAATCCTGGAAGGAAAATCGGTTGCATGTAACTATCCTAGATAAACTGTATGAAGAGCCTGTAAACAAGCCAATAACAATAACAGAGATGCCCTTCTAGAGACGAATGTAAAAACTGGCACAAATAGAATAGCATGTCTAACAACATATGCCCCTATTTCAAATAAAGTACAAAGCCTTGATCAGAAACATTGGAGGTTACTGAACAGTGGTACCAAACAATGGTCCTCCCCTCGTTTTGCTTACAAACGCCATTCCAGCATATGCGATATGCTGGTACACAATAAGGTCATAAAGAGCCTACCACCGCAACAGAACACTCTGGGGTAATCAAGCCTCTCTTGGACATTATCCATTAAGGAACTGCGTGGCATGCACATTTACCACACAAAACAAGGAGGTGGACATTAAAACTGGGAAACAGTGGAGCTTAAAATCATTGCCCAGTTGTAACAGCGAAACTGTGATATACCTCATACCTTGCCCATGTAACTTGTTTTATGTGGGTATGACTACTAGAAATATAAAGGTTAGGATTAATGAACATCGCAGCACAGTACTATGCAGAAGGCGTACCATTAAATTGACACATCAATACCTGGAGGCCAACCACACGGACAAAGCGAAAATCGGAGAGGGGCCATTATGATGAGATACCATGGCTGTAACTGTTAGGAGGTGGGCTCCCACCCCACTAATCTGGATTTTGGAAGGTGCCACCTGTGTGGTGTTATTTTATAGACACCTAATAAGTAAAGATGTGATCTTTACAATTCCCAGCAGAGGTATTGATCTCACCATTCTCGCACAAAGGCATATACACTTTAATAATCAACATACTAAGTAGACTGAAATAATATTTTCATCCTCCTCCTCCCTGGGCTGAGGACATTTAGTAATGCAACAGGCAGCACATAAGGGTTTTATGACAGAGCGTGCTCTAACAGTTGACAGCACACTGGTAGAAATTCAATTCCCAAAGCACCCACAGCGCTCTCTAGGTATGTGCTGATGAAGCGTCGCCCCACCCTTCATGTGGCGCTCGCCACAATCAGAGAGGGTGCGTCCACAGAACTTCAATTTCCAGGACATCCCAAAGGAGCTATATACATGCGCATGTCCTTGATCAACACCTATAGCACATTCCCCCCAGGGATACTGTCCCAGTGCAGCTGTTTCTTAGTGAATAATCATTACCTGCACAGCAGCCACATTTAATCACGAAGTGTGTGCACAGCTGCCTCTTGTTTACAATGAAACCACCAGCTGCCGCAATTACATGAGCAGGTGTGATTAATTGGGAATAGATGTGATCCAATTAGGATATTTAAGGGAATCACACAGCGGCTCTCACTATTGTTGGGAGGAAGAGCCAGTAGCAGTAGGTGGACAGTGAGGAACACACCTTGATGTAGTAAGTGGTTTATGGAGGGCAGAGCAACTTATATCAGCAATGTTTACAGCCATGGAGTGACAATCATTTATTTGCCCTGTTAAAAGTGTGATTACAGGGGTTCCTGGGGCCTTCCTTCATGGGGCCCAGATGACCGTCATCTGGGGTCAGAGTATGTAAGCAGGTTCTCACAGTGTGACACTGTGCAATATGGAATAAAAGTGATAGACAAGTGCAGTGTCACGATTGCACCTCGTGCATCTTTGCTAAATTAGATTGAGGGACTTTATGCCCAGGTATATCAGTCTGTAGGAGTATTGATATATAACACACATATTATATTATTGTTTTTCAGAGAACCTATGAACTACAACTGGTGGCAAGTATAATGTCAATATTTCATTAATGTACAATTATATCCTATGGAACTCGTAATACGGCTGGTGGTTATCCGTCACTTTACAGTCACTTTTGGGACGGATTAACACCTCCTCCAAAGTTGTAATAACCCCCTTAGAGTGGATCCGACACCTGTCCTGATGAATGTCATGGGCTCTGATGAACCATTAGGCAGAAACATGTTGACACCATAGTGTGGCTGGGGTACTTGTTCCCCGATACCCCACACCCAATTTTTTAATACCAAGAGGTACCCTACAAAGGTAAACCATATTGGCCTTTTTATCTTATTGTACGGATCCTAGGTCAGAATAAATGCCTCCCTGATCTCACTGGTGTAGGCCCGTTCTCCATCAAACCGAAGTTTTTGGAGAGTGTGGGTACTTCCTATGATGAAGCATGACACCTGGTGAGTGTGTGTGGACATCCCGTCAAACCTTTTGTGTGTGTTCAGGAACAGATTGGTAATGATGAAATAATAATACAGTATATTGTAATATAATTCATCTCACTCAGGTGGATTTTTTGTGTGAAACAGGATTATATCTGAGGCCAGCTCACCCTTCAGGCCCTAAGCCTCTAGTTATCCCCCATGGAGATTGTCTGTGGTTCTTGTGGTTTGATGAAATGTTAGTAGCCCCAGTAGTGAGTACATGGTTACACACTGACAGCTCAGCGGTACTAATTTCCCAATGGGACTATTAATGTGGGTACTTCAGTGTATGAAAATAATTGTTACATTAAACCAGACTTAATGCCAAGTACCATATAATATTGCTTTTAAGTAAATGGCAATTTTAGAAAGTTTCCATTCTGTAGACCAAGTTTTTCAGTGACTGTTTATGGATGCTGGTAACAGGACAGCCTTCTGACCACCTAGAGGGGTTGTGTGAACCATCCTCAGGAAGGAACACAAAGGGTCTGCCTTTGGAAGAGGTGGTATCTATTCCTGCCAAAAATGCCAAAGGGGTGTGAATACCAGAGGCATGATTGAAATGGAAGGCTGCTTTCGATAGGCATGTGGTGGACACGCACAAGAGGTTCTGCTCTTTTGTTATGGTAGAAAGGGACAGAGAAGAGGACACAGTTGCCAAACCAGTTTTCCCATGGGCGTATTGCCCATATGTAGCCATACCCAAGAGTGGGTTCCCAAGCTCCACACAGGGGGTTGTGGTATCTTGGGAGTGAGCAGAATATTGCAATATGGACTGCTAACTGCCACACTTGACAGAAAGTTGTCATCATGCAGGAGGGGCCTGGTAGCCCATTGGCTAGTAACCACTGCATCCCCAAGGGCAGGGTCTGGGCATAAAAGTAGCACACAGACATCAGATCTCTGCACTGGAGAAAGGACTGAGGGTACTGCTATGCTGTTCCCTTAACCCGCCAAAGAGAGGCTGCACAAAAGACTGGACTGCACCTACTGACATGGGCTAGTAAAGAGAGGACTGTGCCTTTGATGCCTTGCTCAAGAAAATTTTGTCCCTGAGCCCTGGAGAGAAGTGGTGACTAAAAGAGACAGTTGGCTGATTTCCTTTTACAGGGCTATAAAAGCTGAAGAAACCTGCGTTGGTCAATTAGTAGCCAGGATTGCCTGCCCACCACTGACTGCTGAAATGTAGCCTGGAAGATCGAGTCTCAGCACTCAAAAGTTGCACCTGTGCCTGCTGGAACAGGCAGAGTTGTCAGAGTGGAGTTTAGTCACCTATACGGACACTAGCCTCAATTGTGACCTGAGGCCAGTACACCAGTACCAACTGGTTTTTGGCTGGACTTTAACTTGACTTCGAAACACATCGACCTCTGTTGCCAAAGTCACCCCACCGTGTTCATGGACCATGGAGTAGCCTCAAGAAGACCCTCGTCTTCAGATCAGCATCCTCAACATCCTTCAGCATCCTCAACATCCTATATCCGTTGTATTAGGATTGCTGCATTGATGTTTATGCGGTTTGCCCATAAAGCATGGAAATGGACTGGAGACTGCTTTAACTGCAAGATAAACTGTCCTGGCAAGCATTATTGACCCCTGTGGCTTGCTGATTCTGAGTTGGTCGCCCAGTGTTGTCTGGAGCAGTCGGACACAATTTTACAAAAGCTTTCAAAGGTTTTCCAAGTAACCACTAATAGCGGTGTATGTCAATACTTGTTTGGAATTTGAATGAAAAGCAGTGATATATTATTTGCTTCATAATTTATATCTCCAGAAACGGCTGGTGGAGTTTGTTAATTTTGGTGTCTACAAATTAATAAAAATAAGAACTTTTTTTTTTTTTATGAGTGCCAGATTTTCTTCTTGTGTTTCTTTCTTATTCAGCTGTTTTGGTATGTCTAAATGCTTTGCACTTGTTTGTTTGACAAAGCCTGACTGCTCAAAGCCACAGCTATCCGTGGTTGAACTAAGGTTTTGCAAACAAGCCCCAAGGCAGGTTTGTGAGTTGATTACACAGTGAGGTTGCACAACTACACCATATAATAAACCACTTTTCTAGGGTAGTACAACGAAAGGCATTGAGGTGAAATGGCTGTGAGCCATGATTTTCAACATGTTTGATAGAGTACTATTATATGGTATTGGAAGATGCCTCACTGCATGATTTGGGTCTTGCTTTTGTCATTTATTTTGTATGGAATTGTCAAAGATCTGGACATTTGTGATCGACACTGTCCTGACCTTCCCACATAACATGCAGTACACTTTAAGGCACTGTTAAACGGGACTTTGTTGGCTTTCAGATTAGCTTATTTGCAAAAAATTAAAATGTAATCCAGAATAGGGGTATAGCTTCTTTTATCCAAGGTTTGGACCATGGACACTCATCTTTGTAGTTTAAGGTGAGCCTTGTTGTTGAACTCTCAATTAATTTCTGTGTTCTTCAGCGTAACTCACTCTAAATGCTGTTATGCTTTTTAAATTGTCTTCTCTATTCTACAGAGCTTCAGGTAAAGGAGCTGGACGGCCTAGTTGCCTAAAGTCACTGTACAATCCACTGATCTACAAGGCAATACACGAAGTGTGTTGTACATGTTAATGGACAAAACTGCAGCTTTTTAACCCAGTTAGGTCATTGTAGGTCATACCTCACTAGCCACTCACTGGTTTGCACACACTGATGACAAGTTTTTGATTATAGGCTGCAGATTTTGAGGACTACAAAAAATAATAAATAAGACTTTTTTGTAACATTTTCTATAAAAGTGAAAGGGTCTTCCATTATGTGTGAGGCCCAGCGACAGCTGGAAACCATAAAATGGTCGCTGTTTAATTTTTTTTTTTTAAACAATAAAGTTGTGTAAAAAAAAATGCAGAGGGTCTCTCTTCAGTAACCATAGGAATTTGAAGATGCTGTTGTTACTCTCTTTACAAGGTTTTTCCTGGATGCAGATTTTTCCTGTTCACACAGTCCTAGATGTATTACCGGAGTTTCATTTTCCTTTTCTTTTTCATGTGCATGTTGATATGGGAAGATTGTCTTAGAATTAACATTTACATCTGAAAGACGAATGAACAACTAATATAGATGCATTAATGATAGATTAAGGTTCTCAGTAGGCATAACAAAACAGCAAGTGTGCCCTTTTTAATGTAAATGAAGTTGTCACATGCATTCGGCACCATAGACTGGCTAAATGAT
This sequence comes from Pleurodeles waltl, assembly GCF_031143425.1. Lineage (NCBI taxonomy): Eukaryota > Metazoa > Chordata > Amphibia > Caudata > Salamandridae > Pleurodeles > Pleurodeles waltl. The sequence continues at coordinate 714,396,305 of NC_090447.1, forward strand.
TGGTCTCCACCGTCTCCCTAAGGTGACTGGTGCAGAGCTACTCATTAGACTTCCTTGACTGATAGGACCCACATAGTCATTTGAAGAGATGCTTTTGTTGACTCAATGCCTGTAAAGCGAGGCACCTTCTCTCAATCTAAAAAATACTTTCAAATACTTCCATCCCATCTGTGATACTCCTAAGACCTCAGGGGTTGTGTATTACATCTATGGAAATAATGCATAACTGTGGCTTTTCTAATACTGTGTACCACATCAGTAAAATGAAATATATAGGTCAAGAGACGTGGACAGATAAATGGAAATATCTACGTTGAAACATTTTAAAGAATGTACTCGTAACACTAGGCTTAGCCCATGTACAACTGAAGTTGTCTAAAGGTCTTGCCAGATTCACTGTTCTGAGACATAATGTGCTGACGTCCTTGGAAGTGAGAAATCCTGGGTAGTACTGGCCTAAACCTCAATGCTTCATCTTCGAGTGAATGCTGAGACCTCCTCAGGCAGTAGTACACTTACTTGAGTCCTGTCTTCTGAAGATAATACAAATCATTGTCATTGAAAACCTAGATTATGGCAAACATTCACAATAATGCAGTGTGTGTCTACTGTCTAACATCTGATGCAGTTCCAGCTCTTCATGGAGTGCTCTAAATTTCACATTGACTTTTACATGTGAAGTTCTTTAAGGCAAAGTTACTGCCTATCAAAATATTCCAAGTCAAGCATAGTTTTTTACCCAGGTCTTCTCATGTGAAGTTGCTAAGCTTTCACCGTTTTGTTACAAACTTGAGAAAAGATGAATACATGCGATATTGGGTACACGTTTCAGGAACCCTATTCTGTTGAATTTGTATGACTGATTTTCTCTCTTTAGGCAAACCCCTGTTGAGTACTGAATAGATGGTTATTCAGATTGACTTAAGGCCAGACATTGACTTCCAGAAGAAGGAGAATAGAAGCTTGGGTATTCAAGGGTTGTGTAAAAAGCCAAAAAACAAAATAAATTATACATTGTGCATGAAGGCTTTTATCTTTTACCCACGTTTTCTTCGAGACCAAGTCACACATCATACGCCAGGCGGAGCCCTGTTCGTTTTCCAAGAGTTCCTTGAGTATCCCCATTATTTGGAAGGCTCAGATGGGAAGCAGCGCTCTGCTCACCATAACAGAAGAACTTGGGCACCTTTGAGTATTTTCAAATTACTTTTTGAGGAGCTGCAGGGTATATTGAAATTTACAGAAGAAAGTTGGCCATAGATCATTTTCGGACCACTCGGTACACGTGATGCATTAACTCGGAAACCAAAAATAGATTCCCCTTATTGTCTGGATTCCTTTTAAGGGTTCAATCCATAGCCTTGCTGCTTGGTCATCGTATAGGGGCATTTACTACAGCATAGAATAGGTGCCACAAAATGTGTGTAATCACAATGGGGGATATGTGTGTTCGCTGTGCAGTCTCTTTATGTGAGTATTTCAGCTGCATTTTTCCTGTATGTCCGGAATCCAACTGTCATGTCTCCCTGGTATTTCCTTTATCCACTGGGTCTATAAACACGCATCAATCTCTTCAGTGGCCGGATTGTCTTTGCAGCTTCACCATCTTGGGATCTGTGACCAAAAACCAAACAGCGCGAGGTTTCAGTTTCCATTACATAAGCGCTCAGGAATTTCAGGGTTGAGTGCCAAAGAGTGATAGGAAAAATTACAGGAAAGATGATTCATTAATCATAGATTCCATTGTGATCCGGCAGACGTGGGTCCATGCGGTACATGCCAGGATCGAAGTTAGGAATTAGGCCGTAAATGTTGCATGTGCTTTGGGTCTACAGGACGCTTTCCTGCTCCAAAGGTTTCAGGCAGCATAGTGCACGCAAGAATATAAACAATTAATGTCACTAAATATTTAACTGTCTGGAGTGTGTGTTTTCAGACTCTTTAACCCTTCACAAGGTCGGGACTGTGTAGTTTTTTTGGGAGTTGATTTACGGAAACGCTACAATACAGCCAGATTTTTTTTTGTTGAAAAAAATGTGTCAGTGAAAAACATTTTAAGAGCCACGCAAATAAGGGAGTTCTAAAGCGGCCTCCCCGCATGCTTTCTTATTATTTCGGGCGATTGTCCATGTAACCATGTACATTCAGGAGCCCCGTTCACCTGTGCCTCACGGACGTAGCTCTATTTCTGCGTCTCTCTTGGAAAAGGGGGTGGGTTGTAGAGAAATCTCAAACGATAATCAGACAGGATAATTTACTTGTCCAACTACAGGATTTGAATATTTGTAAAAGTGTGTTTTCTGGAGCCCTAGTATGCATGCAATGCATGACGTGCTAAGTTTGGTCCTCTCAGACACTCATCTTAGCAGGCGCGGCCCTCCTTTAGGGCGGAGGGGCCACATACCCCCTCCCCCCCTTAACCTTTTGCCCCTCATGAAGAGTGCCGGTCAAGCTGAACAAAGGTCAGCCTGACAGACACTCTTCATGTTCAGGTCAGGCAGCCAGGAGCAGATATGTACAATTTGGGCAGACTCCTGGCTGCCTGAGCTGAACTTTGCAGGGCTGAAGAGGTCACAGCTCCTGTGGGCGTGAGTTCATTGACTCAGCAAAGGTGCCTCGAGGCCCTCCCCCGGGTGGCAAGGGAAGCGTCACCATTGACTTCGACCTGGGTGCTTCAGGTTTAAGCCCTGAAGCGCCCAGGGCGAGTGTCAATCATGGACACCTCGTCACAGAGTGGGGTGAGGTTAGCAGTCTCACTGACCCCATCCCACTCTGTGACGAAGTTGAGACTGCTGCCTTCCCTCATTGTTTGACCTAAGGTCAGCCAATGAGGAAAGGCAGCAGTCCCAACCCTCCTGGGCCCTCTGAGGTGTGCGTGTGATCTTTTTAAATGAATGTTTGGTGCATGTGTGCATGTTTGAATGTTGAGTGTTGTTAATGGTTGTGTGTGTGTATGTGAAAAAATGAATGTGTGTGTGCTTCCCACCCGCTCCCCTCCCTCCTAAAGTTGCCTGCCGCTACTGCATTTTAGGTGACCAGGACACTTCCATTCCCTCCTGCAGGCAGACAGCCCATCTCAAGCTGCCTGTCCCATTTACAAGCTGTTCCCGAAACTTATGTGACCTGTGTGTTTGGGTTCCTGCCTAAATACCTGTTGCTGTTAAGCCTGGAGAGGTTGGAAGCACGCGCACCTTCACCAACAGAAAGACATACCATTTATCCCTGAAGGGGTTGGAAAAGAAGCAATGCTACCTTGTTTTACATTACCTATTTTATATACACAGGGGTTTAAGTGGGCCCGGTCCCTCCAAGTTTCATTGAAATGGGTCCCTATCGAGCCCTATATTCATAACTTTATTTGCAAATAACACACTGATCAATTTCTGAACAATTAATGTAAAAAACTTTAAGGTATTCCACATTAATGATTTAGTTCCGGATTATATTTCACATGTTTTACTTAGTCTTGCGTCAAAATACCGCTTGGGTGGCGGAATGTAGGAATCACAAAAATTTAGTTTACATGTTCAAGCCACAACCTTTATTACTTATAGGCCATTTCTTTATTGGTCTTCCATCATAATACTTCATACATTCCTTTAAAAAAGAGAAAATGTAGCAATAAATTTGTTCTGTCTTATTTGATTTGTCACAAACAGGCTGTATTTTAAAATATATTATGGTTAATGCACATGCTGCTGAGATTTTTGTGTGTCCAGCAGTTGTCAGGAGATGATACTGGTAAGGTACATCTGGTGGTTACTGCATTTGCTGGAGATATCTGAATTTTGTCTAGCCACAGTTTTGACTCATAAAGTTAATGTGCTAGTTGCACATCACATGTAGTATGCTGCTCACAGATTTGTTTTTTGTGTAGATAGCTGTATGAGCTACTGCTTTTGTCACAGGGATCTTTTTGTTACTTTCTTTCCATGAGTTAGTCTTTCTCGGCAGAGGCCACCACCAAAGGGGGCCTCAAGGGCCAGCGACCTTCAAGGACCGGTTTACAGTCGCCCTGGCAGCTTCATCAAAGGGGGTATACCCCCTCCATGCCACCCAACAGGACTATCAAGCGTGCCAAGGTTGGTGCAAAGGGAGGGCCAATGGGGGCCCAGGTATTGTTGAAACCCACCAGTGGGGGAAGCAGGTAGGCATCCTGCAAGGGTAAGTTGGGGGACAACCATGAGCAACAGATGATGGGGGCACCTAGGGATGAGATGGGTCAACTGTCAGCAACACTGGACATGTTAAGGGTATTTGCTTCCTGACCCCGATGTTTTAATAATACATTTGGGAGGCAATGATCTTGAGCAGCTGGGGAAGGAAAGACCTCTTGCATGACATACAACTAGGGCTGACCAAGGCAGCAAGAGCATTTGGCAGTACCACCTCATCTGGTCAGAAATCATCCCCACGATCAAGTGGCATGACGCGGTGTATAACGGAGCAGTCAACAATTCCAAGCAGAGGTTTGAATATAGCAGTGGCCAAATTCTGCAAGGCGAATGGACTGGAAAGTATCAGGCATGGTTTGATACACCCACGCCATCCAGAATTGTACGCCTCGGACGGGGTACACCTGTCAGAAGGGTTGACTTTGTTTTGGGCTAATCTATGAGCAGCCATGGGAACGGCGGGCTTTTTATAAAAAAAAAAAAAAAAAAATAGAAAACTTAAGAAAGGAAAAAGAAAGGATGAAAAGAGGGGGAGCCGTCTGGAGACATAAGCCTCTCAGGCGGCGAGGCGGATGTGAAGGAGACATCTGGTTGGTTAAGGAGGCTACCAACAAGGCAGTGTGCCAAAAAGGAAGGCCACTCACCTTGGGAGGCCTTACGGCAGGGTGAACCGGCCCGACAGGGAGGAGTAAGTGCGGCACAACACTCGCAGCACAGACCCGGCAAACGGACGGCTGGGCACAAAGCACACAGACAAGGTAGCGAGCTAAGCCTAAATACCAAAAAGAAGCTACACCCCCCACCATCACTAACGGAAACATACCAACAGAGAACTGCTGACCCCCGAACAGCAGTATGTATGATTGTACAAATAACAGGCATAATAAAAGGACGTGTGACAACAATGATTTATGACTTGTCTGACATGTATGATATGAACAGTCAATTGCAGATGAATTATGGTCCTGTCACAATGACTGATGATGTCACAGTGATTTATGACACCATTAATGACGATGATTTGAGATCAGTATTTGAATTACCATTGTGCGTGCAATAATAAAATGCGGCCATGTTTTTCCACAAGATAACATGACTCAAGTATATAATTTCGTTAAGCAAACTGAAAGCTGCTCAAGGTCTGGAGTGGTCCAAGTGCGGGCCTTTGAGGGCTGGTGCCTCAACATCTGTCAGAGTCCCACAAGGACCGGTTTTACCAGTTTCGGGTCGTCCTGGCGGCTTCATCAAAAGGGGTCTACCCCCTCAACACCCCCAACAGGAGAATCAAGCGTGCCAAGGTTGGGGCGAATGGGAGGGCCAGTGGTGGCCCAGGTATTGTTCAAACCTCCCAATGGGGGGAAGCAGGTAGGCAACCTGCAAGGGTAAGTTGGGAGGCATATAAGGCCAGGTGCGCTAATTGCCCGCCACCCACCCTTTCCCGGATCACACACGGGAAAGCAGGGGCAGCGGTCAGTAAGACCCACACCTAAATACAGCATCTGTTGCAATGCTGAGCAGACAAGAAGGGGACACAGCTGGTTAGTGAAGGAGGCTCACTGACAAGGCGGTATGCCAAAAAAGAAGGCCACTCACCTGGAGATGCCTTAGGGCAGGGTGAGCCAGCCCGACAGGGGGTAATAAGCGGAGCACCTAACTCGCAATACAGACCGGCCGGGTGAACGGACAGCTGGGTACAAACGCACAGACAAGTTAGCGAACTAAGCCTAAACACCAAAAAGAATCTACACCCCCTCACAAAGGGAAACAAACCAACATAGAACTGCTGACCCCTAAACAGCGGCATGAATGATTGCGTGAACAACAGGCAGGCGTAATAAAAGGACATATGACAGCAGTGATTTATGACCTGTCTAACAGGTATGATATGAAAAGTCAATTGTAGATGATTTATGGTCCTATCACATTGACCGATGATGTCAGTGTTTTATGACACTGTCATTTTGATTTATGACCCAAATGTCACAGTTATTTATGACACCGTTGATTTCATTTATGACCCCTCATGATGATGATTTAAAAAACAATATTTGAATGAGGATTTTGCATGCAAGAATAAAATGTGGCCATGTTTTTCCACAAGATAACATGACTCAAGTGTATAATTTCGTTAAGCAAGCTGAAAGCTACTCAAGATCTGGAGTGGTATCAGTGCAGGGGTTAAATGTGCCACACTGAACTATGGACTGGCATCAAGGAACTGCATGCAAACTGCAAGGGATACGTTTAGAACCTAATCGTTTCAGGTGAATCTTTCATTAGTTTAAGATTGCTAATAAGGGTTCCTTCGGGTATTAAAATGTTACTACTACAGAAGAACACAACCCCTGTATTATTGTTTACATTCTCACTTTGTTTCTCCTGGCCATCCACTCTAACATATGTAGAGGGGTCTGACACCTTACATTTGGATGAGTAGTGGTATAAAAGAAACATAATAAAAAGCATAGTAAGTCCTGTTTAAATTGTTATTAATGTAATAACTCATACAGACATATACATCTCACATTCTTACAATATATGCATATCTCTTACATACAGTGATTAAACAAAGTCTAAAACCTGCATCCAGCCTACAGTTTAACACAAGCACTTGTGAATTGGTAAAAAGCTGAGTGATTTTGTTTTCCTCCATTGCATTGGCATGTAAGTGTTAGGTTTAAGAGAGCTCCCAGTTAGGATGAAACGCCAAGAAAAGAAGAGCTTATGGCCCTTTGACTGAGGCCTTTGTGTCGGGCCGAGCTGGAAATAGAAATAAGCAACCCCTCACTCCATGCAGCATGGTGCTCGGCATGGAAAGCAAATAACGTGCAAGCACTGCTAAGTGAGTGCCTGTGTCAGCAGATTACACTGGGACAAATTCAGCATATTTCACTGTGTTCCAGGCTACTTAAAAGAGATAACTGAGTCACTGCCTGATATGACCAAAGCCCGACTAGGCAGCTGAGTGACAGAATGTACAGACTGCATCTTGGTCTTGTTTAGGAAATAATAAGGTCTACCTTGCAACCTAGACCCTCTTCTCCACTGCTCCTCCCCCAGCACAAACATAAAAGGGCGTTCTAAATGGCCAGTGTGGTATCAGATTTTAGGACAACACGGGCATTTTTAGTTCATGAAATATAGTTCTTGCTTGGGACGTGGTGGTTTTCGGTAGGGGCTCGGTGTCCCACAATTCCACAAAGGTCAGATGACGAGAGGTGCAGGAGAGCAAGACCCGTGTCCAGGACTGTGTTATATAGCGTATTGTTTCAACCCGCTGCACGGGACAGCGTTGTGTTCAGCAGGGCCACCGAGACCCAGAATTCCAGCAAGGCCAGGCGACAACGGGGGTGGGAGAGCACGTCATGTGTCCAGAACTGTGCTATTGAGCACATTGCTTCAACCTGCTGTGCGGGCCGTGCCCGAGCCTAGGTTGGACCCGTCATCGTCAGGAAGAACCAGGGCAGGGCCAGCCCTCTTGGTTTTACCTACTGATTGCTCACTACCTGGTTCGACTTCTCTCTGTCCCTTTTCACGACCTATAAGCCGAGCTTACACAAATAAAAGAAAGTTCAGTGGGGCTCAGGGGGATATTGACTTCTAGTCATCAGGCTGGTTCCAGGAATTTATATCTGAATGGGCCAAGGGTGCGTTTGGGTGGGCTAGTTCTGCCCAAGTTTCGACAGTTCTGGAGGTAACCTACAAACTGGCCTCTGATGTCGCTGCACCTGCTGCATCATTGGCAGGTAAACCCCTGTTTCCTCTTCCCCATTTCACACCTCCTTTCTGCAGCTTGCCTCAGACATGTGGTAAGGTCACCACCGGGCTGTTTTCTTTTCAAGGGCATGCCGGGGGTTTTGTCTCAGACAGTAGAACGATAGGGGAAATCATCGAAAGGTTGTATTTTCTCCCTATCAGTACACAAGTAAGACCGCTATTATTAAAACAGTGCACTATAAAATGTATTCTAGAGATTTCTCGTTGACACCCGACTGATAATTAAAGTAAACAAAAGCGAGAGAAAAAAATCACATTTGCCGACATGGAGGAAGCACTTAACAGGTTCTTTCTGTGTGATCTCTTTTGCTGCTACTGGGGAGGGCCAAAGGTCATGTTTGGGTGGGCCTGGACCACCCGCTAGAACCAGGCCTTTCATCATACGAACTGCACCTTTTCCCTGCCCTTTTCTGTTACTGGTCCCTGGCTGTTGCTCATTACTGCCCAACTCACAGTTTGGTGAGTGCCCCTAGTGACTGCCCTTATGTTATTTGCAAACTTCCAACCGATGTCAGTTTAGCCCTTTGTTGACAGTCACCTCATTCTCTCTCGGACCCCATGCTGGAGTGGGACATCATCTTCCCCGGAAACTCCTGATTCATCGGAAACACCTGTATTCCCCGGGGAGTGAGAGGGACACTCTGCTTCCTGCTACCCAAATTCCACTTAATTTTTGTACAGCTTGCCTCCACTATTGCACCCACGCTTCTCTGGTGTGCATCCTGGGGCCTTGGAGTGATGCAGATCGACTGTAAGTTGAGGAAGGCTACTGGGGTGTGTGCAGAGTGGCTGGTTCTCTGCGATTTGATCTGAGCCATTTATCTACCTAATTTCCCCCCACATTCCCTAGTGGTCCCTTGGTAGGGTGGGGCACATGGGAGGACTGAAGCGTGTAACTGTGAATTTCCAATCCCGCAAGCTCCACCATGAATTGCAAGCGGGTTTTCTTTAGGTTCACCACTGTTTGATCCGTATTTTGCCTTTGCTTTTACTTTTGTTTCCTCCTCCGGTCGCTCGCTGGGACGGGCTTCGTTATGTTTTTAATTCTTTGAATGTTCGAACCATTCTAGTGAAATTTTATTCACTTGTACTTAAGGGTGAGGCCAGGGCGTACAAAAGCTGTTTCGACTTGTGTCCACAGGCTAAATCGTTAGATTCATTTTTTTCTTCTTTTACACATATTTGTAGCATTCATCGCTCCTAGTCAATTCTTTGGAGCATACTTTAAGCCACAATTTAGGGTCACATAGCCTTAAGGCTGTGTTTCTCTTTAAGTTTGCATTGTCGAGTCAAAATGGGTGAGAGAAAAGCTGAAAAGAGAGACCCTGAGGCTCACAAGACCAAACAAATATTTGCAATGCAATAGGTATCGCATTTGTGAAAATTAGAGCTATTGGCAATGTAAATGACAATGGTGGTCATTCCAACCCTGGCGGTCCATGACCGCCGGGTTGGAGGACCGCGGGAGCACCGCCGACAGGACGGCGGTGCTCCAATGGGCATTCCGACCGCGGCGGTAAAGCCGCGGTCGGACCGGCAACACTGGCGGTCACCCGCCAGTGTACCGCCGCCCATTGGAATCCTCCAAGGCGGCGCAGCTGGCTGCGCCGCCGAGGGGATTCCGACCCCCCCTACCGCCATCCAGTTCCCGGCGGTCCGCCCGCCGGGAACCAGATGGCGGTAGGGGGGGGCGCGGGGCCCCTGGGGGCCCCTGCAGTGCCCATGCCACTGGCTGCGCAGACAGTGAAATACGCGACGGGTGCAACTGCACCCGTCGCACAGCTTTCACTCCGCCGGCTCGATTCCGAGCCGGCTTCATCGTGGAAGCCTCTTTCCCGCTGGGCTGGCGGGCGGCCTGAAGGCGGCCGCCCGCCAGCCCAGCGGGAATGTCAGAATTACCGCCGCGGTCTTTCGACCGCGGAACGGTAACCTGACGGCGGGACTTTGGCGGGCGGCCTCCGCCGCCCGCCAAGGTCAGAATGAGGGCCAATGTCTTTTATCTATGTCTTTTGGTTTAGAGTGTTCTAGCCTAGTAGACCTGGCACCTTATCATGGAATAAATTACAATAATCTGCAGCTCTTAGAATATTCAGGACTTTCGAATAAGACTGGAATTATTATGCAAAGAGGAGTTATTTGACCACCAATACTGTAACATAACCTTAAATAACACTGCAATAAAAATTGTGGCGGAAGCAGTATGTTTGAAACAATTCCACAATCATGGGCGTAATTATTTTAAACCAGATGACCCAACTGCATGCCTAAAGCGAATATTTAAATAATGTTATGAACTTCACTAAGAGTCATTTTGAATATTATGGTATAATATGCACTGTTGAACATGCGAGGTTCGCCAATTGGTGATTTTGTGCTCTGAAATGAAACTGCTTTAATTCCACTCTGAAATGCTTTAGGATACATTGGATCCTGCGTGATTAGCAGGAAAGACCAAAGAAAAGTATATGTTTCAATTGCCCAAATGGGACACGTTCTCTACTAAGTAGCACAAGTGGCAAACTGTGAAGAAAGGGAGGAGGCACAAAGTCCTCTTCACGAAGACCATGTAGTATTTTCTGTTTTGTGAACCACAACTATGAGTATTGAGAAGACCCTGCCGTTCAATAGTCCCTAAAGAGGTGTTTGAACATCCTGTTGCTCTGTAAAAAGACAGCATGGGAGAAGGAGTGTCTACCCAGCCTCGCTACAAGAGTTTGTCCATCCAAAGGGAAGCTGCTCTGTGGTCATGTCCAGAACTGTCTTTCTGGAGAAGGAAAAGCTGGTATCTGATCCTATCCCAGTTCCTGCTCATTTGTACCTCTATTTAAAAGCAATTTTGTGAAATATATGGTGAAGGGGGTTCATTGTGTAGTCCAGGATCATAGTGAAAACATGAGTCCCACACAAGATGTAATGATTTTCCTGTAGTGTAAACAATGTTAACAACTGTACCCCCTCTGGGAATGGTAGTCACTAAATTTAGCACACTGTCACTCCCCGCTCTCTCCCGAGTATGTATCTTACCCAGCTGGCAACGAAGCAGAACCAGAGATGGCTGTCACTAGCCACAACTAACACCGTCACGATGTCGACAAACTTTCTGCACTACGTAGACAAAGAGGGACACTTCCATTGCTAGGAATGTCACAGACACAAAGCTCTTTCCCTGTTTATCTGAACGCCATCTTGAAATTACATGTTAGTTAATTAAATGCATTTTCACTTCCTGTAATGCAACAATGCGCAACCAGCATGTGTTAAAATATCCAGTTTGGCTTCTTAAACACCAATAACTGTGTGCAGGTGAGGCGCCCACAGCAGCCTTTGGTTGCTAGACGTTGCTGTGCAAATGCATGCTTACTTTCTGTAACACGACAATGCACAACCGGTATACAAATGTTAAAATATCCGGTTCAGCTTCTTGAGCACCAATAACTGTGTGAGGTGGAGAAGCCCACACCAACTGTTGGTTACTAAACGCTGCTGTGTGAGAAAAGACTGGGCAGGGCCGGAAGAGATACTGGTGCTGCTCCCAAGCTATGCTCACCAGCAGCGCCCTCTGAGAGGGGGTGAGGAGGGCAGATGATGCCTAGGTTTGTGAAGGGGAAGAGGCCAACAAAAATGCAACCTTAACTCTGCGCTAGCAGCAGAGACCGCACATGACACAGGAGAAGCCGCAGTTGGTCTTTTCTGGCTTGGGAAGAGGAGGTGAGAGGGATGAATGCTACAATAAAATGAAAGCAGCTGCGACCTGAAGCACCCACAGTGTAGCATGAGCAGGTAAGAAATAATAAAGTAGTCGCTGAAACCAAGAGATAAACAACCACAGAGTAAATATACTGTAGTTAGTCCCTGCTCTATGGGTGGAACCAAAGAGAAAATGAGGGACAAAGAGGCAGTACTGACCACTAGCAAGCAAAGATTTTCAAAGGACACTGAAAAAAGCAAGTGGGAAGCAGGAGGATGGATTTAGGCCCACTGAGATGTATTTGAAAGTATATTTGAGGTTATATGCTTAGGCTCGACCCTAAAAGAGATTGACACCTTGATAGACAAGGTGGAGTCCCTAATTAGCGAAGGCTAATCGCAGAAGGGTGCCCCCAGGATTAGACACTTTTTTTTAAATAAGCCTGAGAAAAGTACTTCATTAATAATACCCACCAGGTGTGTGCCCTCTTCACTCTCCAACCCCACTCCTGATCCTGTATTAGTTCCCACATCCCCAGCCTTTGTAGTCAGTGTGAGCCCTGCTCCTTCTAGCCCCTATTATATGTAGCAATAGATTTGCAGCTCTTCAAATTCTATAGGCCGACCAAGCCACAGACCAGCCAACATTCCCAGAAGCTGATGGTAATCTTGCACCCCCTCCCTTATTTTGGACCATTTTTCAGCACATAAATCACTCAACACCATGTGCATGCTGAAAGATGAGATAGCTAATTTAAAATCACCGATCGAGAGACTATTACCTATAGGTGAGGGAAAAACCCTCTAGCAGCCACACATGGGTGTGATTTCTGAAAAACCCTCTGAGGTAGTGGTTTTCAAACATTTCAAAGCTGAGCCCCCGGGGGAAAAAAAATAATTGGGCCCTCCCCTCAGAACTTTTCACAATCATTCTGTTAAGTTGGCATGTTTAAATAGACTTGTTTAAACATTGCAGTTAAGTTCTGTTACCTTTTATAAAATGTAATAAATGTTTTTCTGCTTAAAACAAAGCACTGTTACCTGCATAATGCTTCTTTTGGCCAGAGCAAGAGAAAGGGCTCCCAGTTCCCAAAAGTTAACAGGTCCTTTAGTAAAGTACCATTGCAAAGCAACCAGCCTCCTTTCTTGCCCAATTTAGGCGCAACACCAGTCAGGAACCCTGTTGAGAACTCTCCCTCTTGTGCCTTACCATTTAATCATCTTTCCCTAATGCAGAAGTCTAATTCGTCCCAGGAAAATTGCCCAGGCTCTAAGACCTTTATGATCAACGTGCCTAAATTGGTTCTGGGGTCTTTTGAAGATAGCAATTCGCCTTTCAACAAGGTTATCTATTGGATCAGAACCCAAAGATGGTGCCTCTCTATTATTTGTTCAGATAGTATTAGGGCCTCGAGGATGCTGGTAATATTTACCACTGGACTGCATGTGTTTGTCCTTGCCAGTGAACCCTTATTTCATGGCTTGATGAGCATGGATTCTCGGTCTATAGCTCCCCTAGGATCCTCTATTCGATTCAACCTCAACGTTAGCAACAAGGCCTATTAACCTTTTACACCAAGATAAGGCCTCCGGACCTGACGCCATCCTGTCCCTGGTGATATGAATAATCCAAAATTGATATTTGGGCCCCTTATATCAATTATCTTTTAAATGAAATCCTTAAAGTTGCCGATCTGCCTTCCACTTGGGCTGAGGCCCATACCATCCCCATTTTTAACGAGCATTTGCAATCCAACGGGTCTCGCGTTTGCTTGAGTTAGAGCTATTAGTGTCGTAAACTCCTAACCGAACTTTTCTTGCTACATAAATTGAAAATGAAAAGTAAAACAGTTTCGCATAAGCGACCAGATTCAAAGCGCCACGGCCACCATGAGCATCAGCATGAAGGAGACACACATAAGGAAAAAAGAAGTTCACTCGCAGGCAAACGTATTGGCAAAAGTGCAATTAGCCATGTAACGGGGTCAATGTCCAAGACTGTAACAAAACTGCCCCAAGGAGGGTCAAACGTAAAGCATTTACCAATGATAACAAAGAATTTTTGAAGGGCAAGCCCATGAACAAGCGATAGTCATGGGCGTGAGATGGGCGCGGTTAATAGCACAAATAGATAACAACACATCGGAAATTTAGAGTTTTATGGCACAGACATGTATACTTAAAAGATGTTTCACATTCCAAAAAATCAAAATGAATCAATTTAACCACAAGCACCTAAATCAGTGCAGGTGATACTAATTGTTATTACTAAAATACGAGAGTTAACTCTACAATACTGAAAGCTTGCACCCACTCCGGGGAAATCCTCTCAGCAGTCTTGAAAAGATGGATGAATTTGGACCAGCAAGGGACACACCTCATATTTTTGCATTGACAACTTATGAGAGGTGTCATATCCTCTCACTGAACTGCCTAATCAATAAAAGGCACTAGGATAATGTGACCACCTTATTCATTCAAGCTATTCTTTGAAGTAACTTGTTACCCTGGTGACACTGTTCTATCGAAATGAGGAAGCAAAAAGTGAAGGGTGGATTGATTGAATTAATTTCAGCCACAAGTAATTAGCGAGGCTCTATATTTTTTTGTTTATCATACCATCTCAGACAAGAACAACCTGTATGCACATCAGTCATGGTCCTGCTCCAACATGAGCAGTCCAGCTGAACTGTCAAATCACGCCCCCTCTGAACTGGAACATGAGCAACACCAGATTGTTTTTGGTCTATTCGGGCCTCATCATTAAAGGAAATCTTGAGTCATTTGGCTCAGTAAGCATGAAGCCAGTGTCTGGGCATATTTGTCACACTTAGGGCATTGTATTGAGGAAAACAAAAAAAAAAGGGATTGGTGGATCCTGACTACCAGTTTGACCCTTGCCTCCCCAGTTCTCCACATAAGGCCAAGAAAATAATAGAATATTTCATGGGTGCTTTTCCAGAGCCTTTGGCGGTTTTTGGAAATTCAAGGAAAGAACCTTCCCAAATCACCTTTAAGCAGTGCAGATTTACTTGTTTCAATAGCTCACTGCAGTCCAGCTTTGGGTATTGTTGATGCAGGTCATGGTGGGAACAATGAAGGAAATAGATGGCAGTCTCATAAGAAAAAGTTTGCTCCCCCCTTTCTTAATATTGCTCTGTACTAATTAATTAATTTTATTTTATTTAAATTTAATTTTACTTAAAACAAATTACAGTGTGATTGGTAGGGCCCTGAAAGACATGAAGCTTCTATATACAGAACACTATTATTCTGACCTTTTCAGCTTCTTCATATTTCCGTCTTTTGGGCTTGACCCTCTCTGCAGTGTCGCCCCCAACTTTTTCGCCTTCACCCCTCTTGTTTTCTAAACACAGTTCTGGTAACGTTTAGGACTTTGTGCACTATCCAGTGCTAAAGTACTTGTGTTCTTTCCTTTAAACATGGAAGAGCAGGCTTACACCCAATTGGCACATTCATTTTACTTGTAAGCCCCTATTAAAACTGTACTATATGTTGCTAGGGTCTATACAGTAAATGCTACTGAATGTGCCACCCACTTAAGCAGCCTTGTTAAACATGTCTCAGACCTGCCATTGTAGCCTGTGTGCCGTCTTAGTTTTAAAATGCCAAATTGACTTGCTAAGAAATGCTTTTGCCAATCCTAAATGTTCCTTTTTTATACATTTAAGCCACCCCAGGGGTAAGCTCTAAACAGCCCTTAGGGAACAGTGCAGTGTATTTAAAAAGTTTGACATGTACTTATGCTTTTTCTATGTTCTGGTAGTAAAAGAAAGTCTTAAATGTATTTTCACTAATGTGAGGCATTTCTCTCCCATATGATAACATTGGGTCACTTTATGGCATTTCATAAGTGATAACATTTGCTTGGGAACAGTTAGAAATGTCATGTTTGGTCTCTAATGAATTGTGTTTTAAAACTCTCTTTTATGTTAAAGTCGGATTTTAAATCACAATTATAAAAATACCACTTTTAGAAAGCTTGGCATTTTTTCCCCTAATCATTTGGTGCCTGCAGCCTGTATACTAGGTGTAGTTAGCAGTTGACCTTTGTGTATTCCTTGCAGATAGTACTACAGAGGGGAACTAGGTGTTAGGAAGGGCCATCTTGTAAGCATTGGGGATGGAGCTGTCAGCTCCCATACTTCACTTCATAGGGGCTATTCCAGCACACTCAAATGAATTTACACTAGCCTATTGTCCTTCCAGATCCCTCCCAGACAGGGCAGAATAAGGGAGGAAATTCCAGAAACAGATGTGGGGGCTGGGGGTGATGGGGAATCTAGAAGTTTCATCCACTTCAAAGCTGGCTCCAGGTATAAATACTAGACCCTCAGCCAAACTCTTCAGAACACTCCAGGATCTATGCAGTCTACAGAAGGAGTGCCCAGCTGCTTGAAGACTGCCCTGCTGCTTGAGGACTTCCCAGCTGCTTAGGGCTTGTCTTGCAGCTTGTACCTAGGACTAGCAGTGTGTCTCCAAGGGTCATTTGGCTGACCTCCTGTTCTGTGCTAAAGGGACGCAACAGGATCCTTAGGGGCTGCTTCATAGGAACCGACACAGTGTGATGTATCCAGATGCAAGTCCAGGCAGCTCTAGCCTGGTGGATTTATCAGATCTGACACATCACAACACACCTCAAAGCATGTCCTCACATTGGCAGCTCCAGACCAGTGGCTTCATTGGAACCAATGCAGTGCGCTACACCTCTACACAGAACCTCGATTGCAGCTCCCAATCGGCAGCTACACCATCACCAATCCAGTGTGACACATCTTAATGCAAGTCTCCTCAACAGTGGCGGCCCGTCCTTTAGGGCGGAGGGGCCACACCCCTCCCACCTTTTGCCCCTCATGAAGAGTGTCTTTCAGGCTGAACAAAGGCCAGCCTGACAGACACTCTTCATTTTCAGCTCAGACAGCCAGGAGTGAGCCATGCACAATTTGCGCAGACTCCTGGCTGCCTGAGCTGAACTTTGCTGGGCTGAGGAGGTCACAGCTCCTATGGGCGTGACCTCCTAGGCTCAGCAAAGGTGCCTCGAGGCCCTCCCCTGGGTGATGAGGAAAGCATCACCCATTGACACTCGCCCTGGGCATTTCAGGTTTAAGCCCAGGGTGAGTGTCAATCAGTGACACTTTGTCACAGAGTGGGGTGGGGTCAGCAGTCTCATTGACCCCATCCCACTCTGTGACAAGGCTGGGACTGCTGCCTGCCCTTATTGGCTGACCTAAGGTCAGCCAATGAGGGAAGGCAGCATTCCCAACCCTCCTGGGACCTGGAGGCTGAAGGTAAGTGTGTGTGTGTGTATATATGTGTGATGCTTTAAATTGAATGTTTGGTGCGCGCGTGCATGTTTGAGTGTTATGAGTGTTGTTAATAGATGTGCGTGCGTGTGTGTGTGAAAGAATGAGTGTGTGTGATGTTTTAAAATGAATGTTTGGTGCGTGCATGTTTGAATGGTATGAGTGTTGTTAATGGATGTGCGTGCGTGTCTGTGTGTGAAAGAATGAGTGTGGGTGTGTGTTTGCTTCCCGCTGCCCCCCTCCCTCCTAAAGCTGCCGGACGCGACTGCTCCTCAACGCAGCCCCAGTGGCTTCATCGACTTGTTGCAGTTTTATTCATCTAGACACATTGACCACGTATCACAACTACTGTTCAATGCCTCCTTGACATAGCACAGTGCGTAGTGACGCAGACCTCGCATCTTGATTACAAGCACACGAGGTACTGTCTGAGCGAACCAAACTTGGTCCTGTACACGGCCTGCGCTGCTTTGCAGTCGCACTAAACTTGTGATTTGCTTCTGGCACTATTTGCTTCTAGGTGCTATATCCTCCTAACTCTTTGAAATTCAATATCTCTGGTTTGACTGATTGGATTTTTGTTGTTTTGGTCTAATTGTATTCATAAATTTTTACTCTATTTTCCTAAATTGATGAGGGATTTTTCTTGTGTTGTGTTTTCACTTTATTATTGTCTGTTTGCTGCATAAATACTTTACATATTGCTTCTAAGTTAAGCCTGAGTGCTCTGGTGCCAAGCTACCAGAAGGTTAATTCAGTGTGCTGTGGGAAAAACCAGCTCAAAGCCACTGTTTTTGGCCCCGTGGCACGGACAATGTAGAGGTGGTAAGAGAGTATAAGTATTGGGCATACGTCTTGACAGGTGTAGCTCCTTTAACCAACATTTGGGACTTAAGCACCAGAAATCAATAGCCCTTGTAGTAGCCTTTAAGCGCATAAAAGCAGCCACAGCATTGTCTACATACTTGCCTCTTCTGAAAGTAGTCCAAGACAAATTAGTCCCAACTACGCCTAAGTGAAGCCCTAAGGGGAAGAGACGCTGTTCATTTGGGCAAAGCCATTACCAAAGTCTTTAAGTCAGTCTTCTCCCTACCAGTTTATGCATCTCGGGTCCATCTGCACCTTGAATTTGGCCTAGTTATGCAATCGATAGCAAGGCAAAGTGCCTTCATTAAACTCTGCTTAAAGCTAAGGCAGTCATACTGCATGGCCCTGAACCACCACCTCTGGGCAGTAATTATTAGCAAGGTCACTCCCCGGCTACAGATTACCTCACCTAATCCCAAGCAGCCTTCAGACTAGCAGATAAATGGGAGACAACTCCCACCTTCTCCCAAGTCAAGCCCTTGGTCAACAGAAAAGTTAAAACATACTTGCTGCTGGTAAATAAAGAGTCATTTGCTCTGAGGTGGCACGCTTGGCTACAACCGTGTCTTATACCAAGCTAACACCACAGCCATACCTGGACATCGCCATCAAATCCCAGACCAAAGCTTCAATCTTAAAATACCGTCTGGGCTGCTTACCATCACTCCTACATCTGCCACCGTGGAAGCACACCTGGACTACAGAGGTTTGCCGACTGCAGAAAAGCTCCAGAGACTATAGTTTACCAAATCTGTATGTGTGAAGCGAACATGGAAGATCGAAGAACAATTTTATGACCAGTCTGGATCCACAGGGGTATACACCACTGCAGGCTTGTGATTCTAGCTTGCTTCAATTCAACCGCCATTCAACTCTGCTGCGGTCTTACAAAAAACTTGACCAAAAAATGAATTGGCTGACAGACGTTACTACTAATGTGGCTACTCAAAGAGATCATCTCAGTCCTTAAAAGAAGTGTGCTTCCCCCCATGGTGCACAAATCCCACTTTTAAGAACATATCCACAATCTACTACATCTTTGTTAGAGCTGGGCTGGCTCCCATTCTCCAAGATTTTGAAGTTGATAACAGGGACGAAAGTGACCACAGACTCCTGCGGGCAACCCTGCAGCTGGTTTCATCAGAGTGAGAGCCCTCCCCAGTCAGTGGCAGCGGTGGCCATCTTGGGGTAGAGGTTGGGGGGCGGTCTAGTTGCTCACACGGCTTTTGCAGTCGGATCACCAACCGGCATTTAAGCCGATGGGGATTCGGGAGCGCTAAAGGCACACCTAAGGCAAGCCCATCTGTGCCCGTCCGCGCCCGACAAGGTCCGGGGCCTAGGCTCCTTGATGCTGCCTTCCCAACCCTCTCAGCACAAAATTATACCAGACAGTAACTCTTGCACATTCATGCTAGGAAGTCTCTCAAGGGCTGTGACCAGGCTGATCCTAATCAGATTATGTAACTGTAACCCCCCCCCCCCCCCAGCGCCTTGAGACCCTCGTGGGTGAGTAGCGCGCTATACAAATGAATGATTGATTGATTGTAAGTGGTCCGTACTCTTACTTCTCTCCCCGGTGCTGGAGAACACCTTAGAATTTTGCCAAAGGGATGCTGACTTTTTTTAGGAATAAAATTCATCTCCATGCCAATTTTAAGCAGCCACTTATGGAGATGAGAAGGGATGATCATGGAGGCGTTCTGGTTCAAGATCTTGGCCCAAAGCTCACCTGTTTTTCAATGTTAGAGGCACCTAAAATCAAAGAACTTCTGGGGGATTGAAATCAGGTTCCCCTTTAGACCCATGTCCTCCTAATAGTCGAAAACTAGTTCCTGATTTGATTTCAACCGCCCTTGAACCAGTTTATCAAGAAATCTTGATGGAAGGACGCTTTCCTCCTGCTTGGAAGGAATCCATTGTTATCCCTCTCCCTAAGAAACCAGGCGGGGAATCCAATGATTTAAAAAATGTACGTCCCATCTCCTTGCTGCCGACCGCAGCTAAAATACAGGAGAAACATCTCAATACTGAGCTGGCTAGCTTTTTTCAGGTGAGTGGGGTCTTCGACCCGTCACAACATGGGTTCCGTAAAGAGCACAGCACTGAATCTGCCTTGGACTCTGCAGACATGATCCGAAGGAAAGTTGATCAGGGGAAAGGGGCTATTTTGGTACTCTTAAGTCTCTTTGCGGCATTTGATGCTATATCTCCACATCTGCTGCTACAACATCTTTATCAAGCTGGTGTTAGAGATAAGGCACTTGATATATTAGAGTCTTTCCTGGTGGATAAATCCGGAGAGTTCAGAGTTCTTCCATTTCAACTTCCTTGTGGGGTTCCACAAGGATCATCACTTAACACCCACCTTGTTTAATTTATATATGGCTCCTTTTGCCAGAGTGATCCGTTCCTTTGGATTTCAAGTGGTCTCTTATGCCGATGACACCCAGTTGATTATACCGGTTAATCAGAACTGGGAGGAGGTGGCAGATAGATTTCATACATTTATGAATGAAATCAATGATTGGATGAGTAACAACTGGCTGAAATTGAACTGAGAAAAGACGGAAATTCTCCTTTTCAGCCTGGATACCAATATATGGGTGGTCGCTGGTGGCCTAAGTACTGCAATGAATTCCCTGCTCTTAGCTCCTCAGTTAGAAACCTCGGTGTCTTGTTTGATAGGACTCTTTCCTTCGAGCATCAAATTAATAGCACAGTTAAAAGTTGCTATTGGTGCCTGAAAATGTTTAAGAAAATGTTCCCCTTTCTTCAAAGAGAACTTAAAATTCGTCTGACCCTTAGCATTAGTGATTTCTAGACTTGACTATTATAATGCGCTGATGCTTAACATCAGGAAGGTCTCTCTTAAGCGATTACAATTGATTCAGAATGCGGCAGCTTGCCTAATTCTGGAACTACTGAATTCCTCATCAGCTAGCAGTAGTTTAAGACAGTTGCACTGGTTACCGGTGGAAAAACGGGTTACATTTAAAGCACTCTGCCTTACGCATAAGGCTTTTCATCGGGAAGGCTGTAACTATTTAAGCTCAACTTTATGGCCCTACCAGCCAGGACGTCAGCTTAGATCGTTGGCACTAGAAATGATATGGGTATTCTTTGTTGCCGTACGGCCACATGGGGGGGATAAAGCCTTCTCAGTTACAGCGGCAAGACTCTGGAACTCTCTCCCTCTTCCCATCAAGATGGAGAAGGCGTACTTCCATTTCCGAAAGCGGCTCAAAACTTGGTTATTTTCAGACTAGATTAGACACCTTTCACTCTTGCAGCCCTCTCTCCCCCTTTGCTGTTTTTTATTTTGCTGATATCCTAGCTTTTGGCGTTTCTTTTTCTTTTACCATTCTTTTCAGGTTCCCCTGTTGATGTTACGTTAGCGCTTCAATGCTATGGCCAGAATGCGTTTTACAAATAACTTACAATACAATTACCATTTTTTTCCTGTACTTGGGGAACAGTGCCACCAATGAGGAAGAGCACCACAAGCTTCTCTGCAGAATTAAATGGTCCAGCAGACTCAGTGACAAACTACTACTCTGGGTAGAGAGCAGAAAGGCAGCTAAAACAATGCTAAGTGCAACAACAGTTTTTAGGCACTGGGAGGAACTCGTAGTGGACTTTGGGGAATGGGCAGTGGTCCTCTTGTTATAAACTTTCCCTGATTTCATCTCACACTATTAGACGCTCCAAAGAACTAGCAGCCAGGAAACATGCTCTTCGCAGAGCATTGGCCACTGAAAGAAGATGCAGTGAAGTAGCAGATGGATCAGTCATTACCGTACTCAAGGCGGCTCACAAGCTGAGATTCTGGCAGCACAAAAGAAAGTACATTGAAGCAGAATGGCCTACAATCTTCATTTCTATAAAAAATCAATATCACTCATGCCTGTGGCGGCACCTCAACCATTTAGACACCCTTGGGCAGCCTAGGGAGAATGGTGTGGCGGAAAATGTCAGGATTAGCCATGTTGAAAAGCTATATGGAATTGATCAGGCGGTGGAAGCAGTCCCCTTTCCTGCCCCAGAGGTCTTGGCTCTTTTGCCTCAGTGGTGGGTATTCATCGCTGAAGGAACTGTTAGAGAAGCTTTTAAGACAATGAGGTCTGATGATGCTCCCGGTTCCAATGGGATTCCAGTAGCAGTGTACAAAATGGCTCAAGACTTCTGGGTGGCCACCCTCATGCCACTTTTTAACTACACGTATGCCTCAGCTACGATTCCATTCTCCTGAGGGGACTCTATCCTTTTCCCCATAGATAAAAAGGCTGATCACTTGAATATTAGGCTTTAGGCCAGGAATGTTCTACAATGGTCAACATCATGGCACTGGCGTACTTAGCAACCAAGGAGGCTAGTATGAAGCACACCCCCTTTGTTTTGCTGCTTCGCCGACTACAGCACAGCCTTCAATAGGGTGGATCGTGGCAGGCTTTGGGGGAAGCTAATTATGTGGGAAATTCCACCCCAGCTCCTTAAGGCGAATATGTCCTTACATCAAGGGACATGGGTCTGGGTAAAAACAAGCCCCAACACAGTCATCGCCAGAGTACCAACCTACAGTGGGCTCAAACAGGCCTGTGTACTACCTCCCCTTCTTTTCAATTTTTATACAGCAGACTTGGGCGGTGCCCTAGAAGGAGCCAGCTTAGGAATACCAAAACTGGGATGAGTACGTATACCCATCCTGCATTATGCAGATGATACCGTAATTATGAACCACACCAGAGCCCGGGTGCAGAGGGCTCTGAACGCATTACAAGACTAAAACCAGGTGAATAATCTGCTGGTGAATCAGTGTAAAACTAAGATTGTTGTATTTGGCAAGTGCCCCCATAAAAAAATAATTACACTGGCAGCTGGGAGGTCTATAGATTTCATCTGCCTCTGCCTATAACTATCTCGGAGTTTGGCTCTCTGAAAGGGCCACACTGGCTGCTCATCTAAGGCATCTCAAATTAAAATCTCTCAGTTATATTAATTCACTGAAGCGTCTAAGTATTTGTTTATACAGCCCTACTACTAAGCCCTTGCTGACTGTGTTAAAAGCTAGTCTGATTCTGGTTCTCAATTATTGCCACTCAGGCTTCCTGGAGGCCCTCAACAAGCTCCTAATGCTCGCAAAAGCAAGGTGTATAAGAAAGTCCTGTTTGTCCCTTGGCGTGCCAGAAGAGCTAGGCTGAGCCTAGAGCTGGGTCTGGGGAGTCTTGATCTTGCATGTCTGGGGGACATAAAGTATTATTTGAGGGTCTCACGAGCCCCGGAGAACACACTCAAACACCACCTTAATGTAATTTTTGAGGAGGTGGGATCCCCATGGCAAGCTTGTTTGGCAGAGGCTTGCAGCTGTTTGAAGATCAAGGCCGACATGCTGCACGTTCGAGAAATTCAGTCTGGAAACATGATTTGAATAGGCAGGCAAAATATTGGCTCCTTATAACGGGATAGTGAAAGACTTTGTCCTAGCACCCTGACCAAGGCCCTGGATGCATCCTACTCCTACGGACAGCACAGCCTTATCTTTGCCAAACTCTTTCAGTCCAGACCCATAGTAAAATCCATTACATGAGGTTAACCTCTTTACCGATTGTGGATTTAAATCCAAGATGGGCCTGTCTAGGGGAGACAGTCGCATGCAGATTCTGTAATTATCATAACGAATCATGGTATCACCTATTGTGCTCCTGTCCCAATTCTGCCAAGACGAGACATTGCCTGTTTCTTCCTCTGTTTCGCTTCAAGGGTGTAAAGCATTGTGCTTTATGGGAATATCCCCCAGTTCCCTAGCCAGATTAGGGAAATTTATGCACATTATCTGACAATCACTCCCCAAAACGTCTAATGTTAGTCCTTAATCTGACCATCTCATGTTAGATGTGCTGTTTACCAGCTCTACTAACTTTAAAGGTTGCACGTCATGTGTAGTTTGCTCAGCTGCTTTTGCCCAGTGGGCTGACACTCTTTTAATAGTTATTTTTAGCGATTGTGATGTTGACTTCTTCCTTTTTAGTCTCAAGAACGATTAGCCCCTTAAAGCTACTAAATTGTTGTTTTTAACATTACTGTTTTTATTAATATTCACCAGCTGAACTAACTACTTTAAGTGTTAATTCTATGCACTGCATTTACATGTAATGATTTTAAGTAATCGAACATGAACTAAATTAAATAAATACTTAAAGTGCCTTGAATAAACTCATGTATGCGTAATTCCCTTGAGCTGCACTGCCATTTAATTGAACACTGGCAGCTTATCCTGGTAAAGCACTTTACCTCACAGACAATTTATCCCAATTAGCACTTTACACTAGCTTAATCCTACACTATGTTTTCACTTATATTGTTTCATTTAATCATTTTGCGCAGCTGCTTCTGCCCTTCGAAACGTTTTTTATTCTAGAGGTTTTATGTATGCACTTGTGCAATGGTTTTTATAAACTGAGCATTTTAATACATTTAAACCAAAGACTTTTTGTGTTTCACTCAGACAAGGGTTGTGGCTGTTGCTTGAGAAGGGCTCATCCCCCTCAACCAGCAGCCCAATTTCTCGCACCGTGCTTTGCAGAAATATCTGTATTTCATACCTTTCCCTCGGAAGTGGAATGGTAGTGTGCCCAAATATTTAAGGACAGTATCATTTACTCATGTGACTAGGCCTTTCTGCATCTGGGGAATGTATATTATTGGGTATCCTAGTTATAGTCTTGAGAATCAGGGAGACTTAAAGTATGGCCACACTGTGGGCATGTGGGCAGTATGGCTTTGTGCATGGTAGAGATGGCATGGCATCTGTAGATAGGTACATTGCTTCAACATACAGAATGTCTGATTACACAAAGTAGACAGGAACTGAGTGATCACATGGGACAGGGCAAGAGCTCCCAGTAAGCTGCGGGACAAGAGGTTGCTTTCGAGACTGGATGGTCTGAGTGATCCCGGAGGGAATAACCCAGACATATTTTTTTGCTGCAGCAAAGTAATGTGTCCAATGTTTTTTTAAAGATGATGTTGGGTCAAATTAACAATTTAAATTACAAAGGAAAGAGGAGTCGGACCTGCCCAAACCATTGGGATTCTCCCTGTAGTGTGTTAGGCTTGCAAACTGTTCTGTAAAGTGGGGCTGCTGATAAAACTATTGCTACATCTGGGCTTGGGACTTTCCTAGCAGTTGCAGTAGAAATGTCCAGCTAAGGGACAGAAGGTTTAAGCCCTGCAAGCAAAGGTGTTCATTTATTGAATTATAAGGTGCCATATAGCACTATAAGGTCATGTCATGGTCACTTTAGTGTGGTGGTGGCATTTTTATGTGCGTTATTGCATCACGGTGTGGTGTTGTTTAAAGACGAGTATCTTTAGCTCTCTCCTAAATTAAAGAAGCGTAGGGACATTACCTCCCGTCCCTCCCTCGCCTTCCTTTAAACCAATGAGGCTTCCTGCCTCCCACTAGACCCTCCCCTTCCCTTTTAAAAAAAAACCCACGCCTACCCCCTCCTGTTCTTATTGTCTAGCCCACGCTAGACTTTCCCTTTTCACTTACCTTCACGGTGGGGCCTGGAGGTCATCGTTTGATGCACTCCTCGGGAAGCGGAGCTCCGCGAGGTGTGCTTCGGCCGGGCGCGTCTTTTCTGAGCAGGCGGGGCTGCTCGTAAGACGCGCCCTGGGAGGCGGCTGACGGGGTCAGCCGGCTCTTGGTGGCTGGGGCGTTCAGTTTCGGTTTTTCTTCGCCGCGGAGCCGCGGAGGGATGCCGACGAGTGTTTTTGGGTTTCTGTGCGGGTAAGACGGGCGTTCTGCCCGCATTTTGACTGAAATTCTTGTTTTATCCTTTATTTGGATTGGTTCTGGGATATTGTTCCTGGGCCCTGTATATTTGGTCTGTGGATGTGAGCGTGCCTACAGATTCAGTTGATGGCCGGAATCCAGGTGCTAGAGCTCAGTGGCGAGGTCAAGTACCTTTGGTTCAGCAGGTTACCTGTGTACAGTGGTACGACTCCCGCCTACGCCCTTAAAATATCTTATGAGGATTATTTCTTCTTCCTCCTCAAGGGAGGGAGGTGCTGATGGCATTTCCACTCCTGGGAGCCCCCAGATTCAGGGTGGTGGTGCTGCGCCCATCATGTCCAGGGAGGAGGTGCAGGAGATGTTCGAGGGGGCTGTTTCCGGAGCTCTTCATGCGGGGATGGCCTGGCCTAGTGGAGCTAGGGCTACCCATTCTCCTGCAATTGCAGGGAAGTCCTCCTCTGAGAGTGTGGGAGGGGATGCTCCATCTACGTCCTCTGGGGGTGATTTTGGCTCCAGGAAGGTGATGTGGGTTGTGATGGCACATGTACAGGACTATTTGGGGTTTCCTGTGTTTAGTCCTGCCGACGCTGGCTCTCACTTATTTCCACAATATCAGACGCTGTCTGAATTTTCCATGCCTTTTCGGGGACCTGTGAAGGATTTGGTGTTTTCGGAGTGGAGGATGTGGATATGGCTCAGGTTCCACGGTTCATTCAGATACGTTCTTTACTTTAGGGTGAGGAGGTATGGCCTCCCTCGGTCCTCCTGGATTCACGGTTGGCTACCCTGATTGGCAAAACAGCTGTCAATCCGGAGGATTGTGTGCCTGCTGATGCCACGGCCCGTAGGGTGGGCTCAGGGCTTAAGTGGGCTTTTGCGGCTGAGAATCTGGCTCTGAGGGCAGGTATTTCTTCTGCTTATGCGGCCCAGTCGTTGGTGCAGGACTTGGATGAACTGGCAGTGGCTGTTCAGGTTGTTGGCAGATGTGTCTTCAGATGTGGTCCGTACTTTGGCTCTGGCGTCTGGTGCTTTGCTTGGGGCCCGGAGGTCCCTCTGGTTCCGAGCCTGGAAGGCCATCCGGGGGGGTTGTCTGCCTGGCTGAGACTACCTTTTGTGGGTCATAGCTTGTTTGGGGTTCTTTTACCTTCCATGCTGTACAGGGCTTTTAAGGAACGGAAGCATGCTTGGCCTTATAGGCAAGGAGCATTAGCTCAGCGGCTGTGTCGTCTGCCTCTGGGGCTGGAAGCTCCCCAGGACAAGGGTTCGTAGCCCGCCACGGCTGGTCGAAACACATGTTTGGAGGAAGCATTCCCGTTCTTCTCCTAGGATGGAGGCCAAATCTTTTTCTTTTAGGAAACGGCATTTTCAGCCGTGTTTTTCCCCTGAGATGTCGGCGCCTTCGAACCGGGGTGGGTTCGTGGTGGGGTCCTGACAATCACTGTGGGCCTGGCGTAGGGCTGGTTGGGGGAAGGCTGGGCCCTTTCTTTCGTCTTGGAAGGAGAGTGTCGGCGAGCGTTGGGTGCTGAACATTGTGGCCAATGGTTACGTCTTCGATTTTGTGGTGATGCCTCCAGATTCGGGGTACGTCCCACTCCTCTGCCGGCTGGAGTGTAGTGGAGAAAGGCGTGGTTGGACGGTGTACGGGACTTGCTGGTCAAGGGGCTGTTACCCGCGCCCCGCTGGAAGTATGGGGTCTAGGCTCTTATTCGGTCTTATCTCTAGTTCATGAAGTATCTGGGGGGTTTCGACCTGTGCTAGATAGGAGGGAGGTGAATGCTTGGATCAGGATGGTGCGTTTCCGCATACTGTCTATTTTGACTGTTTTTCCCTTGGTCAGTCACGGGGTCTTTCTGGTGTCACTGGTTCTGCAGGATGCCTACCTGCACGTGCCTGTGGCTGGGTCTTCCCGGAGGTTCCTGAGGTTTGCTGTGGATCGGGTGCACTGTCAGTTTTGTGTACTGCCGTTCGGCCGCAAGACTTCTCCTCAGATTTTTACGACGGTACTGGCCCCCCTGGTGGCTTTGCTACATTCAGAAGGGGTGTTTACTCATCCATATCTGGACGACGTTTGCTCCATTCTACCTCGCAGGCCCTATTTCGGAAGCGGGTAGCCCAAGTTCTGGTGTCCGGCAGAACCACGTTTTTTTTAATCAACGGGGGGCTATCGGTTTAGTCTCATCCCAGGATCTGGTTTTTCTGGGGTCTCAGTTTCGGACTCTTCTTGGCTTGGTGGCAGTGTCAGTGAAGAAGTTTGTGGTGCTCCGGTCCATGGTGTGGATGGTTGTGGTACTGACGGCCCTCCGTGCTTTTCTATAATTACAGCTGCAAGGTCATTTGGTGGTTCTGCGGTGCTTGTTCGGGCAACGTAGTGGCCAGGGCTTATGTCATACTTCAAGGGGGGACATGGTCTATGGCTTTGTTCGGTCTGGCCTGGTAAATTTTTGTGTGGGCTCAGGAGTGGGTTTCTGCTCTCAGGGCTGCATACGTTCGGGCATTGTGTTACTTCCTCTCAACTTTTCTCCATCCAGAGTTCACTGTTTCTTCATCTGGTTCGGCTCTGGGGTCTTCCAGTGCTGGATGTGTTCGCGTCCGAGAAAAACGCGTAGCTCGGTCACTTCGGCTCCCGGTTTTCGGTGTCCCCAAGCCTGGGAGGTGGTCGGGATGTCGTGTCCTGGGCCGAGGGGCCTTTTGTATGCGTTCCCGCCGTTTCAGCTACTCAGGCCTTTGCTGTTAAGGGTGCGGCTTCTGGGGACCAGGGTTGTCCTGATTGCTCCCCATTGGCCTAGGGCGAATTGGTTCCCATTGCTGCGGCTGAGGGCATCCGGTCGGATGTGGCCTCTTCCTCTGTGTCCGTCACCCCTGGAGTTTCCCTGCCTCTCGTTGAGGTCTTAGGGGAGGTTACACTTGACGGCCTGGGAATGGCCCGCCGAGGTTTGATGGGTCTGTGGGTGCCAGTGGCTTTGTGTTCTACTTTACTGGGTTCCTGGCGGCGTTCCACTTTACTCTCTTAGGGTAGGCTGTGGAAGGTTTTTTTCTTCTTGATGCTTGAGGCATGTATTGGATCCTACCGGCACGTCTCTCTTTGATGTGATGCAGGTCTTGCAGGACGGTGCACAGTTGTGGTTGTCTGGGGTGTCTCTGCTGGTACAGTGGGCGGCTATTCAGGCATTTTGAGGTCCGTGGCGCAGCCTTCCGGTTAAGGGTCGTTTGTTGCAGGGAATTTTTCAGGGGCTTCTTCATTTGTTTCCTCGCCCTGTACATTCTTTTCCTTCAGGGGATCTTTCTTTGGTATTGGAGGTTTTAACGGATTAACCTTTTGAACCTCTGGGGGACTGTGTTTACGTCCTCTTTCCTTAAAGACGTTCTTTTTGGTGGCCATTGCTTCAGCTCGCCGTTTAGTAGAATTGGGGGCCTTGGCCTGTTCCTTTCCTTTTTGGGAACTTTTTCCGGATCTGGTGGTTCTGGTTCCGGTACCTTCTTTTATCCCGAAAGTCAATTCTTCTTTTCATGCTCGCCAGGAGGTCATCCTTCCTTCCTTTTGTCCGAATCACGCTTTGGTTGAGGTGGTTCGTTTGCATTTGTTGGATGTACGCAGGGCTTTGTGGGAGTGCCTGAGGGTGGTGGCTCCTTTCCGTAAGGGTGATTCGCTGTTTGTAAATTTTGGTCCGGCCCGTAGCGGAGATGCCTTCCACGGCTTCCTTGAGTCGGTGGGTGAGATCATTGATTCTGTTTGTTTTTTTCCTTGATAGGGGTTGTTCCTCATCAAGGGGTTCGGGGTCGTTCTACCAGGGGTATGGCGGCTTGGGTGGCTGAGTCTCAGGGGACTTCAGTGGTGGTAATTTGCAGGGCCGCCACTTGGGCCTCGCCTTTGGCGTTTGTTCGGCATTCTGGCCGGTCGGACTTGGGTAGTTTGGAGTCGGTATTGGTTCACCGGGTCTTATCCTCTATGAAGTCTTAGGGGTGGGGTTTTGGTGGCCTTTGTGCATGATATTGAACTTCTTGCAACTCAGTGTCCGTCTCCTGTGTGCTTCTTGCTATGTCTCATTGGTTTAAAGGAAGGCGTGGGAGGGACGGGAGGTAATGCGTCCATTTTCTTGCAATAATGGCGTTACTCCTAGTCCTACTCCCTCGCCTTCCTTTCCGTTCCCTCCCGCCCTCCCGGTACGGACTGTCTGAGTTGCTGCTTGGGCTTGGTTTTTGTACAGGAGGGGGTAGGGGTGGTGGGGGGGTTTAAAAGGGAAGGGGAGGGTCTAGTGGGAGGCAGGAAGCCTCATTGGTTTAAAGGAAGGCGAGGGAGTAGGACTAGGAGTAATGCCATTATCGCAAGAAAATGGACGCATTACTAATGAATATTGGGATTTTGGTCCAGATCCTAGTGTGAAAATAGAGAAAGCCTCTTTAGGTGTTTCTTTCTTTCGGCTCATGGATTCCACCTATATCTTACAACCTTCTCAAAAATTCTGTCTTGAATTTCCTCTTGGGTAAAAATTCGTTTTTCCCCTAATCATTTCAGCTCTTCCTTCACATGACATTTCCCTATTTTCTTTGTGCCCACATTTTCGTTTGCCTGTATTTTTGGGAAGAGGGTATGGCTTGCAGGTCGATTTGAGTGGTGGACCTGCTGTCTTTATGAAGGTCCCCAGTTCACTTCTTCTCTCTCGTCCCGAAGCCTCGCTTTTGCCTAATTTTCACCACCCACTCGTGTGCACTTCAGACCTCTGTTTTTTTCCACTGACCAGTGAACAATGGGTTCTACCGCACCTTCTTGCTGCCTAGTTTTATTTGGGGGTGGTGGAGGAGGGCATTGATATAGAAAGCTAGTGAAACGTTCTCAGTGCTTATTACTTAAAATAAATATGTGTTGGGGCCTAAAGCTTTCCTTAAGAGCCCACTGGTAGTGGTGCTAGATACCAAGGCTGTCTTTCTCCAACCTCCCTACTTCTACGCACTGTTGCAGGTTGTTTTTCATCTAAGCTTTCTCCCTTTGCCACTGTTTTCCAATATTTCTCTCCCTTCTTTCTCCCTTTTCTACCTTTCGATATTGATAAATAATTTCTGGTCCTCAAAAATGAGCGCGGGTGACAATGCGTGAAACCACCAGCACAAATTAAGCCATGAAAACTTTGCCTATTAAATACTGGAAGCTATAACTCTACTAGACGCCAATATGCAGTTGCAAGATGCCCATCAAATCAAGTGTAATCGTTTTCTCCACAGTACTTCAGGCCAGGGCCTGGATTCACTGGAAACCATTTGTGACTGGACATTTGGGATTCCAGCTGGAATCGCTGTGGCTGGCAAAATATGTTTTAATCTTTTTGGTGCACGCACATTTTTCTGTTAATTCTTACCACACTCCATTTTAATTTAGGCCTCAGCACTGTCTAGAATCAGAGTGTATCAATAGCGAGGGTTGACCGCCCACAGGCAAATAAACAGAGTTATGATATTTATGGAGCAGTCTGTCTAAATGACTGCTAAACTGCAAGTTTTAGTTTATGCGAACGTGCATGCCTTGTTACTATGGTTGAAAAATGGTTTTATAAGCACATGCAAAAATCACTTGTTACAAAGAAAACCGCAGTTCCCTGTGACTGAATGTTTAAGGATTTTGACAATAAATGGATAATTATAGAGCACGTCTAACGTTCTGTTTACGTTTTTTGAACTTTATTTCGCTCTTTCTTCTGTACTTAATCTGTTGACGGTGTTATGAGTTGTTGCCATGGAAAAGCGAGGGCAGCTTCCCACGCAGAGCAAAACTTAGCCCAGTTGACTGCGACTCTGGCATCCTCTGGACTACGTGACGCCTGGGAGCGACCATGGCTCTGCAGCGTACTGTGGAATACTTCCCTAGTAGGAGTCGCCTCGCCACTTAGTGAAGACCCCTCCCCTCCCACGTACACACACCAAAGCATCAGGAGCACGGTCATAGTGATACGCAGGTTTTGGTACCTCTGCGTGTTTGTAAGTTGTACGACTGGTCATTTTATAGCGCATATGTCTCGTCGAGGCAGCTTCGAAGAGCTGCCCTTCTCATTTAACCGCGAGGATAGCAGAATGGAGTCGCTTGATTATTTTGTGTGTGCTGTCAGAGTGATGCGTCCTGCAACAGTGTTTCTGGGTGTGCTAGTTTCTCGCCTTACTTTGAAACAAAGTGCCGAGAAGAAACTTTTTTGCAAACACCATTTCATATGTATGCCTTCTTATGTACTCTAGTAATTTAACGAGAGGGGTTGATTTACTGGTGATCCTTCTAATATAACATGCTACACCACTACTCATCTCTTCATGTGCAAGCCTTGGTGTTGTACTCCCCTCTTCCCCAGCATTTTCTGACACCCCATTATAACCAGTAAACTCAAGACTGTGGCAGATGTTCTCATACCTACATTCTCTTGCTGCACACCCTCCAATCTATGTACCCAATGACTAGACATCCGGAACCACGCTCCCCGAGGCATCTCTGGCATCTTTCCTATACGGAACTTCATGCCTCGCCGTCTTCCTACCTACTTGCCTCTCTTTCACCCCATGCCCCACCCACCACGATCATCAACATCCTGACAGTTGTTTTTTTTTTTTTTTTTTTTTTTACATTAGGGTACTTCTTGTAATTCCCTCTTGGGAACCTTCAACTTGGCATCTCAGTTCTTTAACATTCTGTTTTACTAACCTTTTAGTACTAATTCACTCACTTAGAGCTATGAATTCTGCCAACCTTAAGACAAACTAAGCAATATCCCAGCCTCTAAATGCTCAAGGTCCTACGCGGTCACAATGGTTTTATCAGTGCTGCCTCACTCCAGACACTTGTTTAAAGGCAGCATCACAGTCCCTCTGCTTACCTTATTAACACTCTTTAAAAACCGTTGCTTATAATGCATTTCTAAGTCAAATTAAAATGATGGTCATTTCAAATAAAAATAGACTCTGTTGTCAGTAAGCAGACTTTTAGGACCTCGTTACCTCAGAACGAATGACATTAGAGTTGTATATAGGTTGTGCCTCATTAAATTAAACCTTTGTACTCAAAAAGTCACTTAAGCCTGCTTTATATAGCAGTGAACTCCTCAACCTGCAAACGTCCCAGTCTACTCATAGCTGTCTTCAACATTACATATGGGGAATATGTATTTACGCAAGTGTGATGAAGAATCTTAAAAGTCTACTCACCTTTATGAGAAACACTGCCTCAGAGCTCTTTCTACCACCATGTTTGTTCTGAGTACCAGAGGTTACCTTGTGGTTGCTTGTTGTTTTTTTTGTGATTCCCATATGACCCTCATGATACCGTTCTGTAACTTTCAGTCTCAGTGAGATGAGTGGAATAATTATCCTCGCTAACATGCCTTCCAAGCTTTGAGTATATTTGTTGTGACTGAAGCATGGCAAAGGGGAGCAAACAAAGTGAGTCCCTCAAAAGATGTTATTATATCTTCCTGAAAACGGCACACAGCGGCTTTTTGACCATTGCTCCAAACTCCATTCTTTAACTGAATGGAACCCGCGCCTAGAGATGCAACACAAAACCACTTACAATAAATTAAAGGCACCATGTACAGCGAAAATAGAGCGATGTAATTAGACATGACATAGGGACATTCTGAAGCTCGTAACATTATCTCCAAATGGGAATCACGCACTATACTGATGTTCTCTTTTGTGTTGTCACAGTTCTCTGGAATAACACCACCTACTTTCTGGAAGACAATGTCATCTTAGAGTCTTTCTTCCTTTCCTTGCAGGAACTGCACAGTAGGTACATCAGAACAGTGTCTGGCCCATATTAATCTGAAACCTGACTCTATAGAACATTCTCAACTTTAATCCGGACATTATTTACTTGCTCCCTTCAAATACTTCTGCTTTGTATGAAACATCTTTTAGTTTTATGTACATCCATACCTTTCCGGCTGACGCCTTTGTCATTCCTCCAGTGGGCCGTAAAACAGTAATTGCACTGTTTGATTTTTGAACCCTCATAATTGAATATAACATGGAGTACTTATGGAGAGGCCACTACTATACTGGACTCTAATTCACAGTTTAATCAATTGGTTCTATAGAAATAAAACTCAAAATGTATTGGGTCCATTTTGTTGCTTTGTAGTAATCTATCACGTATACTGTTTGTTTGAACAATGTCACACAGATTTGAATGTGGCTTTAGATCTCACTTTACGTCACATAATAACCAAAACCTTTTCCAGAACTAGACTTCACCTGCATTTTATATATCATTCTGACCTCTTGCTCTGTATAGGGCTGTTAAGTTTTTGACAAAGGTCTTTCAGTGTGAAGTACTTGGAAGTTTTCTGATTACCCTTCTTTTGTAATTTGAATCTGCCACCTAAATGTTCCATGTCTTTCCTGTCTAGCAACATGCAAAAGTTAATTAAATTGGGGCATACACAAATCTCTTTTCACATAAAGACCATATCTATCTTCAGCAACCTTCTTTCTTAAAAAGTCTCCCTATTTTTCACTGGCAAATAATCAGTCTATTCAAAATGAAGACGCTTTCACTTCCTGAATAACTAGGCTACACTATTGTACACGTGAAGTTGATAGAGCTCCCTTGGAATTTTATTGACTCATGTCCTCCACCATTCAGAATATCCTCTATATGTTTAGAAATTTGATAAACCATTGTAGGAATTTTATATAGGTTGAAGCAGATATTCAGTTTGAAGATTTTACATCCACTTAGGCTCACATCTGTCTTTCCTAGCTATCCAAATCCATAATCTCATCCCTTTCTACATAATCTTTAATCTGTATTTTAACCGTTTTGCCAGTAAACTGTACACTATCTACAAGTGTGCCCACATTGAAGATTTATTTATTCTGATTTCTTAAAAAATGAATCCTAAAAGTGGCATGGTGACAAATACCACTCAAGCATTAGCTGTTTTCGTCTTAAATCAATATTTAAAACACAGTTTTGTGTACATATTTATAGATGTAGTCTTGGAAACACTGGTATATTCATCATCAACCATCACTTTTTTTTCCCCAAACATATGGAAAAAAATCGGCTGAACATTACACCCGTTTCTCTGGGGGGATGGGCCCTCCCTTTTAATACAATGCCTGTCTTTGTTCCCTCTTATTCTTTGGCATCAATAATTACTTTTATAACTTTTCGAACATATAAATGAATGAGCAGTGTGGAAATGAGTGTTTACTTTGGTTGGTAGAATCTTTTTAAACAACAAGATTCCATGCATTCTGCCTGCTGAGGTCATGGGATGAACCTCCTTTGATCCTGGTCAATCAGAATGTGTAAATTTGGATTGATAAACTACGTAATAATTTTATAGTCTGACTGTAGTATTTTTTTCTAGTTTTGCCAAACAACCACTGTGATACGGTCATACGTTTTTAGTGGTGCACTGGCATTTTAATAAGAATTTGGTGCTGTGTTTTTTCATGTTTATAATACCTTCAGAAATCTCTCCTTTCATGTTAGTAGGTTTTAGCTATTGCTAGTAGGTTAGTCATATTTTTTGCAAAAGGTTTTATTTGGACTGTCTGTGAGTTTTCATTGTCAGTTTCAGATTACATATAATATGTTCTAAATTATCTCTCATACTTTCATCAGACTCCTCATATGTTCTGACTCGGGGTCAAAGATTGTATTTATACAGCTACAACACTTTTTGTGAAATATGCAAATTATGCAATTTGTGTGAGGGGTGCAGTAAATACTGCAGCTACAGGTTCACACAATTCCACTGGCCCTTACTGCAGCCATAGATTTACACAAATCTCCTGGCCCTCACCACTGGGCATACTTCCTAAGAATGTGCTTCATAACCTGCGTTTTTTGGTGCATCATTTAGACTGAAGTGCCATATAATTTGGATCTTCATTCTACATAATCATGGTAGCCCTGACAATGTTAAAGCTATGCATAGCCTTTAGGGGGACTGTCATCACGATAATGAAATCCATATTTCACAGAGAACTTTTCCATATTTTATGGTTCCCTGTGGAATGTGGGATTTATACCACTGCATTTTGTGTTAGAAAATACCCAAACCTCTACATGTATATAGATTTAAATAAATAGGTAGGGTGTCTACATAAGAGCATTGTGAATCTTGTGACTAGAAGGTTTGAGATTCTGTGTCTTAAAAAAAGGCAAGCTTTGCAAAGCCAACACCGATAGGTCAAGTGTTGGCTGCCAGTCTTTGGCATTTAAAAAAAAACTGTAATCCTTAATTACAAAAACATCTAAAGTTATAAAGGTAATGACAGTAAGTTGTGGTTGGCAGAAGCAAAATGTGCATGACACTACTGCAGACCAGTGAATGAAGGGGGCTGTCTGAAAGCCTCTTTTGTAAATCAAAATGTTTTAGCTGCGCCAGACCAACAAAATAACCATCCAACCCATTTCTGCTGTATTTAGGATGAAAAGAATTAATGAATATCGTTAGGTTGGGTTATTAGGAGTAACACTATTTCGTATCAGTTGAACATACAAAAAATATAATTAAAAAGTTGCATTACTTTAATATAATCATATTTGAAATAGGAATTTGCCAACCCATGGGACGTTATTAAACATTCTTGTACTTGGGAGATGGAGCTTCTATAGCAGCATGTACCATGCTTCTTCGTATACTTAATAATTTTTAGACATCCCATGTCCATGATAAGTCATACTCTACATAGCAAACATTTCACTGCATTCTGTTCTCCTCTGCCACCTAAACATATGATGCCAGGCAACTATGACTTTGTTCACTACTCATTGGCGTGCAAGGGTTCTATCTGAAGTGGATCTCCCAA
Source organism: Pleurodeles waltl (assembly GCF_031143425.1). Taxonomy (NCBI): domain Eukaryota; kingdom Metazoa; phylum Chordata; class Amphibia; order Caudata; family Salamandridae; genus Pleurodeles; species Pleurodeles waltl. The sequence goes on from NC_090447.1 coordinate 714,432,730, forward strand.
TCTTGTTTTTTTCAAGCACTGGGTGTGGGGTATATTTGAGAAGATGCTTCATCTGGTCTATCTACCAAAGGCATGCCTTTGACCTTAATGAAGTATGTATTTACTATTCTCATACCATGCACACTTTAATATTTCGGTCACTTAGATCAGTGTTTAACAATACTAAAAGGAATTAACTAGTCCCTTTCTTGTGACCTATTCATCCATACGCACACATACACAGACTTGCACAGAGGATTCAGATTGATTGCTAACCAAAGTGCACTGAAATTAAAAGTTGCTAAAGAAGCAACAAGAGGAGTGCAAGCTTCTGGGAGACGCACTTTCATGTATAGACCATACACGAGGCTTCTCTGGGCAGGACTCAAAGGCCCATAACCCCTGTGCTCCTGGAGGTGGGGCTCATCCCTATCACGCTAGACAGGTGCATAAAGCAGCACCACTCAGTCTGTGGCACAGGACGTGAGTCTTCTCTGGGAAACACTCAAATGTCCATAATCCTACTTTTGTGCTTGGGGCTGGTGTTATGTCTGGATGACGGAAATGAAGGGGCCCATGAGGTAGTGGCTGGTAAGCTGGTTTATTGCTGCAGCCCTGGAGTTCCTACGTTTCCCACCTCTTGTGTTTTCCTACTCTCCTGTATCTGCTTTACTCCTCCCTTTCCGGTTCCTAGCTATCAGTCCTGATTGGACATCTCTCTATCTGCGAGGTCCTAGTGCCCTCCTGTTGCTATGCTATTACAACATTACCTCTCCCCCCCACTTGCACAAATGGGTTTCAGTTCAGAGAAGCAGCCATTATATCTTCTATGAGATGTGGAGGCCTTCAACGAGCACGCAGTGGATGACTTGCTGAGGTAGGATCTGTGCGATCCCCCACAGCTGAGGGTGGGGGGGGAACCCGGCCCCTTGGCCGGCGCATGAGTGTCCTCAGTGGTGTCACCTTCTACTCCTGAGACTGATTCTTTGGGCGGTGAGTTGCACTTCCTCAAGTGGGCGATGTTCTGTGTTATCCTCTTTTCATCAGAAACTGCTGTGACCAAGGTGCCTTTCAGATTTGTTACTTGCAGTGGCTGTTCAATGTATTAACTCTAAGACTTTCTCTTTTGTTCTTGCCTGAAAAGCACCAAGTCTCCATCCTGGACTGTTAAAAGCTTGGCCCTTCGAAGACTGTCCGCATATCCCTTCATTTTGGGCTTCTTGGTTCTGTCTAACTTTGCCAGCTCTTACTGATCCGGAGCTTGCCGGACACAGTGGGTTGATTTCTCCCAGATGGGTATTCTTGTGCGCACAGTGCAGCCTAACATCAGGGTGAGTGGGCAACTGTAGTGCTGTGAGGCATGGTTCTGTATGCTCCCAGCACTTAGTTCAGGGCAGCCTGGACATCCTGTCATGCCAATTTGGCTTGCTGTATGGTTTTCCTTAATGTGGCCATAAACTGCCCCACCATCCCATTGGCCTGAGGCCACAAGGGAGTGATCTTTTGATGTTGGAAGTTGAGGTGACTGGCAAAGTCAGTGAATTTTTGATCGTTAAAAGGAGGACTGTTGTCTGTTTTGACCACTTTCGGGATGCCCCATGCTGCAAACACTCCATCCAACACAGGTACAGTGGTAGCTGCCTTGGTGGATGATACCTGTAGTGCAGTTGGGAATTGGGTATATTCGTCCATTATGACAAGGACGTATTTGCCCGACTGCAAAGGGCCGTAGAAGTCTACCGCCGCTTGTTGCCAGATACCTTATGGCAGTTCGGAATTTGCAGAGACGAGGAAGGTTATTCTTGACTGATGAGTTAATATTAACGACAGCCTTTTAACATGACGTCGACCATCCCATCAAGAGAGGGGAACCAGACACGGTCACATAAGGCTCTTTTAGTGGCCACCCTTTGACGCAGGTTTTTTGGAATGACGATCCTTTTGTGTCTCAGCATTAGTCCATCTTTGGCAATGAACAGTTCATGCTATATGTGTCGAAAGGAGGTTAGTTCTTTGGTATCAATGAGTTGGTTGCTTTTGGGCTCTTCCACGTGTCCCCACAAGTTCTTTCAAATGTGACATGTTACATCTTGCAGGGTGGCGTCAGCCGCAGTGGCCTCGATGATGGCTTCAAGGGGGATGGCAGGTCGTCTTGCTTGAGCAATGAGGAAGTAAATATACTCCTCTGCTAGTGTTGGTTTAATTGTGAAGGATGTTGTGGGGTGCTTTGATATATAGTCTGCTGGATTTGCTGATTTTTCCGTTTTTGTGTTTGATGGTGTATGTGTGCTGAAGACAAATCCCCCATTGCTCAATGCTGGGTGGCTCAATGATTTCGGAATATGGTTAGCAGCGTCTGATGGTCCATGATGAGTGTGAAGTGTTTCCTGTAGATGAAGATGTGAAAATGCTCACAGGCCCAGACTACTGCCAGGCTTTTGTTTTTGGGCTGCGAGTATGCTTTCTCTGTGTTAGTCAGGCTGAGACTGGTATATGCAACTATGTGTCTTTGATCACATTCTTTGTCATATTGGCCTAGTATGACTCCAAGCCCCACAGGACTGATGTTCACAGTGATTTCGTTCTTCTTTTGAGGATTGAAGTATGACAGGTTGCTGGCTTCCTTAACTGTGTCCTTGATTGTGTTGAATGCTTGATCACATCTTGCTGACCATCTGAATGGGTTGGCCTTTTTTGGTCAGTTTCTTGAGGGGAGAGCTGATGGGTGGCATAGTCCTTGATGTAACAGGCACAGTAGCTGGTCATTCCTAGAAATGACCGAACATCCCCAGCATCTCAGGGGTGAGGGGCATCAATCATGGCTGCGACCTTTTTGGGGTCTGGCCTCATCCCGTCACCTGAGAATATGTGTCCATAGAATTTCAATGTGAACCTGTGGAGTTTGCACTTGTCAGGCCAGGTTTGCTTTTAGAAGTGCATGTCATACCTGAGCACCTGATCCAGGGCTTTCTTATGTGGCATGTATTATGACAGTGGTGCCAAATACAAGGAAGTCATCGCTGTAGTTGATGGCGTTGGGAATGTAACAAATTACTCTTCTGCTCACTTCTTGAAAAATCTCAGCTGCAAATGAAACACCAAATCTGAATACACCTTGATGTGTTGAACGTAGTGATGTAGCGTGAGCTCTTGCGAAGTTCTAACTGGTAGTAGCCCTTGTTTAAATCCAGCTTGGAAAAGATTTTCGTCCCATTCAGCAGTGTGATCATGTCACTGGATGCCTTTCCCTTTCAACGGTGGTCGTTTGGGGCTCTCATGTCTACACATAGAAACACTTTGCAGCCGGATCCTCATTTGGGCACTGCTACCACTGGGGACACCCGCAGTATGGGTCCAGAGGTTCTCTCTGTGATATCTGCCTGGAGAAGATCCCGTAGTTCGTCTTCGACTGTCTGTTCGAGATGAAAAGGTACCTTCCTATGGTGTGCTGGGCCACTGGTGTCACTTGTTCATTTATGTGCAGACAGACTTGAGAGTGAGCCAGTTTCCCAAGTCCTGTTAACAGGTTTGTAAACTCGTGTACAATGTCTGATTCGTCCTCCACTCAATATAGTATTTCCACTAATCTTAGTCATTCGTCAGTGGGCAGGCTGAGGAGGCAGTCCACTTCTGGCCCATCAATCACGTGGATATGTGCTTGTAAGGTTCCATCTTTGTAAGTAAGAGACGTTTGAAACTGTCCTAGACATGGAAATGGTTTTTTAGACATCCACATGTAAACTCGCACAGCAGCTTTGTGCAGTTTTGGTATTGGGTTAATTCTGTTATATTCTGCGAAACTGATGTAATTGAGCAACGGTCCAAATGTATCAGAGTGTTTTTCCATTTGGATGCACAGTTTTGTGTATTTCTTTAGTCTGTCATGGTTGGCAACAAACAGATGTATTCCTCAATGTCTTGTGAGATAGGTGTGAGAGATCTTGACTCATGGGATTAGGAGCAATGAGATATGTATGTGCATGTGAGTAAATGCTTGATCAGGATGGGCTGGCAGAGTGTTCCCATCAGTCACACACAGCCTTCGCATGATGGCATGACCTGGTCTCCCTGGATTTTCTTTGTATGCCTTTCTGCAAAGCTTTAGCAACACAAAAGGATGATGGACGGAGTGCTGACAATGCAGACACTCACCCCCAGTCACAGATCTGGGTTTAATCCATCGTTCTTTTGCTCACCATGCCACCCCAGTATGGACCCAGCCATATGCAAATCAGTCTTGACCCTGTTCCTCATGGGAACAGTCCAGCCCGAACTGCCAGGCCAGGTCCTCCCTGGACCAGAAACAAGCATCCTGGGACCAGTTTCAGGGTTATCACCCTTCTTCAGCCAGGCTAGCTTGATTCCAGTGGCACAGTGAGCAAGGGACCCACGTCTGGGCATACCCTTCCCACTTAGGGCAACTTTAGCAACACAAAAGGATGATGGACTGAGTGCTGACAATACAAACACTCACCCCCAGTCACAGATCTGGGTTTAATCCATCGTTCTTTTGCTCACCATGCCACCCCAGTTTGGACCCAGCCATATGCAAATCAGTCTTGAAACTGTTCCTCATGGGAACAGTCCAGCCCGAACTGCCAGGCCAGGTCCTCCCTGGACCAGAAACAAGCATCCTGGGACCAGTTTCAGGGTATCACCCTTCTTCAGCCAGGCTAGCTTAATTCCAGTGGCCCAGTGAGCAAGGGACCTGGCCTAGCAGTTCGGGCTGGACTATTCCCATGGGGAACAGGGTCAAGACTGATTTGCATATGGCTGGGTCCAAACTGGAATGGCATGGGCAGCAAAAAAACAATGGATTTAGGCCCAGATCACTGTACTGGGGGTGAATGCTTGACAATGTTCAGCATTCCGTCCATCACTTGTTGTTTTTGCTTTGTCGCCCTAAGTGGGAAGGGTATGCCCAGACGTGGGTCCTGTGCTTCCCATCCCACTGGATTCAAGCTAGCCTGGCTGATGAGGGGTGAAACCCCGAAACCGGTCCCAGGATGCTTGTTTCCAGTCTAGGGAAGACCTGGCCTAGCAGTTCCGGCTGGACTGTTCCCATGGGGAACAGGGTCAAGACTGGAATGGCATGGGCAGCAAAAAAACGATGGATTTAGGCCCAGATCACTGTACTGGGGGTGAATGCTTGACAATGTTCAGCATTCCGTCCATCACTTGTTGTTTTTGCTTTGTCGCCCTTAGTGGGAAGGGTATGCCCAGACGTGGGTCCCGTGCTTCCTATGCCACTGGATTCAAGCTAGCCTGGCTGATGAGGGGTGAAACCCCGAAACCGGTCCCAGAATGCTTGTTTCCAGTCCAGGGAAGACCTGGCCTAGCAGTTCGGGCTGGACTGTTCCCATGGGGAACAGGGTCAAGACTGATTTGCATATGGCTGGGTCCAAACTGGAATGGCATGGGCAGCAAAAAAAAGATGGATTTAGGCCCAGATCACTGTACTGGGGGTGAATGCTTGACAATGTTCAGCATTCCGTCCATCACTTGTTGTTTTTGCTTTGTCGCCCTAAGTGGGAAGGGTATGCCCAGACGTGGGTCCCGTACTTCCCATGCCACTGGATTCAAGCTAGCCTGGCTGATGAGGGGTGAAACCCCGAAACCGGTCACAGGATGCTTGTTTCCAGTCCAGGGAAGACCTTGCCTAGCAGTTCGGGCTGGACTTTTCCCATGGGGAACAGGGTCAAGACTGATTTGCATATGGCTGGGTCCAAACTGGAATGGCATGGGCAGCAAAAAAACGATGGATTTAGGCCCAGATCACTGTACTGGGGGTGAATGCTTGACAATGTTCAGCATTCCGTCCATCACTTGTTGTTTTTGCTTTGTCGCCCTAAGTGGGAAGGGTATGCCCAGACGTGGGTCCTGTGCTTCCCATGCCACTGGATTCAAGCTAGCCTGGCTGATGAGGGGTGAAACCCCGAAACCGGTCACAGGATGCTTGTTTCCAGTCCAGGGAAGACCTGGCCAAGCAGTTCCGGCTGGACTGTTCCCATGGGGAACAGGGTCAAGACTGGAATGGCATGGGCAGCAAAAAATACGATGGATTTAGGCCCAGATCACTGTACTGGGGGTGAATGCTTGACAATGTTCAGCATTCCGTCCATCACTTGTTGTTTTTGCTTTGTCGCCCTTAGTGGGAAGGGTATGCCCAGACGTGGGTCCCGTGCTTCCCATGCCACTGGATTCAAGCTAGCCTGGCTGATGAGGGGTGAAACCCCGAAACCGGTCCCAGAATGCTTGTTTCCAGTCCAGGGAAGACCTGGCCTAGCAGTTCGGGCTGGACTGTTCCCATGGGGAACAGGGTCAAGACTGATTTGCATATGGCTGGGTCCAAACTGGAATGGCATGGGCAGCAAAAAAAAGATGGATTTAGGCCCAGATCACTGTACTGGGGGTGAATGCTTGACAATGTTCAGCATTCCGTCCATCACTTGTTGTTTTTGCTTTGTCGCCCTAAGTGGGAAGGGTATGCCCAGACGTGGGTCCCGTACTTCCCATGCCACTGGATTCAAGCTAGCCTGGCTGATGAGGGGTGAAACCCCGAAACCGGTCACAGGATGCTTGTTTCCAGTCCAGGGAAGACCTTGCCTAGCAGTTCGGGCTGGACTTTTCCCATGCGGAACAGGGTCAAGACTGATTTGCATATGGCTGGGTCCAAACTGGAATGGCAGGAGCAGCAAAAAAACGATGGATTTAGGCCCAGATCACTGTACTGGGGGTGAATGCTTGACAATGTTTAGCATTCCGTCCATCACTTGTTGTTTATGCAAAGCTTGGCATACCTTTTCGAAATAGTTTTCCTTTCCGCAGCATCAACAGTTCTGACCCAACGCTAGGCATGGTTCAACATGTGGAGAGTCTTGACCGCAGCAATAGCATTTTAGCTTGTGCTCCCTACTCTTGCCACTTTTTGGGACTTCAACGACACCCTGTATTTTGGGGATAATTTGTGGATCTCAGTGTCTGTCTGCATTCAGATGACTGATGTTCCTTCTGACGAGTTTGAATCCTGAATGCCTGTTCAAGTTTCTCTAGTTTATCTGCTTTCATTTTCTGTGCATGTTCTTCTGCTTGATTATTGACCCTCGTCATTTCTTCAATTTCATCCAGCGAGTAGCTTTTCTTTAAGAGGTGTCTGCGCAGTGGCTCTGATTGACACCCTTCAGTAATCCGCAGGCGAAGAGCATCTTCAGTCGCGTAGGTGTCAAAAGTGCAGTAGCGGCCTAAACATTGTAGTCGCAAGATCAACTCTCCTATGGATTCATTCCTCTCCTGGGTTGCTAAGTTGATAGTCAATGTTCATCTTGTGACGAAAGTTCCTCACGGATGTCTTGATATGACAACGCAGTGTCCCTTATGGCCAACCTCCTTTCCAGTGAGGCTGCGTAGAGCAATGAGCTGTTGAGTGGGGTTCTTCACTTGTGACCCTTTCATGAAATAGTCAAAATCTTCCTGCCAGTCTTGCCACCAGAGACCCATGTCACCCCCAGACACAAGGACGAGAGGTTCCAGCAGGCGCAGAAACAGAACCCCCAATATGGCTGATCTGCACATGGCATGGGGTGGAGAACTGGGCGACGCCGCCATTGCTCTATCTGTATTGCGGTCTGTGCATTGTGTGGAGTCTGGTAATGTAGACATGGGTTGGGTAGAATGGATTGAGCCAAAGTACTGATGAACGTGGCACGTAGTAATGCTCTTCGGGTGATTACAAGGAAGAATGGTGGTTAAGGTAGCGTAATGGCACTGCCTGGGTGTGCTTGGGGTAAAGGAGAGTGGAGAAAGGGCCTTGTGATGATGGCTTTGCAAATGTCAGTAATTGTGATTGGTTGAGCACATCAGCAGCATTCACTGTATTTTGTTTTATGGCACCTGACCATCAGTTCCTTGCAGCTTATTGGCTGAGCTGCCTTGACCCCAAGATGGTTGCAGAGAAGAGCTGTAGTTTCGCAGGACTTTGCGAGAAGAGAGAGTCATAGCGAGAGGTTTGTAAGGGGAGCTGTGAGCAGATAGGCAGCGCTCTGCTTACCTCCTTTGAAGTGCCGGGAATAGTGCTGGTGGCACTCTGTGTGTGCATGCAACCGAGGTAGGCCCCGACATCGCAACTTGATTGGGGTGGGCTCCCTATGATGATCTGCTGGACGCCATTGTCTGCGCCGCTTCTCGTCACCAGGTGGGCGCCGCCGATCGAGATGGGTACCCGACTTCACACTCTGTCTGCAGGGGATGGCTGCTCCGTGTCACCACCTAAGATGCAGGGTAGGCCTTCACTCAGTCGGGGTGGGCACCCAACCCTGGCTGCAGCTCCAGGAGGTGTACTGCATGAACGGGCCCGACTGGAGGATGTCGACCTTACCCTTTGTCTCCTGTTGTATTGTCTGGACAACGCAAATGAAGAGGTTCACGAGGTAGTGGCTGGGAAGCTGCTTTATTGTATGCAATTCTAGAGCTCGTACATTCCCCACCTCTTCTGTTTCCCTACACTCCCATATCTGCCTTAATCCTCCCTTTGCTAGCCCTCAGCCCAGACGAGACATCTTTCTATCTGCGATGTCCTAGTGCCATCCTGTTGCTATGCTATCACAACATTACAGCGAGGCTCATCACCATCTTATCAAGCGGCATCACCCAATCAGTTGACCTCATGATGATGCTAGGCGCATGCCTGGGTGAGGCCGGGCCAAGAGCAGGCCCATCTTCACCCATAGGATCCCAGGGTGGGCTATTCCTCGTGGAAGTATTAGCCATCACGTACCTGTCCTGCTAAAGTACTGTACTTTTCAACAGCTTATTTTTCACAGGGAGTGACCGGATTTCGCCCAATGTATTTTGGTCACTAATTCTGCATTTGTGTTCTCTGGGGCTGCACTGTGAGAAGCTATTATGTGAAAACTGAAACTAGGGGCTACCAAATCCAACTCCATTGGTGCTATTTCAGGCAACACAAGCTTGAAGTGATTTTTTTTTTTTGTATGGGCTGTCGGGGTTATCGATCAAGAAATCCAGTTTGCAGAGCAGTGCCATTCATTACTGCTGACATTTTGGCCCCAGCATTACCATTTTTAAGCTGTCCCGATTTCATTGTAAAGCAGTCCTCTGTTCTGAAGTGGGCAGGCTTTAAGATCCCAATCTGGATATGGTTACTACCTCTACTCTCCTTAACCCATCAACCTCAATTGACCTGACTCCTGCTAGAAGGGAAAAAAAAGGGGTCCTGGTCTGAAGACCTGCAATCCATTTCTTGCTCTAGCCCCTTCCTTTCCAGTTCATTGAGATACTATAGAAGACTTTAAGCGTGACATGGTTAAGGGGATTAACAACCAATTCACCTTGGACATTTGCCTTTGCCCTCCTCTTGCCTGTTTAGAGAAAATAGAATTTCATCTGCAATCTAAATCACATGTTATGGCATCAGGTGGTGAAAATGTGGAGCCACTAATTATGCCTCTGAATAATAATATAATCCCAATCTATCTAATTTTATGGATCGTGGTGCGAAAGTGAATGATACAAGAAGATCTAAAGGGCCACCACCCCTGTCAATATCCCACAAATGATTCTTCATCAGTACCAGCACCACTGTACAAAGACGTTGGCGGTCCCGCCACCCCTCCTTTGAATCAACAGGATATCCTATTGGTGCCAACCTTGACTCCTGCTGTTGAGATGCACAAGACAGGAGTGGTATTACCCCGTTTTTCATCTCCCTCCAGCATCTTACCCTACATTCTGATTATAGCAGACATGCTTAGGCTCTAGGTAATATACTGGAAACTACGGAGCAGCTTGTGAACAAAGTAACACATTGGCTGCATAAGTGCACTAACAACTGGGTGTTGGTGTGGGTGTTTGATGATATCCTGTTTGCATGTAGGGTGAGATGGTTGGGACTCAATGCCAAAGAAATTGAGGTTGGTTGCATTATTATAAATTTCAGAAAGCCGCATCTAGTTGGTGAACTGATAAAAATGCTTTATTCTGGATTGGCTGGTCATGGAGCATCAAAGCTCTACCCCCTCGGTTTCTTCTACATGGGCCGGAGGGTCATGAGGATGGCCTCAGATCCTATGATATGAGAGCCAAACTCAACCGCATATTCGCAGCTGGGTGCGCCATTAGCAACTTGCAATCAGTACTAAGCACTTTCAAATTTGCAGGAGCATGACTGACTTGGGTGCTCTAATGAGCCGGAGGGGAGCCCTGTAAGCATTAGGTCTCTTCCAGTTAGTCATATAAGGGATGGCTCTGAGTGTGTGCCCCGTGTGGATGCTGGTATATCTTAGCCCAAGGTGCAGTACCCTAACTTGGATGAGTCTACTAAGTCAAATAGGGGGAACATGTGTAATTAAAAAGATGAGTAAGACTATTGCAGGGGCGCTAATAAATTGTCCATTGATAGGTGGATGGAATCAGTTAGGGCATATGACGTAGTCTTACTTCAGGAAACTAGAGGTTTTCTGTGGCGGTTACACCTGATTTACAACACCAGCAGACCATTACCAGCAGGGTGGGGACCAGCAGGCCTAACCTCCTGGTTTTAGACAAGTTTGGGTTGTTTTATTAATAAAATCCATACTGATTCTGATTTGTTTCAAGCATTTCATCTGATATGGAAAAAAAAAATTGATATGTTTATTATTAACTTATATAATGATAATTTATGTCTGGTATCAATCCAAACTCTGAAAATCTGGCCCTTGCTTGCAAACTAAAAGATTCCAAATTGCTTTGGCATACCATTAATAATAGCAAATTACTTAATGGTGGCAATAAAATACTGGATGCCCACATAAGCTCTGATCGATGAGTCAGTCATTTTTACCAGGATTTATAGTCAGGGTGACACGGTTGAGGCAATTAATGATCAACCCCTGCCTAGCTACCCTTTGGACACTGAGTTTTCATTGGTAGAGGTTATTGAGGCTATTAATGTTAGTCTCTCTAACAAAACACAGGCTCCCAAAGGACTTATACAAACTCAACTTAGATTTATGGGCCCTTCTGATTACAAATTATATCAATCAGACCTGCAAAACCAGTTTGCCTTAGACCTGGAGAATGGCCATTATTGTCCCAGTGTTCCCAGTGAAGATAGTTGGGAGAATTGTCTTGGAAAAGTTAGCTACCTGAGTTGAGGGTAACAGTGTTCTTTCCAAGTTGCAGTATGAGTTCAGAGCTTGGTTGTGGGCAGTGGAACAGTGTTTCATTTGTACTCTTGAATAGTAAAAATACCGTTCCAAAGCATGAACTCACTTTTTTAAAAAAACGTATGGACCTCTCCTAAGCGTTTGATTGCGCGGTGAGGTCCAAATTGTGGGCAAAATTGGAGTTAATGGGGATTGATAAGTAGTATGTGGGCTTGTTTGAGAGCTCTATTCAAAGACCTCTCGGCTACTGTTAGATACGGGGAAGATGGGGATGCAGTGAATTATTCATTTCAGGCCATGTGTCCGCCAAAGGTCCGTACTCAACCCAATCTTCTTCCTTTTATATGTCAATAGCTTAGACCAGGCATTGGCTATGGGCGAGCACTTACCAGTTATTAAAAATAGGCCCATTCCTGCTCTAACATATGCAGACAATGTAGTCTTGCTTTCTAGGAACCCAAAGGGACTTAAAGCTCTAGTGGAGGGTTATATTGATTTTATGGCCCCACTGAAGTTGGAAGTAAACCCTAACAAAACCTTTTAATGGCCTGTGGTTTTTATTGCAAATAAACCTATGTTGAGAACTAGTGAATTTTTGTATGTTGGGATTACTTTTGATTTGTGAGGTACGTGGTCCCCTTGTAGAGCCAAGGCTAGATCACATTTTTCAAATAGGGTTGGGTTTATGACTAACTTGGCTATATCTATTGGTGAGAAGCCGATTGTTGCCCTTCCTAGAAGCTTATAAGAGGAAGTGTTGTTCTGTTTTAACTTATGGGTCAAGCATGTGGGGTTACATAAAGGTTACTAGCCTTCAGGCCAAGAAAAATAGTGTGCGCAGAAGGATTTCAGGTCTACCACCCTGTGTTGTCCTACTTTTATTTTGCATTAGGACTAAATTATGTAGAAGATTTTATTAATCTGGCCCAACTGCTGCTGTGGTGTTCAGTCTGGAGTAACCCTCTTACCTTGTTTAATAGAGAGGTTAAGAAGGAATGTTTGTCCTGTGATCGGGGCCATCAAATTGCCTGGTTGGACTATATCAAGCGAATATCTGGGCAGGCTGAATATTTTCTCCAAACCAGATGATTTTCTGGATCAGAGACAGCAGAGAAGGGAAGTGGTTGAATTAAAAAAGATCCAGACAAAGGACTGTGATTTAATCCAAACCCACACTGGGGTTGACGTCTTATCTGTATTTTGTGACTAGCACATGGGATAGGACACTTCACCAGATTCAGGCACAGGTTCATAAGACAGCAGCTACGTTTTCCACTCGGGCAGTATGACTATTCATATATTCCTGTCTTCCTATGCGATGAAAGCCTCCTGCAGAGCCTGCTCCATTTTGTCTTTTTTTTGTAGATTGTAATTGTGTCTTAGTATGTGATTTTTTTATTTAAGTTCTGAGGGGCTTGGGCTTGATTTAATGTAGGCTGGCCTTGCTGGATATCTGCAGAAGTTAAGAACACCAGTGACAGGTTGTAATCTTAGCTCTTTCCTCAAAACTGTCCTACACCTAAGGAGTTGTATGGTGTATTATAATTAAGGAAAAGGCAGGTTTATGGCTTTTAATGTAGTATATTTACTGTGATTTTATGAATTCATATCCTGTTAATGTTGCATTATGTGATTTTGTAATGTCTTGCTTTTATGATCATTATCTTATGTTCAAATAAAACTATGATTGATATATGTCACACATAAGTAACCTTAGTCATGAGACCAAGAGCAGCAAGCTTTCTTGCTTAGGCATGCGTTGCACTAATTACAACAGCCACAAGATCAATCAGTACAAGAGGACTCGGAGTCAAACTGATATTGTAGGAGGCTGGCTTGGTTTGTAGTGGGTACTGTGGTACTTACACCTTTATACCAGGTCCAGTTATTCCTTATTAGTGAAATGTTGGCAGTGTCTAGAAGCCAGGCTCTCTAGAGGGTAGCTGTAGCTGAGCAGCCAAGGCTTATCTAGGAGACATGCAAAGCTCATGCAATACCACTGTAGTGACACACTACTTACACACATGAAAGAAAATACTCAGTGTTACAAAAATACAGGTATTTTATTTTGGTGACACAAATGCCAAAAATACCATAGAGACTATACACCCTTAGGAGGTCAGTGATACACAAATTATATACACTAGTGTGCAATAACAGGTGTAAAAACAGTTCGAAAACATTGCAAATAGTGAAAATCACAATAGTTAGAAATGGGCCCGGTGGAATCTCAAACCATATACTAAGAAAGTGGAATGTGAATGACGGTTTCCCACCTAGGCAAAATGTAGTGTGTGGAGGGTCGCTGGGAGTTCTAGAAAACACTAAAGGTAAGTGCTCGAACCCATCCCAGAGCCCAGGAAAGTAGGAGTAAAGTACAGGAACTTTCCCAGAACACACAAAAACACAAGAAAGAAGATTATGCAAGACACCAACAGTGGATTCCAGGACCTGAAGACCTGCGGAAGAAGGGGATCAAGTCCAAGAAGCACAGAAGAGTCCATGGAGAACAGGAGCCCCTGCTAACCCGGATAATGGTGCAAAAGAAGAACCACTGGTGAGGAGCAACAGTCAGTACTGCACCCAAGAAGACGGACGCGGGTTCCTGGTTGGTGCAGGTGATGTCCACGCTGGATGGAGGATTGCAGTCTGGTTTGTGTCACTGGAGTCCGCCAACAAGCCTTGGCACACGGAAAGCTTGCGGTTAGCGGAAAATGGCACTGCCTGAGACCAGGAGGGACCTGGTGGACTTTACCCAGAAGAGGAAGTCAGAGGGGGCTCTCAGCAACTCAGAGAGCCCACAGAAGACCAGGCAGAGCGCGCACAGGAGTCCCACAGCACGGGGACAAAGGAGGTGCAAGAAGTGGCCCATGCAGCACTATGAAAAAAAGGCTCCCACGCTGCCAGAGAACCACTCAGGAACATGTGCATCGCAGGATAGTGCGCTGGGGGCTGGAGCTGCAAGGTGCATGAAGAAATTTGTGGAAGGATGCCAACAAGCCTTGGCAACAAAACACGCAGTGCATGGGGGTACTGTCTTGCATGGAAAGCAAGCTCTTACCTCCACCAAAGTTGGACAGTAGGACTTCAGGACCATCTGAACCACTTCAGTCCACCACTTGTGATGCAGGATCCACGCAACTCATCAGGAGAGGGGACCCACGCCGCCGGTTGTCGATGCAGTGAGGTGCCTGCTGAAGCAGGGGAGTGACTCCCTCACTCCAAGAGAGAGTCCTTCACTCTTCTGGTGCAGGCTGAAGACCGGCTGTCCTCCGAGGATGTATGACCGGAAAACAGTTGCAGTTGCTGGCAGGAGCTGAAGATACAATGTTGCAGAAGTCATCTTTGATTCCTTGTTGCAGTTTGTAGAGTTCATGGAGGGTCCAGATGCAGTTTATTCGGTGAGAAGGTGAAGTAGAGGATGCAGAGGATATCTGCTTGAGTCTTGCAATCCAAATCTGAAGTACCACCCAAAGGAGAGAGACCTGAAAGGGGGATTGGTCACCTAAACAGTTAAGCATTTGTCAGGGGAGGGCTCAGACGTCACCAGCTGGCACTGGCCACTCACATGCTCCCAGAGTTCCCTTCCCTGCCAACTTGGAATCCAAGATGGCAAAACCCAGGTACCCCCTGGAGGAGCTCTGAGCACCACCTCTGGGGTGGGGATGAACAGGAGACTCCCCTTTCCTTTGTCCAGTTTCGGGCCAGAGCAGGGACTAGGGGCCCCTGGACCGGTGTAGACTGGATTATGCAAGGAGGGCACCAAATGTGCCCTTCAAAGCATTTCCAGTGGCTTGGGGAGGCTACCTCTCCCAAATCTGTAACACCCATTTCCAAAGGAAGAGAGTGTAACACCCCTCTCCCAAAGGAAATCCATTGTTCTGCCTTCCTGGGCTTGAGCTGCTTAAGCCACAGGGGGACAGAAACCTGTCTGAGAGGTGGCAGCAGCTGGGGCTGCCTGGAAAGCCTCAGAAGGCTGCAATGGCAATACTGGGGGTCCTCTAAGGATCCCAGAGTGCATGGAATCATACAACCAATGCTTGCAAAAGTCTTGGGGTATGATTTCAACATGTTTGATACCAAACATGCCTATGTTCGGAGTTACCCTTTTGTAGCTGGACATAGGTAATGACCTATGTCCAGTACAAGTGTAAAATGGTGACCCCACACTCACGTATTCTGGGAAAATGGTCCTTGACGTCGGGAAGGCACCTCTGCCAGTGCAGGGATGCCCCCACACACAGGTACGCTGCACCCTGCCCTCAGGGCTGGAGGGCCTGCTACACGGGTGACTTATAAGTGGCCTGGTGCAGTGTAAATGGCATTGAAAAGGTGCATGCACCTTTTTACGCAGATTGCACTGGCAGTCCTGCGGAAGGCTTTGCATGGGCTCCTCTTGGGTGGCAAAAGAAATGCTGCAGCCCATAGGGATCCCCTGGAACCCCAATGCCCTGGGTACCCAGGTACGTACTAGGGACTTATAAGGGGGCCCCAATATGCAGATTGTGGGTGAAATACTGCATTACCAGTTTGCAGCAACCAAATTTAGAGGAGAGAGAGCATAATCACTGAACACAGTCAAGCACACTGACATCAGGCAGAAAAGTGGGGGTAACCAAGCTAGAAAGAGGCTACTTTCCTACAGATATGTTATGGGCAAGCATGCAGCTTTTGAACAAAGCTAACACTCCCAGTTTGTTTTTGCCTATTGCTATGCTTAAATCCACATGCGCAAAGTAGAGAAAGTCAATTTCACCACCAAGAAAAGTACAAACTCCAACCGTGAAGAGGTGGGGAACCAACCAGAATGAGAACCCAAGTTGGCAAGGCTCCAAATGTGTTCTTAATGCAATAATGTCATAGAAGCTGAGGTATCCAAGGGTGGTTCTGAAAATGGCAATGGCCCTTTATGATCCTCATTCCCACTTCAAAGAGTAGACCATGAGACTTATTGCAAACATATATTGACATTGTTCCTCAATGTATACTCAACCCTAAAATGTCACATCACCTATCCATTTTTTTAATTTTTTTTTATTTAAACTCTTGAATGACTTGACAGTATTCTATTGGAAGTCGAAGCCACTTCAGCAGTACATGCATTTGTTTGTGAGGTCTGTTAATACAGTTGACTATCACTTTAAAAGGGACACAAAAATCACACTGAAAATGTATCAGGGCATAGTAGGGGAACTGCAATGTTGGTTGGCTTTAAGGGAGCATGTGTGCAACTAAAGATTATGGGGGTCATTACGACCTTGAAGGGCGGCTACCGCCCGCCAGGCGGTAACCGCCGTGCGGCCGCCTATGCGGCCGCACTCACACGGCCCCCATTATGACATTCCCGCTGGGCCGGCGGAAATGAGGCCGCAACATAGGAGCCGGCTCCTAATGGAGCCGGCGGTGTTGCGGCCGTGCGACGGGTGCAGTTGCACCCGTCGCGCTTTTCACTGTCTGCTATGCAGACAGTGAAAAGCTGGCCGGGGCCCTGTTAGGGGGCTCCTGGACACCCCTTACCGCCAGCCTCTTCCTGGCGGTGCAAACTGCCAGAAACAGGCTGGCGGTAGGGGGGTCATAATCCCCAGGGCAGCGCTGCTTGCAGCGCTGCCCTGGCGGATTATCACCGCTGGGGCTAAAACGGCGGTAAACCACCGGCCCCGGCGGTGCGCGCGGTCGTAATAAGGGCCTCCGTACCGCCAGCCTGTTGGCGGTACGGATGCCACATTACCCCTGGCGGTCTCTGACCGCCAGGGTCGTAATGACCACCTATGTATTCCCTAATAGAGATCTCCGGACAACTAGGGAGCATAGTACTTGGGGGTACAGATACAGCAAAAACATTGGGTGCTGTTGAAAAAGTCGATCCTCTGATGTGAGTTGCCTTACTATGGAGTTAATATATTTGACATATAAAAGATTGAAGCTACAGAGGCTAAAGACTACCATAGCAGTTCAGCTATGCAGGGCATAGCACAGCTGCTTGGAAGCACAAAAAGGACTGGTCCTGAATTGAATAGTTGAAGTCAGCCCACCACCCCTCATTCAGGAAAGTGTAGTGGACTCTATATTTCTGTGGATCTAGCTCCCATAGCCACTGGCTGGCTCAAACCAGCTACACTCCTAAGTGAGTCTGTGGAAGCACAAAACTAGGATGGACCTCTGCTTATGGGACCTTACAATTAACTGATCCTGGCGGCATTCTAGTACTTTGCTGGAACACTTACATGGCGGGCACGACACTGGAGTGTATCACATTCTTAGGCAGGTGCCGAGGAATCAATTTTCATTGTTTTTTTAAGTTTTTTTACAGTACTCGTTTATTGCCTTATGAGTGCTTAGCATTCCTTGATATTTATTTCTTATAGGATACACCCAGAAGCAGTCAGCCATGTGAGATGGAATATGCAGTGACTAAGCTAAGCAAACTCTTAAGTAGAATGCCAGCCAGGGAATTGAAAGGGTCCAGAGTAAAGTTATGAGCAAGTCCCTTTATGAAGGTGGGCTTTGGTCAGAATTTTATTATTGTGAGAGTTGAAGACTTTCTTATAGAGGCTTGTCTTCAGGGCTTTTCCAGGCACCAATTGAGTGGTCCCTGATTTGGGATTTGAAGCTGTTTGTGAGATAAGGGTGCTGGGAGCATTACTGTGTTAACTGAGCTATACATAGTTTTCAGTTGACTCACAACTGAATGATCAGGTTAATATATCCTTATCTGGTGATGTGCCTCAGGGTGTGGTGGGATTCCAGCTTGATGGTGTGATTTGGCCTTTTTTGCCCCGTACACATTTGGAAGACGATGTAAAGGCCTTGAGAGTGAGTGATCACCTAAAATTAGAGCACACTTTATAACAGTGGTGTCACAGACCTGGAGGGTCAGCTAGAGGTGGACAGTAATAGTGTATCAGTCAGAAACTGGCAGCTGTCCTTTCCACCAGAAAGTGCAGATTTTCCCAATATTAGAGCCCCCTTATTACCTATGACATTATGAAAACTCTTAACACTGAGTATTTGCCAATGGCCGTCGTGATGAAAAGCCTGTCCTACACAGCAAGAGCTTTCCGATGCCATCCCTGTCACTTTTTTCCCTGTCTCTAACTCCTTGCATAGCAATGCAATATCAAAGAAACAAGCATTTGCAATGCAGTAGGTCTAGCATTTACTTGAGTTGGAGCTATTGGCACTGTAAATTTATAATTGGACTTATTTTGCCACATTAATTGGTCAACCCTGCCACATATTTTGGTCCTTTCTGCCACATAATTCCAGTGGCCCTGCATATAACTAAAGGACTAGTAGGCCTTCTGGAATATATTTTCATACAAGGTCCTTAAAACACAAACTACCCCAGTGCAAAACAGAAGTTCTAGCCATAAGAGAGCTTACAAATTCACTGAATGGTGGGATGGGTTATTATTTTGGGGTCCTCACTAATCTAGACAGTGTTCTAAACAGAAACAGCATGTTGTGGTAAACACGTTTAGAAGGTGGTCCCATTGCCCTAGGACCACCATAGGCTGAGTTATGACCAAAAATGTTTTGTAAAAGAATGCTTGCACAGCATTATAGGGTGGATTTCCAAGTGCTGCAAATATTGTAGTATCTTGACTGTAATGCTCAGAACTGCCCCTAGCAGACACCACAATAAAATAGCATTTCTAAGAAACATGATCATGTAACCATATAGTTAGCCCCTAGAGGGCATAACCACATGAAAACAGAACGGCAAAAATAATGTAGTGCAAGCATATTTTTAGCAGGATGTAGTGCATTACACATTCTCAGGGCTGGCAGGCTTTCTGCAATGATATTATAAACAAGGTCCTTACAACATGAATTGCTCTCAGCTATAAAACAAAAGTTCAAACCATGAAAGAGCTTAAAAATACACTGACTACTGGGAATGGTTATTATTTTGGGGTCCCCACTAACCTAGTTTGGGGACCCAGTGATGACCTAGACAGAAGGAGTGCATCCTGCTGAAAGTTTAGGTGATGTTTCCATTGTTCTAGGACCATCACAGGCTGAGATATGGGGGAAAATCTTTTGTAAAAGAATGCTTGCAAAGCATTATGTGGCGAGTTTCCAGAGTGCAGTGAATGTTGTACTATGGGCTCTCCGGTTGTGACTGGAGAGCAGCTTTGAGGGTTTCGGTGTTTTTTACATAAAGCATTTATCAGTTACAACTGTTTTTGTGAAAGCTATGGAGCGTGAAGGGGTGAGGCAAAAAAAATTACTCTGATCAGGTAACAGTGTGGCCAGCTGTCAATACCGCTGATTGAGTTTGCATGCTGTTCTGTGCTGTGAGTGCCATGGCTGCCATGAAGCACGAAGAGGATAGACAAAAGAAAAAAATAGTTTGTCCACGCTGAAGTATATTGGCAATCTTGCAATAATCCATGTAATAGGGTCATTCTGGAAGACAGTCACAAAACAGCCCCAGGCAGGACAAACGTTAAGCATTTACCAATGACATCAAGGGATTTTTGAAAGGCAAGCCCACGAACTAGTGAAAGTAATGGGAGTAAGATGGGCGTGGTTAAAAGCCCAAAGAATACTTACAACAGGTCAAAATGCGCTTACATGCTCGACCTTTTTTTTGCTTTGTGAAGAAAAACTGACTTAGATGGTCTCTCTTTTGAAAATAAGAGCACCAATAAGTCCACTGTTCTGCCATTGCGTAATCAATAGTGTATTACTTTTTTCCACTGAAGCAGAACCTACAAGAGAAGCAGGAAACACTTCAGTTGGAAAAAAGTAAGAAAAACGCTGACCGACAGCTTATCTCTAATTGTGGCAGGTCTGCTAATGTTGGACAAGCAGTGGTGTCTCGGTCACTTCATACTTTAAGAGCCAGCTCTCCAGGGTCTACATGAGCCTCTTATTCTTTGACTCATATAATGAGTAATATCCTTGGAACTCTTTGCAAAATAATCCTGTTATTTATTGCTACATTTTCTCTCTTATAAAATGGTGTCAATTTGATTTCTCTTTGTTAGCGGGGGCCTTCAAGACAGCTATTGTTGTGCTATTGTAAGGAGAAGGAGGAGGATCATAGGAGGTGCAATATGGTGCAGGAGCTTAGATTTTGGACCAGAAGGCTGGTACAGTGCTTATGTTTGCTGACTATTAAATGAGCTAGGAGAGATTTGGCTTTGTGGATAGAGAGGAACTTGAATAAAATGGACAGTTTGGATATGGCAAGGGGATGTGGTGGCATTTGGAGCACTGAAGGTACAGAGTCTTGACTCACCAGCCAAGTGAATCCTAGAGTGCGAGTGTATGGATTGGGAAAACTTAAGTCAGTAAAGAAAAGGAGGGGGAATTGAATGGGGACCATTGAGCAACGAAAGTAGAAGATCTGAGTCCAGAAGCAAGTGGAACCAAACATAGTAATGAGTCAAAGCTTGGAATGAATAAAGAGGGACACAATCAAAGATGTAAGTGCTGTAAAGGTGGCAAGGCTAGACAAAATGGGTATTGTTTTGGTATTTTTTAGAAATTTAACTCCATGCTCATGAACTATACATCACTCTGCCTTTGGCATTCTAGAGCTCACTGACACGGAACAGAGACAATGAAAGAAGCAGAAAAGGAGAGAGGTACAGGTGAAATTGGCAGTAGTGGTTATTAAAGTACGAAAAAATTGCTGCAAAATGCTGAATTCAGCCCTCAGCAGATAGACAATATGTGGGGTCTGAAAACCCAGCTTTCTCAAGCCAAATGATCTTTGGTCAGTCTAAACTTGAGGCTAGATGTACAGATAATGGACCTCTTTCTCAGGATTTTTTTTCCACTCCTTAAAAAAAATGGAATTTCCTTGAAAATCAAGTTTGAGGTCAACAGAGAACGCATGTAATTATCTGAAGCTGGAACTTCTATTTTCTGTTTTGCAGGATGCTGTGAATGTAAGACCCACGATTCACTGTTAAAGCAGCTGCTTAATTTATATTCCTACTGCAGGAGCTTTAAGTACTTGTTGGCAGCGTTGCAGCTTCCACCGCAGGCTCTCGGAACTTTATCTTCTCCTATTTGCAACGGTGGATCCAGTGCTGCTATTTGAAGTTAATATTCATTGATTCTGTTTGACTTGTTTAGTCTATTCAGCATTCCATCTTACACCCACCATGTCAAGCGTGGGGAAAACAGGAGCGGCCATGACAAGAGGTTTTCTCAACGCCTGTTAATTTTGGTGTATTGCTGCTTTCAGTTTCTGGCATTGTTTTGAGAGGAATCATTTACATCATGTCTCAAAAACAGTCACACTATTTATTTTTCATCTGTTACTTTTCGTCAGTGACACGAGCATTTTAAAAAAGTATTTATTATTGGAAAAAGACTGAAAAACTGTTCTCAGGCTCAGAAAAAGACTGTTTACATCCCTCCCGGATTACTGGGCTACTGGTCACTTGATAGACATGTTGGATAAAATAATTCACTGAAGCATGCAAGAAGGTTAATTCAATGTTAAACAAGTACTGGCAAAGCCAAATAATTCTGTCATTGACCGCCAGCCTTTTGGCAGTTCTTCTTTTGTTTTCACATGGATTTGCAAAACTTTGGGCCTCGTTATGAGTGTGGTGGTCTGAGGGCCGCCACACTTGCTTTGACGGTTGGGCCGCCACACTCCAGGTGGTACGCTCGCCCAAGCAAGACCATGGCAGGCGGACCTGCTGGGCTGACGCCGAGTGCTATCTCATAGCACTTTTGAGCACTCTATTGCAGTGTTTCTGCCAGTCAGACCAGCTGGAACCTATTAAGAGGGCGAGACGACGCCACTGCCATGGTGGTGGCGACCTTCCTGCGAGGTTGGCAGTCCTGTCAAACTTTTAATGAGGCCATTTGTTTGGGAAGCTGCCGAGCCTTCATCAGTCCAAAGAAAAACATTGGTTAAAGGCAAAAATGTGTTTTGGTCTCAAAAAAGCACACATTACCATAGTACTCCCTGGCACTGAAGGGAACTATATTGTATGTGGATGAGCAATGGTATAATGTCCTTGGGAAATGGCAGTGGGCTGACACACTGCCCTTTGAAGCATGCTGGAGTGGGTGAAATTAAAATATGAATCACTCAACTACAGACAAATAGATGATGTGTAGCTGAACACCTATATAAATAACTGTCATACTTTTAGTAAAATCAGAAGGTCCTGGCTAACATAGACCCTAAAAAGCTAATTGTTATGGCACTGACTGCCAGCCTTTTACCTTTGAGAAAGAAATAATGTAAGAAGGAAAGAAAGAAGGAAAAAGGGAGAGAAAGCAGGAAGCAAAAAAAGACATAAGCAAGGAAAGATAACAGGGGAAGGAAGGTATGAAAGAAGGAAGGAAAGAAGCAAACAAGAAAAGAAACAAGGAAAAGAAAGACAGAAAGCAGGCAATAAAGATAGAAGAAAGAATTATAAAGAGGGAAATAAAGGAGGCAAGAAAACTGAAGGCAAGAAACGAAGAAAAGAAGGAAAGTATTAAAATCAAAAGGTCATGGCTAGCACAGACCTAAAAGGCCAATCATAATGCATTGCCTGCCACCCTCTAGCTTTGAGAAAGAAGGAAAGAAAGAAGGAAGGAAAAGAGAAGAAAGAAAAAAGAAGGAAAGAACGTTTCAAGGGAAGAGAATGAAAAAAAGGAAAGAAAGAAGACATGCAAGAGAGAAAAAAGGAAGAAAGGTCGCAAGAAAGACCAAAAAGGTAAGAAACAAACAAAGGCAAGAAAAAAGGAATTAAAGGAAAAAAGACATGAATGAAAGAGTTAGAGAGGAAGAACAAGAAAGAATGAAGGAAACCAGACAAAAACAAGAAAGAAAGGGGGAAAGAAAGAAAAACGGCAAGAAAGACATAAAGAAGGCATGAGTAATAGAAAGAAAGAGAGAAAGAAGAGACGGAAAGAAGGCATGATGAAGAAATGAAAGAAAGAAAAATAAATGAACAGAAGGAGGGGAAAAGAAGCCAGGAAAGAAAAAAGGGATGGAGGAAAAAAGAATAAGGAAAGAAAGAAGAAAAACGCAAGAAAGTAGGAAGGAAAGAAATCAAGAAAGGAGGTAAGAAAGAAGACGAGAAAAAATTAAAGAAGACTGGGAAGGAAAGAAGCAAAAAAGAAAGAAAGTGTTCACAACTGCTACAAACTGAACACAATAAAGACAGGTTTTCTTTCTCTGCAAAGTTTATTAAAGAACCATGGGTTAAAGTAAGTCCAGATTGTGTTTTCTGTTTTGTGCACTGCATGCATAAAAAAGAGGATACCTTAAGTATGGTGTCAAATTAACACCGTCTAGTATGGTGTAAAAAGTGTCAGTCAGATAAACAAAACACACTCTAAAAGGAATTTATAACTGTATTTGTAGGAGACAGGAACTGATAAGTTTGAAATGTGCTCTGTGCGTCAAGAGATGGCAAAAAACATCCTGCTATCACGTTAGAATCTAAATAGAAAGCCAAAAACACTGGCACTGAAGGGAATGACCCTGTGTGTGGATGTGCTTATTGTGAGACAGCAAAATGCAGTCACTTAGAGGAATGAAGTGACCTCTGCCACCACTAGACGTGAGGTGATGTGGACCCAATAAGATTTGCAAGGACTATGGGTGCCTCTAAATAGACATACTCTCACCTCCTGAAGACAGAGACTGCACGGGGAGGGAGACAAGTCTGGCCAACTGAGAGTGGGGATACTGCGGCGAGAGCAGGAGATCCCACCCATCTTGCGGACCCATGATTCAGGTGGGGGGGGGGGTAATGATAATGATGCAACGCCATGCCATACTGACATCCCTGGTGCCCCACCTCTGCACTGTAAATATGGAGAACAGGGAGGTCAGTCCTGCAGAGATGGAGAGGGTTTTGCAGGAGTGGTACTGGCCCATACCATACCAGACGATGCGTGAGACCTTGATACAAATCATACGCTGGAGGAGCTGCGTTTAGCAATCCGGGGCTTGAATAGGGCTAGGGCCCCTGGAGCATACTCAGATGTTCTTGTGGAGAAATTGATGCAGGTTTTCCCAGAGGCATGAGGCCTCGCTACCCTAACCCCGACTTTGCGCAAGGGTGTAATTAGCCTTTTGCTGAAAGCAGGGGAAGACCCTGAGGACTCTTCCTGTTACAGACTGATCACTTTGATCAGTACTGACGTTAAAATCCTTTGCAAAGTATTGGCAGCATGGCAGCAAGGAGTTGTCCGTACCCTGGTCCATGAGGACTAATGTGGTTTTATGCCCTCGTGCAGCACAAACTTTGATCTGTGATGCTTAACACACATTCTACATGAGATTGAGGGGTCAAAACGGGACCTTGCCCTTGTGTTGTTAGATATCGAGAAGGCATTTGACATGATGCGGTGTAGCTACGCAGTGTAGCTACCTCATGAGACGGCTCCTGCAGGTGGGCTTTGGCCCAGTCTTCTGGGCCCAGGTACTCCTGTTATACACAAGGCCATGTCAAGGTGGGAGGGGACATTTCCGAGGCTTGGTCAATTGAGTGGAGTAAACCAACAGGGATGCCCTCTCTCGCCATTATTTGCACTGGCGCTTGAACCTATTACCAGTTTGTTATGTAGAGAATTGGAGGCATGGGGTAAACAAGTGAGCGAGACTACTCGCATCATCTCGTTGTATACCGACAATGCACTGGTGTATGTCTATTCTCCTGTGAATTAGGTACCTGTACTAACGCCACATCTAGAGAATTTTGGACTTGTGTTGTGCCTACAGATCAATCTTAGAAAAACACTACTGCTTCATTGGGGAGATCAGCCCGGATAACTCAGGACCTACTACCAGACCTGGGAATCAGATGGGAACTGGAGAGTTTCTGGTAGCTGGGCATCATGGTCACCAGGATGCCAGTGGAGCATCAGCAAATTAATGTTGACCAGGTAATACAGGGTCTCACTAAATCAGTCAGTTTCTGGAATACACTCCTTCTATCTATCATGGGAAGGGCAACAGTGGAAAAAAAGATCTTCCTTCCTAGATGTCTTTACCTCATACAAAATGCGCTCTCTCCATTGCATAAAAAATTCTTTCAGACCCTAGATATTCGAATTATTTCATTGCGCTGGGCAGGGAAACATAGCAAGGTCACCTTATCAGTACTAAAAGAGACATGGTAGAGGGTGGTCTAGCTCTCCCAGATATATGACAATACTATTATGCAGCACATCTACAGCATGCTGCCAGATTGCTTACCAATGGTAACAATTGGAGGTGTGGCTCGTATAGGCATCGACGAGAAGTGACACATTGCCTCATCTTCTAATGTGGGGCGGTCCGGCAGACACCTTGATGTCCTATCTGATTAGACATACAGCAACCCTAAGCTAGACAGTAGTAAAGAAGGTACTGCATAGAGCTCCCTTCAACAGGGAGCTACTCCTTTGGGAATTGGGGGCCTTCCGCTCCATTGTCGGGGGTATGTCCATGGAGAAGTGGAGAGAGGGCGGATGTGTTTTAGCAGGGGATCTCTATCTTTGGGGAGACCTTCATCACATTCCAGGAAGCACAGGCTACATTTGAGGTAGGACAGGGACACTTTCTACCCTATGCAAATTGGAAAACACTGAAAAGAACTATTGCGCACACACCCAATGGCCCCTACACCCTCACAGACCCTGGGGGGGGTTGCTTCACTTGGGGTGGAGGGCAGATACCTTTTTTTCCCTGTTCTACAGAGCACTCTGTAGGGATCTAACAAACCGGGATTATAAAACGAGGGCGGCCTGGGAGGCAGACCCAGGAGAAGCTATTGCGTGCGTGCAGTCTCGTGAAATCAGTCTCCTGCAATTACCGATTTAAATTACTATACTTTAACTTCCTGCATCGCACATACATAACACCAGGTAGACTCAATCATACTGATCCTAATAGGAGGGCAAGATGTGCCTGTTGTGGGGAGGAAGGAGATACTTTCCTTCATTTGGCTTGGAATTGTGTGGCGGTACATGGATTTTGGCAAACGGTAATACCCCGCATCTCTGAAACAGCAGGGATTAATATCCCTGTAACACCTGGTGCATGCTTGCTGGGGAGGTTTGGTGGCCCAAGGTATGAAAGATCTCGGACAACCTCCTACAGCTGGCATTACTTCTTGTGAAGTGTAGAATAGCGATAGGATGGATCGGATCATGGCCCCCTTAGTAAAGACCCTATGGATGACGGATGTTTTGGAAGGGTGGGACGCTGAGGAACAACACATAAGGCTCTCGTACAGGAAGGTTCTGGAGGATTTGGTGATCGTGGTGCAATGTTGGATTTATTTAATGAACACAGAGATGCTGATATGGACTTAGATTCCTGGGTTCGTATCTATGAGAAGATATTACCCCACAGTATATAAGAGAACTGACATTGCAGAGTGTGAATTAACTAAATTTACGACATCTACAATCTGCTTACCGTCTCGACACGTATTGATTATGTATGTCTGGTTCATTGGCAGTTGCATCACTAATTTTCTGCTTTATGATTCTGACACTTATTACCATGCGCTTTCTGTCTTTTTACTGAATAAAAATGCACAAATAAAGGTTTTAAAAAAAGACAATGGCTTAAGTAGGCTGACTCATTGCTCCAGTAGTGGGTAGAAGCAACATGTGAATAACAAAGTGACAGACCAATGGATGAAGAGAACTGTCTGAAAGCCCTTTAAGTAAGTATATTATACTTATAATTTTAGTAAAATTAAAAGGTCTTGCCTAATGCCAGACTTAATAAAAGAAAAGTGTTACAAAAAATAGATTGAGTTTAGAAATGACTACTTGATGAAAAGAATTACTCAACGAGATAGGTAAAAATGTTGGTGCACCAGGCAGAAGCACCCAGCACTGTATCTGTCAAGTTCAGGTGGGCCTCTCCCGAGCGCCGGGACTGAATGACAAACAGGCCATTCTCCTAGTGGATTTTTGTAAAGCTCTCAACACCATCTCCTGGGAATTTGAGCAGGTGGTCTTGCTGCGCATGGGGTTGGGGCTAAAATTCTGCAAAATGATCCATCTCTTATATCATAACCCTAAGACCCAGGTCCGGGTGAATGGCACACTATCCCCACCCCCCTTTTCCGATCCGAAGAGGAACGTGCCAGGGATGCCCCCTTTGCCCGCTATTGTTTGCTATAGCCATAGAGCCACCAGCATGCCTTCTGTGCTGTGAGCCACTGCTGCGGGGCTAGAGATGGGGGAACGGACTAGAGGATTGTGTGGCACGATAGGCGGACAATGTCCTTGTATTTTTTGGGGACCCTACAACCTCGGGTCCTAGATGTCTAGTGATGCTCAACCTTTATGGGGAGACCTCAGGTCTTCGCATTAACACCAATAAGTCTATCCTAGTAGAAGCCTCAGGAGATGCCGAGGCTTTCCTGTACAGCAGAAAGCCTTAAAGTACCTACGGATTGTCATATTGCACTTCTCGGATATGGCTTGGCAGACCAGTTTCTGGAGTTTGACCTCGCCCTCGATTGAGATCGGCATAGATGGAAGGACCTATCGCTCAACCCCCAAGGGGTGTAATGCACTCTTTAAGATGATGTGGCTTCCTTGCTACCTCTATGTCTTAGCAAATTTCCTGTATCTCATACCCTGTGGGTGGTTTTGATCACTGACATCTAAACTCACCATCTTTATATGGAATGGAGGGCAACACAGAGTGGTGGAAGTTGCCGTTCGAAGGGGGACTGGAAATACCAGACATATATGCATACTACCTAGCCACACAACTAGTGCCTGTCAATGAATGGTTTACTGGAGGGTGGAATGATCCTGCCTACCATCTAGAACTTTACTCAATGGGATTTGAAAGGCTTCTAGGCCTATTATATGGAAAGAGGGTGTCATCGGAGATGCCCTCATGTACTCAAGTATCAATATATTGCAGGAGAGTGGTTCTGCATCTGATACGGTGGGACCACCGCCTAACTGGTCTGACTCCTTTGTGGCTGGGCACATGGCTACTGTAATTGAACACTAAAAGGCTTCCACCAGTGGGACCCGATAGGAATTACATACATTGGAGACATCTTCAAAGGCGATAACCTGACACGCCTCCCCCCAGATACTCTGAGTATGACCCCTTGTGGCTAAGATACTAATAGTGCGTTTGGGGAAGAAAGCAATAACCCAAATCTACCGATCCTTGCTCACTCATGCCCCGGACGGCTTTGACTCCTTGAGACAAAACTAGGTAAATTGGGTTGGTGAATTAGACGACGATGACTGGAGGGAAGCCTCCCTATCTCCAAGGGAACTAGCTATATCTATGTGCTTGTGTATGGAACAGATCAGTTACTTCCATGCAATCTACCCATCCCTCTCACGCATACATCAAATGTTCCCAGAGGCCCAGCAGCCTGTGCAAGATACAGTCTTCCCACTGGTGACTTTTTTTATGTGGCTTGGGACTGCCTGCAACGAAGACCCTTTTGGTAGGCGGTAGGGGGGTAGATTTCAGTCCTGGGACACCCAATCGAATTAACCCCTTAAATAGCTATGTTGGGGATAATAGAGGAGTTAGGAGGCCCACGAGCAGACCACATTTTTGTAGGAGTGGCTTGCCTAATAGCCAAAGGAGACATAGCCCACCTGTGGAACCAGCCCACACCCCCTTCGTTAACAGTGTGGCGGGTGTTGTTTGGTGTGCACAAAAAAGGCCTATCTACAAGTCCCACAGCTGTCCTCAGAAGCATGACAAAGTGTGGGGGAAATGGTGGAACTATCAAGGGTTGTCAGTTTAGAAAGGTCACACCATGTGAAGACTGTCTTGCGTGCGATGTCAGAGTTCTGAATATTTGCTGCTCGCTACTAGTATTGAATGGAGGGTACGCACTGTTTAAAAAGATATAGGGGGTCATTCTGACCATGGCGGTAATTACCGCCATGGCGGAGGTCGGCGGTAGCACCGCCAACAGGCTGGCGGTGCACCGCTGGGCATTCTGACCGCGGCGGTTCAGCCGCGGCCAGAAACGGAAAGTCGGCGGTGTACCGCCGACTTTCCGCTGCCCGTCTGAATCCTCCATGGCGGCGGAGCGCGCTCCGCCGCCATGGGGATTCTGACACCCCCTACCACCATCCTGTTCATGGCGGCTCTCCCGCCATGAACAGGATGGCGGTAGGGGGTGCTGCGGGGCCCCCGTAAGAGGGCCCCAAAAAGTATTTCAGTGTCTGCCCAGCAGACACTGAAATACGCGACGGGTGCAACTGCACCCGTCGCACCTTCCCACTCCGCCGGCTCAATTCTGAGCCGGCATCCTAGTGGGAAGGTTGATTTGCCCTGGGCTGGCGGGCGGTCTTTTGGCGGCCGCCCGCCAGCACAGGGCAAATGTCAGAATCACCGCCGCGGTCTTTCGACCGCGGTGCAGTGTTCTGACGGCGGTACCTTGGCAGACGGCCTCCGCCGTCCGCCAAGGTCAGAATTACCCCCATAATGTTGGTTATAAACAAACAAAAAAATGTTGGTGTAGCTGTCAAATAAGACATGCTGTGGATGGAAAACTGCATGTTGGCCTCTAAGCCCCTCTGAAGACGTATTTGTCCTAACCTGTCGCACTCACTTATCCATGCCACTTAATTTATTAATCTCAGTGCTTACTTTGGAAAATTGAACCTGCATATACATTACAGGTTTATCAGTCTTACTTTCAATGTACACATTTGGAAGCATTGCCTGTTATACGGAATTACATGCATGGTCCAGCCTTTGGTAACTTAACAACCTTTTTTCGAGACATTGATGTCCAGAAGAGGAAAAAACACTGCCTTTTCCTCAATCGGGAACCCACTGGTCAGATCTATTTCCTTGATTAAATTGTCCCAACACCAACAGCTCCTTCCAAACTCCATCTGACTTGCCAAGCTTTTAAACACTCATCTTTTTCATATTGTATAGCCTGAACCCTGTGCCCAAATGGCTTAGAAGTGCAGACTGGCATCACAGCATGAAGGGATACAAACTTAATTCCATGAAAACGGTGTCTGTCTGGCTTGAGAGTACAAACTGAAGTTCCTTAGTGCAATTTTAATTTGTCTTTGGAGTACGAACTGAATATCTTGAATAGTTCTCACTGGCTTCAGCATACAACCTTAAGTTCCTAAATGCAGTATCCATCTTGCTCAGAAGTAGAAACTGCATTCCCTGAAAGTAAAGTTTATATGGTTTTCAAGTGTAAAATTCAGTTCATAAAATCAGTATCCATCTGATTTTCGAGCTCAAACTGCATTCCCTGAAATTGGTGATTATCTCGTTGTGAAGTACAAACTGCACTCATTGCGATTGCATGTGACTTTAGTGTACAAACTCCGTTCCTTCAGTGCAGTGTCCACCTGTGCTCCATAGTACAAATGGTATTCCCTGA
Source organism: Pleurodeles waltl (assembly GCF_031143425.1). NCBI lineage: Eukaryota > Metazoa > Chordata > Amphibia > Caudata > Salamandridae > Pleurodeles > Pleurodeles waltl. Next base: position 714,463,208 of record NC_090447.1, read on the forward strand.
AGGCGGTGTCCCTCCGGATTCGGGGTGCTAACTGCATTCAATGTACTTTTGCCTATATGGTTTCGGTGTGCAGAACTTAATTTTCATCAGTGCACTGTATTGCTTTGAAGTGCTGATTGTGAAGTATTGGTGAAATTATTTTATTGGGCCCTATTGAACCACATTATCGTATAAAGTATTTTGTAGGCATCATGCAATTAAGTAATTAAGTGAAATTATAAGAACTGTTTTTTGTGTTCTTGACATTGGAGCTTGAAAAGGCACAGTCAGCTGTTTCAGAGTTAAACTTTGTGAACCAAAAGTTACCCATGTGCTGCCTGTTTTTTAGCCATTCAAGGGCCTTATGATGAGGTCCTTGATGCCAGACCAGTTAAACCCATCAGATATTTAATAATACAGGGATGTAGGAATAACTGTGGGGTGAAGTTAATAGGGTTACAGACGAAACCCTGAGAAATGAGAAATTGACGAGGAACTGGTAACCAGGCCTGAATTCTCTGGTGGTTTGCTATTTTCCCCCCTAGCTTCACCCAGGGATTTTGGCTGCTTTCAGCAACTGGAGTCCTCTGGTCAAATGTACGAGGTTTGTGAGTTTACTGCAGACCTTATATTTTGAGGAATCACTGAGGTCTGGTACTCGACAACTGAGTCTTTGCCTCAGTGATGCTCAGTGAATCAGAACTCTTGCTGAATTGTGTGGTAAGAAGACATACACAGATGCAGTTGTCTTTGACGTTTTATTGTGCAAAGGAGTATATATATATTTCATGAATTATTAAAGGCTGTGATGAAAATGAAGATGAGAAAAACTACACAGAGGCTCTGTCGTTTGGCTGCTGTTTTCAGTCTGACTGTCGTCTGCTTTTAACTTTAGAAGTTATTTATCATGAGGGCCTACGGTCCCATGTCTGAGCCAAACCATGCCTAACAGTTTGCGGCAGCTAATAGGTATGAGGTGCTGGCCTTTTTGCACCCCAGCTTGGGGCTGTGCTCTCCTGGCTTGCTTTAGAAAATCTGTGTATTGTGTTATCATTAAAACCCCTCATGTTCTCCAGAGTGATATATTGTTGTAGCATTGTGTGGTGTGGATCAATAGATGTAAAACAAAAAAAGTATATTCTTTTAGCCATTATTCAGAGTTTCCGGTTCCACAGCTTACTTATACCTCAGATCTATGTGAAAAATACGTTACTGAATATGTTTGCTGTTCAGAAAAAGAAAGTGATTTCCTTGCATGTTTTTTGCAATTTTGATTTCGAGTATGTGTCACACTTGTCTATATGGTGAGGACAGAAATATGCATGTCAATTTAGAAATGTTCTTTGTAATTCTTTTTTTCGCCTGGGAGGGAACAAAGTATTTATACATCACTGGGGAACAGCATGAAAATGTCTTTAACATCAAACACACTTATTTATGAACTTCTTTCAAACCTGTGAAAAATCATTGCCCTTTGTAAGTGTATATAAAGGTTGAAAGTGTTGCTACAAAACATTGACAAAACATTACAACAGCTTGGGTACGAAGTGCTATTCAAACTCTTGTAAAAAGCCTATATTTTTAGGCATATCATATGGATACAACATCAAAAATAATTTGTTTTGCAGTTTGCAGTTGGACGCTACAAGGCAAAGGAAAGATGGCAACACATTTAAAACTACGAAAGAAGTAATTGACATGTTTGTATGCTTCAAGAAAAGGCAGAGGTGCAGTGGGGCTCACTGAACTCCATGATGGCTGTGTTTGTTCGGAGCTCTGGCAGTTCTTTGACCTCGTGTCCATGATGTCTTACATGGAGCCGGAAATGAAGCGTCTGATGGTAGAGGCGGACTGCAGAAGGGGCTGTGAGAAGGTCTGTGGATTTGGCAGGTCCAGAGCACCGACCTACATTCCACATTCAGACTGAGTGTGCGTCTCTGATGCCTTTAAGATGGCAGTGCATGTCTGAAACTATTTGACCTGAAAGAGCTGACAGCATGGTGTTTGTGACCAGCAGCGGCCCATCCTTAAGAGCGGAGGGGCCCACCGTGTGTCCTCCCCCAACACTATTTCCCCAATGTGAAGACTGAGCAAATATCAGCATGACACACACTTCATCTTCAGGTCAGGCAGCCACGCCCTAAATGTGCAGGCTCCTTGCTACACTTTGCTGAGCTGAAGATGTGACAGCCCTGTGACCGTGACTATCCTTAGCCAGCAAAGCACCTCAAGGAACTACACCTCATGAAGAGGAGAGCTTCCCTGATGGCCTTGGACCTGGGCACTTCAGTTTTAAGCCCTGAAGTGCCCACGGCTGAGTGTCTATCACTGATGCCTCGTAAACAGAGATGGGTGGGGTCAGAAAGTCTCACTGACCACATCCCACTCCGGTACGAGTCAAGGACTGCCGACTCCTCTCATTGGCTGACCAAAGATTAAAATGTAATTTCTTGTTTCAGAGCCTGAGGCAGCATAATATTTTTTTGTGATTGAGGTGAGGAAATTGTCACCAGCCAGAAGGTGACAATGGAATACTGGGATGATTCTTGGGTCACCCCCCCCCCCCAGAACTGACAGTGATACTGTATGCTGTTCACATTTCTCTTTTTACTGGTATGGCTTCCATCCTACGTTTCACTTCCCTTGCAGACTTCAGTCCCCCCTCCATGTTTTGGTATGTTTCTATAGAATGGTTTAGAAAAATTGGCTGTGACAGCTTTTACCCCAGACTGTGGAGACCGAATAAAGATGAAGACTTACCAAGAAACTCGTTCTCATGACTTTATTTCACTGGTTATGAGGAGCCAGCTGTGAATGTGCCAGCCTTCTGCCTCCTTCCCTCGCCTTTCATTTCTCCAGTGACTGCATCTTAGATAAGTAATTTATTTCTTGGTGGTTATTTCCTATTGCTGACAGCCATTTTAGGAACCTGTGTTCTTTGGTGCAGTGTTTAATTTTCCTGCTGTTCCCCTCTATAGTGGGCAGTGCACACGGTTTTTATTTCAGCTGGAACTCTCTTATCCACCACTTAGGACTCTAAGCCTGTTTACCTGAGTTCGACCATCTCCACTGCTGTGGTTCCTCTTTCTTAGATGTCAGTCTCTCTCTCCCTTTTAGGCAGAGTTCTGGAGCCATCTTCTGGCTTTCTGTTTGCCGGAGCTTCCTGGACAGGGTAGGCCACTGGTTGTTGGGGTGACATTCCAGTGGTTGCCACACCCTCCATTGTCTGCCAGGCATTACCTTTTCCTCTTAGTAGAGTCTTCCGCAGTGGCGGCCAGCATCTCTAGGAGGGAGGGGGCAGGCGGTAAGCACACACACACACACACACCCACACACACTCACTCATTCTTTCACACACAGACATGCACGCACGCATGCACGCACATCCATTAACAATACTCAAAACATTCAAACATGCACGCACCATACATTAATTTTAAAAGTTCACACGCACTCATTCTTTCACACTCGCACACACGAAAATCCATTAACAACACTCATAACTTTCAAACATGCACGCACGCACCAAACATTCATTTTAAAACATTACACACACGCATTCTTTCACACACACACACACACACGCACATCCATTAACAACACTCATAACATTCAAACATGCATGCACCAAACATTCATTTTAAAACATCACACACACACACACACAAACACCCACACACCCACTTACCTTCAGCCTCGAGGTCCCAGGAGGGTTGGGACTGCTACCTTCCCTTATTGAGGTCAGCCAATAAGGGAAGGCAGCAGTCCCAGCCTCGTCACAGAGTGGGATGGGGTCAGTAAGACTGCTGACCCCACCCCACTCTGTGACGAAGTGCCACTGATTGACAGTCGCCCTGGGTGCTTCAGGACTTAAACCTGAAGCGCCCAGGTCGAAGTCAATGGGTGACACTTTCCTCGTCACCCAGGGGAGGGCCTCGAGGCACCTTTGCTGAGCTGAGGATGTCACGCCCATAGGAGCTGTGACCTCCTTAGCCCAGCAAAGTTCAGCTCAGGCAGCCAGGAGTCTGCGCAAATCGCGCATGTCTCACTCCTGGCTGTCTGAGCTGAAAATGAAGAGTGTCTGTCAGGCTGACCTTTGTTCAGCCTGACAGACACTCTTCATGAGGGGCAAAAGCGGGGCGGGGGGTGGCCCCTCCGCCCTAAAGGACAGCCCGTGCCTGGTCAGCCGGATCCTCAAAGTTTCTGGTCTAAATGTGCTGCAGTTTTGGGTGGAGGCACTGCATTCTACCTGCCCTTTTCCATCTCTCAACGCTCACAGGGGAGGAGTGTACTACATTTTCAGTTGACTTCGGGCATCCTTTGGGTGTGTCATGGTGACACACACACACACAATTCCTAACTTTAACGTCATATAATTTAAGGCTGTTGTGTGTCACTGTGAGACACACTCCACTCTACATGCAAACATCTGTTGTTTCCAAGAATTTAGGTGTGTCATGGTGAGACACACACCATTCCAAATGATAGCGCCATATACATCAAACCTGATGTGTATTGAGGTGACACATATCACCTCTATTCCAAAGCACCACTCACTCTTGTGGCCGTATTATGTGCAGTAGTTGTGTCACCTTAAGACCATTTCAACATCACTAGCATCTATAGCTATAGTTGTCACTCTTTTTCTACTTTATCATTTACCTTGGTGACACACACACACCTCCCAATCACGTGTTATCATCTGAAATTTTCTTAGAAATTTACAAATGATAACTATCTTGCACTTACCAAATTCATGAACTTAATTTACCCGTGCAGTATTATCTGATACTATAGTCATGTGGCATACTGAGGTTCTACTGTTCTTATATAATAATTCTTTATTCTCTCCATCTGCTCCACTTTGTATAGCGTCCTCTATAATTCCTTGTGTCATTACTATTCCGAATTATGGTAGTTGGAAGCATGGACAACCCCCACCTTTCGTAAATGAAACAGGGGAACCAAACGTACTAAGGAAGGAATGGGTGACGTTATTCGAATCTTATTTGATTGCTATTGGAGGTGAAAAATGTAGTCCCCTTAGTAAATTGCACATATTGTTAAAAAACCTTATTATCCGTGGTAGAAAAACATATCAATCTCTTCCTGAACCTAGGTCTTTCACCGATAATTTAGACAAAGAAGAATCAGATGAATACAGAACATATCTAAAATTAGATTCACAATTCAGACATAAAATTAACGGGGTGTTACCGCGCCACAAGTTCCTTTCAAGGCAGGTAAGAGTGTGTGACATATTACACTGCATTTCTAAGAGGTCTCTGTACATTATGCTATTTTAGTACTTTAATTAGAGACCAAGTAGTAAGATGCACTAGCAATACACACATTCAAGAAAAGCTATTAGCTAAGAATCCCAATGTACAAGAAGCTCTTGATATTGCTAAGTCAATTGAACATAAAGCTCAGTGCATCAAAGAAATGAGATTGCCTAACGAGACAGTTTCTGAAATCAACTTCAACAAAACTGGGAGAGGGATATACAAAATAAAGCATGTGTCAAACACTCGTCCCAAACAACCTTCTGAACTCAACAAGTGAAAAGGCTTTCCTTGCAGTAGTAGCAAGCAGCTTGCCAGTAATGTTAATTGTCAAGCTAGGAACACTACTTGCAGGAAATGCAAAAAGAGAAACACCTTTGATTGCTGAGATTTGCCATTTTATGTTCTTGCTACTATTTGCCTTGTATGAATTCCAGTGTCTTTTCGTTGCTCATCATTGATACACAATGATGTTATGTGATCATATCCAATTCTAAATAAAAAAGAAACTATTTATCTCTTGTGTATATTCTGAAATGGTAATGACTTGATTACTACCACTATCTCTGCATGCTCCTTCAACCCATGGTTATACTGGATCTTAACCACAGGATCCTGGAATATAGGTGGAAAGTTATAACTGCACTAGAGTAGTAGCTCAAAGTCTATAAAGCGAAACCTTGCACTCTAGCCCTTGAGCCAATTGGTATCCCGGCACAGACCGGTTCAGATCAGTCAGCAAATTCATAATATGGTTGTGTATAGGCACTCCTATTGTTTGTATTATATGTTGATGGACTTAGTCCTTTTTTATCTACTATTACGCCAGATTTTCCAAAGGTAAAAGGTGTTTCACTTCTCACACTACTATATGCAGATGATGCAGTGCGGATGGCTCGTACGCCAAAAGGGCTGCACCTGCTGGTGCACTAATTTGTCCAATTTATGGATGCTCTTGATCCTCAAATCAAGTTTTCTAAATTATATATTATGGCCTGCAGTCCCAAGTGGGCCAATCGTTCTACTCTTGCTGTTGATACAAATAGTTTGCAAAGAACTAGCACTTTTTCTTATTTAGGGGTGTTGTTTGATGCAGCTGGTTCATGGGCACCTAATATTGCACAGCGCAGGATAAAGCTATCCAGGGCAATATTCTCCCTTTTTAGTCTACTTCTACCTCAGCCCGGGGGGTGGTGGTGATTCTCTACTTCCGTTGCTCCAAATTTATCCAACTCAGTTTGTTCATATTGTGACATGGATTGCTGCAAATTGTGAAGCTATTCAGGTGGAGGAAAATACATTTTGTAGAAAAGCCCTCTACGTCCCTCTGTCATCCTCTCATTTTTTTTGTCATGAGGAGTTGAGCTTGACCTGTTTGGGTGATCGCATCAGAACACATCCTCCTGTGTTGTGGCAAGCCATTTGGAGAACTAAGGAGGCGTCCTTAACAAGAGATATTATCAAAGATTGTCTTGCACGCAACAAGGGCCTCTCCACCCCCTGGATAAACTATGTGTAGAAAAGCTTCCAAGAGATCGGGCTGCCTCATGTCTTCTCCGAACCCAGCACTAGTAACAGCATAAATAAAAAGCATGTGTAATTGTTACTAGTTAATAAAGCCTGATCCCTTAGACAAAAAGCTTAAGCCTACAATTGCAACTTATCTGGGTTTGAGCAAAGATACCCTATTGACGCTTTGTCTTTTTAGTGCAAGGGGGTGTTGGGAACGTTGTTTGTTATTCCACTTTAGGGTAGACACTGTGAAATATTTACTGTGCTTCCCGTTGGGTTCCAGAAGAACCTTAGCAACATTCCCTGCGCATGTAATGGCAGATCTGGGCAAACTATGTTGCACTTTTCCTTTTTCTGTAAATTTTATATAAGGTATACAAAGCAGTATTTAATCCCTTTTATGAAATTTCAGATATGTAGGCAATCAAAGCTAGCCTTTATTTTTTTGCAACAATTGGCAGACGATGAGGTATGCTTTTATGTTGGCTCCTTCCTCAGCCCAGCTGTGCGGTCCAGAAGCACAATGCACTTTGACTTATGTATTATTTTTTAATTATGTGCTTACATAAATGCAATATGCCTTCCTGCTATGATATAATTTTTAGTGCATTTTTGCTACCCTTAATGTGTTTTTATTATTTTGTTTTATTCATGGATTGTATACTTTTATGGCTGCTCTTGCACCAAAATAAAGTTATCTGAATTTGACCCTTGATCAATAGTAGACAAAGGATGTGAAGTATAAATTGCAACGTCATCAGTTTGAGCACTGAATTTGACCTCAATACCGTTAAATATAGCAGGCTAAATCATTTGATTGAGGATAAGGGAATCTTAAGTAAGGCTCCATATAAAGGACTAATAAAAGAGGAGACATCTGACAAGTGCCATTAAAGATCTTGTATAATGGAGAGCTATGACTATCCAAAACTAACCTGGCCATAGTGTTTCTATAAAGACACGGAACCCATGATAAGAATCGGCTACCAACTCCAAAAGCTCTCATTGTTGTCCATAAAAAAAATCCTAAGTAACCCAGTCAAAGGCCTTCTCAGCATCTAATAATATCATGCGAACTCTGCTACCCAGTCGCTCTGCAACATCAAACACGGCTGCTTCTGAGTTTGTTTGATTGGTAGTATATCTGCTGGGTACAAAAACTGTGCTGCTGCAGTAAAACCATATTGTGACCAAAAAGGGCCAGCCGAGAGGCTAACACCTTGGTGAATATTTTCACGTCTGATTTAGTCAGTGAGATAGGCCTATGTGACCCTCTATCCTCTTAAAAAGAAAACAATATTATTGAAATTCCAAGAGGCAAGAATCTCTCCACTCTTATCAATATGGTCAGCTAGTCTAATAAATTCTGGAAGGATCTTGCTAAATATTTTATAAAACTCCAGAGGAGATGGTATCTTTCCCTGTGCCTTCCCCGTTGGCAGAGCTCTGATCACCACCTCAGCTCCCAAGATAGAGATATCTACCTCCAGAGCTAAGACCTGATTTTGGTTAAGACAGGACAAGCATGCCCTTTGCAGATATTTATCGAGCTCAGGCCGATTAGCTAGATATCCTTATTAAAGTCACTAAACTGTTTTACTATAGCTTGGGGGCCATACTGAACAATACAATCATTGTTCTTAATACACTGTATTACGTTTCTGTTTCCTCTCTGAAATCTGGTGAGCAGCTAATACCCTGCCAGTGTTCTCCCTGTATTCATATTTGAGCACTTTTTTTAATGATAGTTGGCAGCAACCCTCTCCCTAAGCCTCTGGTCTAATATACTGCGGCTTTCCACTAACTCAACTTCTAACTGAAATTGCTTGGGCATGCAGATACTCTAGCTCCTGTATTTGTTGACAGAGCTTAAATACACCCTCTTTCTCGGACTTGTTAATATCAAGTTTGAACTGCAAGGTAATCTCACAAATATATGCTTTAATTGTGTCCCAGAAAATATTAAGAGGAGCTGAGCCTGACTTCAGGGTTATAAACTCCCTGAGCAGCCCAGATAAGCAAGTTCTATAAGCTGGGTTGGAAAGGATAGATTGGGGAATGTAAAACCATGCCCCTCCTTTCTTATATTGGGTACCATCAGCAAAACTGGGCTATGATCTGAGGTGATCTTGGGGAAGACCTCAATTTTTAGGGGATTGCATTAGCAGGGGCTCAATACAGATCATACTGATTCTAGAAACTGCTAATGGGCTGAAGAATAAAAGGTATAGCCAGGACTCACAAGGTACAGAGCCTGCCATAAATGTGTTAAACCATGTACACAAACAACTTTGAGAAAAGTTGCCTTTGTTTTGACCATGCAAGGACGGGCGGTGCGGTAAGTGGTATCAGTCATGTAGTTCATTATGCAATTAAAGTTGCCAACAAGTATTTGATCACCCTCCCAGTCTAATAAATCTAGGTTCAGCCAATCGAATATCCCTGGTTTGGCATTGTTTGCGCGGTATACAGTGCTGACAACAAGGTTCTTATGGGAAATTATTAACCCAGCGATCACCCACCTACCCGGAGAGTCAGAAGCAGTTTTAAGAACTTTATAATCAAAGTGTCCAGCACAGAGAGTAGCAACCCCATGAGTGGATATGGATTGGCTGGTATGCATGACAACATTATTCTCAGGTTGCCTCAGCAGAGACTAGTCTTTATAAGCAAGGTGGGTCTCAGTTAAACACAACTGCTGGGGCTTGTAGAGAGCTATTTCCTCTCCGACTAGCCATCGCTTAAGAGGGCTGTTGAGGCCAGCTACATTCCAACACATTAGCTTGAGCTGAGACATTTTAGATTTCTCTTTGTACAAAAAATGTCAAGCCAACATTTCTGACACAACCCAATAGCAGAGCAGACCACCCAATACATCCTTGTGATCATTCCAACTCTTTTTTTTCCCTGCTCCTTCTTAAACGCAGTGAACCCCACCCAATAAAAAAGCCATGATCATATACCAAAATTAGGGGACCAAACCCTACTTTAATCCCAACCCCTGTACCTCACCCTGGTTCCCACCACCCACAAAACACAGACAAAAAAAACAAAACAACATTCCTGCCACCCACAAAAAACAGACAAGAAAAAAAAAACCTTGGTTAGAAACGTGTAGAGAAAGTGAGCCTAAGGAGAACCAGTATACCAAAACCGAAAGAAAAAAAAACCCCAAAAGGTTACACACATTGATCAGCAGAAAAGAGAAAGAAGAGGCAGACATTGAGAGCTGGATCAAGTTGGGGCTGTAAGCCCCTGACAATGACTGAGAATCCAGGCTGTGTCTGACTCAGTATAGCATAGCTGTGTTTGTCCATCCCTAATAATCTTGCTTCTGGCCAGCTCTGGACGAAAGACTGAGCCCCCACAGCTCTCAGCGGTTTTATCATCTTATGCAGCTTCCAACGTCAATCCATTGTTAACTTGCAGGGATCGGATTGTACAAATATGGTTAGTGAATCAAGAGATTGGTGCTGAGGGTCAAGCTCTCAAGTAGATTGCCAGTCTTAATAAACAGTTACCCACACAGATCAATATTGGATGAGGATGAGGTTTACTGGCTTTAGTCACACCACGAGACACTGGTAGGCACGTTTAATTTGAAAGTCCATGCCTCAGTCCGCTAAGTCAAGGAAGGCTCTCACAATAGTTGCACAATAAATTGCCAGGGTCATCCATTCCTTTCCTTCGGAAATACTAAAAAAAAAAACTTTTGTCTTGGGTTGAACTGAAGTTAATCAGTCCTCGTGTTTCCTAAGTGCCCTCGGTGAAACCGTTCCGACTTCCTCGGTAGCAGTCACCCGCTGCTGAAGCTCTCTAATCTGTGTAGACAACACCATCACTTTCCCTGTTACCTCTAGGGATTGGTGTAGCTGCAGGTTATGTGCTCTAACTTGAGCACAGTAATGCAATACATCAGAGCACTGAACCTGCTGCACAAGTTGGACAGAGACGGATTGCCAACAGGAGCAGCTGCCTCATGAGTCTGACTTTCTCTAACAGTACTTTGATGGCCAAGCGGGCCTGCTCTGATTCGTAGTTGCTGACTGAGCAGCTGTAGCCTTCATTTTCCTGGAGGTAACCCACTGCCACAAGGGGTTACCCTTAGGACTACCCTTAGATTGAAATGCAGATGGGTTACTCAGAATAGAGCTCTTTTGGCTATCTAGCCCTTTTTCACCATTATTATAGCCCGTACTGACCCCTTGCACGCTCCCAGCACACACATGAGCAATATGGTATTTCTCCTGGGCCCCACCAGAAATATCCGCCTGGCTAGCTACTGAAATTTATTGATCAGTTCTGTCCAGATTAGCTGTTAAAGACCTTTTGACCTCTCTGTCTGGGTGAGACTCAGTAGAAAGTGCCTTTTGTACGTTGCCCCAGCCACTTTTGCCAGGAGGTGCCAGCTGTTTTGCTGCCTCAGTAGGGGAAAGGGCAACAGTGACTGATACAGAGCTACCAACTCCCTTAACTACCTCCAAGTTAGAAAGCTCAGCTTGCTGTACCACATTGTCACTTAGAGAAGTGGAGTAGTTAGTGGTTGAATCCGACACAGTTATTATATTACCTTGTAGTGCAATAGCTGATGAGGTGGCTGAAACATTGTAGCCAGCTGATGAAGGGGACAGTGTGAGAGGAACAGAGAGGGGAGCTGAGACCAGCTCCTACCACATCCATCAATAGCTCAGCAATTGGTGGGACTGTAGCAGGAGTTAGTCTATCCCCGAGAGCTTATAATGCAGCAGCATGGCCCCCAAATCAATGTGGAGAATGTCCTGATTGTCTAAGATGCAGGACGCCTCTCAGCCTCTGTTCGAGAGCTGGCCACTGCACTTGAGGCAGTCGTCCCCCGACATACTCTCTACTGAGAGTCATGGAGGTAGAGTACAGCTTTGTGTTGATCTCTGTGATCTCAACAACATCTGGGTGGATAGATACCCTTTATCGTGCATAAATGAAAAGCTAAGCACCATGGTCCAAGGCAATTTTTTTTGTGTCGTTGATTTATCCATGGCGCATCTTCATGTGGAACTTAATCTTGATTCTTTGGTCGTCACAGCTTTTGTCACACCTGGCGGCTTTTTTATGTTCTGTGGAATACATTTTAACCTTGTTTCTGGTGCTTCAATCTTTCAAAAAATCATGCATAATATTTTGAAGCATTTATTCAGCACCCCGTGTTTCAAAGATTACATTCTGGTTTATGGGAAAACGGTGCAGAGTATGACCCTAATTTACATTCATCATAGTAGGTTAAGGGATTCTGGTCTTACTCTAAAAAACAGATAAATGCCAAATTCGGGAATTGTTTGTCAATACCATATGCAAAGAAGGTTTCAAAACTAAGAGCAGCCTAATTAAAGCTCTTGAGAAAACTCCCTTTGTACTACCAATAGAGATGAACTTAAATCATTTATAGGTTTAGCAGATTATAAATCCAAATATGTTAAGGATTTTGCTAATATCACCAGAACACTAAGTAATTTGCTAAAGAATAATGTCCCATTCACGTCAGATCCCAAGTGCCAAGAGTCTTTTGACAAAATAAAAAAGCCATCATCTCCACCCTTTTTTTTATTTTTAATTTCGATAGCAAACGTAAAACTATCTTAACGGATTCCAGTAATAAAGGGTTGGGGACTAACCTTTCTCAATAAGTATATGATAACGGAAGAGTCGTGGCTTTTGCCTCCAGGCTATTGACAAACTCTGAACATAACTACTGTCTAATAGAAAAGGAAGCCCTTGCTTGTTAATGGTCTCTGTGATGTACTTGAGGACTTAAAAAAGATTTTTTAGAGTTCAGAAGCAAATTAAACATTGTGGGAGATATGATCCTAAGAAATGATAAAATTGTACTGCCTGCTGAATTGAAATACAAAATCAACTTTGCCCGTGAAGGCCATTTAGGTACAAATGCCACCAGGAGCTGAATTAGCGCCATTTATTTTTTGAGGTTGGATTCTTGGCCATTTCAGAAAGTCAAAGATTGATTAATTTGTGCTATGATTGATAAGAAAAAGTACAATCAGAAGGTTTACCCTCTCACCTTTCCTGACAAACCATGGGATAGGTTTGCATTAGATGGCATAGATCCCGTAAATCACACTGTTTTTACTACACAATTTATATTTGTTTTGCTGAGCTATTAAGCACACTGGATAACTACAAAGTTCACAAATCATATCACCACCAATATTTTGATTGAGTTCCTACGGAATGCTTTTGCTAACAAAAGTATCCCTTCTGTGCAAATCCGTCATGCTATTCACATTTTTCGCTTTATTGTTTTGGTTTCTTATGCTCCCAATTGTATCCATGATTTCCATTCCCCTACCCTCTTCAACTCCTTATTTTCTCCCACCCAACACGACCCCCACGCACACTTCATGTTTTAGTACATTCCTCTAGGGTTTAGAAAGTTGGTTTTGACAGGTTTTACCTCAGCCTGTGTAGCGATGTGGAGACGGTATAAAGTCAAGACTTACCTTGTAACTAGTTCCCTTGACTTCATTTCAGATACTTGTGATGTTCACTTTAAGTTGCACCTGTAAAATAGGTTATGAGGGAATAGACAGCTGATTCTTGTGGGGCACCTGATATGGTGCTATGCTTGTTCTGGTGGTTTGGGGTGATACAGTGATAAGTGCAAGTGCTCCCCGACACAAACAACAGATCATCACCTCCACCTCCTCCTATTTTTCCTGATTAGCCAGTTCTAGGAGAGGGAATCTGAGAGACTTTTTTTGGATTTTGACAGACATCATATTTTTAATGCTGCAAGACTGTATTGTTTTGTGTGGTAGGTATCGACTGGTTATGCAGTATTATTCCACTATCTCGGTTACAATTTGCCACCTGCTACAAATTCAATAAAATAGCTGGAATGGAGGAGCTTTTTCCCTAGTACGATTTTAGAGACTACACAAACATTCCATTCAGTAAATTCAAAAATAAAATATTGTCACTTATTATTGTAAAGATTGTACAATTTTAATGGGTTGTCACACTCAGAAGTAATTTTAATACATGCAAATTCTTGTGAATTGTATGAATGTTACAGGGGATCTTTCCGAGTTGCAGTATGTTAGTCAGCATGGCACATTTATGTAGTAGCTAGCCTTTCAATTATATTTTGTAATGGATGTGCACATCTCAAAGACTGAAGCACTTTAGAATATTGCTGCAGCAGGGGATATAGTATAGCTTTGTAGTCTGCTGTCAAGGACAATGTCAGTTGTTTGTATTGGCCCTGAGCCACTCCATTGTCTTCAGAGGAGCTTTTGACATTCTCTCAACATACTTGGACTTATTTCCACTTGCTTTTATATTAAAGTGTGTATCACATGCATGTTTCAAGAAAGGATGAACAAACCTTCTCAATGTATGGACCTGAACTCGGTGGCTGTATCCAAATCTATTCGAGCTAATATATGTACATAAACTGTTTGTCCCATTAAGTAATTGTTAAGTTGTAGGATAATTGATGTTGGCCGTTAATTAGCTTCTTTTTAAGACCAGGCTTCTGGTGGTAGATATGCATAAACTCAGACACTTGGTTCTGGGTTTGATAAAAAACGAAATCCACGAAATTCTTAGATAAATTTTATGCTGGCGCATCTCTATGGTCAGGCAAGAAGAGTTTCATCCTAAGTTTTCTCTGTTACATTTAAGACCATACACAACCTAATCTGAGGAGGGTGCCTGGTCACTCATTAGGGGCCCAGTAATCAACAAGGGCCATCAGAAAAAACATAGTAATCGCAGGCTTGTTTCCATCATTTTCCAGCATAGCTCACATTCCAAAGTTGCTGGCAGATTCCCTTTAAAATGTTCTGCCGTCGAGAACGCGAATGCCACTTAAGTAATGACCTTAAAGAGTAAGCACCCAATAATTCCCAGCATGGACTTTTCACATTTTTGTGAAGAATAATCAAAGTAAATACAAAAACAATTTCTATATATCGGAAAATTGGTCAATACATTCTTTAGCCAGTTATCTAAATATATATATTTCTGCTTCTACTCACCTTTCATGTGGCGTTTTCCTCCTTCCAGTATACTTATTTGTAATTATGAAAATCCTGAGGGAAAACAGTTGAAATAATATTGTAACACAAACTGCACACCGAAATGATAGTGTGTTTTGCAATGTTAAAGCTTAGCAGAAGGTTTGAGCAAATGAAAGTTTTCTGCTAATTAATTCAGTCAAGTTAAAATATTTTAAGAATAATAGTTAATTTTGTTATTTTTAGCCTTAAAACGAATTATACATTTAATGTAAAATGCATAAACAGAAAAGTACTAAAAATGCAAAGATATGATGCACTTGGAATATAATAATTATATTAATACACAGTATTAATTACAGTCCAAAAACCAAATGCAACCTTAAAGAGAAACATGTTTTTTCCGTAGATGTATGGGCATACTGATAGGTAGCTTTCCAAAATGACTAACAGTGGTTTTTTTTTCAGAGACACTTCTGACTAGAAGAATGATGTAGCTCAAGAAGCATTTTCAACTTTTCCCCACAAAAGGTTTTCCTATGAACGTTTACATCGCTCTACAATATTAAATTGCTGTCGGTTTTCAAATAAACTATGTTGTACAGAGGTGTGGAATTTCTATAGTCTGACGCCCTTCTGAAGTCCCTCAACTGGGGCTTCCTCCAGTCGTTTTGCAGCCCTGGGAGGGCTGTTTATCCCGATCTCCGACGTCGGCTGACCAATACCGATGGTATTGGCACAGTTTGAGTTGTCCAGCAGATTGGCAGTCTGGCGGTGGCAGGTTGGTTGGAATCAGTCAGCAACCCTGCCAGGGTAACAAAGGAGCCTTGGGTAACCATCTCTGAGCCCCCAACACTTGAGATTCCCTGCCCATATGGTGCAGGCATTGGAGAAGGTAGTTGCCAGCTAATGCTCTGGCCAAGATGGATGCGGGCTATGCAGGGAGCAGGCCAGGTGCGAGTGGGCTCCACAGGTAGCCCTACCAATTTGGGGATTGGGATGTCTGGGTGGGACCGAGCGCCCCTTTATAAACAAAAAAATTCAAATAAAAGGAGTCACCTGACTATGCACCAAAAAGGAAAAGGAAAGTGATTCTCCCCGTAGTGGGGGGTTGCCCCTCATCACTTATTCACACTTCCCAGAGGGAGCGCCACATAATGCCCTGCAAGGCTAATTTGCTTTAAGTTCTGGTGCATGTAGGGACCTCAAATCAGCCAGGGACACCACCAGCATGAAAAAGAAAGAATGGGGCAGGCTGCAGGAGGCTAACAGATCCCCCTTCCAAGGATTTTTAAAAATGAACACCAAATTTGCAGGGCCTAAAAATTCAGGACCTCCAGGATTTTCATCACGATTTCCAAAGTGCTTCCAAGGCTGGAGCTTTTGCTATTCATCAGGGAGCGCATGGCACTCTCAAAGCTTGTTTCACAGGTGCATTTTGAGTGGCCTGGAGGTGTATAAAAAGATACCGACACATGTAATGTTTATTTTAATTTTATTTTCAATGTTTTATTAACTGTGCTTTATTAACAATGTATTATTGACATTATTGATTTTATGTACACATGATTAATGACTATAATGAAAGGGTGATGATGTTAATCGTGTGGTTTGTTTACTTTTTACCATGGTGGGCCTCTCATAAAGCAGGCAGGCTTGTTTACATGTTGTGATGACCCTTGATAAAGCTAATAGAGCTATTTTTTATCAAGTGATACCCCCATATAGTGATGTGCTGTTTGGTATATAAGAGGGGTACAGTGATTTTGCAGGCCATGACCCCTTAGGGGTTAAATGTGATCCATTATGTAATCTAAGGAATTTTCAATTTGCCTTATGTATATATTTTTAAATGCATGCATAGTATTTAGTAATGTGTGTGTGTGTAATACATATAGTTTTACTTTTCTTAAGAAAAAGCACTGACTGGACGATCATTTATTGAGTGTTATTATTAAAAGAACTGTCTGAAGTTGAGGTAATATATGTGTCCATATGTTAATGCTGTTTGTTATGGTTCATTAATGCAAAACCTTTATTATTAGGGTAAGCGCTTTAAATAAACCTTCTTGAATGGTCACACTGTGCTACTAACAGTGGTTCCAGTAAAAAAAAAAAAAAAACAGTGACACTCCTTTGAAAAGTTTACCAATAGGAGGCTACATGTAATGCTCCCAGAATGCTCTCTGATTAGATGTAAATGTTTGCAGAAGTATGTAAGCAAGATTGATGACTCTTGCTTTCAAAATAAAATGTTCAGGAAAAAACTGAAAGTAGGAGAAAAGAATACATTTTGCTAAATTACTGTGAAATTTTAGGTACTTTCCTTTGAAGCATCATTTAGTGAAATGTGTTGATGCATGCTAGTATTTCCAAACAATATTCATAATGGAAAGTCAGTGTAATCATTTTCAATAAGAATATGGGAAAAATGAAATTAAACAAGCACTGGCAAAGCCAACCAATCTGACGTTGGTTGTCAGTCTTTTGGTTTTATCAATTAGTGTCTTGTTTTGACATGGCTTTTGTAAACATTGTTGTGGGAGTTGCCAGGCCCTCACCATTGTAACAAACATTGGCAAAAAACATTTTTGAGCACACATTGCCAAAGTAAGTCCTGGCATTGAACAAAACTACTTTGTGTGCCAAGATTTTCCTTCTGGAACAGCAGAATGCTGTCACTCACCGTAAAGCTAGCAGATAAACAGAGAGAGAAATAGAATGTTAATAAAAACAAAATGTCTTGTTAAACATCAGGCCTAATTAGGGGCCCAAAACTTAAAGAAAGTCACAAAAGCGTACCCATGATTATATGTCTTTAAATTACTGGCCTTCATAAATTCACAAGAATTTACAGAAGTAGACCGCGAAATTGCACTCCTAGAAAATACGTTTGAACTGTATTTTAGCATGAGCAAATATACATGTGTAGATTAGCTCATGTGAAAATCTATTGAGCATTTACCTTTTCACTTTCCCTCCAAGCACTTTTTTTCCAAACCTGGAAGAACCTCTACTTTTCCCCTTGTTAGGAGTAAATTTCAAGCCTTTCTCCATATGTAAGAAGATTAGAAAAGAGCTAGTGAAAATCCTCAAAACATGCATGTTAGTAGGTTTGCACAGATTCCAAGGCATTCCAGCCCTGGAACTATTACTTAATGCTTCCTTCAGCCACAGTATGTAAATCTGCTGAAAGGTGGCAAAATAAGGACATTCATATAGCAGGACTTTCAAATTGCTTGTAATCAAACCCTTCTATAGTATTAGCCCTGGCATAATCAGAAAGGCTATTATCCGAGCTGTTAAATAATGAGATTGCTGCCATAATTTGGTGCCGCACTACATGGCACCAAAGGGACAAGAAGCTTCTTTTACCAGACAAGTAGATTTAAGAAGCAACCTGGACAAGTAGATATTTTATTAAATTCCACACCCCTGGCTACATGTTAAATATTATACTCCTTTGAAGCTCCTGACAAACTGTCTTCAAAGGACATATGCTTACACAACTAGTTCGGATGTTTGGCTTTCTTTTTCTCATAAGATTTGAAAAAGATAGGGAAATATGGATTTATCACACACTCATAAGTGTTTTGTTTTTTCTGTTATCAAGATGTTAATCAACCTTTTGGTAAAATCAATGTAACTTTTCAGAATGGAAGAGGAAGGAAGGCCTATGTTAGAAATTGGGTCTATAGTTCACAAAAATATGCATCCTGTCAAAGTAGGGACTGCAGTCCTAGTCAGGGTAAGTCAGTTACACACCATAAATTAACCTGTGCTCACCCTCTGGTAACTTGGCACAGAGCAGGCAGGCTTAACTTAAGATGCAATGTGTAAAGTATTTGTGAAACACTTCAAACAGTAAAACTTTTAAACACCACAAAATGACTCAACACTAGGTTAGGAAAATACATTGTGTTTATGAATATAACAAGACCAAAAAAGCCAAAAATCCAAAAAGTAAAAGTCGAGATATTCATTTTTAAAGGATATCTGCAAATGTAGCGCTTGGAAGCTTAAAGCTCCAACCGGAGTTATCTGGTCACGCTAGACTGGAGTAAATCCAACAGTTCAGAACAAGCGCGTGCCAGCTACTGGAAACAACCTTGTCTCGCTGAAACAGTACCTTGTATGGAGGGTTGCATCGACATCGGAGTTGCAATGCGAGCAGTAGGAATCCTAATGCAAAGGTGATGCATCAGTTCCTCGCAATCGGGGATGTGTCGTCGTCAAGCCACACAAGTCATTGATGTGATGTTCTCGAGCACCGGTGCAGTTACGATGAAGGTGATGAGTTGTCATCGAGCCGTGCAACCAACGATGCGAAGACAGTGCGTTGTGGCTGAGGGCAATGTATTGATCCTGAGCCGCGCAATCAGAGTTGCAATGTCCTAATCCCAGGAGTGGATTGGCACCACTTTGCAGGGGAGACTCACAGTTGGCAGAGCTCAGGTTGCTTATAGAGTTGCTGGAAGTCATTGCTGTCCCTGAGACTTCAGAACAGGGGCAAGCAGACAAGCCCTTGGAGTCACTCTGGGTTAAAGTGGTGTAGGTCCAGTCCTTCTCACTCAGGGAGAGTGAGCAGCAGGCAGGTCATCCCAGCAGAAAAGCAGTTCTTCCAGAGCAGCAGAGTAGCAGGCCTTGTAGCAGCTCAGTAGTCATTCTTCCTGGCAGAGTATCCACAGGTCCAAAAGTGTACTGATTTAGTCGGGCCAGAGGTCCAGTACTTGTACCCAGTTGTGCCTTCAAGTGGGAGTGACTTCAAAGAAAATCCTTTGAAGTGCACAGAGGACCTTTGTTCCTGCCCTAGCTCCAGACTGACTACATGGGGTTAAGCATTCCTTTGTTTGTGATCACAACACTACCTATTCAGGTATAAGTGTCAGCTCCTCCCTCCCACCCTGCCCGGATGACCTATTACCATGCAGATGGCCACTCAGTCACATCAACTTTTCCTTTGTGTGAGGCTGTCTAGAGGGAATGCAGAAAACCAGCTGTCACCCCAAATCAGACATGTATTAGAGACAGGCTGCAGGCACACAGGGAAAAGAGCAGGAAAATGCCAACGTTCTAAAAGAGGCATTTTCATAATTATAACAATAAATCCAACTTTTCCATTAATGAGGATTTGTCATTACAGTTCCATAGGTACTAAACATGACATAGCTACTCCTTCTCAAATTACACCTTATTAAATGTAATAAGGAATTCCCAGTGTTACTCCTATGAGAGGGGTTGGCTACACAGTAGTGAAAAACAACTTTGGGAGTTTTTCACTACAAGGACCCGTAAAACTCAAAGGTGCATGTCCTGCCTTTTAGTTATATAGCACCCTGCCCTATGGCCCATTTAGGCCTACCTTAGGGGAGATGTATGTAATAAGAGGAGAGTTTAAGGCTTTGCAGAGGTCTTAAATGCCAAGTTGACATGACAGTTGAACTGAACACACAGGCTCTGTGGTGGCAAGCCTGAGCCATGTTTAAGGGGCTCCTTAAGTGGGTGACTCAACCAGTCCTGCAGGCACACTAGTAGCAGGGCCCGGCCCCTGGGCACATATAGTGACTTTACTAGGGACTTACACGTAAATAAAATATGCCAATTGTGGATACACCAAAGTTACTATGTTTTTAGGGAGAGAGCAGATGCACTTTAGCACTGGTCAGTAGTGCTGAAGTGCGCGGAGTCCCAAGTGCAACAGAAATAATCAGCAAAAATATGAGGTAAGCAGGCAGAACATTTGGGGGAAGACCACACTAAGGCTGATGGATCTAACAGCCTGGCACTGAGGTTTAGTTCCAGTGAAAAAGTTGCCTTCACACTTGGAAAAGTTCTAGATCTCTCCAGCAGAAGTTTTCAACGCTGCATCGAGCAAGGAGTTCCATGATATTCCATCAACTGAGGATTTGTTTTCAGTAAAACATCTGGGTGACTGAAACATCCTAAAGCAGACGAGAGGCACCTTGTGTTGCAGCCTTTGTAGGAGAAGGGCATTGGACATGAATGTGCTGTTGCCGGAAGTCTGTTAATCTTCAGAGAACAAAACCTTCTCCATTTCCATTAGCATCTTCATAGGCCATGTTTTAGGGTGGATGTTTCCTAGTAGCATTTATTACTATATATTGCTCAAGTTAGCGAATTTGTATATTGAAAACGGCTGTAGAAATATTACAATGCTCAATCTCGGAAATATTTTACCCGAAAATGTTAGCAAAACACCAGTTCAATTTTGTGGCTTTCGTGTACATTTTCCCACCCTGGCTCAATGGTATAAATCCCAGCTGCCCCAAGAACTTAAGAAACGTGTATTTAATGTAGTTTACATAAATAATGCACAATGATCACGTGGGTATGTGGAGACGATTCCTCTAATCTCTCGAGGAAAGTGGCAAAGGGACCCCTGGAAACACTGTAATACATTGAAAATTTCTGTTGCATTAAACTTATGAAAAACAGGACAGCTTCACTAGATTTTGACCACTGTATTGGTCTTTCACATGATCAGTACCTGAGTTAAGAGGATTCACCCTTCTAGGATCCACACACAAGGCTTCCCTAATGAACAAAAGACCTCTAGGCTAAAGAAGAAGAAACAGTTTTAAAGATGGACCCTGACAACTTCCAATTGCTGTGGAATAAGGATCGGATCAAAAGGTAATGGAGTTCAAAATGTGGGATTTGCCCTTCTTGTGGTCACACCAGGGATGCAGGGGAGCCACAGAAACAAACATTGGCAAAGCCAGTAGGTCTCGCCTATGTACATGGTCCATACTCAACACAACAGGAAAGGAGAGGAGTGAAGCTAGTCCATGCTGGCCAATACCAAGTCAGCAATAAAGAAGAAGCCAACAAATTATACGCAGCATAAATATAAGCACCTTGTAAAAAACTATCTCTCACAAGCGAATGAACTGACACAGTAGAATTCAAAAAAGGATACGCTGAGCATCCTGCATGCAGATGGTGTTGCATTAAGGGCTTTGCTTCACGCTGAACATCAGAGCAGACATAGAAAGAGAAAGCCCCCAGCCACTCTTTAAGTGCAGTCTGACCTTGAGGAGTCATACGTCAATGAGGGCACAATGTTAGCAAAGCTGAGCACTCACAACAGGCACCCATACTCAGAAGGTCATCAAAGTTGAGAAAGATGTACTCGCCCAGGTCAACCAGGACATGAAAACATTCTAATTTAAGCTCCTAAAACAAATAAAAAACTTTTGATGTAATGGAAAGAGAACTGAAATATATTGCATCCTGTCTTAAAAAAAACAATAATTTATAAAGTATCATGTATGAAAGTGTATAGGTATAATTAAACCAATGATGCCAATTGAAATAGCACACAGCACAAACCAAATTATGTTTGGCATTCCACACGACCACACAACTCAGTGGCATTCATTTTATTAACGTCTGAAGAATGACGTCCTGCAAAGATACACATTTATGCCAAGCAGTTCACACAAACGTTTGCAGCAAAAGCATAACCCACTGAACTACTTCCGAGGACTAGAACCTTTGATCTCTAGGCTGCACAAGAATTCCCTTTCAATGGCATGACCCACTGAGCCTTCTTTCTAGGGTCTGAACCTGTGACCTGCAGGTTAGAAGGGACACAATGCAAATACACTACGGCTATTGGTGAAACAACTTGTATGAACGCATTCATATGCGTGTTACTGCAGGTATATGTTTAAACATTAGGTTATACCGTTTGGAATGTATTGTTGTGCAGTTTTTACATTTAATTAACATGGCAGAAGTGGCATCTTCGTCCAGCATATACTTTTAGGTACTTAAGATAAACCCTAGAAACAGACGCGATGTACGTAGCCTCAGTAATTACTTTGGAATATTGCCAGTGTTGTCAGTGGTTATGTGGACGGAAACGATAAATCACAGTTTGACTAGTGGGACATGGACATAAATAGGAAAATTACACAAAATGTGGGAGGCAGACACTGTGGACTCACAAAGAGATCCAAACTATCTATACCTCACTGATAGGCCTACCAAGGCGGACGCCCTTTTCGTGTTGCCCGTCGTCCCTTCAGGAGGGGGCCTTGTCTGAAAGTTCAAGTTGGGCTGATCTCATAAGGAGCAGGGTCAATCAATACTGATTTGTGTAAGGCGGGCCTCTGTCTAGGCTGGCACAGTGAGTGAAAAACCATGGGTTGGAACGCTACCCAAAGCAATAGTCAGTGAGCTAGATTATTTACAATCCTTTTCCCGACATCTTTTGTGTTTGAAAGTCCAAGGAAGTTGGCTTTGAGGCCATGTTTAAACTTAACAGAGAGGGATCAAGAGGGAAACTGAATTGGTGTGCAGAGGGAGCAGAGGATTTAAAAAAATCTAAACCACAGGGATGAGATGCACATGGGGACGGTTAGAAGGCAGGGAGTGTAAGGAGCAAGGCGGGGCTATGTTGTGAGATCAAACGAGAGCTGAAGGAGGTAAATTAAACTAGAAAGATTTAAATACTAAAATGAAATGTATGTTTAGCTCTGTGTTTGGCCAAACAGGAAAGACCTCATGTAGATACCTTTCTACTGTTTTTCCTTAATATTCTCCCCCTACTCTCTGTTAACATAAACAGTAAAATCAATAGCATTTAAATGTGCTTTTGGTTATTTGGCAAAAACCTCTATTTAGACAAGTAGATTTTTGTAAATTAAAGTTTTCCACTTTTAGAGGCCTTCACCCTGATCCATAAAGTCAATGCACTTTTTCTTTTGAAACAGTGCACTTTTTCGGACATACATTAACATGTGGTTAAGCCAAGATGATTTTTATTGTTTTGCTGATGTTGTCTACGATGTAACTGATTACCTATTTTCTTCTTGATTTCTGACCCAGTTTTAAAACTACATGTACGTAAGGGTTTATCCTTCTCACGACGTGTCGCTGAAGTAGTAACGTACAGCACAGCACTCAATCCTAGGTCCACCAGTGTTTACCTTTTACAAATAGTGGCTGAGCATTTTGATGGAGGGGACAAGTGTCAGTTCATCAGTACCTTGACAATAGTCAAATTAACTTAAAAAATCTCCACATTAGCTGAGGTAACACACAAATCCTACTTTCAAAATCTTCAAAAGTGGATGTCCCCAAAACTCCTGAAAGCACATATAAAAGACTGCATTTATGCTTTTATTAGCACATTTGCACTATAGCTTCTATTCAGTTTCACTGAGTGAGCTAACTAAAGTTTTATGGTTTCTGCCTCACTGTAAAAAAAAAAAAAACTGTCAAGTCCCTGGAATTCTGGTGTGACACCATCATCCATGAACTCTTACATTGATCAGCCAATGAAATCTGCTGGAACTGTTCTACATCAAAGGACATGCCTTCTAAAATCGTTGGACACCGAGTCATTATTCATGTTCAACAGTGGAAATAGTTCATTAATCAGTTCTGTTGACTCTCTGAAAGCTGTAACCCACTCAGTTGCACAACTTGTTTCTGACTCAAGGACATCTAACCTCTTAATTGCTGTGCTGAAAGCCCTCTACTGGCTACCAGTAAAGGCCAGAATGAGCGACTAACCAGCCTGCCTACTCTTCCAAGCACTCATATTTCAAAAACCTACTGACCATCAGGATGGCTCAAAGTTATCTGAGGAAGCAAAGGGGGCAGGAAGAAAACAGTGCTTTGCCTGGAATTAAAAATGTTAGCCTCTTACACAGCCACCTCGGAAATATTCAGGGGAGCAGCTACTTCATTGATGAAATGATTACTACTCAAACTAAGGCATGAAGAAAGCCGCCTCCACTTCTGTTGAAAGTTAAAAACACTCATATACAAAATTTTTGTTCAATTCCTAATTCTTCCTTTCTTTCTTTTTTTCCTGCCTTTCTCGTATCTACATACCATGATCTACTCTCAGAGTTTCTAATTATAGTGATCAATTTGAATATTTCCTTCTGTTTCTCTCTCCACAACCTGTCCAGAATTCTTCTATATTTGTTACTGAACTTCTTGCCTATACATGTTACTTGAGACTCAATGCATCTTGAGTTTGTGATCTGCAAAGCACACTGGCACCCAATAATAGGTAAAAGCCATGCTGTATAACAATATTGAATTCAATAAACTAGTTAGACCCATACAAAACCTACCATCTTCAGTCAAATTGTACTGGTAGGAGTAAGGACGGGGAGATGATGATCACTTGCTCCACACTCACTCCAAATCAGCTTGGTTGCCCTACCTAGCCAGATTGTGCAGATCCCAAGGTTAACTTAATTTCCCTGACAAAGCATCGTGGAAAGGTTTAAAAGTTATCCTGAAGCCTCTCAATTGCATCCTTGTAAATGTATTCACTCTGTTATGGTGTATTTTGTATGCATTTATTTTTATGTAAGCGTATTTTTAAGTGCAACTTTCACTTTAGCTGGAGTCTCTTGGTGCTGTTGAAGAGAATACAGGTAGATGTAGATTTATGCATAGAATTTAGGGTCTCATTCATATGCTGGTGGTTGGGATGTTGTTCCGCTAAGTTGCCCTGATGGAGGACCTGATGTAGGACCCGATGGAGGACCCGACTGCCGGATTTATAAATGCCCGCCAAGCTGGCCGTTATTTATAAGCCATTAACCGGAACTGCTGTCATGCCGGTTCCTGTCAATGCAATCCACTGATTGGTCAGCATGATGAACCCTGCACCAAACAGTATTCTTTTTTATTTTCAAAGAGAATGTCCCAAAAGCGAGAATGTTTTTTGAAAATAAAAGTAATGTTCCCCTTGCCATGGGAGTCATCTTCCATGGTGGGGATAACATTATTTGTTTTTTACTTTCCCTTGCCACCAGGGTTTGCCTGGCAGTGGATAGCAGTAAAAACAAGCATTAACAATGCGACGGGTTTCACGTTTGCTCATGTTAGAGCTGATCGTGTTGTAAACTCTTAACCCGACTTTTCATCTATCGGGCAAAAGCGCATTTATGTACATAACCCGAAAAAGTGAAATCAAGTATGTAAAGCGCTCGACTTCTGCCAAGCGAGATCGCGCTTTAAATTAGAGAAAAAAAAAGTCCACGAGCCCGATGGAAAACAGCGAGCCTCGCATGTTTTCTGTACTTAGTCGCTGCGCTCGAGGAGGGCTTGCCACCAGAAAAGGCATGACATATGGGTGCCTTCGACTAATGAAAGCAAGTAGATATTATTAGGGAAGCCCACGAACCAATAAAAAGCACTGACGTGAAGTTGACAGGTCTCCGAGCCCTTTTCTAAATACAAAAGAGTCTCTCTGTATACACATGCGCGAGCGCATGCAACGCAGGCTCGACCCTAAAAATGGCTACATGTCCACCCATCCTGATTGGGTTAATTGACAGCGGTTCCTGTAAATGCAATACGCTGTGTGGTGCAGGACTGGTCAGCAAGACACAACCCTGCAGCAAACTGTATTCCTTTGTTATTTTTAAAAATAAAATCTATAAAGCGGGACTCTATTTTTGAAAATAAAATAAAGTAATGTTCCCCTTGCCATTGGAGTCATCTCCCATGGCCGGGGGACCATTTGGTTTTTACTGTCCCTCACCGCCAGGGTTTGCCTGGTGGTGACAGACAGTTAAAAAATGGCTACATGTTCGCTCATTCTGATTCGGTGGGCAGACAGGTAGCCATTCTGTGACATCCCTTATTCTGCTGGGGCGTCAGAGAGGTTTGGCAATGACGATGACAGAGTAGTCACCGCTGTAGCCAAACTGAAGGTCTTCCTGAATTTAAATCGGGCAGGCGGACCTTCATGTTGGCGGTAAATATACTTTGCTGCTATTGCGATAGAGTATACATACCGCCAACATATAAATGAGGCCCTTAGTTTGAAAATACAAAAAGAACAGATGATGGACGGAATGCTGACCAATGCAGACATTCACCCCCAGTCGCAAAGATCTGGGTTTAATCCATTGTTTTTTTGCTCACCACGCCACCCCAGTCTGGACCCAGCCATATGCAAATCAGTCTTAACCCTGTTCCCCATGGGAACAGTCCAGCCCGAACTGCCAAGCCAGGTCCTCCCGGGACTGGAAACAAGCATCCTAGAACCGGTTTCAGGGTATCTCTGAATCAGTACAAATCAGTCTTGACCCGGCTCACCGTGGGAACAGTCCCGTCTGAACTGCCAGGACAAGTCCTCTCTGGACTGGAAACACGCATCCTGGGACCAGTTTCTGGGTATCATCCCTCATCAGCCAGGCTAGCTTAGTGAAACTGCGAGCAAGGGACCCATGTCTGAGCATACACTTGGCCACTTAGAGCGAACATAGCAAGCACAACAAGATGATGGACAGAGTGCTCAAACTTTTCAGACACTCACCCTCGCCCCCAGTCGAGATCTGGGTTAACACCATGGCACCTCAGTTTGGACCTAACCATATGCAAATCAGTGTTGACCCTGCTCCCCATGGGAACATTCCTGCCTTAACTGACAGGCCAGCTCCTCTCTGGACTGGAAACATGCATTCCAGGAATGGTTTCGGGGGATCACCCCTCATCAGCCAGGCTAGCTTGAATTCAGGGGCACAGCAAGCAAGGGGCCCACGTCTGGGCATACCGTTCGCCAATTAGAGCGAACATAGCAAACGCACCAAGATGATGGAGCAGGGTCAAGACTGATTTGCGTATGTCCAAGTCCAAACTGGAAACGCATGGTTTGCAAAACAAAAAAAAGATGGATTAAACTCACATCTGAGACTGGGATGAATTTTTGCATTGTTCAGCATTCCGTCCATCATCTGTTCTTTTTGCATTTGTCTCCCCAAGTTGGAAGGGCAGGCCCAGACATGGGTCCCGGGCTCACTGCGCCACTGGATTCAAGCTAGCCTGGCTGATGCAGGATAATATCCTGTAACTGGTCCCAGGATGGTTGTTTCCGGTCCAGGGAAGACCTGGTGTGGCAGTTCGGGCTGGATTGTTCTCATGGGGAGCAGGACCAAGACTGATTTGCATATGCCCGTGTCCAAACGGAGTGGCATGGCGTGACTGGGGGTGAATGTTTGCATTGTACAGCATTCCATCCATCATCTGTTCTTTTTGCATGTGTAGTCTCTAGCAAAATGTGTTTTTCAACAAAAGTTGAGTAGTGCCTGCCTTTTCCAGTAGCTTTATAAAATAAGTATTGCGATCGAGAAGTCCTCTGCATTGTAAAGATGTGTACACCTGCCCTGAATGCCTAACTCTGCTGTTGCCTGGATCTCTAATGCTGACTTATTTTTGTCATAGACGAACATGGATCATGGGTGTGCGCCATGATATAGGCCTTTCTTATGGATCGCAGTCTTGTTTAACCAAGAGGGGCACCCAAACCACTACCCTTATAGTGGTAAAAGGCTACAGCCTTCATCAGGAACGCAGTAGTGGCAGCATATTGTGTTG
The DNA here is from genome assembly GCF_031143425.1 of Pleurodeles waltl. NCBI lineage: Eukaryota > Metazoa > Chordata > Amphibia > Caudata > Salamandridae > Pleurodeles > Pleurodeles waltl. The sequence continues at coordinate 714,491,376 of NC_090447.1, forward strand.
TGATCAGTAGTAGGGAACAGGACCTTTTTACCCTGTGTCACTGAAGTAAGGTCTACAGAATCACTGGCCTCTTTAAAGTTAAGCAGCTGTGTGCTTAACTCATTCTTGGCTGCATCAGGTAGATGCGGAGTGCTGCATTATTGTGGAAGTAGACTCCGTGTGGTTATATGTGTGCCTGGGAAGGGTACAGTACAGGGATACAGCATTACCTTTAGTACAGTGAGTGTGGTGCATGTGCTGAGCATATGTATGCTTGTGAGGAATACATGACGTGAAAGAAGTGCTGTGCGGGCGTGAGCACTGAGAGGATGTGCTAGGTGTATGTGTACTTGTGTGAGGTACAATACACTAAGGTTGAAGGGTTGTGCAGCACCAACATGGTCAGAGTGGGTACTGGTGGTGTGTGTTTTTTCAAAAGCACATCCTGGTTGAATATAGAAAAGCTTCAGCACTAAACAGTGCACGCAGACTAATTGTGTGTGTTGAATGCACATGTACATGCAAGGGTACATGGCATAACGATATTGGTGCTGGAGTGTAAGTGTGATGTGGGTGTACACTGAGTAAATGTGCCTGCAAAAGTGCATTATATGGAAGACCCTGGGTTCCAATCTGTGACACCCAGGCCTGCCTGGTGAAGACATGAGGAGGAGAAGAATCCCCCTCAGACAGATATATAGATGGCTGCATCCTGTGAGCTGGGAGGGACACACACTGGAGGGAAGGGAGAGACGTACCTTGCACTTCAAGAGTTGCTCTTTGATTCAGTGATAGGTCACAAGGAAGGGGGCCTAGACATGTCTCAGAAAGGGAGATGGGGCTTTTAAGGGAATTTTAAAGAGTAGGGCTGGGAGCCTGGGATTAAAGTTCTGATGCACATATCACCATGGCTGACATCCAGGTGTGAACTCTAGTCACCCCCGTGAATTGTGGTGTTGGTCAATCAGCTTTGGAGTCATTCCTGCTGTGACAGACATCTTTAATGAGGAAAGAGAGAAGTGTCCACTTTAAAAGAAGCAGAACCCCAACATAAAACTTCAAGTACTCCGACCCTAAATCACATTTGGGTTTGTGGAAAAGGACTATAAGAAAAGGAGGTTGAGTCCTCAAAAATGTCTAATCTGCCAAGCAATCAGACAGGCTTCTGTCTGTGACCAGGACTGGGGTCAAGGCCTGCTTGGCGAGGGAACATCACCTGTCCAAACATGTTAGAAGAAGAGAGTGAGACAGGGATTCGCCAGACAACTGCTAGAGCTCCAACCTCAAAGGGGATTCTGTTGTTCCATTTGAATGTGTATTTCTTTGCATGTGTAGAGTTGGAAATAAAATACTTTTTTTTTTTTTATAAAAGTGAGTAATCGATATATTGTTCGTTCTGTTTGTATGAGTTATGAATCGTGTTCACTGACCTGAATCTACATCCCCCTCTAGGGAGCCTTGACTGCTCGATCACAGCTATCACTGAGAGTCAAGTGCAGAAGGGGTACTTGGCCCAGTTGAGCGGAATCTATAGTAGGTATTGCCAATGGGCATCAGGAGTAAAAGGCCTCCCCCACCACAGTTGGGCCCTGCTCGCCCATGGCCCTCTGAGAGAGGTTCTAACAATATGGTAGGAATGATGTTCAAAAATTAGCAGAGTATGCAACTTTCTGATGGACATTCTAACTGCAGTAATGTTGTTCCACTTCAGAAGTGAGGAGCGGAGTTACATATAACCCCCACCCACATGTGCTGACATCAGATCCTTGGTTTTCACACCTTCAGATTCATATCCAGAGCTTCTGCCTGTTCTCTTGACCACACTTTTTTGAGAACTGTACCAGTATGCAAGGGAAATGTCACCTCCAAAACCAGAAGGAACTGTCACAAACAGATATCTGTGACCGATCTGCACAAAGTATGCTTCTGTTTTGTGGCGTCGGACCATAACTCCAGGGACTGTGGAAGCTATGCCCAGGAGAACCTGAAAGCCATCTGGGACCATGAAGGCAAACTATATGTTGTCAAGAACAATCAGACGCCAGGATGCAACCCTGGGTCCCGGGCTCACTATGCCACTGGATTCAAGCTAGCCTGGCTCATGAAGGGTGAAGCCCTGAAACCAGTCCCAGGATACTTGTTTCCGGTCCAGGGAGGACCTAGCCTGGCAGTTCGGGCTGGACTGTTCCCATGAGGAACAGGGTCAAGACTGATTTGCATACGGCTGGGTTCAATCTGGGGTGGCATGGTGAGCAAATGAATTGATGGATTAAACCCAGATCTGTGACTGGGGGTGAATGTTTGATTGGTTCCGCATTCTGTCCATCATTTGTGTTTTGGTCTACCCTGAGACTGCCTAGAGGCCCCCAATTTCTGAGACACCCAGGAATCGCGTATATGCAGTTACTTCACCGACAACGAAGGCACGGCCTCTAATAAGCTTCTTGATTAGGATGCTTTTAAAGTAGTCACCCATGGTAATTGTATTCAGGAAACAGTGGGCACCCGTAGAAAACTTGATAGAGAAACCAGAGAGATGGTACGCCAAGTTGAACAAAACACATCCAGCCAGCCCGTGTTGGTAGAGGATAAACGCCGACATGCTGCTCTCTTGGAGCGCTTACAATGCTTTACCCTCACCATATATCCAGCTAAAACGGTCACCTCCTCGTCGACCTGATTTGCGAGGAACAATGGAAAACTCCAATTCTTGCACTGGCTTCCTTCTCTGGCCCGGTCCTAGATGCGCAGCATGGCATCCTCTTTGAATTGTATAGGTTCCACTACCATTTATAAAGCTCCTCTCAATGACTCAGATAGGGTCAGAAACTCGTTCCTTACATAAAGTCTCTCTGACCTGCATCACAGCATCCCAGCGCAACACTTAGGATGTTGTGAAAAAGCCAGCAGATGTTAAACAGGCGATCCAAGACTTGGCCAGGAACAAAAAAAAACAGCCATGACGGCCTCTCTATTGACTACTACAGCACTTTTACTGAAGGTTTGGGATCCAGTTTAGCTGAGATGCACAGCAAGGCTCTGCACCTGGACGAGCTACCAGCTTCTCTTTGAGAGTCCTAACTGATTTGTCTTCCGAAACAGAGCCGAGACCCTATCTGTGTTTCATCCTACCACCCAACAGCTATACTGGGGAGGTCTACAAAATATTGGGCAAAATCTTGTCCACTAGATACTCCCAAATTCTTCCGGAATTCATTCACCTGGACCAGAATGGGTCTGTCCCCAGAGGCAGCACCTCTCTTAATCTTTGGCTCCTGTTCCATGTCTGGGATCAGGTCAAGGGGCGGTTCCCTTTCGCTGTCTGCCTAGTTTTGAACCTGGACTGAAACTACTTATTCCCGAATGGGTATCAGAGGACGTCTCCTACCATACACACACTATCCACCTTCACCAAGCTGGTAAACACTGGGGCATCGCTGGGGCAAATCCTCTAGCTACCTGCTTCACACTGGCCTAGCCCCGCAGAGAATTACTCTGGGAAGAATTCCGCAGTCAGATACATAGGTGATCGCCAATACATTCCCCTTCTGACCTCTTTGAAGGCAAATTACAGCCTGCTCTCACAGCATGTGGGGTACCTGGTATCCTTCTGGAAGAAACTATTGCTTGCCACAACAGGGAAAATTGCTCCGTCAAAGATGGTAATCCTACTACATCTTTTGTAGTACTTCACCAACCTTCCAGGGGTACCTCCCCACAGTTTCTTTCAGGAACTCGACTCACTCTTAATTGAAATTATATGGGCCAGTGTTCGCCGTTCATTTTAAGCTTACTTCCTAACGTCCCAATTGCAATGGGTGGCTCAGTGGATAGCTAAAGGCAACCTTGAGGAAACATGCTATCATTCCCCACCCCTTACCACCACCATTATTCACAGATTCTTACTCCCACGAGCTGCGCCAGACCCTCCACGCTTGCTGCAGGTACAGGTTGCTTCCAAGTTTATCACTAGAACCCGCTGTCTCACCAGCAGGTCCTGCCATGTACTCCAGGGTTCCCATTACAGGGCCTCCAGCACTACCCAGACACTTATGCTCCCTTACTACTGCACACCGTGTGGGCTCGCTCCCTTCTCATGGCCGGTGACCTGTTCTCGGACAGCCATCTCCTCTCCTTTAAACACATCCAGGCATATCATGACCTCCCAGCTGGGCAGTTCCTTACATGCTGCCAACTGCATAACACTTGCCACACACTATGGTCGACTAGCTATGGAGAACACTGCCACCGCACCTCACACACACACGCTGTTCTTCAGACACTCCTCACCATGGAAAAGGGTGGGCATCTGATTACATGGCTCCACAGAATGATCTGAAGTCACTTTGAAACCTCTTTGGGACCTCTCCATGCTAAGTGGGAGGATGAGCTTGGGAGAGTGCTGAATGATAAGGAATGGACTCAAGCAACAAATTTCCCCAACACCATTTTAAGAAATGCCAGATTCAAGAACATTCAATTCCATATCCTCCACCATGCCTACTTAACGCTAGCTCAACTCAACCACTACTTTCCCACTGCAGTTGTCCCCATTGCATTTCAGGGGATGCAGATCTCTGCCACATGCTGTGGTCTTGCCCCTCCCTGATCGCTTACTGACAAGATTTCCATAATACACTCCGCGAGGTCACCAAACTTGCTGACATGTAAGGTTTGCGCCCTTGGTATTTTCAAACGTAGAAAGAAACTCAGAATGCACACACATTTCCCCAGCCTGGCCTTACTACTCACCAAAAGGACACTTACTCTTCACTAGAGGGTCCCCGTCCGCTCACCAACTAATGGCTTGGCAGAGCACAGTCTGTAAATGGGAGACTGCTGAGGCAATCACCCTCTGCTATAAGGAAGTGTACCACATTTGCAAGTGCCCCATATCGCCAGAATGTGATATTCTATTGACACAATTCCTTGTTAGTATGTCCCAGGATGATCCCCCTGTGATCCAACCGCCCCCAACACCCCACCCCAGACAGCTCATCATGAACACCCTCTTCTAGACTCAGTATTATCAGTATCAACCCCTGGCCCCTCCCAAACCCTTTGCAGATTTGCATAACATAGACATATCACAAGCCCACCTACGTGCCCTGCCTTTGCCACGTCTACCACCGCATACCCACAATACCTGTCCCACCAGACATTGGCTCTTAAATCACATACTTTGTATGCCTCCGAACCCATTCCTATTCTTGAGTTTTATTTGTGGAGAACATATATGGTAATTGCATCACTTTGTTTCATTCAGTACTAGGTATTATGCTGTGGTTCACCATACTCTGGCATACCTTTGTAATTTACAGTGTATCAATGTATATTGCTCTGCTGTTTTTGTATACATTGTAAAACCCTAGTAAAAGCATTTAAAAAATGTTGTTTGATAGCCATCAATATTTCAGCGACAAAGTAGACCCGACTTCGAAAGGTTCATAGAGAGCAGAGCCATAGCCCATTCCCAGGCCTTTCTGCTTTCACAAGGAAATTTTATCACCAAGTTCACTCTGTGGCTTTCCATTTCACCAGCCCAAGTCTCCTCCTCTAGCCCAGTAGCTCTTTTGTGGGAGAGAATGGCATTTTCAGAGAAAACGGGAACAGAACAGACAAGGTGCAGCCCAATCTGCCAACCTCTTATAACCGCATCCTGCAAAACCACTGTAGTGTGTCCTTTCTGGCACACAGACACCCTGTTGAAGGCAGGATCCGATATTCCCTCCAATGGTGGCAGGCTAACACTAAAGACAAGTATATCTTCCAAACTGTACATCGAGGCTAAGTCCTGCCATTCCTTTCTTTGCCACTGCACCTTCCACCTTTAGAGTGGCTAACGGAGGACTGGCTGTCTTATAGCAGGCAGTGCAGACCCCTTTTGCCAAAGAGGCCATAGAAAGGGTTTGGTCTCAGAGGTAGGTGCTCAGTGTTACTCCTGCTACTTCCTTGTGCCTAAGAAGGACTGAGGCATTTGTCCTTTTTCAAACCTTCCCCCTCAACACCTTCCTGTGGAAAGACAAGTTCAATATGCTGATTCTAGCATAGTTTCTGTCTACTGTGGACCTTGTAGACTGGATGGTGGCAGTGTCCCTCAGTGTGGACAGAGGTGACAGTGGAGGTTGAAGCACACCTTCAGAGATTGAGGGTAGCAGCCTTCCCCTACCTCGATGACTGACTGTTGAAAGTGGGCTCGCCCCAGCCAGTCATCAACCACCTCCAGATGACAGCAAATGTTCTAAAATTATAGGGCTTCACCATCAACGTGCCAAAGTCGCATCTCTTTTGCATACACTTCCTTTCAACAGAACCATTCTCTTTGTGGTAGGGATTAGTGCCTTTACCGGGGACTCCAGGTAATTCAGGCAATGATCCTAATGTTTTGGGCTCTGCCCTAGATCTCAGTACAGATGACTCTGAGACTCTTGGGGTTCTTGGCCACATGCATTTTCCTTGACAAAGGAGTGTTGTCCTGGACAGGTAGCATTATGGGTTCTGCAGAAACCTCAAGTCCCACCGGGCACAACACCAAGGAAATCTGTAAGACTGTATCCAGATTGCGGAGGAAATTGCAAAAGATCTGCAGTGGTGGTTACTGGGCCAGTGGCTGACCCCCTCCTTGCCCCATCCAGACCTGGCGGTCGTCGCGGATGCATCACTGCTGGGTTGGGGTGGGCATCTGAGCGGGTCAGAGATCAGACGCCTCCGGTCTTCTGCGGAGAGTCTCCTGCACAATTTGTTGGAGTTGAGAGTGATGTTGTTTGGTTCGGTGTCAAAGGCCTTCCTGCCTGCTATCGAAGGCAGGCTGGTTCAGGTACTCACAAACTGTCAGGTGGTCATGCAACCCCCCCAGCTGGCGTCCTGGGCCCTGTGGGAGGAGGCTTTCTGCCTCTGGAAGTAACTGGACTGCCAGAGGAGTTCTCAGGTGATGAACCACTTGGTGGGATCTTTTTGGCAGTAGGACGGATGAACTCTGGTACAGGCACTTCATGAATGGCAGTTGACCCGAGGTGGCACAGGGCATTTTTCAGCAATGATAAGAATCTTGGTCCAGTGTTGTTGCCACCACTGAGAACGCAGAATGTCAGCACTTTTGCTCACTGGAGTATCCAAAGCAGCTTCTTTCTCTCAGAAACACCTGTCGTCTAGAGTAGAGCTCTGACTCCCATTTGCCTTCTCTGCCACTGCCTCTTTTTCCCCTGAGTTCTGAAGATTGAAGCCTAAAAATCTGCTCACTGGTCATGACAATCTGCTTCTGAGTGCATGTACAGTCTAGAATGCAACTTACAGCAGTGGGCATGTGTGGTGCTTATATGTGGTTATGCTAGTCATTTCTGGAGCAAAAAGACATCAGTGCAGCACTGCACAATGTCTCCTGTTGGTGCACAGGAGAACTGCTCTAAAAGTTTGCAGATCTAGTCTGATACCTGGGGAATATTCATACGTGAGGAATCTGTGGTTAGCTAGAGCATCCACCAGAATCCTCATTATCGAAGGCAAGTAAGTTGTTCTTCAGGGACAACATTGTCACTAGAGGTGTAGTAGTAGCAGCAGTTTTAAAGGGCGAGGATACATATCTAGATTTTAATAAAGTATTCATAGCGTGTGTGTAATGGGAGGAGTAACAAATTATAGGTGTTTAATCCGACTGCAAGGCAACCATCTTATGCTGAGCTAGACAGTTCGTCATATGCTATTAGTTTCATACATTTCTCTTTTGAGACAATTGTAACAACAGGTAAGGCCAGTTTATAAGTGGGTAGGCACTTATTGGTGTAATTTAGTTCTTTTTGCCACTGATTACTAGGTTTTCTATAGTGTTGCTCACTTTATAGTGGAAAAAGGAGGACAGAGTATCCACCAACTCCAGTGAGTGAATGATGCTGCTGTCAATGTTGTCTGGGAAATTTAAGCGTTCCACTGTTTTAAAAGGGTTTTTAGCATGCAATATTTTAGTGAATTATAGATTTTTTTTTGTCTTTCTTACCAAGCAGTTAGTTCACACATTTGTTTTGTGAATTCAAGCTTATCTGGGGAAATAATTTTTTTACGCCAAGTCCTTTCTAGTTTTTTCAACTTTCCTTTTCCTTTTGTTGAACAAGCACCTTTTCTTGTGACAGTCTTTAATACTTGCATAAAAATAGTTCCCAGCACTTACATACTCGGTGGCTACTCTATCTCATAATTGATCACACTCCTCCATTCAGGTGTATGCACAGTTAGACTTGATTCATTTCAATGAATTAAGGCAGTCAACAGGATTGTTAATCTGCAAAGGCCAATTTAATGTTCACTATAAACTTGAGAACCATGTACACAGGCTACAGTGGACTGTATAAGCCTATTAGTGTGCAATCCTGAGGCCGGAGGTGTCCTTGGAGATGGCCTTTAAGGGCAACAAACAGAACACGATTTTCGAACACTGAATAGGAAGTATCTATGAGATGCGTATACATACCTTAAGAATCCTAGACTCTTATGTATAGCAGCAGGTTCTTCAACATTTTAAGAGTGATGCAGAAGGCTTGATGGTCAGATCAGGTTTTCCGTATGCGTGGGACATGTGCAGGTAGAAGTCTGGACGAGCGGAGGTGTTTTGAAGGTTTGTGAAAGCAGATTGGATTGTTGAGGTATGCTGGGCCAGTGTTATGAAATGTCTTGAAAGTGTGCCTTTAACCCTTAAACATCCTTTCTGATTTAATGGACTCTGAGAAACCAACACGTTTCACACTCTGTGGACCAACAGGCTTGGGGCTTTTTTCAAAACTTCTAAGTGGTCTGTCATTAGTTATTGTCTGATTGGGTCATTTGCTATAAGGATAGTGGTAAATTCTCCAGTCCAGGTGAGCCGAGAGCCCATGCAGTCTTTCCCTGCATCTCTGAGTTTGTGCATATGCATTCAGAATTAAAATGTGTGCAACATCAAAGAGCAAATGTATGTTAGTGGGTATTTTCATACGTTTTCTTAGTGTGCTCAGGCTACTGATGGGGTGTAGTACTTTATAAATAAGAAATAAAACAAAAAAGACAAGCAAAAATAGTTCAAACATTCCTCCATGATTAAAATGTCGGGTCTGCCGAATGCACATAGTATGGATATGTGAGTTTAATGATCTGTGAGCTGAAATATTTAGATTTGTGCCGGGAAAGGAGTTTTTATATCTGTACTGAGGGAGAGGGTTTGGATTAATGCATTGCATGTGCTGAGAAGGGGATTCTTCAGAAAGCCGTGTTATCCATAAACTGGGGAGCCAACTGCACTGGACGCTCAAACCACAGGGCCATTTCACCAGAGTAGAGAGCGTAACTCCCTGAAAATACTCCTTCTGCTCTAGTCCTGCTAGTCGTCCGTCCCTCAGAACTGGACCAGATGTTTATTCCGACCAAGGACATAGATCCTTCACTACATGCAGTGAGGGCACAAATCAGATAAGTATTGGACAGCTCTTCAAAGTCCCACTAGTGGTAGCAACACCCTATTCAAATAGCAAATGCAATAAAATACAACAAAATAGAAGATAATAGTTACGGTTTGACCACTTGTTACAAATGTATCTTTTTCCCATTTTGCGTTTCTGCACAGGATCCCTGGCAGGATGTTAAACCTGCGACCCCGCACACCGCAGCCATGGACTGTGCAGAAGGGGCTGTGAGTTGATAGTATTTATTTACATAGACAACTGAAGGAGAAGCGATAGGGCGCAAAATGTTTGACGGTTTTAGATACAAGCTTATCCCTCCTCATTGTGCTTAATGTGAGTGTGGTTGACAGTGGGGCACCAGCACTCGTTTTCGGGGACCAGCACTTATTTTTGTTGCAGCTGACATTTAAGGGGAGAGCAAGAGAGTGAGGAAATAAACAAAGGGGGAAGACATAGGAAGAGGAAGGCGGCAAACTGTCATTAAAGGGCGAAAGGAGGAAATTGTAAGAGTGAGATAAAGAGTCAGCGAGTGTCCGTTAGTGGATTAAAGACTCATGAAGTGGATTCAAAACTTGTTATTAGGGGCCCCACTGTTTGCGGCCTTCTGAGCAGAGCTTTGACTGCAAGCTTCTGAGCAGTGTTTTGGGTACCAACACTCATTCTGTTTTTTTACAAATGAAGCACTGCTTAGTGATGGTAATAAAGAAGAATGTGATCACATGTCGCAAGGAGGTCTAAGCCAGGAGTGAACCAGCTTTAAAGCCTGTCATCCACCCAGGCAACCAAGCATGAGACTGCCAACGTTTTGGCCATAGTTCTACTGTTCCTTAGTACTCTACAGTACAAACAAGATATAGAAGCAGACTAGAGACTTCAACTGATGGCGAACACACCAGTTACAGTGTGGGGGAGCATCTTCATTAAAAAAGAAATGTGAAGTAATTATGTAAGGGATCACCCCCATTAAAAAAACAGAGACTAAAAACAGGGTTGCACCACCACATGGTGGTGGTAGTAGCAGCCAAATAGTGCTTCATTTCTGTGTCATGGCCATCTCCCAATTACTCAGCCAACATAATGGTTCTTGAAGAAATACACCGAAGACTTAGAAGAATGATGGCAGATACAAAAAGGGGATAAAAAGGGTGACTGAAATGGGAACCCTTGTTGGAAGTTTTTCAAGAGTCCTGGGGCAATCAGGAGTTACTGCTTTTAAGTTAGAATGAATCCTAGCCAATTGTCACTGTTGTCTCGGAGCTTGACCTTGGTATTGGAACCAAAACAGATTACCCTCTTTAGCACTTGAGTCTCTGTGTATCAGAGTTAAGCAGTCCAATGCTGACACAGGGAATTGGTGTGGGTCAGAGGCTCAGAACTCAACTGATATCAAGGAACAATGGTAGCTCACTGTCCAGTCATTACTTTAGTGTGGGAAAGAAAAGTACTTTAATCTAACACACAGAACGGATTAGCTGTACCTAGCAAACAGAGGGATTTTTCTTAGGGGCACTAATGAGAACAGTGTCCATGGTGGTCTTTAACGTTAGGGACAGTCTGTAAGTGTAGAATACTTTGGCTCTTGGCCACGTTTGTGGATTTTCATTGGGTCTATTGGGATAGCTGCAGTTTCGTTCACTTACAGTTTAGCGTTTATCTCCCCACGAAGGTATGCACTCATGCCACTCCTCCTAGTATGCAATGTCAGTGTATGTTTCTGTCCTTGAACCAGTTAAACAAAGAGGTGCTCATCAGCATAGTGTGCATCCTGCATGGCCTGTGAAGCAGAGTAAGGAAAGTCCTGGCCCCACCAATGTGTGTTCCCATGGCAAAGTGAACACCTGCAGTACAAGTGAGTATTGGCACCGCCAGTGCCACTCACAAGGAGGCTGTTCTGTGGGTTGCAGTGTTTATGGTTGTAGTGATTTTTCAACTGGGAGTGTTCTTTAGGCCTATCGTAAAACCCACCTCCCAGACATGTTCAGTGCCTACCCCCAAGTTGTAGCGGTAGGTAACCATCTGGGGCTGTCTGCCCTGCTGATGTTGACCTCTTTCTTAAGCTGGTGCTCCTTCGTGGTTTCAACTGCTGATGGTAGTCACCGGTCTTCAGTGTTTGGAGGCTTCATGGTGCTACGGGCTGACACCCGAACTGACGCCTGACAAGTTAGAGAGTGCTCTTCTCCTTTAGGTGTCAATGAGGCTGCCTACACTGTGTGGATGAGCCAAAAACGTAAGAGCCACACTTTTGGCATAACAGTTGAGATTTCTAACAGCATCACGGTGATGGCTTCACGCCATCTTATAGACTCCTTCACAGCCCTTTCAGAGGTGTTTCTTCTTCATGCAAGTGCTGTCACCCTTGAAGCAGGGTGAAAGCAGCCTCTCCTGACAGAACTGTTGAGTTTGCCTCTGGCTACTAGTACCGAACCTTGCAAGGGTAGTTAAAAGAGGATACCCCAACCCTGGCACATTAAGGAATTTCCATGTCATAAGGTGTTGGACCTCAGGCTTCTGGACAGAAAATCTTGTCACACTACTGAGAATTTCTGTCATATCTGTATACTCAAGTTTTAGCTAGACTTTGCGTATTCCTGCAGCCCATTTCTGTGACTTGTTCCATGCAGACTGCTCCAGCTATAGTCTTTGTTACAAGTACGAACAAAAAGGGAAAGGTGGGAGTCTCTTGTTGGAAGCAACCCAAAACAATAGCCCAAAGCCAGGGAAGGCAGCCCCACTTAACTACCTATTACTGTTTTGGGAAGGTAGCCTCTCCCAGGGAACAATGGTTTAGCAAGGGACAGTGGGAAACTCAATAGCTTCAGAAGCCTCCTTCCTGAATACTCCTTACCTGGACCCACTTAAAAGGATCCCTGGCACATTCTGAGAGGAAGCCCTGTAATTCATATTTGCTGTCCGGCTTTGTCTCCACCCTGCCATCTTAGGCACCAGTAAAGTATAACTAATACAAAATGGAACCCAGTGTGGCCACAGCCATGCACTTTCCCCATGAACTCAGTGGACACTTCAAGTAATGCGCATACACTCAACATCCATGTCCATGGATGGGCTAGAGCCTGGTTGGAAGGGACTGCAGAACAATTTGAGCAACACAGGAGGGACCAGCACGTCGCTGTTTCTAGCAGACGACAGGTAAAAAAAAGCCTGTTCTGCTACTGTGGCTATTATGCTGTCAGTCCTTTACAGCCCTTTGAGGTGACCGTCGTTACTCTCGTCAAGAGAAAGATGCGCACATGAACGTCAATTCACCAGAATGCCAGGGGTAGCGGAAGTGACACCATGCCCTTCGACCTTCAGTTTCACTCACACACACGCTTACACATACACACAAATTCTCACTCACTCTCTCACGCACACACACACCTGCAAGCATGCACACAAAATACATTTAAAAGCCTTTTTTTTTTAACTTACCTCAGCTGCCAGGGAAGGCAACGTTCCATCTAATTGTACTCCATTTTTATTACGCTAATAGTGAATAATGAAACATTATTCATGGAACAGTATTCATTGTTAGTGTAATACAAAATTGGGAAAAAAACAGAGTGGAGCCCCAACCGACATCTATAAGGTGGGGCAGCCACTGTGCTCCTGCCGATTTTGCCACCTCTGAGGCCAGGGGTTGCAAATGTAATGAGAGGTCGCAAGGGCAAGCCAGGGGTCGCAGCTGCGACTCCTACTGATGTCTATGGGTGCACATGGTGTATCCTTTTGATCCTATGACCTCTCATTAGTTTTCGCTCTCCATGTCACAGAAGGACCTTTGTGCACACACGATTGTTTTGTGTGCTGAGGAAGTCAAAAACACTACAGCTTGCTACGGAGAATTTGAGGCAGAGGCACACACTCTCCAGGGATAGTGGGTGACCTTTCTCTATGCCAACAACCTTTATATATAATAATAAAGGGCACGGAAGTCAGCGGTGCACGACGTGTGTTGGTAACTTACAGTAGTGTGTGCGTGTGCATTCAGTTTAAAGATCTCTGTTTCTTCGGCAGCTCAGTGTGTGGGAAAAGGCTCTTTGTCATTTTCTTGGCTGGCACATTTGTTGTAGATACAAAAGCTGTTGTCGTATTTTTTTCATAACAATCTTCCTCTTCATTTCAGAAGCGAGCACTAACATCAGTGCCTCACTGCACGGCCTGTCTGCCCACTCGTAGATGATTGCATAGCTCTCTCTAGATAAACTCTCATCTGTGAACCAGCTGCACTTGTCAGTCTGTTACCCAAAAAAACCCTCTTCCGCTCGTCATCAAACGTGAGACTTGTGCGCATATTATGAAGGTATGCGAACTATTTATTGCCTCGCTGTTTTTCTAACCTTTTGTCTGTTTTCAACACTGCCCTTCAGGGAATTCATTCAAGCATAACATTGGAATATTTGTATTCACTGTGACCGATGAGAAAAAAATTAAGAAAGGGCTTGTTACCCCAGATTAAAATTACTTTTCATATACCTTGGAATTTCCGACAGACGTCTGAGCATTGCGAGACCTTTGGTCTGAGTGGCCTCACTGAGGTCTGTTGTAGTAACTACGCAGCCCATGTTAAAGAAAACCCTGGAAAACGGTGACCGCCCAGCCAGCGCTGTGCAACTGACACGAGGCAGTGTTTGGATCCAGTGACGCCGAAAGCGGTACACAGGCTATACAACAATGGATACATGGAAATAGTGTTGTGTGTGATCGTTTTTCTTTTTTCTTCTTTTTTGGAGGGGGCGGTTAATATGACGCTCTTGTGAGCAGTATTGCAGGCGAATAGTGGGAGCTGCGAACTAACACCCCTCAGTGCTATGTGCCACATTTTAGGCTCGAACGGTGGGTGACACCCCCCGCTCCACGCGAATGTAGCGTCAACGGTCCAGAGAGGGCCCCAGCGATAGATTAAAGGCAGATACCCCGAATGATAGAATCACCATGAAGAGTACCCCAGGAATTAGATTAGGTTGACCACCTGGCATTGAGGCAAATTCTGGACAGGGCTGTTAAAAATTCAGGACAAAGGGTCAAAATTCAGGACAAACATTCAGGACAAAGGGTCAAAATTCAGGACAAAAATTCAAGAACAAATGTAAGTTTTACAGACACACCTAAGAGAGGCCATGCCTCGCTATGTTGTCAGTGCATTTATTTACTCTTTTTTAACATAGCACTATTTATTCACTGTGGACCTTTTGTGATTGCCTCCTGGTGTGCTACATTCAGGTGTCACATTACGTCTTTGTTCAGTAGTAAATTAATGCCCTTCAGTACTGCAGCAAGGCCATCACCCCGACCCAAATCTACCCAATCTTTCCTGAAGAGAAAGTAACAGCAACATTTTGATTATGTTTCTGAACATTTTAAAACCCCTGGCAAACAGTTTGGGACACATTAAGGTAATTAACCTTATGCTAGTTTAAACAAATTGAACAAAAACATCTGGCTTACCCCAACCGCCCATGGACTTCTAATTTTTTTTAAAGAGGCAGGGCAGATGGTGTGGGCGACAGTCTCACACCTAATGTTAGGATGTGATGTACCCATAACTTGTCTGTAGTCTCGCTGCACTAGAGTGTATGAATGGAACTCTACATTTATCTCAGAAATGGGAGCCCGGACTACCAATCAAAGATAATCAAAGAGGAGGATGAAACTGAGATCAAATGGGAGATCCACGGCAAGTAATTCAAAGGGTTGTTGCTAAGAACTGGATAAATAAAGAAGAGAAGAACAAGGTGGGACAATTCCTAAAATCAGACAAGATGGGTCCACCAAGACTATTTGAAGGTATTGGGTACCTGGGGAGTTGTCTCTGCACACAGGAGCGAAACGGAAGGGGCACTGTCAAGTGGTTGATCAAGCAACACCCATCCACCTTGGCAAACTCTTCTGGTGCAATGGTCTGCTGTTAGTGCTTTTGAAGGGTGAGCAGGGGCCAGACCCCTTGCAAGGTTGTGCAAGGCAATTGCCCGCTTTATCCATGTCTTTATATGGTTTTAAAATTGGTCAAAAGCCAAACTAGAGATCTGAGTTATCCCTAAGTGTCAAGTACACATAGAATCTTCAAAATATTTGGGATGTAAATTGCACAAACAAAATTTAGAAATATTTTAATGTAATTAGTGTTTCTTTAACATATGGCACTGTTTCCGCCTTCATATACAATTAGATCTCAGATTGAACTGGGAACCAGTTACCTTTTGATACCTAGTGATTAATATCTACCATTCTTACACTGATTTCCAGGATGAAAATCTCGGCAGAGCGAACGGTCCCTCCAAGCCCAGTTTGCTTTTTGGTCTTCTCTTCTGCTTTCTGTAAAGGCCACGTGGCACTAGTGAAGATGGTGTGCTACCTCAATGATAGTATTATTTTGCAAACCTTCCCCTGCTTGTCCTTCATTCCTTCTTCAGATAGGCCACACATCTGATTTGGTCACTGTGGCGCCATCGGGAGCTCTTTCCACCCTAAAACTAACTGTGACTGCGGGTGGATTAGGTCTTCTGGACTTAGAATGCTATTATTCAGCTGCACAGGTCCAATGGGTGGCTCACTGGCTTTCTGCCCACCTCCCTGCATGAAAAGGGGTTTACCAGTAAAGACTTTTAAGGAATGCTTAATGCACTGCTCATTGTTTCCTACTGACCATTCTACAGATCACCATCCGGGGTTATCATGCACGCACAGCTTTCTCTTGCCTTGCCAGAATCTGTAAACTGACACGAAGAAACCCTATGCTCCTGCACTACCTTTGCTAAGCCTTCCCACTCGCACAGGATGGCTGTGCTCAGAGCAACTCCATCAGTGGCCTCTTGCAGGTGTCTTAAAATTGGGGACTTTGTTTCTGAACAGTGAGCTACTAAATTTCCAAACCCTTGTGGCAGACTACCATCTTCACCCCGGTCAATTCCTTACTTACAACCACCTTAAATAATCATTAAATACCCTATTTCATGTCTGACACCTATCACTAACCCTACAAGAGGTGTGCCAGAAGCTCTGTACCATAGGAAATGGTGGCAAACTGATAGAATGGGTGTACAGACCTATCCTGCAACATGGAAACCACTCCAGGTCTTCTCGTCATACTACCTGGGTGATTGATGTAGCCAAACCTCTGCAAGATATGGACTAAAATACTGGACTTTCCCCACAAAGTACCCCACAGCTGTCACTTTAAGTACATTCATAGTGCTTCCTTGTGAATGCATTCTGCCCGTTGCTTGCCATTGACCTTGTGGTTTGTAACTCACAATTTGTTGCTTTCAATTTGCTGGCTTTATTTGTTTTAGGCTATGCAGCTTGAATTCGTCCCTTCCCTTGCCAAAACCTTATTTACAGTATCCTGCCGAGTGCTCCCTTTCTGTAAACAGGCCTGTAAATCTTGTTATTATCTTATCATATTTGCTGTGCATTCAAAGAACAAAGTCAAATGTCAGGCTCTGTCTTCGGTGGGAACTTAGTATTTACTTTCCTTTCTCTGACTTCAAAGTGAGAGGATTTATGCGACAATCTTGCTGGATACTGGGGTTAGGAAAGAGTTTTTTCTATCACATGACAACATTTAAATAAACTTCAGAATTAATCAGAATTAGAAGTACAAATCAAGCACATTTTTGTTAATTCTGAACTGTGCTGGAAACAAATACCTTTACATGATTAAAACAAATCATTGCATTAGGTGATGCAATTTCCACACATCATCATCTGTGCACAGTATAGTTTGATTTGAAAAACTGTATATCTGTGCAAATGTAATGGTCATTTCAATAAAAAATGTGTTGTCTGTAATGGCAGAGTGTTAGCATATCATCCATACTGCACTCCACTCTGCTCTGCACCCTAGTCTGTATCACTCCACTTTACGCCACTCCGTGCCACTGCACTCTTCTCCATTCGGAACCACTCCACATTATGCCACTGCGCTCTATGCTACTATACACTATGCCTCTCTCCTCTCCTCTATACCACTCTACTCTATGCCACTGCACTTTATGCCTCTCTACACCACTGCGCTCTGCTCGTCTCCACGCCATACCACTCCAGTCTAGGCAACACCAATCTAATCCGCACAACTCCACTCTCTGCCACTCTGCAACACTGCAATGTACGCCACTGCACTCTAAGCTAATACACTCTATGCTAATGCACTTTACTCTGTAACACTCAACTCTATGCCCCTGCACTCTACATCAATACACTGTACATCACTCTAATCTACTCTGCACCCCTGCACTCTATGCCACGGCACTCTACACTACTTTACGCCATCACACTCTATGCCACTTTATGCAACCCCACTATTACCTGCATCTCTTCACTCTAAGCCACCTCACTCTACTGTGAAATAATCTACTTGATGCCACTGCACTCTGTGCCACTGCATTCTATTCCACTGCACTCTCCCCGCACCTCTCCACTCTATGCAACTGCACTCTACTCTGAAACAATCTATTCTACGCCACTGTACTCTATACCAGTCTGACCACTGCACTCTAGTTCAATGCACTCTACACCACTGCACGCTGACACTCTGCAACACTGCACTGGCCACCACTATATTCTACACCACTCTGCTCTGTACTACTGCATTCTGCACCAATATACTCTATTCCACTGCATTCTATGCAACTCTACTCTGCCCAATCCCACTATATGCAACTGCACTCTACACCAGTGCACTCTAAACAACTGCACTGTATGCCACTGCCCTTTACTCTGCACCACTGTACTCTATGCCACTGTTCTCTGTACCACTCTACACCACTACACTGACACTCTACTCTGCAACTCTGCACCACTCTACTCTACTCTATGCCACTGCACTCTAGGCACTATACTCTACTCTACACCACTCTAAAATACTCCACTCTACACCACTGCACTCTGTGCCATATGAGTCTACTCTGCACTCTGACACTGCACCACTGTGCATTACTGCACTCTGCTACTCTATTGTATGCCACTCTACTCCACTGCACTCTATGTAACTCTACCCCATGCCACTCGGCGCCACTGCACTCGGCGCCAATGCACTCTAAACAACTGCACTGTACGCCACTGCCCTCTACTCTGTACCACTGTACTCTATTCCACTGCATTCTATGCCACTCTACTCTGCCCAATGCCACTATATGCAACTGCACTCTACACCAGTGCACTGTAAATAACTGCACTGTATGCCACTGCCCTTTACTCTGCACCACTGTACTATATGCCACTGTTCTCTGTACCACTCTACACCACTACACTGACACTCTACTCTGCAACTCTGCACTCTACACCACTCTACTCTATGCCACTGCACTCTAGGCACTATACTCTACACCACTCTACAATTCTCCACTCTGCACCACTTTACACCACTGCATTCTGTGCCACATGAGTCTACTCTGCACTCTGACACTGCACCACTCTGCATTACTGCACTCTGCTACTCTATTGTATGCCACTCTACTCCACTGCACTCTATATAACTCTACCCCATGCCACTCTATGCCACTGCACTCTGCGCCAATGCACTCTAAAAAACAGCACTGTACGCCACTGCCCTCTAGTCTGTACCACTGTACTCTACGCCACTGCTCTCTGTGCCACTCTACTCCACTCTACATCACTGCACTGACACTCTACTCTGAGCGTTGCACTCTCCACCACTGTACTATACACCGATGTACTATGTACTACTGCATTCTATGCCACTGCACTCTATGCCACTCTACTCTGCATCACTCCACTCTACAGCACTTTGCTCTACTCTGCACCGCTCTACACTACGCCACTGCACTCCCTGCAACGTGAGTCTACTCCGCAATCTATGCCACTGCACCACTCTACACTACTGCTCTATCTGCCACTCTAATGTATGCAACTCTACTCCACTGCACTCTATGCCACTCTACTCTGTCCTACGCCACTCCATGCCACTGCACTCTAAACCACTGCACTCTACGCTAACACACTCTAAACAACTGCACTGTACCCCACTGCACTGTACTTTGCACCACTGGGCTTTACGCCACTGCTCCTATGCTACTCTACTCCACTCCACGCCACTATGCCACTAACTTTAGGCCATGCTGAACAGCAGCTACTCTGGTGTATAACATGGCTAATGGCTACAACACATTAACAAAGCCAACAACTCTTTCGTAGATGAGACCTATTGCTTTGCCAATGTTTGTTAGTACTATGAGGTACCGAAGTACCTGAACGAACTGTGAAAAATACAATTACATCATAATAAAGGCTGCTACAAAATGCCTAAATACATTTTGGTTAAATAAAAAAAATAAGTGCTTCTGAAATACAGATTTGAATAATATACAGTGTATACCTAATACTAAAAAAATTATAACACTCCATTAAAACCACACACTCCACAGCTCACCTTGGAACACCATTACAACACCTCTCTAAAAGTAATGTCTGTGCCATCAGAAAACTTCAAGTGACTCCTTTTAGTAAAGTCAATGCAGGTTTTCAAGCCCTTTTGTATTTGCAGATTTACCAATTGGGCACATTTGCATGTCTTTAGGGAAGGAGACTCCCTGGCAATAAGGTCTGATTCTTATCTGTCTGCCCCTCCCTCAGAGCACTGGAGACTCCCTGCCTTCCAGCCCAGCTGGGGAAACTCCTCTGCCTGTAATTTCGCCCTGACTCCATTGCCCTTTAGATGAAAGGCTAAAATTACGGACAAATGCCGAATGGGGTAAGACAGAGGATTGGAGCAGGCGTGAAAGGGAGAGGGGTGGGTTGTTGGGGACGGGGTGTGGCTGGTCTTGGGTGTAACAGTACTGCGGTGTTGTGGTGTTTATTTTTGGAGGTGTTCTATTTTTCCAGGCTGTGGCTCATCTACTACAGGACGTGTACTGGTGATGAACTCCTGAGAGCCGTCGGTCTCACTTGGATTCGAACATGGTACCAGCAGGTACCTCTGCCCTACCGTAAATCCATTACCGCAGCGGGGGTTCCGACGTGTTAAACATGCCGATCCCTGTAGTGGATGCATTAACCTACTTTTTATGTTACATACAGTATGCATCTCTAACCCACTGACTTATTCTTCTAGAACTAAAATCAGTGGCATGAAGAGTGCAATATACATTTTAGCAGATGCTACATTAATTCACAGATGTTCGCTACTCACACTATATATAACCATCAGTTTGCTGAACATGTCCCTACCATAATGATTTCAGTAGTGGTTCCATTTATTATCTTTACTACTGTTGGATATGCGTTTTGGGGCAGTGCATTCTAGTCAGAAGGCTGCTCCCACTTTCGCTCTACATTGAGCCCTCTTTTCCTCTCTCCCTCTCAGTGCTTTGGGGCCAACCTCGGGGCTGTTTCAAGCACCAACCTAACATTACATACTGCTCACAACAACTTGTACAATTCAGAACCTGTCAATATCATCCCTGTATACCTAGAAAACGTTTCCAGAAAAAAACAATAGTGACTAATACAGTATTAATGTGTAATCATAAGGTTCAAAATAACACTTAAAAACTCGAAAAGATTGATAACACAAAAAATGAACACATCCTTCAGAAACCTGTTGCAATTTGTACTGGTCTAGACTGTTTTTTCCAGATAATATCAAGCAGATCCTCATGACTTCTACATTTAAAAGTTATCTTTTCCACTTAGTGCTAAGTGTGCCACGTCCATAACCCATGTTTCAGCAGACGGTTTCAAGGAAGACTTCCAGTTTCTTAAAATGGTGATTTTGGCCATCATTATCCCTAGTAGAAGCCAGAGTCTTTTGCCATATTCTAAGTGATTCCAGATTGTAATGTTATTAAAGAGAGACTCCCTCGAAGTTAGTAGCATGTCAGTTCCTAGAGAAATGCTTATCCAATTTTGCAGTTCCCTCTATCAGTCTATAATAATATGGCATTCTAGAAACGTGCCACTATCCATCTTGCACTGTATTTCCCCTTCAGCACTTTCCATCTTAAGGTAGATGCTTGAAAAAAGGAATGCTTTTTAGCCTTATTGGATGCCACAATCAAACAATAAATGTCTAAATGTGAGTCCCCCTTTGAGCCAGGAGCATGAGCCAAACGAAACACCTACCACTACCTATGTACCTTACCATAATGGTGCTTGGTGCACCTGACATCTTAACACTTCCCTTAAGAATTTCATCGTTTTTAAGCTCCTGTCTGTTTCGAAATCAAAAAATACTCAGCGCACCGTAGTAGCATCCTATGCGCCCCCTTCCCTGGGATTGTGAGAGGGTGTCTGGAATGCTGAGAGTGAATGGTGATGTCATCAAAAGTTGATATGCTTGCCTTTCAAGTGAAAGGCTTTATATATTTACAGCTGGTAGAAGGAAGAAAGCCCCTTCTTGTGGTATTGTGAACGTGTTTTGAATGGATATACCACGTCACAATGGGATTGTTGTGGTGGGTCCTTTAGGCAGCCGAGAAAGCAATGAGATTTCAAAAGTGTTCTCTACCGCAGTGACATAACCATGGTGTATGATAAAAGAAGATATTCTTGTGTGCAGCAAGACAGTCCAGAGGACTACTTTGGACTACTGCTTTCTTTTATTAAATAGATACTGAGATCTTGCCATTACCTATCATTGTCCTCACCACCTCCCTCATAGATTTGTGAAGAGAATGCATAAGAGGGTGAGCAACACAACATAAATTCTCAGTCAATGGCCTGCACCAGTCCTACTCATATGCAGTCTCCTTAATGGAGATATATAATGGTGGTTATGAAACAATGTTATGTTCTGGGGAGTCGGTATTCATGAGAGAGTCCAGGTAGACTCAAGACACTAAATACATTTAGGGCCTGATTACGACCTTGGTGGATGGGATACTCTGTCACAAACGTGACGGATATCCTTCCATATTACAAGTTCCATTAACCCATCCTCCAAGGTGGTAATCAGGTCCTTAATGTTTTGCATTAATTTCCATGAGGGCTGCATGGGAACAAATATGTACCACCCTAACACACATGTAATCCCTAGTGCCACTAGTGTTATGGGATGCTTGGTGCTACATGCAACAGCATTCAAGTAGTTCTGTAGTTGGTAACTAGAGTGGGGAGCACTCTTGCTAAGCGAGGTTAAGTGACCTGAGCTTGGGAAGAAATACTGGACAACCTGAAGGCAGTAACGTATCTATACTCTCTCTTTCCATTTATTTTCTTTAAAAATACATTTTAATTGATGTTCCAATCTTTGTCAATGAAGATATATGTATCCACAATTCAACGAACAAGTACAAGCTGTAGTTGGAAAATAAGTGAATCTTTACAGTTTCTTTTTCTTAGATCACAATTAGAAGGAAAACACAAAAGAAGAAAGCATTTAGAAATAATAAAAAAACGCTGGGTTTTACTGTCCAGCCGGCACATACAGAAGTAGTTTTAGTAGAACGAGTTGACGGATATCTATCTATATTTAATATTTCTATCATCTATTTCATCGAGTTTATGCGTTTTGAAACCTCTCTTAGAAAAATTATATTATCGTCTCCCGCATCATTAATTTGCGTGCTACTGTTATTTCTCTAGATACATTTCATTGCATGGATTCTGTTAGCACTTGATTTTTTGTTTCCATCCGATAAACCAGTTCTTTTCTTAATACCTCAATCTGTGGAGCGTTTGCAGCCTTCCCGTTCTTTTGCTATGTTTTTTAATTTTTGCAATCAATAGTCATAGATCTGTAAATCTGGTGCTCATTTTAGTTTTTTAGATCTTCTAGTAAGCCCCGGCAGACATTGCACAGGTATACACTCCGCTAGTCTCTGTGCCCATTTATTTAGTAAATTCACCATTAATCGCGGCTGGCGACTCGGCAAAGGAGCGGGTTAGGGGGAAGCAGAACAAAAATATTTTTTAAAAATATATAAAAAAATGAAACTTACCTGGTCGCCGCCGCACTCAAAGCACAGGCTTCCAGCCTGCCCTGTGCCAATCATGACGCTGCTCAGAGCAGCGTTATGATTGGCAGGAGCGCCCTGGCTGGGCGTTCCAACACAGACTGGGAGCCTGGGACAGCTCTCTCCAACTTGGCAACACAGTGCTGGTTTGGAGAGAGCTCTTGAGCGCATGTGTGTTTGACCACCCCGAGACGGGCAGCCAAACATACATGCGCACTGATGGGAGTGGTCTGTGCACTCCCCTCACTGCTCGTCACGCCCATCGACCCCCCCCCCCTTAAAAAATAAAATGATAATAAACAGTGTTTATTATTGTTTTATTTCTAAAGGTTTGCCACTCTTGCTGCTGGTGGAGGGGGCTGGGTGGGGAGGGAGATGCTCCTCTGCCCTAATGGAGGAGCCTCCCCTGCCATTAATCCGTGTACTTTCTGTGCCTACATTTGTTCAGTGATTTAGAAGGGGGCAGTTGAGGAAACAAACCTCTTGGAACTCAAATGATGAAAGAAACCCTTTTTAAGAACCTGGTCTTGTACGGGCCATTGCTGCTTGCCAGCTAGTGCGAACAGACTTGATTCCTACAATTTCTTGAGAATAAAGAAGTATTTCTTCCCCACGGATTATGCAGCCTTTCCCCATCTTTTAAAGGTTCCACAAGACCTCGGGACAAGTGTTCTGCCCCACTGCTCTGCCGTATAGTTGCACACAGCCATCTTGCTTCCAGCAGTAAGGCAGACATAATCTTCATTTTCAATCCAAAGGCCTGCACTTACTCACAGTAGTTATTTTTCTGTGACTGCTGTTTGTGAGTTGGCTGCATCCAATGACAATTAGGCCATTCACCATTCTTCAGAAATCCAGCTTGCGCAATTGAATGTATACAAACATCAATGTTGCCACGCTGTGACGGACACACAGCCATCTTGGTTTGGGTGACAGGCACGCAATGTCCGATGTCATCACTCAGCACACGTACTATATGCAGCTATCTTAGTATGGTTGATGTGTTCAATGTGTCAGCACTCATCACCTGTATATTGAGAATTGTATGTTTTTGTGGGACATCGGTGGAGGCTGATGACTGTGGTACCTAGCGAATGCACTTGTTCAGCTCATCTCTCTGAATGAAATTTCATGTAAGCAAAGCTGTCTGCACTCGAATATGGGATTAGATTTAAACTCCTACAAGGTACTTTCTTGTTTTTGTAAATGTGAGAGGGAGTTTCTGTTAGTAATTCAGGGACTTTCCTCCCAACCCATTGATTGTGTCTACTTACATACTCTTTCAAAAAGTATTGTATGTATCAGATAGCTGTAACCCCCAAATAGTATAATTTCTAGATGCATGCAACCTCTTTACCAGTATTCCTCCAGTTAAATTTCAGATTGCCTATGCATAGATGGGCAACTTTAGTCTTTGACAAACTTGCTGTCAGTCGTCTTCTCCAGAAATCTACATTTTTCTGGGTACACAGTAACTAAAGATTGGAAGTAAAACATTTTGATTTTTTTTTCTTCAAAGCACAATATATAACCTGCAACATACTGGAACAATATCAATTTTATGATAGGTACAGACATTATAAAAGAACGTTTCAGCCGCCTTCATTTGGAAATCATGCGTAAGATCTGGGTTACCCTTTTCAGGTCATGAGAAAAGACCCACCCCTCTTCCCTTTCTCTACTGGGTCAACGTTTAATTGCATCTTCTCTTTCGTTCTCTCCTGGTCCTCGGCCTATCATTCAGACCATAGTGTACATGCTCTATCTGCTTTCAAATTTGCTAGTACATCTTCGCCTTTCATCCTCCACACTCTCAACTTACAGGAAGTGTTTTTATTTTCATTCATTATTCTTCACAAAACCGCCCGGAAATGAAGGGAGAATGTGATTTAGCATACTTAGACAAATGCAATTAGTTTAGCTTTTCCGTAGCTACCCAGAAAATCTAGAGTGAATTCAGCACTCTCGCTGCGCATGGGTTGAGACCAAACATCACCGTCAGTGTCTGAAGGTTAGGTCTTACAGGAGGACTTCTTTTCTGGCACATTGGGTCTGGCTGGAAATTAAGCTGAAAGCTACTGATAGGGAGAAATCCTTGCTAACCGCAAGTGGGTTTCTACAGTAGTGGAATTTTACAGCGGTGACGAGCACTTAACCCTGCGGAACAGCATGTCATGTGCACAACGGAGAAAGATATGGAAGGAAAAGTCCTTGGCCAGTGTCTTGAACCAAGAAATAGTGATTTAATTTGACTATGGTAATGTATCATTAGAAAGTAGCTTTGTGAGCTTATTTACTTATTTATTTCACTTTTTTAAGTTAGTTGGCTGGAAGAGCGCCAGCATGCCGTACATCAGAACAGCATGGAGTGGTCAGGCTTCCTCTTACAGGGGACAAGTGTGTATAAGTGCATAACAGGCCAATAACAGTTGCAAGATCATTTTGACATCCGCCTCCGCCGAATGAGTAAGGGGAAGAAATCGGGTGATCTAGTGCAGGCTCAGAAGTGCAAAGGCCATATGTCGAAGAACAATAGAGAGGAAGTGAGACATAAAGACTCAGATGAAGGACAGGCAAAAGAAAGAAGAATTAGAGGAATGGGGGCACGAGTGGAAAAAAGTGTTAGATGGTGAAGTAACGTAAAAAAGAAAGGGGTGAAGGGAAGAGATGAGAACTAAGATGAGGGCAGAGGCTAGAGGGAGTCGTAAGGGGTGCTCATATAGAAGCAAAGCAGACTTCTGGGAAAGATTAGAAGGCAAGAAAGTTAGATGGGGAGCAGAGATGAGGGGGATTGGGAATGGGCGATGGTGCGCTTAGGTGAGGAGGAGGGAAGCCCTAAAGAAGGGAGAAACGAAGGAAAGAAAATGTAGGGCCAGTGGGGAGGGGGTTGTCGAAGCTCAGAAGTATACTAAAGGTGAGAGGGACAGGAGGGAATACAGAGCGACTAGTCCAGATACAGTTTAAGAGATACATGTTTAATCATTTGAGAAACTGGAGGGTTTTTGAGCAACTGGTAGTGGATTGCAAATGGCAGCCGATTTGTGTAATCTTAATTTTTTTGCTTTCCCGTCTAAGGTTTCAATACTTTTTAAATTGTTACGGCTCTGGAGATTTTAACAGACTCACTGTAGTATCCATGCTGTTGACTGGATAATCCTTCAGGTATAATACATGCAGTATAAGTGTTATTCTTGCTTGAAAGGGAAGTCAGTGGAGGTCCTTTAATACAGGTGAATTGCGGTCATACCTTCTGGTTCCAGAGATCAGCCTGGCTGCTGATAGACATGCGGGAACTAAAGAGGAACTATGAATTGCTATAGTGATTCAGGTGTAGGACAATACCTGGACAACAGGACAAACGTTCTAATTCTGTGTATACTTATACTGGCATTTCGTAATTTCTCTATTAATTCATATTTTGCTAGTGTGCTATGTGAACGTACCTTTTTTTAATTGAAATGCCAGTGCTCAAAGTGTTAGTCAGGCTGTTCTAAAGAGGGGTCGGTCCCAGGATTCGCTCTTTTTTTCTATATATACACCGTCCTTAGGATGTAGCTTTTACAGCTTCTGCTGTGCGCACCGTCCGTTAGTGCATGGAATATTGTGCATCAGTACACGGACCCAGCGATTTAACTTAATTGACCAGGATAGGGGAGAATCTATCAATGCAGAATAACATGGGCACTAGAAAAGAGCCTTGGTGAATACCACACATGACAAGGCTAGGACCAGAAGAGAAACTTGCAAGCTAACCAGCAGCTTTTAAGTCATTAGGGATGTGTGAGCAGAACGCTCGTGGGCCCCCTGGTCTGAAGTGCATGCGGGATCCATGGACTGAGACTGTGGTTGCCAACTGTATTGAAAGCCACCGAGCCAATAAGTACTGGAAGGCAGATATTAACAGTGTCCAGCATGCAGTGGATGTCACTCGATATAGCCAGAATTTCAGCCTTTGTGAAACCTAGATCGGTAGGGTCTGGGCAGCTTGTTTACATCAGTAAGCAACACATGTTGTTCTATGCAGATGCCCAGCCACGAGAGATTTTTCACTGGCCACAGTTGGAGGATTGGTTAGTGAAAAGAGTGTTCTGGGAATTTTAAAGGTTCTCCAGATTTTCTCTAGTTCCCTGATTTTGTCTCTCAGGAGGAAAATGGTTTCTGAGAGCCATGGATTGTGTCTTTTATTTGTTAGTGAGAGAGCGTAGCTTACATAATCTATATTAACATGAAATGTTTTTGAATTAAAGTGTGATGCTGTCACACAGAAACTATAGTAATTATGCTTAGCCATGCGCTTGAATTGTGACAACGATGAGTGGCCACCAATGTATACATAGACTAATAATAATGACCAAAGTGATTATATTATGTTTAAATAAGTTTACACTAACATTTGCGTTATTAAATCTGTACTGAAAACCTCATAGGCCTTAAGTTAGCATGAGCCGGAGTTTAGCTGCCTGGCTCTCATATTAAATGCATTTTTCTATTTTCCAGTGTGCTGACTCACAAGGGGCCATGACCCTGTTTATTCTTTTTCTTCGACTTGGAAGATGAATGTAACCATGTTAGATCCGTTTCTCACCGCTTCTTCTTGTTTGCAAAATAAATGTTAAAAGTGAATTGAAACAATGTAGGCTAATGTAATGTACAAGGTCATTCAAACCGGTGAAGACAATGGAACTGCTGACCAAAAGATGTGCAATGAATTACAGAAGGATGAAATCTCACCGGACGTACCACCTCTGAAGACGTCAATTACGAAGACCAACCAAAAACTTGTAAAATAATATGGGGTGAAGAGTTAGATTACCTAAATGTTTTATGATAGGTTAAAGATAGTGGGGTATAGCAAATGTCCAATAGAATTTTGGGGGAATGTACATCGAAAAAGGGATAAAAACCCATATCACAGGGAGTCATTTAGGAGGGTTAGGGAATGCTATTGATTTTATCCAGAAACTCTGTCACTCAGTTTGGTGACTTGGTGGGTTACTTAAAACCATTCCTCGCCCTTAGATTGTCCATTATTTACACTTTACCTCCTTATGAGTAAAGTGCTCTTTTGCCCCAGAGCTGAGTTCTGACTGATGGCGATCTGACTGATGTCCTGAAGATGAAGACCGAACCTGTGCGCTGACCTAATCCTTGGAGGGTAATTATGACAATGCAATTGTAATTTGTCTGTTTGCTTTTCCTTTCTGGGTACCAACTGCTTGCTTTTGACAGAGACCTTAGATAGATGTTTTCCAAATTGGTGTTCTAAATTGTTTTGCATGAAGCCCAACATGCTAATGCTAATCAGTTGTTCGGACAGGTGTTCATCAAACTGACGCAAATAGACAAACGACCGAGATTATGCTTTGTTGAACTGACGCGTTATTAATACTCTGCTAAATTGATTTATGGTCACGCCGTGTTATGTTCTGATGTTTGTGATTCTCGCTCTAATGAAAGCTTACCAAAGTTGCCATATCGTGACTATGCTATTATGTTTCTTGGTGTTGAGATTAACGCATTTGGTATTAGACTGTAATTAATAGGGAATAAAACTCATAAAATTCTACTAAACAAGGTGTGGTTATTCATGGCTGAAAGATCATGGTAGCGTCTTTGAATTGATTAATGACTTTGACTAAAGTGAAATGCATTGTCGTGATAAATAAGATGACATTTTTGATGTATTGATTGATATATTCATTAGCTATCTCGTCCTAAGGTGTTTCTCAACTGGGTCAAAAGATTCATTGGCCTAAAACGAGTCCTGATGTGTAATAAAATATCATAAAAGGACGCGCTAGCATTAGAGTAGCCTTTTTATGGCCTCAATAATGTTAAGTTGCTTGATGCACTTTATTGTTGGAATTGGGAAACAAAGCATTAACGTGCCGGGTGATGACTCTTTCTGTGAACTGTAGGCGATGGGTCTGAATGATCTTTTTAAAACTGAAATAGATGAAGGTGCATGCGAGAAGCATCAGATTGCTGATGGATAAACAGAGGATAAATTAACTGGTTGAATCAGTCTACTTTAGTGGGGCTTAAGGGTTACACATCTGGTGGAAGAATTTAGAATTTTAGCTTTTGTTTACGAAGGGGAGTCAGAGGCATGTTTGAGGGCATGTTGTGATAAAAACGTCTGAAATGAAGTAGCTGTGGCATCTGATAGTTTGCCCCCCTTGCTGTTAAAGTTACTTAGCTAAATGTAGTGTGTTATCAGCATCTGTTGCTTGGTAATGTAGTGAGGAGATTCTGTGATAAAATCCTTATATAGTCTTTGAGGATGGTAAACAATGTGCAGGTAGATGGTAATGCTGGATGAATTTCATGCCATCTTTAATAATTCAAAGGAATTCTGCAGGCCACATTGCTAGGATGTTTAGCTACTAAGCCACTGTCTGTGCCCTTTTCCCTCTCAGATCTTATAGCGTAGCCTAGTGAGACCCGGATGTTGATAACTGCTTGAGAATGTATACCACAACCCACTTAAGTGATGAAAAGGACATCTAGTGTTAATTTGCCATGGGTGTCTGCAACAGAGGCATTTGTATAGCCATTCTACGATGTTAAACGTAGGTGTCACTTTGACATGGCGATATTCCGTATTTCTGCAGCTGAGCTTCGGGTTTAGGTCTATTCCTCTGCTTGACGAAGGTATGTAGAAGTTTTTTTTTTCCCAAAGCAGGCACTAAAACTCTTCATTTTTTAAAGTTTAGTAGTGAGCTCAAGCTTATGATTTGCAAACCTAGAAGAAGAGAGATTGGTGGTCGCAAAAGGAGCAACTGAGAAAAAAAGTTGACTGTCATATTTCATTTTAGCACAGGGATTGGGGGAGACAGTGGTGTTTTAGAACTGGTCATGTAGCCTGCAGGCCAAATTATTAATTTGAGAAGCATTTGGAATTCTGGAAAATGCCCAAATTTCTTCTTGATCATTGTTGGTGGAATATACAGGTAAAATATTGAACTTTTCAGAGGGAGCTAAAACTTTTGACAGTAACCTTTTTTATAGACTGAATAACCAAAACTACATCATCTATGTTTACGAATAAGTAAAAATGCAGTCTACGGGTTTGTTCAACATTTGGAAATGGAGAAGATCCTAATCCACTGTTAAGCATCCTTCTATTTTTATGATTTCCAGCGCACCCAGGCTGAAATTTCAGTTAACCAGGTACAAATGGCTTCCACTCGTATGTGGTGGTTTCGCGGTTCAGTAAGCAACTCTGGAGAATGTTTGTTATTCAGAAGTATTGGTTTTAAATTATGCCAATTTATTATTTATTTCGTATAATTTAACTGATAGCATTCCCCTTGACTTTTTTCAACTGTGCATATATTCTTTATAGTCCAAAAGCCAAACTCAGAATACATCTTCTGGAAATACCATTTGTACTTCCTCCAGTGCAATTGTATAAGTAGACAAGTGCTTCACGACATATGTCCAGCAGATGTCGCTGTGCTGTTGAGCGACCTAGGTGTTTATTTTTCGAGTGCACGATTGCGATGCAGTGACTTTACTAACCTGTTTTAAAAAGGTAACTATTTCTGGTGTCACGTGATGAAATACGTATTTCGAGCAAAAAGCGCACTGCTTACCTACAATTTGCAGTTATAGTTGAGTCACCAAGGACGTGGGGCCAATTCCTTGAATAAAATCCCTTTGCAAAAAACACAGTCACCTTTTTTTCTTGCTGTGTTTTTGATTATTCCAACATTTGTTGTCTGAGAACTTCAGACTGGGACCAAAGTATACTTTGTCAGTCATCTGCCACACGTCTCAACCAGAAATGCCAGAGCTTACAGCTTTGGTTTCATCGGAGTCGAGTGTCAAGGCAGCATATTTATACTTTTTTCAAAACAATTCCATAATAATGCTAGGAATCAGTAAGAGTAAATGCAAAGTTCTCTACCTTGGCACCGCTCGGTTTGTTTTTTAAGCTATATTTAATTTAGGGGTCTGACAAAGTGAAGTCTGGAGCCCAGTGTAAAATAATAATACCGCATTAAATGTCATAGAGACTTTTTCTCTGTCCACCAATCTGACTTATTCATACAGTGGGCGATAATAGCACCTACCAGACAGCAGGAAGAGTACCCTTTATAATTTTCATTAATTTAACTGATATCCAGCAACACACACGTGCACCACTAGGGTGACAGCAATGCAGCAAGCGACATACTAATGCACAGAACCAGGTGGCTTGGCAGCACTCAGTTGTAGGCATATCCATACAGAGCTGTGTTTGTGAAGAGCCAAAGGTTCTTTACAGGGTCGGGATGGTATCCAAAGAGCCAGGGAATGCAAACTACCCAGGTGAAATGAGACATCTAATGTCATGCAGTGTTGCCAGACAGAAGACTACAGGATGTTTTCTTATTAAGTTGACAGGGCGCTCCAGAAGAAGAGGTCGGACCCATGTCTGATTCTCTCTTGGGCGCTCTAAGTCCACATGTGGACACTGTGATGGTCAGGTATCAACTGGCATCAACACAGAACCAACATGCCTTAGTGATGCCAACAATCATTTCCCATGCCTTGTCCCACCATAGGTTAATGTTTGGCTGGTTGGGGATTTTCCAAGTATGAGTTAAGAATAATTTAGTTGTAGCCAGTCAGTCAAAATCTTTATTAGGATTTTAAAAAATAATCCATAAAAGAGTACAACATTACATAAATTAGTTAAAAAAGAATGATTCCAAATAAATCATCAACCAAATAAAAAAATTAAAAAAAACATTTGAGTTAAAATCAGATATTAAATCTATTAAGATTATTCAGTGGGTCAAAGTTACCTTTAACTAAATACTAAAAACAAACTGTGCAATTAACCAGCAAGAAATTCAAAACAGTAATAAGTCATTTCCCCACCCTTTTCCTCTCTTTTACTACTGAAGCAATAAAACAATAAATAGCAACACAAACCATATCGGATTGTAATAGCTGTAAATAAAAAATGGTTTCCTTGCACATCCTAATACTTAATAACCTGAGGATTTGAATTAAAAAAGCCCTTCAATGATGTTTATATAATTCACAGAATAAAAACATGAAAATTTGTGTTTGCACAGACCGAGAATTACATGGACAGGGTAATAAATACCTGAGGCCATATACCTTCAATGGAAAACACAAAAAAGTGGGCCAGCCCCAGGCGAAACCACATCAGATAAAATCTATAGTGTAGTGGGATAACTAACAGATAAGGTTACATTTTCGGGATAGTACATAGAAGGAGATATGCTGCCACCCAGTGCTTAATTTGTAAATTAAGAGGTGCCGGTGCTTACAGCCCTTCTCTTAAACACAAGGCTGCTGTAATTAAATCTGCCAGCACTGAATACTGAGGCAGCATAGTCCTGAAGCCACCTCGGGCCTCTTTAATCCATTTACGGTCACCCCTGCCCCTTCAGCTCATCCTGCAACTTTCTACTTTCTCCCTTTATGACCCTTTTTAGTTTTTCCTTCTTCCGTCTTTCACATATGTGTCTTTTGGCCCTCACAAATAAGTGCCGGTGCTCAGCACCGGAAACAACAAGCACAAATTAAGCACGGCTGCCACCGTACCTTTCCCCAAGTTACACCTCCATCTTTCCTTGACCATTTTTTCATAAATCTCATATTTAACCACTGCAGTATGCTGTGTGGTTCTAGACCTGGGATTGAAAAACAGATCTAATCTATTAACTCTGCCCAACATTTCCTTAATATACATAACCCACGTGCACCTCAGCACCCCGTCCAGTTTCATACAATCCATAATCAGTGACTGGGTAAAGGCAACTTCTGATCCAATCCATAAAGACATCCAGAGAGATAAGGGTGCTAACCTATTCTAATCTTCAATAAAAGGGAGTCCCAATTACTCATGTGTAATAATGACAGGTTCACTCAAGGGAAGTGAGAGTAAGCTTCCTAAAATGTATACTCCCTTGATTGCAAAGAGGGTGTACTTGTGAATCCCCAAACACCTGCGCTGTCTATAGCAAATGATGTGCAGTGCTACCACCCACCGCCTGATTATATTGCATGTATTAATTTCTCCCAGGTGATTCCATTTACACTCACTTTGATAGGGAATTCCCAAATACCTGAAAGTGTTTACACAATTCAAATGGGTGCCTTCGATATAGAACCGGGGAAATCTACTTCTTGGGCGACCACAGACCATAATATGAGATTTTGCTCTATCTGTGTTCAGACCCAACGCTGTCATGAACTCTACAAATGTATTTAGCAATTTTTGGAGTCCCTTTCCAGCTCTGGCCCTAAGGACACAATCGCCAGTGTGCTGGTTGTGGTCTGCCACCAATCTTCGGAGGGTCTGCCTTTTCATCTACTAGTGCTTCCTCTATGCCGTTTACATAAAATGTAATCAGAAAGGGGGCTCGAACACACCCTTGTCTGACCCCCTTCTCAACCTTAAAGAAACAAGTGCACCCATCCCCCTCTTGCCCATATCTGATCTTAGCTTCCACTTTACTGTGGGGTTGCGCCAGCAGGTGTACTATCTTAGGGTTTGCTCCTTGCTTAATCAGCATTGCCCATAAGTTGCAATCAAAATGGAAGACATGAAAGACCATACATTAGAATTTAGGTAAAAAGCTTTATTGTTGTTGAAAAGTTTGAATAGGCAGCCTTAAAGATTGTGTGAGATGCCGAAGCCGATTATCTAATTAATGTGGGAAAACATTTATTTTTGAATAATTTGATTCAGATATCAACTCCATCAATTTTCAGATATCAACCAAAAAAAAACACAATTCCTCCAGTGCTGATTCAGTGCTCAGTGAACGCGGGCAAACGTAACTGGAATATAGTACCATTTGTTACAAACTTCCTGTGCAGTATCTCTGATCTGAATGTAGTGAGATGATGTACACATTTTCATTCAATAGTTGGAACAAGAATCACTAGACTATTTGTACAGTGATCACCTTCCCATTCCATCATATATTGTAATTTATTGAGGTTTGCAGCACACTCCATTACCAGAGATATACTGGTGACCATGAACTCCTAAATATGTGGATTAGAAGTTGTGGAAGTCTTTTGCTACAGAATTAAAGCCCTGATGAAGTTCGCATAGACCGAAACACATTGGCTGTTTGGCTACAAATCATGTATGATTGTGAATCTATGTAAGCAAGATGTTCTGAAGTCATATCCATCAGTAAAGGAGAATATAGACCATAATCAATGGACTCTGGAATATTGTGGTTTTATTGAAAAAGAGTGTGACTTACAGTGCTTCTGCAGGCAGGTCGCTCCCCGCTCCTCCGCCCAGCGCCACCTCCTCACCATCCGTTTCCTCTTTTTTGTAAGGATTTCCCTGCCGCTGGGGCCCCTCCAGCCTCCCCCTCCTCCTCACTGTCTGTTTCCTGTTTTTTGTAAGGATTCCCCTGCCGCTGCGTCCCCTCCCACCTCACCCCTCCTCCTCACTGTCCGTTTCCTGTTTTTTGTAAGGATGCCCCTGCCGCTGCGTCCCCTGCGGCCCCACCCCCCCAGCCTTCCCATTCGTCCAGCCCTCCCTCCTCCCAGCTGCCACTCCCTCCCTCCGCCCCCTTTATGGCAGCCGCGGCGCGGACGCACCGCTGGTGCGCCAAAGGCAAGCCCGTCCGCACCCAGCGCCAGTCCCGCTGGCCTTCTCAAACACCTCAACTGCCTGCTCCTCAACACCCGCTCCCTTCACAAACATGCCATAGAACTCAGGGACCTCATCACATCACACTCACCTGACATCGCCTTCCTCATGGAAACCTGTACCAACCCCTCCTCGGAACCCGACATGGCCATCGCCACCCCCAAGGGATACAAACTCCAACGCAAAGACTGCCTCAACAGGCCAGGGGGTGGCATCGCCATCCTACATAGGGACACCATCAAAGTCACCACCAGCTCTCAAGACACTATTGACAACACAGAACACATGCACTTCCTAATCCACATTAACAACAACTCCACCCTCAGAGGTACACTAATCTACAGACCACCAGGACCATGCCCCACCTTCTGCGACACCATCGCCGACACCATCAGCTCGCATGCCCTCACCTCCACAGACTACATCCTCCTCGGTGATTTCAACTTTCACTTGGAGAACCTACAAGACCACAACTCTGCATCCTTCATAGACAACCTCACCAACCTCGGACTCACAACTGGTCACCGCACCCACCCACTCAGCAGGACACATGCTCGACGCAATTTTCACCTCAAGCCAACACATAGCCTACACCCACACCACTGAACTCTTCTGGACTGACCACCACTGCGTCCAGTTCTCCTTCGCCAAACCCCCCACACACCACCATCAACACCCCATACCCTACCGCATGTGGGACAAGACCCCCACGGAACGCCTGAACTCCCAACTGGCTCACAACCCCCCCCCCACACCAACGACCCCAACACAGGAGCACACAACCTCTCAAAATGGATCACTACCTGCGCAGACACACTAGCCCCCCTCAGAAAACACATCGCCACCCGCAACATCAAGAACACCCCATGGTTCACACCCGAACTCCAAGACTCCAAGCGCAAATGCCGCCAAGCGGAGAAAATATGGCAACCAACTTCTCCACCCTCAAAGCCACCATTCGCACCCATCACCAACTCATACGCACAGCCAAAAGAGACCATTACAAGACACGCCTTGACAACAACTCTCAAAACAGCAAAGAACTCTTCACCATCATTAATGAACTAGCCAAACCCAAAGCCAGCAACATAGACCCTTTACACACACAGCCCCTATGTGACGCCCTCTCCAAACACTTCCACCACAAAATCCTGGACATCCACAACAGCTTCATACCACACACACCCACCACACACACCCCTCACTCACCCAACTCAACCCCCACTCATGATCCCCCCACCACACTCACCACCTGGGCCCCCACCACACACGAAGAAACCGAAAAAAACATGAACTCCATCCACTCCGGATCCCCCTCCGACCCCTGTCCACATCGCATCTACAACAAAGCCAGCCCAACTATCGCCCCCATACTCCGTGACATAATCAACTCCTCCTTCGACTCCGCCACCTACCCAGACCCCTGGAAGCACGCGGAAATCACCGCTCTCCAAAAACAAAAAAAACAAAGCCGACCCAGAGATCCTCTCCAACTATCGCCCCATCTCCCTCCTCCCTTTCCCTGCCAAGGTCGCCGAGAAACTAGTCAACACCCGCCTATCCCACTACCTCGAAGAAAACAACACTCTTGACCCCTCACAATCCGGGTTCCGCAAGAACCACAGCACGGAAACTGCCCTCATCGCATGCACTGACAACATTAGGACCAAAGTCGACAAAGGGGAGACCGTCGCACTCATCCTCCTAGACCTCTCCACAGCCTTTGACACTGTCTGCCACCACACACTCCGCACACGCCTCCACAACATAGGAATTCGCCACAAAGCCTTAGACTGGCTCACCTCCTTCCTCACTGACCAGACCCAGAGAGTCCGCCTCCCACCTTTCCACTCCACAACCACCAAGATCATCTGCGGAGTCCCCCAAGGGTCCTCTCTCAGCCCCACACTTTTCAACATTTACATGATCCCCCTAGCCAACATCCTCCGATCACATATCACTAGCCTCTCCTACGCAGATGACACCCAACTCATCCTCTCCCTCACCCACAACCCCACCACCGCCAAAACCAACCTACACGCAGCTCTCCTTAACACCGCCAACTGGATGACAACTAACCACCTCAAGCTTAACTCCAACAAAACCGAGATCATCATCTTCGGCCCCAACAAAACCATATGGGACGACTCTTGGTGGCCCACCGCCCTAGAACCCACCCCCGCAAACCACGCACGCAACCTCAGCATCATCCTGGACCCCTCCCTCTCCATGACACAGCAAATCAATGCTCCAACCTCCTCCTGCTTCCACACACTCCGCCCTCTAAAAAAAAATCCTTCAAATGGATTCCCCCAGAGACCAGGAAGACAGTCACCCATGCACTCATCAGCAGCAGACTAGTGTACGGTAACACCCTCTACGCCGGCACCACACTCAAACTCACGCGCAAACTCCAGAGAATCCAGAACACATCCGCACGCCTCGTCCTTGGCCTCCCCCACCATGAACGAATCTCGCCACACCTCAAATCCCTTCACTGGCTCCCCATAAACAAGAGAATCACATTCAAGATCCTCATCCATGCACACAAATCCCTCCATAACACCGGCCTGACATACCTCAACGAAAGAGTGAACTTCCACACTCCCACCCGCAACCTGCGATCAGCCAACCCTGCCCTAGCCACAGACCCCCGCATCCAACGCACCACCACAGGAGGCAGGTCCTTCAACTACCTCACCCCCAAAACCTGGAACTCCATCCCCACCAACCTCTGCAAAACCAAAGACCTCCTGCTCTTCAGAAAGAACCTCAAAACATGGTTGTTCGAACAGTGACCCTCCTGCCCCCCCTACCCCCCCCCAAGCGCCTTGAGACCCTCACGGGTGAGTAGCGCGCTTTATAAAAAATTTTATTGATTGAGTGCCTTACCATACAAATTGAGTATATTGACTCAAATGGAGTGCTGAATCACCTCACAATCGTTTGTAAAAGGATTCTTTAAAAACGTTTGTAAAAGGATTCTTTAAAAAAAAAAAAAAAGGTGTGTGTGCTGGCTGTATCCCTGGTACTGTGGCACCCAAGAAGTGGTCTTTTACTTGAAGTTAGTGACTGTAGGTGAAGAGGCATAAGTGTGGCCCAGTCAATTTTTATGTACATCATTCATAATTTATTGAGCATCTCTTGGTTTTCTATTGTTTTAAATGTCAATGACGTAGTGTGATGCCTTGTGCCACAAAATTCTGAATTGGAATTATTGTTCAGGTACATTTTGTGTTCACTTGGTGATCCAATAATGAATTTGCAATTACGTAAAGCAATTACTTGCAGTTCATTTAAATCCGTTTTGATTTTTTCAGAATCTTTAAATTGCACCATGAAATATAAATAAAGGTGGGCAAACAAGACTTCATCCTTCTAGGAAGAAAATGTTTAGCTTTCTGCTTAGTGGTGAATTTGGCATCATAGAGAACTGGGATCAGTGGTGAGGGTTTATACAGGATCCTATCCCATCTCAACACTTTCTAATTAGCAATGTAGCAATGCTAACATCTAAACCAATTGTGTAGCATCACTTAATCACAGCAGGAGGTTTGAGGGTTTAGGGTCTTCTGCTTGTAATTCCATTGAAACCATTGTTTATTCTTGGAAAAGGAGAGGCACTCACAGAAAGGGATACATTTGAGTAGCATTAATAAACTGTGCAAAGTTTGAAATTGATGAGTCTGCTTGAAAACTGAAAGTTAGTGGGTGTCCTTTGGGCGCCATTGGAAAACATGTTTCAAAATAAGTAGAAAGAGCTTCCTTTGGATGTTTATAACCATGGTAGTTGGTGGGTGTCTCTTGACAGACAGTTTAAAACGAATAACAACTGTAGGAAAAAAATATTTTGGAACTGATAATCTTACCCAACCAAAATATTTTCTAATTTGTTTCCTCACTCTAAATCTGAATGAAGAGACTGCAGGATATCAGAGATCTGCTGGGGCAGGAGATTAGAGATCTGCTGGTGTAGAAATTCATGAGTGTGAGACCAAAATGAATTAAATCCACTGGAGGGTTTCAGAAATGTAGGTTGTTTAGTAACTTGTAAATTTCAACTTTTTAGTCCAAAGCGCAAACAAGCATTGGTAAGTATAACATTTGGAAATGTTTGAAAAGCTTTAAAGAGTTGTTTGACTACTCTGCCCAGACTGGGCAACAAAGTCCGAGAGGGAGAAGGCCAGGTGGAGGTTGGGGGCAGTAAGGAGTATTTGCACTGTTACCTGGGCACCAAAGGAGTCTGAAGCCCAGTTCCACACTTTACACAAGGACTGCCATAGACTTCAGTGGAGTGGTCCTGAGGCTGAGGATACAGGAGGCTGAATGATGCTGAAAGCTGCTCTGGGTGCTATATGGTCAACGGGGATCTTTCTGGGGTTACTCCTCGGTCCATGAGTGAGAAAAGGCGACTTTGGCCACAGGGGTTGATGTCCCTCAAAGTCCTCTTTAAACCAGCAGAAGTCCAGTAATGGCTGGGCTACTGGTCTTCAGTCACAGCAGGCCCAGTTGTATCCTTTGGTGACAGCTAATGTCCATCTTTGGTGACCAGTCTGTACTCTGACAACTCTCTCGGATCTGCTTGACTCGGTGCAACTTTTGAGCGCTGAGGAGTTGTCCTCTGGGCTGCTTGTTGGCAGTCAGCGATGATTCAGTAAAAGTGGCTACTGACAAGCCAGGATGGATTGCTTCAGCCTTTGTGGCCCAGGTGCTGGAACAGGGAATCAGCCGATTGACTCATGAAGTTCACCTTTTCTGTCTGGGGCTTAGGACTGTCCTTGCCACAAGCCTGGCAACACTGATCTATGCTAGGCCAAGGATCAGCGGGTGCAGTCCAGAGGTTGGTGCAGCCTCTCTTGCCATGTCCTGTGGTCAGCAGGGCAGCCCTTCTTCGGTCCTATCTCCAGTCCAGATGTGATCTGAGGCTCAGGGTGCCAGGGGTGCCATATGTATGCCCAGAAAGGGCCGGGGGGGGGTGGAGATGTCACTAGCCAATGGACTGCCAGGTTTCCTCCTATTGTATGTTCACTTGTAGCTCTGTGTGGCATCTTAGCTATCACGGAGTGCACTATTCTGCCCACTCTCAAGATGCCTGAACCACACTCTCAGTGTAGAGAGCTTCGTAGCCTACCCTGGAGGTGTGTCTACCTGTGGACTACACAAACAAGGAAAAACAGTTAGGCAACTGGTTTCCTCTCTCTGTTCCCACCGTCAACATGTCTACATGAACAAAGGGGAAGCCGTTCTCAAGTTTGGTTGCCATTTGCCCATCAAAGTCGCCTTTTTCTTTGGAGCTTGCCTTTTTGTTGAACACCCGGTGTGGCTCCCTGCAAGAGGGAGGTGACACCTCCCTCTGCAGCAGGCCTCTGTTAATCCTGTGCTTGGGGCTCATTTGTTCACCTCCCCAGGAGAGCAGAAGGCTGTCTGGTGGACAGCAGCTGTGAATGGCTAATGGAAACACTGGGCAACAGAGTAGTAATTTTTTTTTAAGTTGCTCTGCCTTAAAAGTGGCATTAAATTTGACTTGGACATCAAGTCAGGTTTATTGCCACGATTAATTTGATACATTCACATATTACTTTTAGTAGCCCCAATCAGAAGTTAGCAGAACTGAAAGATAAGCCTGTAATTCTATTTTGGCCAATGGGGCTACCAGCCTTTACACAGTGAAAATGACAACTTGGGATTTTTACTGTTAAGACATAAGAAAATATATGCCCCACTTAATAATATACTCCTCCCTGCCCTAGGGCTCAAAGGGCCTTCTTTAGGGTAGATGTATATATATTGTTAAGTGAAACATAGCCTTTGCCATTAGTTTAAATGGCAAAGTTGAACTAGCATTTCGAAACTGCTCTTCCAGGCCACAATTGCAGGCTGGGAACCATGTTAT
Organism: Pleurodeles waltl; assembly: GCF_031143425.1. NCBI lineage: Eukaryota > Metazoa > Chordata > Amphibia > Caudata > Salamandridae > Pleurodeles > Pleurodeles waltl. Next base: position 714,532,227 of record NC_090447.1, read on the forward strand.
ACTTTGTCACGCTCAGGGTGGCACAATCACAGTTGCAGGCCTGAGTGGACACTTTACCTTACAGGAATTGCGTTCCCTTGTTACCATATACTAGGCTCTGGGTACTCTAGAGACTTTTAAGTAAGTTAACTTATTCCAATTGGGGACTAGCCAATTCAACATGCATTTTCTAAAGGGTCAGAACGCTGGCACTGAGGTATGGTTAGCAGCCCTCAGTACATTCTCAGTCGAAAAACCATGATCTTCAGTCCAAAACATTGGGGATGAGGATGCAAAAAGAGGCATTTCATTACACCAAGGTAATTAATTTGATTTGCTTATCCTTCTAAACTACCGTGTGTTTTCAACTGTGTAAATCGTATGTGAATGGCAGGCAATATTTAACACATTAGACTTTGAAAACCTAGTCAAAAAACAGAAATGGTCTTGTTTGTTGATCTGAAATAAAGTAAACGATAACCTCTGCAAATGACTGATCGAAGTTATTGCACCATAGGTGTTACCAACAAAACAAAGGGAAAGAGCAGTAGAGGTAATCTTTTCCCTGTAGCTCTTTCAAACATATTTTCCCAGTTGGTCTATTATTAACCTTAAACCATGAGTTAAATATTTGAAGGTCTAACTTGAGAGAGAATATATATTTGGAATTAATACAAATACAATATTTACTGTAGTGCTATCTCAGGGAACATCTGGTCCGCACAGTGATGCACGATTCCAAGTAGCATACATTTTCAAGTGTAATGTTTGATATTTGATGTCATTTGACTCCTAGTAAATATTTGGAAAATGTTTACCAGAACATAGTGGCAAGAGAAAAGGCAGCCATCAATATTGTTTCCCAAATGGATTGATGGCTGTTTGTGTAATGTCCCATAACAAGGAATCCCTGCCAGAACATTTTGCCTAGTGAAAGGATGCCCATTTGAAGTCTGTTCCCAAGAGGAATGAAGACCCCGATTATGGTGTTCATAGAGACGCTTTTCCAGTCAAGATACATGAATCTGTTTAGGGAAAAATACAGCTAGTGTATGAAATGAAAACATGTCTACAAGGCCAAGAAAATCTGTAGCCACCAGGATGTTGTCCTAGCTATCCCCTGTTCAGGATTGATTGCCATGGGAAGAAATGTCCATCTGGATTCTGTGTCATCCCCACCAAGATACTTCTCAAAGAGCACCAGTGGCTACAGAGATAATGTAATTTAGGTACACTCTTAACTATGCTTAGCGAATCTATGGCTGTCAGGATCCTGTGAGTGGAGAACCTATGCCCACCTTGAGACAATGGAAAAGAAGCCTTGCCAGCCATGATCATAAGCCAGCAAAAGCAACGCTTATCAAAATACTTAAAGAATACTATTTCTCAAGCTACGGATAGAAGATATAAAATCCATTCACCTACTTTAAGTTTGAGTTCCTTAGCATGACTAGAAATAGCATACCCTCATTTGCAGACATAGGAATCCCTTCATTTAGCAAGTTGTTCTTTTGTTAGACTGCGTGACCATGGTGACGAGGACAATGTTGTAGTCTCCCAGACTAGTTATGTTTGCTTGTGCAGCTTCATAAACTCCAATGTTAATATTAGGAAACTGAATTGATAGTAGCACGATGGAATCATGGATACAAGCTTGTTGTGTCTCCGCCATCCAATGCCCAGCCACTGCTACTCTGTGTTTGTATCCTTTACAATTAAAATGGTCTAGTCACTTTAACAAGTCATAGCCTTTGACTATTGGGTCCTTCCTCAATCTAGGCTACTTGCTTTCTGCTACTGATCCTTTGTCTGATAGTTATGGTCCTCACATTTTATCCCTTAAGAAGGTAAGTGATCCTTCTGTTGCCTAGATCAATATGGTGCATAGCATTCAAGGAAGGTGGGGTTGGGGGACTTGGCTAATAAAGCAGGTCTTTTCATGAGTTACTCTGCTAAAACAAGGTTAAGGGTGGACGGGTGAATATTCTTTTTACGTTTTCATGATTATTGCCCTTACCTACGCCAGTCAAACCACTCAGTGAAGATTTTCATGCAAGTGGTGTATGAAATAATGTGTGAGCCTGCACACTGATTTTGACAAATAGTGAAAAAATGTTTTTAAATTTGTCTGTCATCTTTACCAGTCTTTTCGCCTTCAGTCTGACTCTCATTGATTTGTAATTATTTTGCTAGAGACCCTCGTGGCACTAAGAGAAAAACTTTACTTATAGCATACTACACCATTTCCACTTTTCGTAGATGTGTTACATGGAGCAAGTCTTCTCTACCACTGTATTTCATAGCTTGCTAAACTACCATGCCAAGCACACATTTATCAGAAAACCTCAGCTAATTGGTGGAGGGTATTTTTATACAGATTTGGTACATATTTGTTGACAATATAACCTCAATTTTTGGGTGACTTCAGGTTTGCCTGGTAGGCATGATTTGGAACTTCCTTTGTCTAGGTTTCAAATCTAAGCAATCATGCCTGATCTCAGTAACAATGTTGACAATATAAGCAACATGTTTTGTGCACGTAAAACGAACAGATTACTTACCGTCCGAAATGCTGTTTCTGGTGGATATTCTCGCTAACTGCAGATTCTCCACCATTAGGACCACAGCCAAGGGTCCAGGACTGGATAGGCATCACTTGGAGGGTAGGACTCACTTCAAACACTGTCCAGGTGCAGGGTTCAATTTGTTGGAGCTTTTTGTGTCCTATTTTTATACTTGGTGCCAGCTATGAAGTGGAAGAAACTTTTGAAGTTTTCCCCACCCTGCAGTTGATTCTTGAATTTTCTTCCTCCTTGCCCACTCTACAAGAAGTATAGGATGACAAAAGACTGCTGTGAAGTTCTTTGTGAGTGTGCTGAGGCAGCTCCTTATGAACGCAAGTGGGGCAAGGAACAGCTTTGCCCCCCAGTCGCCATCTTGGTAGGATGGCCCATCCTGCCAACAGCTGGTCCCCCTTTGTCTCACTGTCTGGGAGGAATACACCAAGGCCAACTGCCACGCTAATCACAGTCATGTGACCCAGAACACAGACTGCAGGCACCAAATGGCTAGGACAAGAAACTGCCAACTTTCTAAGAGTAGCAGTTTGAGAATTGTGACTTAAAATCTGACTTCACCATTAAAAAGCATTTTAAATTGCATTCTTTAGAGTCAAAACATGACATTTCAAACTGTTCCCAAACAAATGCTGTCACTTATTAAATGTAAATAGGTGACACAATGTTATCCCATGGGAGAGGTATGGGAGAGTAGTGAAAAACTAATGTAGATGTTTTTCAGTACCAGGACGTGTATAACTAAAAAGTACATGTCCAACTTGTTAAATACACTGCATCCTGCCTAATGGTCTGTTTAGGGCCTACCTTACGGGTGACCTATATGTATTATTATAAAGGGAAGTGTAGGCTAGGATGACTTTGCAGTTTAAAACTGCACACAGGCTGCAATGGCAACCCTGAGAAAGCTTTTCAAAGGCTACTTAAGTGGATTGCACCATAAGTGCTGAAGGCCCACTGGTAGCATTTAATTTAAAGGCACTGGGTACCTGGTGTACTACTTTACTAGGGACTTAGAAGTAAATTAAATACGTAAACAGGTGTAGGTGAATTTTGCCATGTTTTAAGGAGTGAGCACAAGCATTTTCATGCTGGTTAGCAGTGGTAAAGTGCACAGAGTCCTAAAACCAACAAAAACTAATTTTAGGGACAGTAGGGGAGAAGGCAGAAGGTTTGGGGGGAGACCATCCTGTAGCTAACAGGTCTAATGCCCTTCGTCTCGGACATGGCTGTCAAGGCAATAATGCTTCATGAACGTGTGTACGGACACCCACAACACAGCCTGACAATTGTCAGTTACAGGCACCCTGTAGTCCGGTGCAGTGACAGTACCTTTGCCCCTGGTGGAATAGACCCTCATTCTTTCCAGAGGTTGTTTTTTGAGAAATTAGTATCAGATCTTAATGGAGAGGACTATCCACCTTGACGAGGTTCTTTTCTGTACTACCTTGCCCTTTCTTTGCCCACAAAGAGCTGATTGTCCATCAGTGGTCTTTGATGCAATCAATGTAAAAGCTTAATGCTCCTTCAGGGTCCAACAAATGGAGTCTTTCCTCCTGTTTTTTTAGGGGCAAGGCAGGACAGGGAATGTTGGAGTGATGAAGCAGTAACAACCTTAAGTAAAAGAGACGTCTGGATCTCTAGTACAGCTTTGTCTGGAAAAAAGGCGGTATAAAATGGCTGCACTGAGAGAGCTTGGAGTTCGCTTATGTGACGAGCTGAAGTCACTGTATTCAGGAACACAGTCTTCAGAGTTTTAAGATGTAGTGTACAGCTGACATGCACATAAGTAAAGCGAGGAAGAAATGAAAATCCCACTGTGGCATCACAAGGGTGGCTGGAATTAAATACGTGGGTCAAACCTTTTAGAAACCTCATCACAACATGTAATTTGCAAAGGGAGGGCTGGTCTATTAAACGTAAAAAGCCCCGAGAAATTACCTTTAAGTGTGCACCAAGTATGTCCTTGCTGGGCCTGAGATAGGACAAACATTAGAACATATGACAATTTGAACTACAATGGTTCAATTTTGACAAGAGATCCTCCCTAAGCAGTAGCAAAGTTGGACAACAGATCCTCATGCCCAGAAATTCCCGGTACCACACTGTCCTTGCCCAATCCAAAGCCACTAGGATGACTTGGTTTGGGTGCTTCTGATCTTCTTTAGAACTTTGGTCAAGAGAGTCAGTGATGGCATGGCGTATAGGAGTCTTGTGCTCCACTCTATCTACAAATGCATCTTTGTGAGGGAGAGCCTAAATAGAAACTGCAAATTGGATAAGTATTGACACTGTGCATGGTCTTCAGTGGCGGAAAGATCTAGCCAAGATTCCCCCTATTGCCTTGAGCACCTTGAGCAGGTGCATGGCCAACAACTCCAATAGGTCGATGTGGAGATAGATCTCTACTAAAGACCACATTCCTCTAATCTCCACCTCTTCCAAATGACCTTCCCAAACTAGGACTGACGCATCTGTCACCACAGTCAGCTCTGAGTGGAGTAGGGCGAGAGGTCTGCCGCTGGTCCACTTGCAGTTAGGCCCCCGCTGCAGGTATTTCAACTCTGTGGAAGCTGG